>NC_134712.1:2040290-2640290 GCF_049634645.1 Pelodiscus sinensis
GCATCTCCCAGGTCCATCATTATATATAGTTGTGACATCATACAAAGCATACCACGTAAGATACCTTCCAAGTACCATTGCTCTGTCAAAACACATCTCTTTATGTGTATGAAGCCATGAGATTTTGCTGTATGGCTGCGACTGAAATACATAACTCTGGGAGCCATCTGTTGCTAGTTCTCCAGTGACAAGAAGTGGGGATTTAATGCCCACCTGGATGTCAAAGACCATTAATCTTCAGAAGAGTTGTTTAAAAATAAAATTAAAGGGGGGGGGGGAGGGGAGATTTACAATTCTGGACGAGAAGCACCAAACAGTGAGAATCATAGAACTGGAAGAGACCTCAGAAGGTCAAGTCCAGCCCCCTGTTCTAGGCAGGACCAATTCCAACTAAATCAACCCGGCCAGGGCTTTGTCAAGCCAAGACTAACAAGGAATTACTCAAATCTGTAACTCAAAGCCCACCAAGTATGCCCTGGTCACTTTCTTTCCAAGGATATGGACCAATGCTTTATCTCCACTAGCATTTTTGTCAGTAACACCTGTAAGTCCGAGGGGGGGGGGGGGGAATCACCCCATGCCCCGACCAACATAAGTTTCACCAAACAAAGGTGTGGTATGGACAATGCCATATTGTCAGGAAAGGCTCTCATGCTGACATAACTAAACCAGCTCCAACAAGCAGTGTTAAGTATGCCAGCAGGAGAGTTCTCGCCCATTGGCAAAAGTAGGTACATGGAAGACCTTACTGTGGCACAGGTCCTTAATGTAGACATAGCCTAAGGGACCAGGGCATCATGCTTTTACCTCGTGCTTATCACTTAGTATCACTTAATCATTCTGTAGTTAATAAACCTACTCTATATTTTACCAAAAACATGTATTGTAATTGACTGATTGGGAAATCTCAACTCAGGATTTCAAAAGCTAATGCATGTCTTCTTCACACTGAAGGAGGAGTGGCCTGGATAATGAATTTATACTGCTCAGGCTTCTGAACAAGATGGGCAAGACAGTCCAGTTCCGGGGTGCTTTGTGAGTGGCTTGGGAAGCATTCGTGCTATTCAGCCAGGTGTGAGGCTCCAAATGCTGTGGTACTGAGTGATAACAGCACCTGGAGATGGTTGCTGCTTATCACTAGCAATATATTGTCAATACCACCCAAACTGAAGAGTTAAGCAGGTACAACAGTCCCCCAGTTCCTGATCATACCCGGAGGATCCAATCACACTGGTATTCCTAAATTATATTATCCTTATTCTGCAAAACTAGCAAAGCTGTGATTTTTCTAAATCAAATACCTTTCTAGAGCTACCCATTATTGCTGTTCAGCAGAACAAAAATTGAGTTAATTCATAATTAACTGTTGCTTCTACATATTATTCTTCTGCCACCTTCCTAGTTATTTTCTGCCAGTTAGCTATTGCCAAATCCAAAGATGCTTTATCCAGAGTTCTATTAGGAGGATAAAGACTCCTTAAGTAAAGTTTAAAAAAAAAATCAAGAATTTGTACCGTTACCCAATAATAATCTGGGAATTAAAGGCTCTTACAGTAGTTAGATCCTGCAATAGTTATTTTTGAAATTCATTTAACAAGGCATTCTTCAACTTCTTCACAGCGATTCAGGGCCTGTAAAGGATTCCTCTTATGCGTTCTATTTTGTTGCTTATCTCATCTAACCCACAATAAATCACTATGAAAATAGCCATCATTATCTGGTTTACGGCATGTATAAGTATTTTTGATGTATAGTCGAGCGCAACCCCTGTTTCTCCGCGCCCCCCCCCCCCCCCAATGTCCTTTTTCCCCTCGTGGAAATTTGTATCCATCAGCACTAACATACCAGTCATGCTATATTTATCCTACCATGTTTCCATATTATCAACTAAGTCATTTTTTTCCAGTAATGCCATTTCATCTCCTGCTCGGTTTCCCATATTTCTATATAGACACTAGAGATTTATTGCTCATTTCCTTCCTTGTGCTTTTCTGTTTGCCTTTTGTCATTGTTTGTATAGTCCCCATTTGGTAATCTGTACCTTTCCATTCCCTATATAAAGCCTTCCCAAGGACTCCATTAGATGAAGGGCCAGAAGTTTACAACCCCACAGTGAGTATGTCATTCATTTGAACGAATGAAGGATCATCCCAGAGATATACTCCCAAGAGGTCATCAGATTTCATCCATTTTTAGTTTCAATGTACTGCTTCATAAGACACCATTTGCATAATTCCTTTAAAATTTAGTTACATTAAGAACAAACAATTTTAAATTGACGATTGTCAATGGCCTCCGTGCAGTGACTATGGCCCACTGCACTTAAAGCCATATGTTTAGAAGAGTCAACTGCAACAAGGGAACTTGGAGGATTCACACACACACACACACACACACATGTTTCATACAATCTGGTAGGGTTTTTTTGTGGTATCAAAACTTACCTCTTGTGCATAAAAGCCTAAAGCCCAAGAACTCTCCCCTTAGGGTATTCTGTTGCAGCTTTTCAGAGGGAATTGTTTCTCTCCCCCGCCTCTTTCTCAATTTGTTTTGAAAGCAAAACACCACCTGATAGGAAATTAGGTCTATGGATATTTCTTAAAAATACCAAAATCTTGAGATATAATAGAAGAAGTACTAAAGTACGTACAAACTAGGCTTTCCAAGGAGTTACCAGGACGAAGAAATTCTACACACAGAAATAGTAAAACTTAAGGTCATGTACTTGTTTCTAGTGAATGAGGATCTCTTACCCTCTTTGCCTACCAAAGTCAAACCTTACAGCCTCTGTGTTTAGACAATCCTTAGTTATTCAACCTTTAAACAATGAGCCAGGCAATCCCTCGCCACCTTAAGTGGATCAAAAACCCAGAAAGATTCTATTACTTCAGAATCTAAATCAAGAGATGCAATCCAACCCTCTATCCACCCTGGCCATGACTACATTGTGTGGCCAGCCATTCTACAGCACCTGCCAGTTTTACCCTCTGATCTGCATCCAAGAAAGTGAACATTTCACACCCATCATGAACATGTCTTCCCCAAGACATCCTTAAATAATGGGGTCAACCATTCCTCTAAGGCAGAGGTCAGCTATCAGGAGCTGAACCCACATGTAAAAGCTTAAGCAATGATGCCCAATAGCCAAGTTGCAGGTTTGAGGTCTCCCTGGCTTCCCTCAAGGGAAGGGAAGAAACAAGAGCTATGCAGCACACTTACTTTAATAGTCAGGTACTTAAACTGTGAAGTAAGACATTAGCTGTATTTTTAAGCCACAGGATCCCTTTGTCAGGCTAAAATGCTCCAGTACAGTCTAAGCACATGGTGGTCTTCAGTCTCAGAAGCAATAGTAGTGCTCTCATACTTAGCCTTCACTGCTCTCCCTCCACAATCTTGCCCTTTTGACAGCTCTGCCTGCAAGCCACCAAAGAAGCCATTTGTGACACATCACAGCCTGACAACAAGGACAAAAATGTAGATCCTTCTTGGATTCTGTAAATACTATCCAAAGGCTGTACAGCAGTTTGCTATAAATGTCATTCCTTTATGTCATTTCCTAAAGAGAATGTGAGGTTTGAATAAGATGAAGCATGTAATTTCTATCAGCCCAGCGCTTAGTCCTTTTGATTCGGAAAAGCTATTGTCACAGCAGATGTTTATGCATAGAGTCCTGATGTGGTCTTGACTCAGCTTAAAATAAAGAAAAAAGGGACAAGAAGTCACTTCAGTCAACTCCAGCTCTGACTGATTCTCAGTGAGAGAATAAGATTTTTTTAGAAACAAGCTCTAGCATGTTTCTGGGCAGTAACACATTTCAGATAAATCTCTTACTCCACAGTAGGGATGTCAATGGTTAACCAGCAAGCATCACCCTTACAGGTTATCCAGTGGCCCAGCCTGGCTGAAGCAGTCCACTTTGGGCAGGGGGCACTCCAATCCAGCTGGGCTGGAGCTGCCCCCCCCCCTCCCCATCCCATTTAAGTAGTTAACTGATTAGATAGGATTTCACATCCCTACTCTACAGGTAGGTCTGAAGATTTTATCACAAATGTCCCTGTCAGCTTTCTTCATCATATGGGGACTCTGGAAAAGCAACACCAAGAACTACAAATGGGTCACCAAACTAATGGACTTCTATTTTCCACAAGCCAATAACATCACCACAGAGTGTACGTGTCTCATTCCTTACCATGAGAGTGTAATAAGGAAAGATGAAAGATTGTCACTGCACAAATCTCTTCTACAATTCAAGGAGTGATCACAGCATCGGAGCGGGCAGCAGCCATGAGAGAAGACAAGGTACTTCAGAACCTAAAGACTTTCTTAGTCTATGGATGCCCTTAGAAGAAGTGACACAAGAACAGTTTCCAACACAGAAACATCTCACACAAGCTATCACTCGTAAGGGATATTTCTGAGTCTGTTCAATCTTGTTGTGCCTGCACTTCAGAGAACAGGTGATTTACCTGGCACAGGAAGGACATTTGGAGACGAGTTTAACAACTGTGACAGGACTGCCAATAGCCTCAAGATAGATTCAGGACTGGCATTAGGACCCCTAATTGGGATTTTGAGTTCTGTGATTTTTCAGTACATGGGCACAGTGCTATGACATAGCCAAGACTGATTTTTAACAAGATGCTTTCGCCTGCTGAGGAGAGACTAGTAGCCATCCAGGACTATAGTAACTGAATGTAGACAAAATTAAAGTAGCTATCAGTGACAATGGGCTCACTGCAACATACACTATGGCTGACTGCCACAGGATGAGAGATTAAACCTCAGGTTTAAACAGCATCTACCAAACCAGATCAATGACTCAGAAATGCATAAAAAGATACTAACACTTATTTCCCCCTTTCAGTAACACTTATGCTGAGGCTTGGAAAGATTGGATATTTTTATTGCTAAACATTGATGCACATTGGCCTTATCACATGCATGCACAAACAGATTAAAAAAATATTTCCATTACCTATAGGTACATTCTGATTGACAAAATAAAGAAAAATACAGATAAAGAATTTAAACAGAATTTGATTTAAGGATATTTACTGTGTAAATTCCGAGATGTGATGTTGATAGTTTGTATTATAAACACTTATAAAGCTTTACCTTTTTAAATCTGAATTACTGTCATTAATTGACTGATCTCCCACTATTGCATGATCCCACAATTTCCCAGAACTGTGAAAGTTTAAAATGAGTATTAATATTATCCACCAAAATTACAAAAACTAAAAAAGTCAAGCTGGCTTAGCAGAGCTTGACTTAAGTGGAATAGATGGGGTAACTGATACATTCAATGTTTAACTACTCATATAGATAAGATTTGCCTATTTGGTTTCAGCCCTCTCCCCATGCCCTATGTATGTCATTTCTCAGTTAGCAAGCTCTTTAGGGCAGGTACCATGTCTTATGTGTGTTCTACAATTCCTAGTACAACAGGGCTCTGGTCCTGACAGGCATTCAGGAACCACTGTAATGTAAACAGCGCACCTATTTCATCTTATTTCTTCCTATTCACTAAGGGTACATCTACACTGTGGTGCTATTTCAGGATACTTTTGGTATCCCAAAATAGCTATTCCACATCTTTTAAACAAGCCTGTTATTTTGAAATAACAGTTTGCTATTCCAACGTCTCTGTAAACCTTGCTCTACGAGGATTAAGGGACATTTTGGAATAGTGCTCTGTTTCAAAATCTGGTGCTGTGTATACAGCACCAAGTTTCAAAATAAGCTAGTCTGAAATAAGCAACGCAATTTGTGTAGCTCAAAATATATAGCTTATTTCAAGCTACGGGTGCAGAGTAGATGCACCCACTTGCTTTTCTTTCACATGCTTTTCCTAGTTTGGAGGATTCTAACACAATTTTGACTACCTAGGTAGGATTTAGTTTGTTAAATGATCAGTAGGATCTGGAAGAAGAGGAATTTTAAAAGATAAAAAAGCACTATCTTCATGTAAACTAACTTGTAGCATCTCCCCTAGGTACCAAAATGAAAGATTTATGTTCAAGCTTTTGGTCGTAAGAGCTCTGCATGTGTTTGCATTGTACGGTACCAATACAAAATAGGTGTGCTTTCATTGAAACCTACAGCTTAATTCTCTCATTATAAGCAATAATAAAGCAATAACCGATGACAAAGCATGCAGTTATAACACATGAGTTACAAGGCTTAACAAACAATTATTTTCAATCACTGGAAAAATGTAGGTATTTCTTAAAGTGTTATTCTCTTTATTAAAACACTCAGGTAGAAAGCTATACTCATAACCTTCAGAGGCAAATCTATGCACCACCATCTGTTTGTATCTTTAGACACATTACTACTGTATTCCTACTATCAATAAAGGACATTCCAAGAAGATCTTCTAGTTCTTTACTGAGGCTGTTATACTTCATCCATTATTATGACCTGCTTATCAATATTCTAGGGAAATATAATCCAGATGGGGTTACTATAAGGTGGGTGCATAACTACAGGCAGTCCCCGGGTTACGTACAAGATAAGAACAAACCTACAGTCCCTAAGTTGAATCTGTATGTAAGTCGGAACTGGCGTCCAGATTCAGCCACTGCTGAAACTGATCAGTTTCAACAGCGGCTGAATCTGGACGCCAGTTCTGACTTACATACAGATTCATCTTAAGAACCCCAGGCATCCCCAAGTCAGCTGCTGCTGAAACTGATCAGCGGCTGATTCCAGGAAGCCCGGGGCAGGGGCTTCCTGTAGTCAGCCACTGGTCATTTTCAGCAGCTGCTGACTTGGGGACACCTGGGGCAGAGCAGCTGGGGTGCTGCTGGGTTGGTCCAGTGGTGCCCAGAGCAGCGCTACGGGACCAACCGGCAGCGCCCCAGCTGCTGTACCACAGGCGTCCGGAGCAAAGCCGTGGAGCACGGGGGCAGCGGGACAGCCCAGACGCGCCGTGGCTATCCTGCTGCCCTCGGGCTCCGTGGCTTTGCTCTGCTTTGTTCCCCGTCCCCCTGGTCTGCAGACCAGGGGAACGGGGAGCAAAGCAGCAGAACACGCGGGCAGCAGGACAGCCCAGACGCGCCGTGGCTATCCTGCTGCCCTCGGGCTCCGCGGCTTTGCTCTGCTCTGCTCCCCCTCCCCAGGGGGAGGGGGAGCAGAGCAAAGCGGTGGAACACGCAGCCAGCTGACACAGGGGGAGGGGGAGGGAAGCAGACCAGGGGGAGGGGGAGCAGAGCGGAGCACGTGGCCAGCTGACAGCCCAGACGTGTCTGGGCTGTCAGCTGGCCACATGTTCCGCCGCTTTGCTTCCTCTCCCTGGTCTGCTGGAGACCAGGGAGAGGAAGGGCCCCGTTCGTAACTGCGGATCCGACATAAGTCGGATCTGCGTAACTCGGGGACTGCCTGTAGTTGGATAACTGTTCTCAGAGAGTAGTTATCAATGGTTCACAGTTATGCTAGAAGGGCATAACAAGTGGTGTTCTACAGGGGGGTCTGTTTTGGGACTGTTCTGTTCAATATCTTCATCAGTTATTTAGATATTGGCCTAAAGCATATGCTTAAGAAGTTTGCAGGTGATACAAAGCTGGGAGGGGTTGCAAGTGCTTTGGAGGATAGGATCATAATTCTAAATGATCTGGACAAACTGGAGAAATGGTCTGAGGTAAATAGGATGAAATTTAATAATGACACAAACCCATGGAGCATCACACGACAATACAGATTACTCAAGGTGATATTAAGGATATATTGGATATGCAAAACTAAGAAGGCTTCTAAATGTATTCGTCGTCAATTTTTCCTTACAGCCTTGAAAGCAATGCTATTGAGAGCTATGACAGATTCAAGAGCACCACTACAAAGGGTTCAGGAGAAGTGGGGAAATAGATCTAAAAGCTCCCTGCAGTCCTAAAAAAAACCCCACATCCTATCTGAAGAGAAAAAAAAAATCTCTGGGAGACTTTACACCCATGCCACCCTGTTATTTTATAACAATCACTCTCAATTAATTAAGCTACTTGCTATGAAATTAGTTCTCCCTTCTTTTCTCCTGACCAGTTCTCATTCACCTTGAGAGAGGGGTAGATGGATATGCCAGTAAAGGCAGATGGGCACATGACTTTTAGAAGAGTAAGGATCCTACTATAGCTGAGAGCTTAAGAAAGTCTCTTCAGATAGATGCAGGTGAAGAATAGGGTTTCCAAATAGTTTCAACAAAAATACCGGACACACTTGATATTACATCACAATCTACATTACATCTTATTGAAAAAATATAAGTGGCCTGTATTTTCTGAATTTGTTTCCCAAACAGAAAGCTCAAATACTGGACAGTCCAGTTCAAAACTGGACACCTGGCAACTCTAGTGAAGAAATCTAGCTAGGCTTTTCTATACCAGACCTATTAGCACAGGTATTTATTTCACTTCGTGTGAATGGTAAGTGGGGGCCATTACCACACAAGCATCCAAAGGTGGATTTTAGTTTGATCTCGAGAACGGATAAAGGAAAGGATTTCTAGAAGTTTGAGAAGATGAGAAAAAGCTGTCAGTTCCACCTCTCTCTCCTTCCTCCCATAATGCTGCCTTTCAGAATGGCTATCAAGATGCAGGACTATAAAGGACAGGGGCAAGAAACTAATGGCAATTTCACAAGGGGCCGTATTCCTGTGAGCACACAGGAAGCTTATACAACAATGGCAAGCAGCCAGTGGGACATATCAAGTGAACAGCCTAGTTCCTAAAGGGATTGTGACACTTCGGTGACATTAAACCTGGTGCGTGTGCTATGTACTCTGCCAGACTACCTCAAGCTGTGATCTCAGAGTTCAGTCATTTAAAAGGATCGGACCAGGTCAGGATTAGATGGAAGGTTAACAACATCCAAGATGCAACAAGAAGTGAGCCCAGCAGTTTAACAGATAGCACTCTTCCTTCTGAAGCTGTTTGTAACTCAACACCTCCCCATCCCCCACTCAACATTGAAAAACAGCAGCACATTGTCCAAGACAAAATTAGGTGGAGTCATTGGTCATTGAAGATTTTTCTCTTCCTAAGAGCACTGAAGTGTTCTTGACAAACTCGGATATGGGTAAATACAGCCTGGAAAAACCTACATTCCCCCATTTAAAATGAATATAACAATTTTGACTTCCAATCCTAAACTTTGGTGTGGAGTAACAGCTGCCATTTTCCACCCTGAAAATGGACTCAAGGCCACCACCGGCACTCCCCAGATGAATGCCCTATCCCCTAAGCCACTCCAGAACCCACCCCACCTCCCTACCTCCAGCAGCGCCCTTATCCCACCTTCCTAATGCGGAAGCCAGCTCCATCCCTGAGGCTGCCTGTGTTGGCTCTCCGGCTGCTCCCTGGGTAAGCGGGACTGGATCTCAGCACCCTCCCCTCCCCAGGCGAACGCCCTATCACAGTGGTCACCAACCAGTAGATCGGGATCTACTGGTAGATCTTGGAGCCTCAGACAGGTGATCTTGACAGGTTTGGCCAAGAGGTTATCAATCCCAGCACTTCAGCTGCCCTTCCTCTCCCCCAATTGTTGCACGTCCTTCCTCTCCCCCAATTGTTGCACATCTCCTGCCCTTTTGCCTTGGAGCTGTCCCCTCAGGAGACTCTGCTTTCTGATCAAGGCAGGGGAGGAAGAAGAGGGGGCACTGATATCAAAGTACCCCACTCCCACCCTGTATCCTATCTCCACAGAGCAGAGAGGGGGCACAACAGGACTTGGGATGGAGTTTTCTGGCTGCTTTTGGGAGTAGTGCAGGGCCAGGACAGGGGTGAGCCTGCCCCACTGTGCCACCACCCAAGAGCCACCTGAGGTAAGCAGTGCCCAGCTGGTGCCCACATCCTAAAACCCTACTCCAGTCATGAACTCCATCCTCCACCCCAAGTCCCTGCCCAGCTCTGAGCATCCCTGCATCCAAACACCCTACCACAGCCTGCACCTAGAACCCCCTCGGACACCCCAACTGCCTGCCCCAGGCTCAGCTCAGAGCCCTTCACGCTCCATATTCCATAATCCAAGACCTGAGCCTGCACCCCAACCCTGTGCCCCAGACTGGTGAACGTGAGGAAGGGTAAGGGAGGGAGAGAGAGAGGGAAGATGGAATGAGCAGGAGAGGGGGGCCTCACAGGAGCACAAAGGAGGCAGGGCAAGGGTATTTGGGTTTGAGGTAGATCTTGGATTGCATTTAAACTCAAAAAGTGCTTGAAAAGGTTGGAGACCCCTGCCCTATTGCCTAAGCCACTCCAGAACCCATCTCCCCTCCCTATCTTCAGAGGGTTTTACTCGGTAAAGAACATCACATATTACCAGCCTACAGAATATGAAGTGCTTTCCTGAGATATTCTAGAAATCAAAATAATAAATTTACCTTCAACTCACAGGATTAGTAATGTTTCTAGATGGTGAAGAGGTTAGATTTCCAAACATGTTGCCTGTGCAAGTCATTTACATTCAATCAGAGCACAGAGCAAACAGATCGATAAAAATGCAACGAGGCAAAGAGAGAAATGTCATCACCTCAAAAAAGGCACGCAAGAGACCACGTGCATCTGACAGCAACAGAAATGGTCACACGTTTGTTTTCTATATATGCTAAATTACAACACAACTTAAAAAGCAAAAGATTCCTCATAATGCTTACCAGCAGAGGGAAGCAAACGAGACCTCAAGGCCCAGGGCAGTCTGAAGACCTGGGTGGATTCTTGCATTTCTGGCCCTGCCATGTAATTTTTGTATGACCTTGGACAGGCCATCCTTGCTATTTCCCTATGTGTAAAATGGGAGTAATAGAAGTGTTGTGAGTCTGAATAAATATTTGTGAAATGCACTGAAAGCCTCAGATGGAAGGTGACAGAAGCACAATGCATTAATAATTATAAGAATTTACTGTAGGATAGAGATTTTTCTTGAAATCTCATATCCCTTTTTCTCCTACTGATAGAAAAGGCATTCTATGGGTTGTGCCTCACAAGAAACAGGGCAACTTGTGGGCACTGTACAGTTCTCCACGCAGCAGGTTAGCCATCCATACACCAATCAGTTCAAATTGAACTGTATGCAACCATTAATGTCAGGCTGGGGGATAGCTACCTTTCCCTCCATACAGCATAAAAATCCAGATATAATTTCATTGTCTTTTACTTAACGCCCATGTCCTCGATAAGTTCTCTCTCTACTGCCAAACTATATTTGAAAATCTATAATGATGAAAAAGTTATGATTCAGAAATAGCTCTTTTCTGAATTGAACACCGTTTGGTAGTTCTGGTACAGGAGCAAAACTTTCTGGATTACACTATCTGTAAAACACAATAAACAAAGGCTTCTGATTCTGACAGTCTATTTCAGGCTTCGTTTGCCACAAGTTTTATGAGATATTAACCAACTGTGAAAAACTGCACATTTTAAAAAGTAGTTTTGTTTTTAAAGGATTATGCCACTGGCTTACTATATCTTATATTTAATGAGCCCACACGGCTTGTCTGCCTCTCGAATTGCTTTTAAAGCTAGATATTAGCAAAGTTTCCAAATAGAAGGGAAAGACAGACGATCCAGTCCCCTGTTGGGTGGATGAAAGTGTACTGTAAAGTAGGAGGAATTTAGGTAGTTAAGGAACTGGAGCACCTGTTGGAACTAGAGGAGCCTGCTTGCTCATGATAACATCCTCTTACCTAAGGAAGGCTCTTTGGAAGGGCTGGAATATGGGACCTCAAAAGCCACCTGGTTACATATCTTGGGGAGAGCTTATTATCCACGAGGCCAGCTAGAAGCTGCTAAATAAGAGCCGAGTCCCCAAATGCACTACTTCAGTAGAAGAATACAAGGACCTGTAGCACTGCATATGAGAAAACACTCATTTGCAACACAGTGAGGTTAGACAAGTACAGGCAGTCCCTGGGTTACATACAAGATAGGGACTGTAGGTTTGTTCTTAAGTTGAATTTGTATGTAAGTCGGAACTGGTACATATTGTAGGGGAAACTCTAGCCAAACATTTCTCCAGAGCTCAGTTTTATTCTCCCACACCTCACTTCCCTCAGTCCTTTATTCTCAAGCTGAGGTGTCTGCTGAGAAAAGCCGCTCTGCAGCTCCCTGGTCTGCTGGGTGGGGCGCCAGCTTCGCGTCTCCCTAGTCTGCTAGGGGGAAAAGCAGCTAGTTGCCTCACCCCGTTTGTAAGTAGGGATCCGATGTAAGTCGGATCCATGTAACCCGGGGACTGCCTGTAAGTCAGATTCAGTTGGCTGAGGCAAGTGTCTGCAAATATGTGACAAGCTCACAGGAATAGACGGGCTTGGAGTTAGCCAACAAGTGAAGGGAACTGTCCTGAGATTCAGGCTCTCCATACAGCCGACCTTACAGCACCACAGCTGTATGACAATATAAAACCACCCCCAAAGGGCAGAGGCTTTGTTGCCAGCAGGTGATGCTTTCATGCCAAAGCACTGTCCACACCGGCACTTTGTCAGAGTGGATTTTTCACACCCACACCCACCTCTGACTGAAAAAAATTTACTGACAAGAGTGCAGTGTAGACACAGCCTAACTCTTTCAAAAATCCACGTCCAACAGGGAAGCTGGTGACTCTGCAAGCAGGGGTCGTGTTCAATTATTAGGCAAAGGCATTCTCTGAAGGGGCAGCCAGGGTGCCAACAAGGGGGAAGTGCTAACAGACCTGGCAGTTACTAAGTCCATGAGAAACACATGGCAGCAATATCTGCAAGAATGCCCTGCAGTTCTTTCATTGCTAGACTGTAGCAGAAGGGGAAAGGTAGAACTTCTTGCTTTCTCAGAGTTCCTCAAGCGCACTCAAAAAGGAACTAATTTAAAGGGCAGGGTATATGTGCTGCCTGATAAATACTCAAGTGGTTCCACTTAGCACCTAGAGTAGTTTTATCCCGGTTGCCAAGAAAGCAAGTAGGGGGAATTAAAAATAGCCATCCTGGATTAGCAGCAGAAGGAAAAGAGTATTACAGCAGAAATCTTTGAGAAGAGATGGAAGAGGAAAAGGAGAAGTCTAAGTGCAATGAGTTATCTAGAGCATGTAAGGTAATAATCACTGAAGCAAAAGATGCAAGAGGGAGAGCATGGCTGCTGAAGAGAGCAACAAATTATTTTTAAGCATTCTAAAGGGAAGAGATTACTGGAGCATCATTACAGAACTTAAGCAAAGAAAAACCTCATCAAGGCACATGGATGAGGGGCAAGAATAAAGTTGACTTTAATCATGAGTAGCCTTATGGCACCTTGCAGGGGCCATAAACATGTCCAAATAAAGATGTTTGTAAGACTGCATGGAATCAATGATATAGCCACCAACGTTGTACAGCAATTGCAAGCATTAAAAAAAACCTTACACCCCAATTAATCATGCCCCAATAATTCATAATCAGCATCCATGATACCAGTAGAGCTGAATGAACACCACTAACAGATATTTGTTTTACACTTGGGATCAGTCCAGGCACTTGAGAATTTTTATACTGTATTAATTTTGTTGCCTTTAAAATACCACACATCACCATGTTATAGAGTCACCTTAGAATTTGAGTGATCTCTCCATCTCTTGCAGAAAGGGAAAGGATGCAATCCAACAAGTGTGCAGTCTAACAGTTGGTAAAATCTTGGAGACCATCATAATAAGCACACTGACAGAATGGGTTACCAAAACCTCCATGGTCTTTCATAGAGTAAATTGTCCCAAAGCAAGATACTTGCTGTGAAGACATCACATTTATTCCACCTACACTATCATTTAAACTTGTGGGGAAAAAATCCCCAGAAGCCAAAAAGTAAAACACATAATAAAGATTGAAACATCTCGCCTCAGGCATGTTAGTTTGGAAAATTCTGGTGTGGATTCTTAGGTTGGTCAGTCTGAACACAGATACACAAATAAGGTATCTTAACCAAGATTTACAACTAGAAGATTTACCTGGCATTGCTCAGATCCTTTAACTGCAATAATTGTTTTCACTTAAATCATTGCTCGGGGAGGGTTTGGGGGTTCAGTATACAGGCTGCCCTGAGGAGAGCAGACTGCCCCAGGCCTCTCATCTTAATGCCAGGTGAGAAGTACCTCTCCATGGCTGCTGCAGCTCCAGGGGCGGGGTGGGGGATTACAAGCAATCATACTGAATGCAGGGGCTCCTAGTTGAGAGCAACATGAATTACTGTCAATTCATAAAACTTTCTTTCAAAGCCTCACTGATTTGCACTGCCCTGTACTTTGCTCTCCTTATCGCCCTGGTGTCTGGGTGCTCAAACTCTCTGGCTAGGTGCTCTGCCTCAACCCCCAACCCTGCCAGATAATCTCTGTGAGAGACAGGAGGAATGTTATGGAGCACACAGCAAGCTGCAATCCCAAAGAGAATATTTCTTTTGCTGAGGTCTAACCTAGTCAGTAGACTCCTAAACCTTCACTTTAAATGTCCAAAAGCACATTCAGCCATCATTCTGCACTTCCTCAGCCTGTACCTGAACTGCTCCTTACTGTGGTCCAGGCTGCCCCATATAGCTTCCTGAGCAAGGGGTAGGCTGGGTCCCCAAGCATCACTATTGGCATTTCCACCTACAATTCTAACTTTCCAGGCTGGGGAAAAAAGTTCCAGAAGGCATCTTTCTGAAGAGTCAAGAGTTTCTAAAGATGTGCATGTCATGCACCTTTCCTGACCATCCCACGCTGTCGTCAGTGGATTACAAGGGCCGTTTCGCCATCGAGAAGAACCCCTTGCAATTTATCTACTCCTTGGCAAGGTGGTCAGGGGCCAAGATGGGGATGTGTTTTCTATTGCCCCACCACAGTTAGAGAAACCCCATCACCACAAAGCCCTCCACTGTGGTATTCACTTTTCCCAGGGTCGCAACCCTCTGTAGCAGAATGGTATTTATTGCTTTGGATACTTGTATAACAACAGCAGCCCGCACTGTAGATTTCCCCACTCCAAATTGATTCCCAACTGCCTGGCATTGCAAGCTTCCACAAGGCAATTGCCACACCCTTCTTCACTGTCAGAGCAAGTCTCATTCAGGTGTTCCTGCACTTCAGGACAGGGCGAGGGGAAGCCATTTGCAAAGTTCCATGAAAGTGGCCTTGTGCATTCAGAAGTTTAGTAGCCACTGATCATCCCATACCTGCAATACTATGTGGTCCCACCAGTCTGTGCTTCTCTCATGGCACCAAAACCGATGTTCCCATTTCCAGGGGATCGAATGCCGGCTGCATTTTGCTCAGCACAAGGGTTTGCCTGTGCAACATATCTATGGGATCCTGAGATTCAGTCTCATCCTCTTCCTGGAGGAGTGATGTGCATATGCTCTCAAAATATTGCACCATTAAGGGTACCAAGGTACACATCAACTTCACAGTGCTTTGATGCACAATGGAATCCACAGGTAACCAGGGCCAAAAGGGGTGCAAAAAGACTGTTTCCCATTGATCTTAAGAAAGGAGGGAGGGAGGGAATAGACAGGCACATTATGGGATGCTGACTACATGTACCCATAACCACCTGCTGCACAGTTTTGGACCCAGCATATACCTGAAGCATAAACCAGAATGCAAAGGGGCACAGGCACTGTGGGATCGCTACTCACAATACATCGCTCTCAGAGTTGATGGCAGTCTCTCTTCTGAGAAATGCGTTATTTCAAACTACGCTGAATTCTTGCACACAGCAGGGACATGGACCTTCAACTTTACAAAACTGGGTGACAAGAAATCAACCTTAATACATTTGACCTTATCTGGTAGTGTGGACATGACCGAAGAATCCCAAATCCCAGTTCTTTGATAGAACTGCTCTCAAATTTGTTGATAAAGCAGAAACAAAATGTGTGAAAAGATTTAAATATATCAGAATCATACAAATTAGAGATGGAAGAGATCACCAGTAATAAGGGAGATGGGCTACCCTGACTACTAAGGTATGGCAAGATTGTTCCATATTGAACTTTTTTTGGACTAAATCTGAATGTTCCAGTAGGTAGGGCTTCCACCACTTCTCTAGGGAGACAATTTCACAGCCCAGCAGTTCTCAATATCATCAAGTTTCTTCCTGACAGGTAGCCTTGATTTCCCTTTTCTTATTATTTATAAATACAGCTGCCGAAAGCATCAGGGGAATGGGCATGAACCTATGAAATGACTGAAGTATTCTAGGGAGAGCAAATATAAGGGCTGCTGACAGACTTACTAGGCCCCTAGACAAGGTGGGGATGAGAGTAGCTCCAGGCCTCTAGAAGGGGCGGGGCCAGAGCTAGCCTCCCACAGCTAGCCCTTCAGCACTGCCTGACCAGTGCCACCTGGGGCTCCAGCAGTAATTTAAAAGCTGGAGCAACTTCCCCTTTTCTCCCCACTCCTTGCCAAACATAGATGGAAATATCATGGTACTAGGGGTGTGTCTAGACTACCTAGTTTTGTCGACAAAAGTAGACTTTTGTCGACAAAACTATACCAGCGTCTACACTACCACTGAGTTCTGTCGACATAACGTCGACAGAACTCAGCAGTTTTGTCGACGCTGGTATACCTCATTTTACGAGGCATAACACCTTCTGTCGACAGAACTCTGTCGACAGAAGGTGTTATTGCCTGTAACGTTGCGTCCAGACTACGGAGTTCTGTCGACAAAGCAGCTTGCTTTGTTGACAGAACTCAATGTGTCTGGACGCTCTTTGTCGATGGAAGTTTTGTCGACAGTATCTGTCAACAAAACTTCCGTCGACAAAATGCGGTAGTCTAAGTCAGTAGGCAAACCCCGCACAAGAGATCTATAAAGAGGGAAGTTGTACACCACCTTTTGGACCAATCTAAAGTTCTCATCTGGCTTTGGTCATCTCACCTTGCTATAGAGAGGGCACAGGGAAGAGCTACTAGACAAGCTATAGGAGATCCTTGGTTTTCCTGATACAAAGAACATCTTAGGTTTGATTGGCAGAAAGACTGAAAGATCCAAATTATGGGAGTTCAGACTACAGAAGGTTCTATTCAAGTTAAGATGCAAAAGGACACAAGGAATATAAAGCATTTGTAGCTACCCTCCCCAGTATGTGGATACTCAGCTCTAAGTCTTCTCATCAGATCCAGACATCCATTACCAACCGTCTGACATCTGGGAGAGCTCAAGCTTAGATGAATGCAAGCTGGTTGACTTTATTTTTGTTGGGCAATTATCAGCTTCACCATTACCAACATGCTTCATAATGCTGAGCTCTTAGATGCCTCATTGCTTCTATATTGCCAGTTTCATCAGTGTCCAAGCACCTCATCCACACCCATGAATCCTCTTGAGGTTGGCCATCATTATACTCTTTTTGCCTCCTTTACTGCTACATTTAACTACTGTAATAGGATCAATCTTGGACCAACCATGACAACCACCAGGAGGTGACAGCTACTGAAGGGAGCAACTGTCATCCTGAATGGGACCACACACACCAACCACATCCATGCTCAGAAACCTGCACTGGCTGAAAAGAGAAATTCAAGGTGTTGGTCACTGTTCACAAATCCCTTAGTGGCCTAGGGCCCTACTCACTTTAAAGATCAGCCTCCATCTCAGACCAAGCCCTGTACACAACACATATCATTTCATCATCCTAATAGTAAGGTTGTTGGTAGCCAGAGGCAGGATATTCTCAATAAAGCACTTCCACCCAATAGAAATACCTGTAGCCATATCCTATTGCATCTCCTTATCCAAATTTTATCTGCTTATATGAATTATGAATTCCTGGGCTCTTAGCCAATTGGCCTCAGCTCCTTCAAAGCTGCAGGTTACAAGACTGTGGCATTTTTGCTTCTTTTATTTAGAGTTGTTTGTAACCATAATTAAGTCTTATAGAATACACCCAGAGACCACAAACACCGTAGAGATACAGGAAATAGTAAATAACGTGAACATAGCCAAAAGTGTACCTCATGCACCTCTACATAAGCAATATCAGTTCTATCAGAAGGACCACAAATTCACACCCTTCCCTCTTTGAGCCACTTCTCAAACCAGATCAACCTCACTAGTGGCCTTCTGCTAGTGAGTAGAGATCATCCCTAAAAGCACAAGACATTATTTCTTCACACAGGTTCACAGGAATGCTAGGTCTAGGCCCATCTGATCTCCAGTAGCAGTAAATGCCATAAGCAAGGGCTTTCAACAGGACAAGCTGCCTACAGCTTCCTGGGTGCTGAAACAAAGTTAGAAAAATGGTAAATATTTAGGATTTTGTTCCCCCGGAGATACTGGCAAAATCCACTTCACTGGGTTCTTAAAAAAAAATCAATTGCATCCTCACATATAAATGGGATTAGATCCACTAGCTACAGTGACTGATGCTCACTGACACTGGGTTTAAACTAATTTAAAACTTGCAGGGAGGAGTTCGCTTTCCTCCAAGGCCCAGTGTGAACAAGACTATTAGGTTCACATGGCCATATCCCATACATTCACTTCATGTTGATTACCCTCCTCCAATCACATTGGGAACCTTGATCCCCATCTCTTAGATCCAATCTTTATGTCTCACTTAAAGCATAGTTTATAGCGTAAAAGAAATAAGCAATTTTTTTCAATTAAAATCAATGATGTAACAAAAGACATCCTAACAACCTAAGTACAGCGCTACAAAAAGGCATCCAACATAAGAACAGCTATAATACGGCCTGCTAGCACAGTCCAGCCACAGCCTGAATCTTACGGTCACACCCATGAATGCTATACTGCAAGGAACTGTTTCTAGCTTTCCCTAGGAAAAAAACGAAAAAAACACACCAGACAGCTGGACATTTCTAAAATTAAGCCAATTTATTCATGTGTAAGGGTGTTGATTTCCCCTCACGTCAAAGAAATTAGCACTCATAGCAACAGTGCAAATGAAGGCAGCAGATTTTCAGTGAAGTGCAAATCGCACTGTTTATAATGAATGTGCAGCTATATTAGCAGTTAGTGCAACTACTATCTGGCCATACACTATCATGGGAAGGCACAGTCAACAGTACACAAAAAACTGCAGAGACAGCACCGCACCTGGTGAGCTGATGGCACTGAATCACAGTACCACACCTTGTTTACTACTGGCCACATGTAAACACTGACAGGCCATAGCCTCACTCAAGCCACCTGCTGCTTTCATGCACGGAGGACCTCATCTATTAATTCCCTTTAATAATAGCTTTTCTAAAAGCCACCCAAGCTCTGTTTGCCAGGTGAGGTGTATGAGCATGACAGCTGTGGGTTTTTCTGCAAAGGTCACCTGAGGGTTGATTAAACTGGTATCTCACAGAAGAAAAAAAAATCCTGCAGTTTTTGCAGCTCAAGAATGCAGAGCTCAAAGCAGTGCGAGAAGTAGCAGTAGCAACACAGCTGCTGAGAAGCATGCAATACAGAGAAACCAGACAGATCAGTACACAGACACCGGATTGCAAATACTGCACATGTAAAATACAAAATCCATTCCAGCACAAACAACTCAACCCTCTTATGCACATGCCCTACCCCATACCAATACACTCCCCCCAGCACATCCCACTGCAGCCCTACAATCCACACGCCCTTCACAATACCATTGAACAGCACCTACAATATGAAGAGTGTGAACCACACACTCCTTTTCCTTATATCCACACACACCCCGCAATCATCAGCACCTCATGGACATCCCTACCCCACATCCAAGCCTAGACTCTCTATATTGTGCACACAGCCACACACATCCCTACCCTATATCAATATATACCTGCGAACACCCAGCCCTTCCCCCTCTCACTTGCCACATGTACATACCCTCCCAACCACAGCCCACCTTCTTTTGCACTTGCCCCTCCACCCTAGTCCCATTATCCCACACTACCTTACAGCCTCATAAACCCCTATTCAAATCCCCCCAGCAATCACCCCCACCCACCATGTCAGACACCCACACCCTATAGCAGGCGGGGCATTAAACCCAATACCACTGCACCAAATCCCCCAGCACAGATTCCTCCCAAAGAAGCCTGAGCCAGTAGGGGGGAGGCAGGTGCAGAGGGTGAGGGCTGTAAGGAGGGAACACACAGAGAGGTAGCTATGAGGGGGGTACAGACCTGGGGAGAGGGAGGTACTGAGGGGAGAAGTGGAGAGGAAGGGGGCTGTGAGGGGGGAAACAGACCCCAGCAGGCGGAGGGGGAGCAGACTACAACAGGGGGAGGGGGGCGCTGGCTGAAGGGAACAGTGAGGGGGAAGGTGCTGTGAGGGGGGGCCCGGACCCCAGCAGGAGAAGGGGCGCTGGCTGAGGGAGGCGCACGGGGGGGGCTGTGAGGGGGGCCCGGACCCCAGCAGGGGGAGGGGCGCTGGCTGAGGGGAGCAGTGGGGGGAGGGGCTGTGGGGGGCACACACCCAGCAGGGGGAGGGGCGCTGGCTGAGGGGAGGCTGTGAGGGGGGGCACACCCCAGCAGGGGGGGGCCGCTAGCTGCGGGGAGGCTGTGAGGGGGGGGCACACCCCAGCGGGGGGGGCGCTGGCTGAAGGGAGCCTGTGAGGGGGGGCACACCCCAGCGGGGGGGCCGCTGGCTAAGGGGAGCCTGTGAGGGGGGGCGCACCCCAGCGGGGGGGGGGGCCGCTGGCTAAGGGGAGGCTGTGAGGGGGGGGCACACCCCAGCGGGGGGGGGCCGCTGGCTAAGGGGAGCCTGTGAGGGGGGGGCACACCCCAGCGGGGGGGGGCCGCTGGCTAAGGGGAGACTGTGAGGGGGGGCGCACCCCAGCGGGGGGGGGCGCTGGCTGAGGGGAGCCTGTGAGGGGGGGCACACCCCAGCGGGGGGGGCGCTGGCTGAGGGGAGCCTGTGAGGGGGGGCACACCCCAGCGGGGGGGGCGCTGGCTGAGGGGAGCCTGTGAGGGGGGGCGCACCCCAGCGGGGGGGGGCGCTGGCTGAGGGGAGCCTGTGAGGGGGGGCGCACCCCAGCGGGGGGGACGCTGGCTGAGGGGAGGCTGTGAGGGGGGGCACACCCCAGCGGGGGGGGGACGCTGGCTGAGGGGAGGCTGTGAGGGGGGGCACACCCCAGCGGGGGGGGGGACGCTGGCTGAGGGGAGGCTGTGAGGGGGGGGCGCTGGCTGCGGGAGGCACGCGGGGGGGGGGAACAGGTGCCGTTGCTCGGGACCCCCCCGCACCTACCTCTCCGCCATCTTCCCGGCGGCTCGCTAGCGCGCGGCAGGCTGGGTGCGCAGAGCGGCGGCCCCCGCCCGCCAGCCCATGGCCCCGGCGGCTCCGGCTCCCGACACCGACTGAGGCTCCGGCTCCTGCTGCAGCTTCGCCGCGTCCCCCCGTCACCATCGACAACCTGACCTCACCCGGCCGCAGCCAACCAGGCGCCGCGGGGGGCGGGGCCTGCGGCCCAAGCCCCGCCCTCCGCGCGGGGCCTCCTGGGAGCTGTAGTTCCCGCCCGGCGAGCCAGGGGCTGCAGTGTCGCAGCCACAGCCCACCCTTGGCTAGGCCCAGTGCACAGCACTCAGGGCTCAGCCCTGTCTCTGCCCATTGCAGTCTACTGCTGCCCTAGCCTCTCCCAGCCCCTGCCCTCTGCCAGCCCCCCACCAGAGCCTGGAGCAAGGTGTCCAGGGGGATGCTGAGAGCCATTCACCCAAACTCTAGCTAGCGCTGCCAGTCTCCCTTGGACCCATGCCCAGAGGTTTGATCACGTGGCCTAATCTTCAATGAAAGGTTCATCTTCAATTCCTGGAAACTCCAGGACTTTCGTGGAGCAAATTAGAGAGTTAGCAACCCGACTGTAACCCTGACTGTAACAGAAACCAGTTCAAGCCAGCGGGCGTCGCTACACCTCCAGCACTCTTATTTCTGCCACCTAGGCCCCCTGCTCACATTTCATTCCCTGTCGTTTAATCGTTGCGTGGCAGGATTGCCTGGGACGCCCACATTCAGGATGCGAGGCCGATCGTGCTAGGTGCTGTACAAACAAACTGAGCGACATTTAAAGGCCTGTGATATGACGGCAGTCAGACCAAATTATCTTTTAGTTCTTTCTGGTCATAAACTCTCTGAATCCCGATACAAAAAGGCAATCCCTACATTGGAGAGGGTACAATCCAAATAACTCTAGTTTTTAACCAGCCCCATTTAATGTTCATTTACACAATCTAGTTGTTTATATTCTACTTAATTTAGCAACATTTTGCACATTTATTTTTAACTGTGCTGCTGCACTTAAGGATACTTGGTGCATACAGAGTGGGGTTTTAGGATTTCTATAATGCAATCCATTATTCTTATTTTAGCTGCACAAATATTATCTGAAACACAATAGCAATTGAAACCTTCACTGGAGATCAGGGCCCCATTGTGCGAGGCACTGTATACAAAGCTTTGCATCAGTCTTCATGGCTCAAGATGTGAGGGAGAGCCATTCTTTTTAGGTGACAAATCTGAGGAAATGTCGCAGATTGAGATATCATTAGAAGAGGAACAAACTGAGCTCTGAAGGAACTCAAATGTGTAATTGCAGAACTACTACCTGTGGTACGTAATCTACCATTTAAACCAATTTATGTACAAGATGACTGGAGAATAGCTAATGTGAAGCCAATTTTTACAAAAGGGTCCAGAGGAGATGCCAGCAATTACAGGCTGTATGAGCAGAAAGATCAGGCACATAGATGAACATGATTTGTTGATAAACAGTCAATATGGTTTCTGTAAAGGGAAATCATGCCTCACCAATCTACTAGAATTCTTTGAAGGAGTCAACAAGCATGTGGACAAGAGTGAGCCACTGCAGGGGCGGATATAGGGCAGGGCGAACGGGGCGGCCGCCCCGGACCCCGCGCTTCAGAAAGCCCCGCGCATGCGCATGGCGTCACTGCGCATGTGCCGTGGCAAAGGGGGGGCCCCGTGGAATTATGCTGCCCGGGGCCCCGCAAAACGGTCATCTGCCCCTGATCCAGTGAATATAGTATAGTTAGATTTTCAGAAAGCCTTTTACATGGTTCCTCCCCAAGGCTATTAAGCAAAGGAAGCTGCCATGGGAAAAGAGGGAAGGTCCCTCTAATGGATCAGTAGCTAGTAAAAAGATAAGAAAGAAAGGGTGGGAATAAATGGTCAGTTTTCAAATTGGAGAGAAGTAAATTGTTATGTCCCCAGAGGTCTTTATTGTGACTGGTACAGTTCAACATGTTCATAGATGATCTTGAAAAAGGGCTAAACAGTGAGATGGCAAAATGTGCAGGTGATACAAAACTGCTCAAGATAATTAAGTCCAAAGCAGACTGCAAAGATCTACAAAAGGACCTCACAAAACTAGGTGACTGGGCAACAAAATGGCAGATGAAATTCAATGCTGATAAACACAAAGTAATGCACATTGGAAAACATAGTCCCAGCTATACATATCAAATGATGGGGACTAAATTAACTGTTACCACTCAAGAAAGAGATCTTAGAGTCATTGTGGATAGTTCTCTGAAAACGTCCACTCAATGTGCAGCAGCAATCAAAAAAGTTAACAGAATATTGGGAATTATTGGAAAAGGTTAGAGAATAAGACTGAAAATATCCATGCTACACCCATATCTTGAATACTGTGTGCAAATTCAGTCACCCCATCTCAAAAAAAGATATATTGGAATTAGAAAAAGTATAAAAAGTAGTTAATGATATGGAACAGCTTCCATAGAAGAAGAGATTATTAAGACTGGGACTTTTCAGCTTGGAAAAGAGATGACTAAAGAGATGATAGAGGTCTACAACGTCATGATGGGTGTGCCGAACGTAGACAAGAAAGTGTTATTTACTCCTCATAACACAAGAACTAGCCGTCACTAAATGAAATTACTAGTCACCATTTTGTTGCCCAGCCACCTAGTTTTGTATGCCATAACCTATGGAGCTGAAGATAGCAAGATTCCCTCATAAACTCACAGTTACTTCCATTGGATGATCTCAAAGCCACGTTCAAATGTTAGTGACTTCACCCTCCCATTGATAGGTCACTATAATTAGCCATGTTTTACAGATGGCACAGAGAACAGCACCACAGCTAGAGCCCACATTGCCTCTGTCCCAGTGCGGTACATTAAACACAAGATAGTCCTTCCTCCCTAGTATCGTGTCCTAAACTGGGAGTATTCAGACCAAGGGAGAGAATGGCCTTGAAGAGATTTTACTCTGGTGTCATGGGACCATGGAAACATAACACCTGATATTAGGATTGACAGGTATGTTAGGAGAGCCAGGAGAGGAGAAATTCCCTTTTGGAAGGCAAGGTGACATTGTCAGGGTTAGGGGACTCTGAGGCTATGTCTATACTGCACCTCTCTTGTGCACGAGCTTATGCAAATGATGTGTGGATTAGCATATTGCCACACTTCATTTGCATAATTAATTAGAGGCTGCTTTTGCACAAGATGCTTTGGTGCAAAAAGGAGCTGTGTACATGGCTCCATATTGTGCAAAAAACCCCTCTTGCGCAAGAGTAGTTCTCCCTTGTTTTTTCAGGAAGAACAGCTCTTGCGCAGGAGGGGGTTTTTGTGCAAAAAGGAGCCATCTGCACAGCTCCTTTTTGCGCAAAAGCCTCTTGTGCAAAAGTGGTCCCTAATTACTTATGCAAATGAAGCACGACAATATGCTAATCTGTGATTCATTTGCATAAGCTCATGTGCAAGAGAGGTGCGGTATAGATGTAGCCTGAGAGAATAAGAGAATTGGAAACACTACGATTGGACCTGATCGTGTGCGTCAGCCACAGGAATTTCCAGTAGCTATTCCTATTCTACTCCAGGAACAAGGGACAATTTAGATGCAATCCTGGTGACTTCATGTTCTTTCCCTGATAAAAGAAAAGGAAATGGAAAGCACTGACACCAGGCCTTCGAAATACAACGTCTGCTTAAATGCTGCTGAAGGCATCTATTCAAGGACACAGGAGTATAAAGGATCATTAGTTGCTTCTGGGTGGACTTATGCCAAGACGTCCTATTTTTTAACTGAGTCTGAGCCTGCACTTCTTATGCAGGGTAAAATCCCCCTGGGAGAGAAGGACTGGTTGGGGTGTTCCAAGAGCATGTCATTAAGAGTTATAGGTTGAGGATAAGCACAGGAAAATGTAAGATGAATACATTTCCTGATGGTGAGATATGAAAAAAGCCAGAGGCTCTCAACTTTGCCAGACTCCCAGGCCCACCAGCAGCAATTCTGGGCCCCCGGGCAGAAGAGTCAATCCCCCCTCCCCCCCGCACACACAAGCCACACTTGTGCAGATGCCGTCTGCCTGACATTTGGGAGGTGTTACGCCTGTGCGACTGGTGCCCAGCGAACTGCCACCTGTGCTGCTGGGCACATTCTTCCAGCACAGCCAGAACTTCTACCTACCCACCCAGTAGAGTGGCCAACTGTCTGATCACACAAACTCTTGCCCCACCCCAAGGACACTTGCCCCACCCCCTGCCTTGAGGCCACACACGTGTCCTGCTCCTTCTTTGAGGCTCCACCCCCCAAAAGCAACTTGCACACCCCTCTGGCCGTGCCTTCTAGACAGGGTTAGGAGTGAGGGCGTCTCCACATACCTCTACCTTCAGGCAATGCCCTTACAGTTCCCATTGGCCTCAGTTCCCAGCCAATGGGAGCTGTAGAGTGGGAACTTGGGGCCGGGCAGCACATGACAACCCCCTCCCCAGAGGCTGCTGGAACATGCTGGCCACTTCCAGGAGTAGTGCACAGAAAGGGCAGGCAGGAAGCAGCTGGCAGCCCCCCAGCCCTTTTAAATTTCCTGGGAGCCTGGGCACTTGCTCCCTTTGTCTCCCCCCCTCCCCCAGGGATGGCCTGCATGCTACTGTACCCCTTTCAGGAGTCTGATTTGTCTTGCATACTCCCAAGCTTGGAAAAGATGTGGAGAAATTGGAAAAGGTCCAGAAAAGAGCAACACAAATAATAAAAGGTCTAGAGAACATGATCAGTGAGGGGAAATTGAAGGAATTGGGTTTGTTTAGTTTGGAAAAAAGAAGACTGAGAGGGGACATCCTAACAACTTGCGAGTACCTGAAAGTATCTGCAAAGGACTCAGGCACAGGGTTCTGACTGGATTAGGATAGTCAGCAGAAGACAACGGCCGGGGTAGGAGGGAAGCTCTTATCCAAGCAGTCCTATCTGAGGCCCGGTCTACAATAGGAAATTGGTTCAGTTTATCTACGTTGCGCATGGGGTCTGAAAAATCCACACCCGTGGAGGCAACACACCCCTCACTACCACCTCTCAGGGAGGTGGGCTACCTACACGGACGAGAGAACCTCTCCATTGGCACAGGAAACGTCTTCCCAGGCGCACTACTTGACACAGCATTTGACGTGTAGACAAGCCTTGCAATACAGTTGTGGCAAGGAGGTACAGCAGAGGCAGCTTAGGGGTGTGTGGGGCTCCAGACCAGAGCGTGTGGGGGCCCCTCCGCACCCTTTCTGCCTGCAGTCCTCCCTCCACCCCACTCTGCACTCCTGCTGGGGAAATGGGGTGGAGGGGTGGGGGAGACGGGAAGTGAGAGCTTGCCCTGCCCAGCAGGAGCATCCAGTCTGCAGGCTGGGCCGGTGGTTCGTCTGGCTTAGCATGTGTGCTGCCTGCTGGATAGGCGGCACAAGGGAGCTGGTGGCGCATCCTGATGCCTCCACCAACAATGAATCGGGGGCACTCCAGAGCCAGGCCTTTGACTGGGCCTTTTTGTTCCTCTGGGAAGCCAGTGGACTGGAGAGAGGGCTGAATGCCAGTCACTGGGCCAGGTCCCGACCGTCCCTTGCTTTCTAAGTCAGAGGATCCCAGGTGCCTGGCTGGAAAGGTCGCTCTCACCAAAGAGGCCAAGTGTGAAATAAGCCTCAGGGAGCTGTTTGGTGCCCGGGGGACTCAGAAGGTTTGCTCCCGTGTGAGCCTTCTGCTCACTAGGCTTGGGTTCCGATGAGCCCGGCTGGCTCTGTGGTACAGATTCCACTGGGGGATGTTATGGGGTATACAAGCCCCACACAGGAGAACAGGGGTAAGGAGCAGCTCTGGGGCCCAAACACACCTGCAAAGCCCGCACAAGCTTGGGTAAGCAACAGTCAGACTGGGCCAGAGCAAAGGTCCACCCAGCCCAGTGTCCTGTCTGCCCACAGTGGCCAATGCCAGGTGCCCCAGAGACAGCAAATCAAACAGGTGATCGAACAGGGAGCGAATCGAACAGGAGAATCGAATCAAGCGATCTCTCTCCTGCCATCCATCTCCACCCTCTAACAGAGGCTGGGGACACCATTCCTTACCCATACGGGCTAGCAGCCATTAATGGACTTAACCTCCATGAATTTATCTAGTTAGTTCTCTTTTAAACACTGTTATAGTCCTAGCCTTCACAACCTCCTCAGGCAAGGAGTTCCACAGATTGACGTTGCGCTGTGTGAAGAAGAACTTCCTTTTATTTGTTTTAAACCTGCTGCTCATTAGTTTCATTTGGTGGCCCCTAGTTCTTATATGATGGGAACAAGTAAATAACTTTTCCTTAGTCACTTTCTCCACACCACTCATGATTGTATAGACCAGGAGCGTTTGTTGCCTGAGCCCTGGCCTTGCCTACAAAGGAGGGACAGTGGCTCCTTGGGAAGTTCAGAAACGTCTCTGATTTATCCTTTGGGGCACGAAGGGAACATGGGCGGGAGATGATCGAGGGAGGCAGCTATTGAGTGCATAGCTACCCACCACTGGGCCCTGGGCTGGAGATGGTGGACCAGGGCTTCCCTACCAACCCCTTTGCTAAAGATTGGGCAACAATGTAATTGTACCCCTGGGAGAGGAATCCATCTGGAAAGGCCTGGAATGCACAAGGGGCTCCAGACCCTTAGTGCCGAAGCTAAGGAGAAAGCCCTGAAGGGCATGGACTGGCGCTAGGGACCTGGCCAGAGGGCTGAGCTGCTGGGGGAGGGACCCGCAGGACTGAGCTGTAGAGGAAAGGGGAGATGTTAGGGAGAGAGGGAGACCACCTGTCACACCTCTGCCAACCAGACAGGACTCCACAGCTTCTCCTCAAAGCTACCTCTTCCCTGATCTCTGTCTTCTTGGAGAAGGGTCTATCTGTCTAAGGGTCTCAGGACCAAAGTCTTCTGGAAACTAGGGAGGTAAGCGACTGCTTGACTAGTGACTTGACTAGTCACTTCCCCCCCACACACATACTTGCTGTCTCTATCAGAGAGACGCAGCCAGGGGGGCTCTTGTACATTTCAAAAGCAGAAGCGTCATGGGGAGCAAGGGGTGAGCAGGGGGCTCAAGCAGTCCCCTGCTGGCCCCGTGCTCCCTGCTTTTGAAATGTACAAGAGCCTGGGGGGGACTGCTTGAGTGTGGGGGGAGGCTCTTGTACATTTCAAAAGCAGGGAGCACAGGGCCAGTGTGGGACTGACCCCGTGCTCCCAGCAGTGCTTCCGTCTTTGAAATGTAGCAAGAGCTGACGGGGCTCTTGCTGCATTTCAAAGGCAAAGGCACCCTTATCAACTGATTGAATAGTCGGTGCAAATTCCTTCGACTATTCGATTAGTTGATTAATCTAAATTTAACATCCCTACCGAGAGCCTCACAATCTCTAACATATTCACCCTCACAATGCCCCTGTGAGGCAGGGCAGTGCTAGTATCACTATTGATCAGATGGGAAACTGAGGCACAAGCAGACTACGGAGCTTTCCCAGGGCCATACACTAATTCAGTGCTGGAGCAGGGAATAGAACAGATGCTTCTTTTTTAAAGTGTAGAGGAGAATATTTTCCAGATTTCTTTCCTTCTCCTGCTCCATCCGCCCGCCTGAGACGCTGTCACGGAGCTGAAATCCTCCTTGGGAACACGCCTGCCCTATGACTCATTGCTGCGCGTTCCGATCACTCACACGCTGGCCCCACTGTGGACAATGGCTCAGAGGAGACGCCTTACGTCTCCGACTCGCTTCTGGGGCTTTCCAGCTCTGGTCTGTCTCGTGTGACTGGGCTCGGGGCAGCTGCGGTGAGATTTGTGACAAAGCCTTGCCCTGCTTTTTAGACTAGCAAATCCCGAGCTCAGATCAGCCCTTCCTCGGGAGGTAAAACCACTGAACGGACAACTGACTCTGACATTATATTGGAGAGGCCTGCACGACCCCGAACACTGGTAGAACCTTTCATCTCTACCTACCTTGTCCTCAGTCCAGGGCCAATAGAAGTGGTGGCCACATTACAAATCCACTGTCAAAACCAGCATCCTTGTTAGAGCTTCCAAAGGAAGGCCAAGGGTCCAGTGTGCCCCAGGGTGCGTCTACACAGCACCCGAAACTCGAAATAAGAAACGCAATTAAGAAACGCGTATCTTACTTTGAATCTATCTAGAAATAGCTTATTTTGAAATCTGGCGCGTCTACACAGAGCCAGATTTTGAAATAATGCGCTATTTCGAGCCATCCCTTAACCCTCATGCAAGGAGGTTTACTGGGATGGCGAAATAGCATGCCCGTTATTTTGAAAAATATTTCGAAATAACAGGCACTTTGTGTACACGTGGAGTAGCTATTTTGGGATCCTGAAATAGCCGTGCAGTGCAGATGTACCCCAGAGATTCCACTCCCTGGGGCGGTATAGCCAAGGCTAGATTGAGGCCTGTTAGTCCTGTCCATAGTGCTGCTCAATGGCCTGTTTCAGTTTTGTGGCTCAGGACAGGACTCCGGAGGGGCAGAGAGGCACGAAGCTCATTCGCACTAAAATCAGAAGCTCAGTGGAAGGACTGACTGATCCAAACAGCCCCCCGCAGGTAGGGACCATCCTGAAACTATCATCATTCCCTTTACATTTTCTGGGGAATGTCAGCCAGAGGTCCATGGCCTAGAACAGGCCTGCACAACTCAGAAAGTGGCGAGGGCCATATTACTCCAAAGAAAACAGCTGCCGGCCGCAAGTAGGGATGCTCTCCCAAAAAATACCAAACACACAGGCTAAAAAAAAAAAAGAACACGCATGTCTCCTCTTGGCCCCCTGGCATTGTCTCTCCTGCATCCTGCATCTTGGTACCTTCCCCTTTCTCCTGACCTACCCCCCTCCCTCAGCACAAGCCCCTTCCCCTCCTCTACCTGGCTTCCACCTTCCAGGTTGCGGGGCTGCCAGAGCCTTTTTGTCCTGGCGTCTGCCGGCGTCCCGCTTTCTGGCTCATGCCCCACCTCCTCGTGCCGGAGCTGCATCTTCCCCCTCCCCGGCGGTGCTCCGCTCCTCCGCCCGGCCGGTAGATCGGACGGGGCCGCGCCGCCTGTAGTTGGCACGGGCCGTACAGTGAGCCCCTGTGGCCCGCGTACGGCCCTCGGGCCAAATGTTGTGCAGGCCTGCCCTAGAAGATGGGGGCGGAAAGGTCATTTCCTCAGAGGAGTGAGGGCGAGCTGTGCAGGCCCCGGGACTGTGTCTGAGATGGAGGCTGGACTCTTTGAAGAGATCTGAGACACGCGGCCACCAGGTCTCCTAAGGGCATTGTGCTGTTGGCCTTCCCTGGCGTGTCAAGCCAGGAAGCCTTCACTTTCTGAGGAGAGGAACCATCTTCCGCTCAAGAACAATTTGGTCACTAATCGCCCTGACCAGAATACTTCCTGGTGGGGGGCTCCAGAGAGAATGGCCCTCCAAACCCAACAGTGGCATTCTGAGTGAGCACAGGGCTCCTCCTGCACAAAGCTCATGCAGGATCGGGGCCTCAGACAGGGGCGTGGGCGATGCAAGTGGATACAAAAGGGGAACGGAGTAAAAAGGGCGCCGTGGCAAGATAATGTGGCTGCTTAGAAAATTGCACCTGCAGTTCGATGGGTTTGATGCTGAGGCTTTTTGATTTTAGTTCCTTTTTTATTTTGCTTTCTCTTATTTACATGTGGATGCTATTTATTTATTCAGATGTGTGTAGCATAAAAAGAGCATTGGCATCCGATTCTCTAGTCCAGTTCTTACTTACATTGAGAGCAATGTTTGCACTATGGGGATTACATCTGTATAACTATTGCACTGTAGCTACGCTGGCATGACTCTGTAGAGGAGACGTAACCTATGGAAAGGGTTTTCCCCGTCGATGTTAGAACACCATCTCCCCAAGCAATGGGAGATAAGTGGATGGAAGCTTTCTTTCACCACCCTAGGTGAGTTTACATTGAGGATTAGGTCAGTGTAGATACATTCTCGGGGGGGGGGTGGATTTTTTCACACCCCTGAGGAGATGCTTCTATGCCAACTTAACTTTCAGGTGTAGACAAGATCCAAGCCCCTTTGTGTGTGTGTGTGTGTTTCATTTACACTGCCCTAGAACACTATAAAGGAGCCTTAGCATAACTGAGAATCTAGCCCATTATAATTATTAAGATGGTTTGTTAATTATCAGAGTACAGGGTGAAAACCTTTAGTTTCCTCTTTAAGAGCATCTTTGTTCTTCAGGCAAAAGCAGAATTTTCACCAGCAAAACTGCAGAGCAGAATTAGATACAGTGCCTTGCCGAGAGGTGATTATTGTGTTGGTAACCTGTGTCAGCTAGTCTGCATGCCTTTCACACCAATGACAGAACAGATTTTGCAAAAGAGCCAGATTAAAAACAGCACCAACACCCCCATTCAGTGAAACTCTTGAGCATGTGCTTAGATCCACCCATGTTCAGGAAAACACCTGTGCTTAAATTCCCATTGAAGCCAATGCTTATGTGATTTTTTTTTTTTTTTTTTTTTTGCATTGTGATGCTTTTCTGAATAAAGGCCGGAGCAAAGAACCTAGCAGCTCTGACTGCTGGAGCTTTAAGCCAGAGGGGAGAGTTTGGGAATTAAATTACAAAGGAGAAAGGAGAAGGGGAAATGGCATCAGGGAGGGATCGGGACCAGAAGGCAGCACAGTAGGGTACAATAAAAATTCTATTAACCAGCTGTTCCGGGATCCAGCTCCGGAAGGGGAAAGGCACTGACACCAAATCAGGTGACAATATAATTACTGGGGAGGGAAGCATTCCTACTCTTTATTAGCCTAAAGATGATGTCAGTGAATCTCATAATGCAAATGAGGAGCTAGAGGATGAGCTATTGCCCCTCCTGACAGGCATTGTCAGCCACTAAGTAAACGTAAGCCTCTCTTAGGACACAGTTTAAAAACTACAGGGGAGGAGCCTTGTGTATGGAGATACTTCACTGCAGGGGGAGTTGCGGAGCCTGACTGCAGTTAGTGCTGCCACTTTGTAATGCAAAGCTTGTGCAGCTCCTTACAAAGGAGACACACACACACTGCTCCCGCCGGAGACTTTACTTCTGTTCTTTCTGGGTGCCCTTTTTCCCCCTACTATAAATGAAAAACCATTCAGACTGAAATTGACTAGAGGACAGGCTCCAGGCTGGGGCCACAGGAATGAGGAATTGAGGGGCTGGGGGTGAAGGCTTGCCTAGGGGTGTGGGCTCTGGGATAAGGACAGAGATGAGGGATTTGGGGTGCAGGCTGGAAGGGTGGGGCAGAGGGGTTCAGTATGGGGATGGGGTATAGAGGGTGCAGCCTTTGTATGGGGGTGCAGGCTATGGGGTGGGGCCAGAGATGAGGTGTTTGTGGTGCAAGAGGGGTTTCTGGGTTTGGAGGGGCTCAGGGCTGGGACAGGGGATTGGGGCACAGGCTTCCAGTCAATGATGTAGTGGGATGGTGAGGCTAGTTTCCTGCCTGTTCTGGCCCAGGGGACTGCACTGCACTGTGGAATTGGCCAGCAGCAGGTCCAGCTCCACAGGCCTCCTCCGCCCCAAGCTCTGCCTCCACACTCTCATTGGCTGGTTCCTGGTTTGTTGCCAGGCCAGGAAGGAAGCTGCCTTAGCACCCTGCAGCAAGGCGACCCAGCGCCTGCCTTTCCCGCACTTTGAAAATCACTGATCTAGAAAACCCAGGGGGCAGAGAAAGTCCAACACTTTCATTAAGCTGCACAAGCATTCGTCTCAGTCTGAGCCTGCTCAGCCTTCTGGAAACAACTCGTTCGCACTCGGCACACTGGCTGGCTTTGCACAGCATCGGGACCGACCCTGATCCAAACCCAAGCGGAGTGACTGGGGGTACGTCTACACTACAGCGCTAGTTCGAACTAACTTAGTTCGAATTAGTTAATTCGAACTAAGCTAGTTCGAACTAACGCATCTAGAACTAAAAACTAGTTCGAACTAGCGTTTTGCTAGTTCGAACTAGTAAGTCCACATTGAGTGGACTCTGAACAGGGCTTAATGATGGCCGGAAGCAGTGCCGGCAGGGCATAAAAGGAGGACTTAGAGCATGGAGATACTGTCTCAGGCTAGCCGAGGGCTGTGCTTAAAGGGTCCCGACCCCCACCCCGGACACACAGTTCTAAGGGGTGCCCCGCTTGCAAAGAAGTTCTGGCTTGGAGTGCCCTGAGTGCCCACACTGGGCACATCACACCACTCGGCCATCAGCCCGGCTGCACTTGCCGCAGGCTGCCATCTGGGGAGAGGGAGTAATTGGGGGGCTGCAGGAGAGCTTCCACCCCCAGAAGCCCGCAGAGCCAGCCCAGTCCTCCCCATCGGGGGCTCGTACCCCATTCCTCCCTCACCTCCTTCCACTTGCCCTTCCCTAGCCCCCCTTCTTATTGATGTACAAAATAAAGATAACGTTTCTTCCAACATTGACTCTGTCTTTATTGAAAAAAACTGGGGGAGACTGGGAAAAGGAGGTGGGAGAGGGGAAGAGAAAGGCTGGGAGAGGGGAGGGCAACTAACATGATCAGGGGTTGGGAACAGGTCCCAGATGAAGAGAGGCTACAGAGACTGGGACTGTTCAGCTTAGAAAAGAGGAGACGGAGGGGGGACAGGATAGAGGTCTCTAAAAGCAGGGGTTGGGTGGAGAGGGTGCATTCAGAAAAGTTCTTCATGAGTTCCCATAAAGAAGGACTAGAGGACACCAAAGGAAAGGAATGGGTAGCAGGCTTCAAACTAGTAAGAGAAAGTTGTTCTTGACAAGGCAAATAGTTAACCTGTGGAACTCCTTGCTGCAGGAGGTTGTGAAGGCTAGAACTAGAACAGAGTTGAAAGGGAAGTGAGATCAAGTGATGGAGGTTGGGTCCATGGAGTCCTATTAGCCAGAGGGTAGGAGTGGTGTCCCTGCCCAAAGTTTGTGGAAGGCTGGAGAGGGATGGCACGAGACAAATGGCTTGGTCATTGTCTTCGGTCCATCCCCTCCAGGGTCCCTAGGGTTGGCCACTGTCGGCAGACAGGCTACTGGGCTAGATGGACCTTTGGTCTGACCCAGGACGGCCATTGTAAGCTCAGGGCTCAGGGTCGGGGGTCTCAGTGGACCCCCTTGATTTTCATGCACACCTGGTCCTGGGTGGCCAGGCTGGCAGCTCTCCTGCCCTAGCCGGCCACTTTCCTGTGCCTAGTGCGGAGATCGTGGACGAGGTCCACGATGTCCGCACTAGCCCAGGAAGGTGCCCGCCTCTTGCGGTCCAGGGCAAGCTCCCGGGAGCCGCCAGCCTGGTCCCGGCAAGAGGGGGTGGGCTGGGGGGCATCGGGTGGGTGGCTCTGTGCCGTGCCAGGTGCAGGGTCTGCTAGCTGGGTGCTGGCAGGCTTGCACCTGGCACGGGCACCGTAGCCAGCCCGTGCCCCTTTAAGGGGTCCGGGGCCGGGAGGGGGGCATAGAGTTTCCCTGGTGTTGGCCAGAGTGGCCACCAGGGAAACCTGGGGAGGGCTAGCCTCCCACTAGTTCGAACTAAAGGGCTACACAGCCCTTAGTTCGAACTAGCTAGTTCGAACTAGGCGTTAGTCCTCGTAAAATGAGGTTTACCTAGTTCGAACTAAGCGCTCCGCTAGTTCGATTCAAATTCGAACTAGCGGAGCGCTAGTGTAGCGCATAGGAAAGTTAGTTCGAACTAACGTCCGTTAGTTCGAACTAACTTTCTAGTGTAGACATACCCTGGGAGTCTCTCTGACATCGGGAGGCTTTGGATTAGGCCCGAAATCATTTCCATACCAGTAGCCTGAGACTTAGCTGTCCAGGATCCGGTGCTGGCAGGTGCTAGCAGAAAGAGACGAAGCTTTCGGAGGGAGTTGTGGGGGAAAGCGATGCTGCTGCCTGGGAGGCATGTTGCAGGTGGGGTGGGAGGGTAGGAGTAAAGTCGCAGTCCTCCATGGGGACTGTAGACCAAAGAGCCACCATGATGAGTTGCACTGGCAGAACGGGGCACAGGGCACTAGATGGGGCACAGTGGAGACGTGGGCAAGGCGGAGGGTTGGCACCTGGAGGAGGCAGCTGAATGAGATGGGCAGGGAGCTCGTGCAGGCACCAAAGGAAAGGGGCGGATCAGAGGGAAGAGGAGACTTTAGCAGCCGCACATCAAATGCACTCGAGGGGAACCGTGTGAGAGCCAGGGAGAAGGAGCTCAGTGCAGCTGAAGCCAGAGGTGAGCAGGGCAGGGACCAAAGTGCCTGCAGTGAGGAGTTTGGAGATAAGGCCGTGGAACATCCCCGGCCCTGCTAGCTGGCCAGGAGCACGGCAGACTGCCAGGACTCCATCCTAGCCCTTGCCCAGGTGCTTGACAGCTGAGTTTCCCTTTAGCTGCCAGCTCAGAGCATTGTGGAAAACAGATCATTAGTTCCAAGGTTAGCCACAAAGCGGAGTGGGTGCTGCATTCTTCCATTCTCATGAGGGGTGTCATAGAATCATAGAATACTAGGACTGGAAGGGACCTCGAGAGTCATCGAGTCCAGGCTCCTGCCCCCGTGGCAGGACTAGATACTGTCTAGACCATCCCTGATAGACAATTATCTAACCTGCTCTTAGAGTGTCCTTCACCTGACACTCAAACGTCCCTTTGCCCCAGCCCCACCATCCCTGACGTGCTGTGACTGATCTTGGTTTGCCACGGTAGCGAGCATCCGTCCCGCACACGCTCAGTGTTCTCACATTATCCATGTTCAGGTTTGTCAGTTCAGTGACTGTCCCACCTTCCTCAAGCCCTACCCCGCTAGCCGCCGTGTCTCCAGGAAGAGATGGGCTTTGCAGTGCGTTGGGAAGGCTGACGAATCCAGGCTCTGGCAGCCCATGGGTAGGCAAAGCAAGTTCAAAAGGCAAAAGTCCCTTATGGACAACATGCTACCAGCTGTTCCCTCTCTCTTAAATCGAAGGAGCTCCAGATCAAATGCCGCCACGGATCCCCTCTGTCCCAGGATCACATGGGAGAGAGGCAACTTGGGGAACCTGATCTTGGTCTCTATAGGGCCCACCAGGTTGAAATGGAAAACATAAAAAACAACAAATATCCTTGCAGCACCTTAGAGCAGCGGTCCCCAATGCAGTGCCCGCGGGCGCCATGGCAGCCGCCGGGCCATTTCTGTGCACCCGCTGAGTGATTGGGGCCGTCCCCGCCCCCGTTCCCCAGGCGCATGGCACATGGGCAGTGCCGGACCCTGGGCGTGTGTATGGGCGGCCCCGCCCCCGGGTGCATGGCGCATGGGCGCTGCCGGCTCCTGGGTGTGCGGCGTATTGGCATCCGTGCCCCTGGGTGCGTGGCACAGGAGCAGCACCGGCCTCGGGCATGCAGCGCATGTGCTGTTCTGGCCCCGGGCGCGTGGCGTATGGGTGGCCCCGCCCCTGGGCGCACAGCACAGGAGTGGCACCGGCCCCAGGAGTGTGGTGCATAGGTGGCCCTGGCACCGGGCACGCGGCGTATGAGTGGCCCCACCCCCTGGCTCCCGGCAGCCCCAAAAGGTTGGGGACCACTGCCTTAGAAACTAACAAAACATGTGGCTGGGATCATGAAATGCCTGCCCATGAAAGCTCATGATCCCATCTACATGTTTTGTTAGTTTCTCAGGTGCTGCAAGGATGTTGGTTGTGTTTTAAGTTTTTCCAGTTACAGACTAACTCGGCTCCCTCTCTGAAGCAGGTTGAAACGGACACCTTGAATTCTAGTTGGCAGCATGAAGGCAGCCAGTGCAGATCCTCCATCCATTGTTAAAGGGGGCTTACCTGGATGATTTATTTGGGGTTCTGATCCCATTTGGGGAGTGGGTTCCCTGGAAGGGATTCAGTGCCTATATTACTCTTTATGGGGAGAGGGCGGTGAACTCAGCTCTGTGCCTTGGCTGGGGGAGACCAGGAGATCTGGCAGGACAGGGTGGTGAGAAGCCCCAGAGAGCAAGGAAGTGAGTGTCAGTGGCTTTATCAGCACAGTAGGAAACAGCCCCACGGGGTCTTTGGTGGCCACACCCTGTCACACCCAGAAAACAAGTTGTTTTGTTTTTCACTTGCAAGAGTGAATTCATGTGTCTCATTGGGCACCTGTTAGCATTGGGGAGAGCCGGTGAGAAGCACAGCTGAGCCTGTAGGCATGCGATACAATTTTGATTGCATGACCTGGAGGGACCCATCAATTAGAATTGCCAGCACGGGGATTTGCTTTTGTTCCCTAAGGCAACAGGATTGTCAATCCCTCAAACTGGTTCCAAGAAGCCAAGTGCTGGGTGAACCTGTTTAGTTGGGCACTCTCTGGTCCGGCACCACCCGGGGTCCGGCAGGATTTTAGTTAGCCGGTGTCCACTTTTCACGGGGGTGGCCAAGTTTCCCATGGTGCCATAAAGTTTGTTTACAGACCCCAGTCCTGGCTCTCAGTGGTCCAGGCTGCTATTTAGCTCTAATTTACCCCAAATGTCTCTCAGAGCCCAGCGATCAGTGGAAGTGCTGGTGATGCTGCTAGACAATATTGACCGACCGTGGTTCACCAAATTCTCTGCTTCAGCACTGGTCAGGTCCTGAGGCTGCTGGACTAGAGAGATTCAACCTGTACCCCATAGATCCCACCAGAATCTATGCTGCAGGGCAGCTGTGCATACCCTGCAGGGGAATCAGCCTCTTGGGAACCTATGAGGGGGAAGAACAAGTGAAGGACCAGAGTCCTGCGCTTGGGATGGAAGAATCCCAAGCGTTGTTACAGGCTGGGGACCAACTGGCTAGGTAGCAGTTCTGCAGAAAAGGCCCTGGGGATAACAGTGGAGAAGAAGCTGGATATGAATCAACAGTGTACGCTTGTAGCCAAGAAGGCTAATGGTATATTAGGGTGCATTAGGAGGAGCATTGCCAGCAGATCTAGAGAAGTGTTTGTTCCCCTTTATTTGGCACTGGAGAGGCCACATCTGGAGTATTGTGTCCAGTTCTGGGCCCCCCACTACACAGCAGAGGGCAACCAGAATGATGAGGGAGCTGGAGCACATTACCTATAAGGACAGGCTGAGGGATTTGGGCTTATTTCGTCTGCAGAAGAGAAGAGTGAGGAGGGATTTGAGAGCAGCCTTCAGCTACCTGAAGGGAGGTTTCAAAAAGCAAGAAGAGAGGCTGTTCTGAGTAGTGACAAATGGCAGAATAAGAAGCAATGGTCTCAAGTTGCAGTGGGGGAGGTCTAGGTTGGATATTAGAAAAACTATTTCCCTAGGTGGGTGGTGAAGCACTGGGCTAAGCAGAGCAGGTCTTAGAGAGACTGCAAAGCCCGGGGGACAGAGCGTTGGAGCAGGTGTCAGGGAAACTGAGGTCTAAGCTCAGCTCCGCCACTGGCTTCCCATGTGACATTCTTGGGCTGGTCACATCACTCCTCCGTGCCTCAGTTTCCCTGGCAGGAAAACAGAAGGAGATTCCAAGGGATCCAGAAGGAAGCACTGTTTATATCCCCTGTTGTTCAGTGCTGCAAAATGTAGGAATAGAAAGGCATTATAAGGAATTATCCATGACAGGGGGTTTAAACCCCACCCCTGCTGATGCTATGTGGGAGTAGCTGTCAATCTATACCTAGGACTAAGAGATTTTCACAGCTCCCTCTTTACCTAAGGTAGGCTAAGGCTATGGCTACAAAGAGGATGCGAACAGCAAATAAAGTTCTTCATGTTAAAGAACTTGCTAGGCAGTGGCACCAGGGTAGGGAGGGCTCTGAATTGACTAGGGGTGGAGAAATCCCCACTGGTGACTCTGTTTCATTGGGCAGGGGGATTTCACAAACCTTTTCATACCTCAGGGAGGGCTGGGCCTGGAGCTCATGTTTTTTAATAAAAGGAGAACTCACCAGGATGCTACCAGCCCTGGCTTGTGAGAAATACAATGGAATGTGCTACGGATCATAAAGCTGTGGTCTTCCCTTAGGGTATGTCTACACTACCCTCCTATTTCGAAATAGGAGAGTAATGTAGGCATACCGCAATTGCAAATGAAGCCCGGGATTTGAATTTCCCGGGCTTCATTTGCATAAGCGGGGCGCCGCCATTTTTAAATCCCCACTCGTTCGAACCCCGTGCAGCGCGGCTACATGGGGCACGAACTAGGTAGTTCGAACTAGGCTTCCTAGTTCGAACTACCGTTACTCCTCGTGGAATGGGGAATAATGGTAGTTCGAACTAGGAAGCCTAGTTCGTGCCGCGTGTAGCCGCGCGGCACGGGGTTCGAACGAGCGGGGATTTAAAAATGGCGGCGCCCCGCTTATGCAAATGAAGCCCAGGAAATTCAAATCCCGGGCTTCATTTGCAATTGCGGTATGCCTACATTATCCCAATAGTTCGAACTAGCGGGGTAGTGTAGACATACCCTTAGACATTAGAAGATGCTTTCACAGCAGGGGGGATGGTTAAGCTCTTAATGAGGAATAATTAACATAGTCTTCTTTGAAAACCCCAGCCCAAGGGAACAGGGCACCCAGCCCTGGCTGAGGGGCACAACTCAGGGCCAGAAAATTCAAAGCCGCTTGGTTTCAGCACCAAAATAAGTCACCAGATTTACACGCTGGGTGCGGAAATTCTTTGGCAAATTTGGCCTCGCCTGTTTCATGGCCAAGGACGCAAGGTAGAACAGGATCATGAGACGTTTTTTCCTAGTGCAGAAGGAGCCTCTCAGAATGGAGAGGGGGAACAAGTGGTGTCCCTCAGGGGTCCGTACTGGGACCAATCCTATTCAACATATTCATAAATGATCAGGAGAAAGGGGTACACAGGGAGGTGGCAAAAGTTGCCGATGATACTAAACTGCTCAAGATAGTAAAGTCCAAAGCAGACTGTGAAGAGCTTCAAAAGGATCTCATTAAACTAAGTGACTGGGCAACAAAATGGCAGATGAATATTAATATCAATAAATGTAAAGTAATGAACATTAGAAAAAATAATCCCAACTACACATACATTATGACGGGGACTAAATTAACTATTACCACTCAAGAGAGAGATCTTGGAGTCATTGTGGATAGTTCTCTGAAAACATCCACATTATGTCTACACTGCAGAGGTTTTTTGGGGAAATGGCTGTTTTTCTGAAAAAACATCACTTACGTCCACACTGCAATCGCATTCTTTCAAAAAAAATCGAAAGAACAGAGGGGTTTTCCGACATTGGTAAACCTCTTTCTACGAGAAAGAAGCCTTTTTCTGAAAGAGCTCTTTTGGAAAAAGGTGTGTGTGGACAGGGAAGAGGGAGTTCTTTCGAAAGAAGAGGAAAGAGGAAAAAGGACAGGTGTCCTGGTGGCTACTCCATCCATAGTAATCACAGCTTAAATGCGAGATAGTGTCCATTCAGTGTGGACGCTATCTTTCGAAAAAGCAAATAGCTTTTCTGATGCACTTTTGCTGTGTAGACGCTGTCTTTCGGAAGATCTCTTCCAGAAAAGCTTCCTCCAAAAGAAGCCTGCAGTCTAGATATAGCCTCAATATGTAGCATCAGTCAAAAAAGCAAAGAGAATGTTAGGAATCATTAAAAAAGAGAGATTGCCTCTATATGAATTCATGATGCACCCACATCTTGAAAACTGCCTCATATCAAAAAAGATAACCTGGCATTGGAAAAAGTTCAGAAAAGGGCAACAAAAAAGATTAAGGGTTTGGAACAGCAGCAGTATGAATAGAGATTAATAAAACTGGGATTTTTCTTTTTAGAAAAGAGACTAAGGGGAATATGATAGATGTCTATAAAATCATGAGTGGTGTGGAGAAAGTGGAGAAGGAAAAGTTATTTACTTGCTCCCATAACACAAGAACTAGTAGTCACCAAAAAAATTATTTGGTAGCAGTTTAAAACAAACAAAAGAAAGTATTTCTTCACACAGCGCACAACTGTGCCATGGAGGTGTTTGCAAAAGTGTCCGCAGGACCATTGCCAAAACAACTCACAGGCTTTGTCTACTCCGCAAGTTTTTGCATCAGAAAATATGCTGGCATTTAATTTCAAAAAGGGGAATTACACAAAAATGAGGAGGTTAGTTAAACAGAAATTAAAAGGCACAGTGACTAGAGCCAACTCCCTGAAAGCTGCATGGAAACTTTTTAAAGACACCATAATAGAGGCCCAACTTAAATGTATACCCCAAATTAAAAAACATAGCAAGAGACCTAAAACAATGTCACCGTGGCTTAACCACCATGTAAAAGAAGCAGTGAGGGACAAAAAGGTATTTTTTAAGAAGTGGAAGTCCAATCCTAGTGAGATAAATAGCAAGGAACATAAACACTGTCAAATCAAGTGTAAAAATGTAATAAGAAAAGCAAAAAAAGATTTTGAGGAACAGCTAGCCAAAAACTCAAAAAGAAATAACAAAATGTTTTTTAAGTACATTAGAAGCAGGAAGCCTGCTAAAAAACCTGTGGGTCCCCTAGATGATCGAGCTATAAAAGGAGCAATCAAGGACGATAAAGCCATTGCAGAGAAACTAAATGATTTCTTTGCTTCAGTCTTCACGGCTGAGGACGTTGGGGAGATTCCCGAATCTGCACCGTCCTTTGTGGGTGATGAATCTGAGGAACTGTCCCAGATTGAAGTGTCATTAGAGGAGGTTTTGGAACAAATGGAAAAACTTAATGTTAACAAATCTGCGGGACCGGATGGCGTTCATCCAAGGGTTCTAAAAGAGCTCAAATGGGAAATTGCTGAGCTATTATCTGTAGTTTGTAACCTATCCTTTAAATCGGCTTCCGTACCTAATGACTGGAAGGTAGCCAACGTGACACCAATATTTAAAAAGGGCTCTAGAGGCGATCCTGGCAATTACAGACCAGTAAGTCTAACTTCAATACCGGGCAAATTAGTTGAAACAATAGTAAAGAATAAAATTGTGAAGCATGTAGAAGAACATAATTTGTTGGACAAAAGTCAACATGGTTTCTGTAAAGGGAAATCCTGTTTTACTAATCTATTAGAGTTCTTTGAAGGGGTTAACAAGCATGCGGATAAGGGGGATCCAGTAGATATAGTATACTTGGTATACTATACCAAGGCTCTTGAGTAAATTACATGGCCATGGGATAAGAGGGAAGGTCCTTTCTTGGATTGAGAACTGGTTAAAAGACAGGAAACAAAGGGTAGGAATAAAGGGTAAATTTTCAGATTGGAGAGGGGTAACTAGTGGTGTCCCCCAAGGGTCAGTCCTGGGACCAATCCTTTTCAACTTATTCATAAATGATCTGGAGAAAGGGGTAAGCAGTGAGGTAGTAAAGTTTGCGGATGATACCAAACTGTTTAGGATAGTCAAGACAGAAGCAGACTGTGAGGGACTCCAAGAAGATCTCACCAAACTCAGTGACTGGGCAGCAAAATGGCAAATGAAATTTAATGTGGATAAGTGTAAAGTAATGCACATTGGGAAAAATAACCCCAACTATACGTACAGTATGATGGGGGCTAATTTGGCTACGACAAATCAGGAAAGGGATCTTAGAGTTATCATGGACAGTTCTCTGAAAACTTCCACGCAGTGTGCAGCGGCAGTCAAAAAGGCAAATAGGATGCTAGGAATTATTAGGAAAGGGATAGAAAATAAGACACAGAATATCTTACTGCCCCTGTATAAAACTATGGTACGCCCACATCTGGAATACTGTGTACAGATGTGGTCTCCTCACCTCAAAAAAGATATTTTGGCCTTGGAAAGGGTTCAGAAAAGGGCAACTAAAATGATTAGGGGTTTGGAACGGGTCCCATATGAGGAGAGGTTAAAACGACTGGGACTTTTCAGTTTAGAAAAAAGGAGACTGAGGGGGGATATGATAGAGGTCTATAAAATCATGAGTGGTGTGGAGAGGGCCGATAAAGAAAAGTTATTTATTAGTTCCCTAAATAGAAGAACTAGAGGTCACCAAATGAAATTAATGGGTAGCAGGTTTAAAACGGATAAAAGAAAGTTCTTCTTCACACAGTGTGTAGTCAATCTGTGGAACTCCTTGCCAGAGGAGGCTGTGAAGGCTAGGACTATAATAGAGTTTAAAGAGAAGCTAGATAATTTCATGGAGGTTAGATCCATAAAAGGCTATTAGCCAGGGGATAAAATGGTGTCCTTGGCCTCTGTTTGTCAGAGGCTGGAGAGGGATGGCAGGAGACAAATCGCTTGATCATTGTCTTCGGTCCACCCTCTCTGGGGCACCTGGTGCTGGCCACTGTCGGTAGACAGGATACTGGGCTAGAAGGATCCTTGGTCTGACCCAGTATGGCTGTTCTTATGTTCTTATGTTCATTAGCATATTTTCTGCCGATTCTTTTTGCGCAAGGGGTTTTTGCACAAAAAGAAGTAGTGTAGCCTCTTGCACAAAAAGAATCAGCAGAGAATATGCTAATGATGTTGCGACTCATGCTAATAAGTCCCTCATTAGCGTATTTCCTGCCGCAAAAACTTGCAGTGTAGACAAAGCCACAAAGATTACAAATCTCTCCTCTTCCTTTGCTGCATGGGCTGATGGGAATGCCAAGCCCTGAGTGAAGGGAGCATCTCGTTGTATTCTGTCTGCATCTTGTCAAGAGCAGATGATGAGGGGCCTTGGAGGACCAGCGTTGGCTGCTGGCATGGATGGACCTGCCCTTCTCCTTGGGTGTTCTTGTAACTCTGACCAGATCCACACGGGCTTGGAGCTGGGGAGGAGCAGGACTATGGATCCGGTCCCCCAGCTGCTTAGGAGCATGGACTTAGCAGCCTGGCTCGGTGCAAATCTGCAAATTAAGGAGTCAGGGCATCTCTCTTTCCGTGAAGCCAACTCCTGTTTTTATTCCAATGGGTTTTACCGCATCCTGCTGCACCAAAGCTCTCCCTGGCTTGTTAGCGTCAAGGCCAAACAGAGGGGAAATACTGATGGGAAAAGACGTGAGACCGGCACACACAGTCACGCAGGTGTGCAAGACCACACATACAAGGGTGAGCGGGTAGAGTAGTGTGCAGGCATAGCTGGGCTGGGGAGTCACACCAGAGTGAGCAGGCTGTCTCACTTGTGTGCAGGAGGAGTTGTTCCACATGCCCAGATTGGTGGTGAGCAGAAGTAGGTTTTTTTCCAGACTACAGCTGGTGGGGAGGGCGGTCCCATCCTCTCCTCCATGCTGTAGACTCAGGCACTGTGATTATCATGGTACCAGCTAGAGGACCACTCTACGAGCTGGGCACCACCCCAAAGAACTTAAAACATAAACAGACAAAGGGTGGCAAGGGAAACTGAGGCTCAGGAGGGGCAGTCACTTGTCTGAGATCACAGAGCACATCAGTACCAGCATTAAAACCAGAGCCCAGTTCTCCTGGGTCCTAGTCCATTACTCTATCCACTAGGTAACACTGTCTCCCAAATAATCCCTACCGCTTCATTTGCCCTCCTCTAGCATCTTCCATCCAAAGCACTTCACAGACACTGCTGAGTTACTCCTCACAGGCCCCCCAGGGAGCTGGTAACATTGTGCCTGTTTCAAAACTAAGGGTACATCTAAACTACGGGGGGGGGGGGGGGGGGTTTGAAAGAAGATATGCAAATTCCATGGGATTTTTTGGGGAAAAAAACCCTTTTTTGAAAAAAACGTGTAAACTTCATTTTTTAAGGAAGAGCATTTTTTTCGAAAAAGGTTTTTTTTTCCGAAAAAAATGCGTCCAGACTACTTTCATTTTCAAAAGATCCTTTTTTGTAAGTGAGATCGGAAGAAGATATGCAAATTCCCACAGAATTAGCCTATCCTCTTTTGAAAATAGAATGTAATCTAGACATAGCCTAAGGGACAGGATTTTAAAGTTATGTATGTGCCTCGTGATGCAGATTGGTGCCTAAACGGCATTGAAGTCCATGGGAACGGGACATCTGGGCACTCTTGGAATGCAGTCTGGGCTCTCACCTTTCCAAACCGTATTTTAAAACAGTCAAGGCTGTTCCCCACTCTGGCACGTCGAGTACAGAATGCAGGGGGCCCACAAGAGACTTTAAAAAGACTCTGCCTCTAGAGGCTTCTTCTTAAAAACTCCCCAAGGTCACAGATTCCCTGATCTTGGGTGAGATGCTACAAACCCCTTTTCCAAACCCAGGAAGACTCACTTGGAATTTTCTTCCCATTGGGAGTCCCCCAAGCTCTTTTTTCCCTCCCTCAGGAGAGAGCTTGAAAACAAAGTGTAATTTCTAATAGCTGACCTCTTCGTCTCAGGCATGTACATTTCAGCCTGAAGAACCTCAAACCAACTGCCTAGATCTCACACTTACACTCCCTTAATGTGAGCTCAGGAAACCCAGATCAATCATACGTACCCCCTGAGTGTGGCCTCTGGAGAACCCATGCAGGGAGGTAGCATCTTGCCGGATTGGGCCATTCTTCTGGCTCTCCTGCTGCACACAGTCCCCAGAGAAACTTGCATGGGAGTGGAAGGTGCACACTGAAGACAGAATAGGGGATATTTCATATGTTTCGCATGAGGATCAACACCACATCCAATAAATTTAAATATCTCCAGTGTCGGAGATTCCACAACCTCCCTAAGCAATTGATTCCAGTGTTTAACCACCCTGACAGGTAGAAAGTTTTTCCTAATGTCCAACCTAAACCTCCCTTGCTGCAGTTTAAGCCCATTGCTTCTTGTTCTATCCCCAGAGGCCAAGGAGAATAATTTTTTTCCCTCCTCCTTGTTAGACCTTTTTAGGTACTTGAAAGCGGCTATTGTGTCTTCTCCTTGACCTCTGAGGATAGGACAAGAAGCAATGGGCTTAAATTGTAGCAAGGGAGGTTTAGGTTGGACACTAGGAAAAACTTCCAACTTGCCAGGGTGTGACAGCATGTTGGGGTTTTCCCATCTCCTGCACCCAGGTAATGGCATGGACAGACTCTACCAGCCAGTAGAATAAAGGGAGTTTATTGCTTCTCCAGGATACTGCACAGCACAGATGTACTCTGGTTACAGGGCAGGCCTAGAATGCCTCAGCCCCTCTTGAGATGGGGGAGCCTGGGCCCCTAAATCCTAGCCCGTTGCCTAGGCTGCTTCCTCCATGATACCAGCCAGAACCTAACTAACTCACTTCCAGCCCTGCCCCCAGCCAGGGCTCCACTCCCCTTCTTCCCATTGTTCCGCTTCCTGGGAGATAACTCATCAGACAGGTTCGAAGCCCCCTTGCATAATGACTCATCCCCTGCCCTGCTGGGCCGTGCTGCAGCCAGCAGCCAGTGGAGGTCACTCACAACCCACTGCCCAGCATAGCAACCAGCAAGGTACCCCCCACTACGTCACACAGGGTGGTTAAACACTGGAATCAATTGCCTAAGGAGGTCGTGGAATCTCCATCATTGGAGATATTTAAGAGCAGGTTAGACAGACACCTGTCAGGGATGATCTAGATGGTGCTTGGTCCTGCCATGAGGGCAGAGGACTGGACTTGATGATCTCTCGAGGTCCCTTCCAGTTCTAGGATTCTATGGCTACATCTGTACTGCAGAGTTTTGTGCAAAAATGGCTGTTTTTGCTCAAAAACGTGTGGCGCCTCCACACTACAAGCCTGTTCTTGCACAAGAAAAAGGACAGTACATCGTAAGAACACAGGGCTTCTTGCGCAAGAGTTATTCCTCTTTCTAGGAGGAATAAGTCTTTTTGAGCAAGAGCTCTTGCACAGAAAGGCATGTATGGACAAGCAACAGGGGTTTCTTGCGCAAGAAACCCCTACGTCTAAAATGGCCATCAGAGCTTTCTTGCATAAGAGAGGGTATGTCTACACTACCACCCTAGTTCGAATTAGGGTGGTTAATGTAGGCAATCGAAGTTGCAAATGAAGCCCAGGATTTAAATATCCCGGGCTTCATTTGCATCTTGCTGGGCGCCGCCATTTTTAAAGCCCCGGTAGTTCGGACTCCGTGCCCACGGCTACACGCGACACGGAGTAGATAGTTTGAATTAGGCTTTCGAATTAGGCTCGTGGAACGAGGTGTAACGGTAGTTCGAATTAGAAAGCCTAATTCGAACTACCTACTCTGTGCCGTGTGTAGCCGTGGGCACGGAGTCCGAACTATCGGGGCTTTAAAAATGGCGGCTCCCGGCAAGATGCAAATGAAGCCCGGGGTATTTAAATCCCGGGCTTCATTTGCAACTTCGATTGCCTACGTTAACCTCCCTAGTTCGAACTAGGGTGGTAGTGTAGACATACCCAGAGTGTCCACACTGCCATGGATGCTCTTGCGCAAAAGCACATGGCAGTGTGGACGCATTCTTGCACAAGCAGCCTGCAGTGTAGACGTAGCCTGAGATTCTATGAAACTCCCATAGCCCTGTCCCAGCATGCACTGGGCTCAGCATAAAACTTGGGATGCATGCTGGATTAGGCAGTGTGTTTGGTTGCTGGTCAGACATGTGCAAGGGATGGCCTCAGGACGCCATGGGAACCACACAAGAAATAATCTGGGTCCAGTATTCAAGCAACACCAAAAGAAGCCATTTGTAAATCAAATTAAGTGTGTCTACACAGAGGCTTGCCCCCCTCATCTCCAGGTTAGCTAAATCAATGGATACCATAGTTAACTGAAAGAATCCCAAATGTGTGCCCCAGTCTGCCACTGTGTGTTTCCAAGGGAAGGGGTTGTTTGATTTGGTTTTTAGGAAAGACGTTATTACTGGGCCAAGGCATTTATCCTCTGAAACTCACGAGACTCCAGCAGTGCACAGCCATTCTCAGGAGTTTTAACTCCAGCTGTAGAAGAGATTCTGGTAAGTTCCTTTTAATGAATATTTCAGTGCTGCTGAAAACCCCAGAGAACACAGCACTCACCTGTTTGGCAGGAATTTCCCTGCAAGATGAGAAACTGAAAGAAACAGCAGAGCCTAAGTAGGAGCGATTTTTTGTGCAGATCACAGAAAAGGGAGATCAGGGAGTTTACTCTCTATGGCTCATTGAATCTGTCTTTGCCCTTCTGCAATTGCCAGCTAGGCTACTAGTGGCAGTGGTTGATTAATAGTTGTGACAGACCCAGGGCAGCTGGCTACAATACTTTGGAGGAGGGCCGACATACTGGGAGTCAGGCAAATGGTTTTCTGTTTCCTGAGTGAACTGCCAGAGACTGCTGCCATGTAATCAAGGCAGGCAACTGAAGCTAATTAAGAACTTACCTGAAGCATCAGGCTAATCAGGCACCTGTACTCAATTAAGGCCTGCTCCATTACTCCAAAAGGGTTCCCCTGAGGTAAGGAGGGGGAGGAGAAGAGTGAAGGACTGAGAGGAGGAAGTGTGTTGCTGAGAGCTGAGAAAGGAAAGAGTGTTTGTCCTGAAGCAGGAAATATTCACTCCGAGAGAAGGTACGAGGCGAGTGTTTGGGGAAGTGGCCCAGGGAAAAGGCTGCTGTACTAGGGAGAGAAAAAAAATCCCCATCGGCTGCTGCTACCAGTGATGAGGTTGGCTCAGTAAGCTGTGATTCTGGCCTCTAGAAAAGATAAGTGGCAGGGTGGAGAGTCACAGCGAGCCTCTGAGGCAGACAATAACCGCCTAGAAGCACAAGACCCATGGGGTACCGCCAGAGCTTTACCACACTGTCTATTGATCGAAAACCATCCTGTCACTTTCCTGGCACCACCAAGCAGCTGCCAGGTAGGGAGTTCTGGCTGTAATCGGGGTTCACTTGGAAGGAAAAGTCTCTAATGCCCAGTCTCCACTCTCTAAGCCATCCAATCACACACATTCCTTGCATGTAACCAGTCATTTACATTTTCATCAGTTGGCTGGACTTACTCCAAGGGTACGTCTAAACTACATGGCTCCGTCGACGGAGCCATGTAAATTTGTTGTTTTGGCAAAGGCAAATGAAGCCGCGATTTAAATGATCGCGGCTTCATTTACATTTACATGGCTGCCGCGCTGAGCCGACAAACAGCTGATCAGCTGTTTGTCCGCTCAGCACGCTAGTCTGGACGCTCCCCTGCCGACATCAAAGCCCTTTGTCGGCAGCCCCGGTAAACCTCATCCCATGAGGAATAACGGGGCTGCCGACAAAGGGCTTTGATGTCGGCAGGGGAGCGTCCAGACTAGCGCGCTGAGCGGACAAACAGCTGATCAGCTGTTTGTCGGCTCAGCAGCCATGTAAATGTAAATGAAGCCGCGATCATTTAAATCGCGGCTTCATTTGCCTTTGCCTATGTGTCTAATCTACATGCCTCTGACGACAGAGGCATGTAGTCTAGACACAGCCCAAGAGTCCAGCCTATCAGAGGGATCATTTCCTATACTGCAGCAAGTATGACCATAGAGGCAAAGCCAATGACCAGTGTGCTCCTGGGATGAATGTTACTTCCATGTTTTGTGAGGAAGCAATAGGTTTATTTTTCTATGCCAGTGTCACCGGGACTCAGACACACCCACAAAGAGGGTATGTCTACACTACCCCACTAGTTCGAACTAGCGGGGTATTGTAGGCATACAGCACTTGCAAATGAAGCCCGGGATTTGAATTTCCCGGGCTTCATTTGCATAAGCGGGGAGCCGCCATTTTTAAATCCCCGCTGGTTCGAACCCCGTGCAGGGTGCCTATTCCGAACTACCAGTACACCTCATTTCACGAGGAGTAACGGTAGTTCAGAATAGGAACCTAGTCCGAACTACCTAGTTCGAGCCCCGTGTAGCCGCGCTGCACGGGGTTCGAACCAGCGGGGATTTAAAAATGGCGGCTCCCCGCTTATGCAAATGAAGCCCGGGAAATTCAAATCCCGGGCTTCATTTGCAAGTGCGGTATGCCTACATTACCCTCTTAGTTCGAACTAGGAGGGTAGTGTAGACATACCCAGAGTGATTAAAACTCAAGGATGTGGAAACTTGGAGATCCGGCGAGCATAACACTCAAACAACTCTGTAACACAAAGTAGTGGGGTTGAGAGGGTTAAAACAGCTTACAGAATTAGCAATCAGGAGACTTTTATTCCCCAGCTTTGTCAAGAATCCATGACTTGCCATGTGACCATGGGGAAGTCATGTGATTCTCTAGCCTAGGTGTTATTATTATGGCTTGTAAACCCTGATTGCTCTGTGCCTCAGTTTCCCCATCTGTAAAGCAGAGATAATATAATGAACTAGAGTCTCCTTTGGCTAACGAGGCAAAGTCATGGTGCTATTGCAGCAGAAGGGTTTGGTTCCTGCTGCTGTGGAGGTCAGAGAAGTCCAGCAATGCAACTACTTCAACTGTCCTAAGCAGTTACTTGTAAGCTATGGAGCTTACCCACCCTTGTAAAGGATATTCTCAGATGAGCGTGCAAAGCATTGTGGGCTGCTCTGGACACCGTCAGCAATGAGGTGGAGATAGAGATTTGCATGCTGGTGGTGTTCTGAGAGAAAATCTCTTGCCTAATAGCAAGTAAAATGCAAGGTTAGACATTTTCCATTTAAATTCTTCTGTTTTTCATAGAGTCATAGAGCTGGAAGAGACCTCAGGAGGTCATCAAGTCCAGACCCCTCCCCAAGGCAGGACCAACCCCAACTAAATCAACCCAGCCAGGGCTTTGTCAAGCCGAGACTTAAAAACCTCTAGGGACAGAGACTCTGCCACCTCCCTAGGGAACCCATTCCAGTGCTTCACCACCTACCTAATGAAATAGTTTTTCCTAATATCCAACCTAGACCTCCCCCACTGCAACTTGAGACCATTGCTCCTTGTTCTGCCATCTGTCATCCCTGAGAACAGCCTCTCTCCATCTTCTTTGATATCTCCCTTCAGGAAGTTGAAGGCTGCTCTCAAATCCCCCCTCACTCGTCTCTTCTGCAGGCTAAACAAACCCAACTCCCTCAGTCTCTCCTCATAAGTCATATGCCCCAGCCCCCTAATCATTTTGGTTGCCCTCTGCTGGACCCTCTCCAATGCATCCACATCCTTTCTGTAGTGGGGGGCCCAGAACTGGACACAATACTCCAGATGTGGCCTCACCAGAGCCGAATAAAGGGGAATAATCACTTCTCTAGATCTGCTGCTGGCAATGCTCCTCCTAATGCACCTAATATGCCATTAGCCTTCTTGGCTACAAGGGCGCCCTGTTGACTCCTATCCAGCTTCTCATCCACTGTAACCCCCAGGGCCTTTTCTGCAGAACTGCTACTTAGCCAGTCGGTCCCCAGCCTGTACCAATGCTTGGGATTCTTCCATCCCAAGTGCAGGTCTCTGCACTTGTCCTTGTTGATCCTCATCAGCTTTTTTGTGGCCCAATCCTCTAATCCAGTGGTTCCTAAACTTTTCGGCATCACGCCCCTTTTTGATTTTCGGGAAAATCACGCCCCACCCCCTCAAATACCAGCAAAACTTGTTGAGAAAAAAAAAAAAAGGAACTCCACCCCTTGGAATTTCTCTCCCTCCCCCCAGTTTGGGAACCCATGCTCTAATCTGTCTAAGGTCGTGTCATTCGCATGGCTTTTGTGATCTGGTTTGCTGATGAGATGTAAATGTCCCTTATGGCATTATTTTTGCAAGATCAGAGGTGCCTAGACAGAGTATTTGCCATTTGCTCCCCTCCATTTTTCCTTCGGTTTCAGATGGAGACAATGTTTGCCTCGCATCTTGTACTAACCTGGTGTGGAGTGGTGCTGTGCGCTGTTAAAACAGCTGCTATGTTCCATCTCAGAGGTAGCTGCATTTCATAATTTGCCAAACCCTTGGGGGATGGACAAGGCCCTTCCCAAATGGGATCTGGCCCAGTTACGACTGAATCATTGGATTACATTAGGGTAATGTGAAAGTGATGGTCCAGAGAGTTAGGCTACCAAAGATTTACTTCTTTTCCCACAAACTCCCCTAATGCCCTGACATCACTTTGATTGGTGATGGGAGCGTGAATTACCATGCTGAAGTCCAATGCTGTGATTATCCAATGAGAGTTGTGCTGCACTGGGCTGTCCAGCTCTGCCATTTGCCCAGGGCTGTAATTACCAAGCCTCTCCCTGTGCTGTTCTAGTTACATGGGCTCTCAATGGTTCAGCCCAGCATGTGGCTCACAGAGGTTGTGTAAACTAAAGGGCTGCTTCACCACCAGTCACGTGGCTAAGGGCTATGAAGGGCGGGAACCTTTCTTGGGCCAGGAGCCACTGACCTACAGAAAAATCAGCCGGAGGCCGCACGCAAGTGAGAAGCAAAAACAAATAAACTTTCACTGACGTGGCTCCCGACTGAGACGGAGAAAGACATTCCTCAGATTCCCCTTGCACACCAGAGTCTATGGGGGCACCAGTGCAGGCTCCCCAATGCTGGGGGGCGGGGCTGAGCTTTGGGGGCTGGATCCAGGCAAGCTGGGGCTAAGTGATGGGCCCAAGGTCACAAAGGGAGTGGCAGAGCTGGGAATGGAAGGCAGGTCTCTCAGCTCCCACGCCTATCTGCTTGACCATCCTTTCTGATCCTTTCTTGAAATGAACCTAGAGAATCAGGAGGGCTCATCTCTGCCTCAGAGCCCTCAGCTGTGGATCCCCAACCTGGCCTCAGTCTCTCCCCCATCCTCTCCCTGCCCCAGATGACATCCATCAATACAGCACCATGACCCTCTCGCCCCTCCCAGCTCCTGGAGGGATCCATGGCTGGGTGAAGCAGCTAGACTCAAGCAGGGGTTCCCTAGCCCCCGAAATCTGCTGTCTTTTCCACAGTCGTTGCAGTCCTCGCTGGCCCCGCAGGGTCCTGGAGCTCATGCTCCTCTGGAGACAGTGCCTGGTGGCGACACCTCCCATCCTTGGGAGGAGCAGCCAAGAAAAGGCAAGAGAAGGGAATTAGTTAAGGCAGGAGGCAGGTTGCTCTGGGCTCCTCTGCCAGGCTCCTCTCTGCTCCCCAGTGCTGTGAGTGCTCCTCTCAAAGGGAACGCCTGCTGAGAGAGCTGCTGTGGGGAGAAGGACAGGAGGGGCTGCCTGGCAGAAATGGGACCCACCGGAGTCAGCTCTGTGCTTCCAAACACTCCCTCCCACCCACACCCTTGTTGGTGCAGGCAGGTGGGACCGGAGGGGCAGTGGCTGAATGAGCAGAGCTTGGGTCTCCTAGTGCTGCTAGGGTCGCCGACTTGGTAATTCAGGCTGAACCTCTCTAGTCCGGCAGCCTCAGGATCTCACCAGTGACGAACCAGAGAATTTGCCGAACCACGTGAGGTGCGTATAGTCCAGCAGCATTGCCAACGCTGCCCTGCTTACTGGGCTCTGGGAAGACGTTTAGGGTAAACTAGAGCGAACAAACAGCACAGGACTGGGAGCTGTCAACAAACTTTCTGGGACTGCAGGAATCTTGGGCCCAACCAAGGTAAGTAGACATTTGGCTAACTCAAACCCTGCTGCACCAGGGATGTTGCCAGAGCAGAGAGCCGGACTAGAGAGGTTCAACCTGTATATAACAATCGGACACTGCAGCAGGAGTGCAGGAACCTCTCCTCCCCTACTGCTTCCTCTCCCCCGCAGGCTCTGTCCCTGCCCTGCCTTGTCCCCACTGGGCTCCACCCCTACCCTGCCCTTCCCCCTGGCCTCAGCCCTGCCCTGCCCCACCTCTTTCTCCTGAGATCTCATCCCCGTTCCCTCTTCTTTCCCTCTCCCCCTCCCTATGTGAGTCAGGAGGGACTTCCCTGCAGAGCTGGGTGGGGGAGCTGCTCCATGCAGGTAGGTACGTCAGCAGTCTCAGCTGAGTAGGGAAGGCGGATGACCCGGCACCTCCCCAGCTCCCCCGCCTGCACTCACTGGACTTTGGCTGCCCAGTCGGTCGATCTGACCGAACACTGCCAGGCCCCCTTTTGGACCAGACGTTCTGGTTAAACACTGGCCAGAGCTGCCTTGTTACCAAGCGCCAGGGCTGGGGATGTCCTGATGCTGCTTCTAAGGGGCACCGGCAAGTGAGTTACAGCTCAGCACGAAGCGACAGAGACAGGAAAACCCGAGTCCGTTCTGAGCCAGCCCAGCACATTCCTTGGGGCTTTCTCCCCTCCGGTTTCAGTTCTCAGGCAACTCAGCATCTGCTGTAGCCCCTATGAGGCTGGACATGACACAACGCCAGATTAGGCTTCAGGCCAGGCATGTCTACGTGATCCTGTCATTCAATGGATAGGCCATACCTGCCCCTGAAGGCCTTTGATTTGAAGGGGATCTCTGGAAAGGCAGCATATTCAGCCTGCAAACCTTGCACAGACCCTTCCCCCCTGACTTTGCCCCTCCTCTGTGGGCCTGGCTGACTCAGGGCTCTCACCTTTCCCTGACTAGTTTGTCCCTGTCCCACGGCAGTGACAGCCCAAAGCTGAAGCCAGCCTGTGCAGGGGGAAGCAGTGACTAGATACAAGGGTGGGCAATAATTTTGATGAAAGGGGCCACTCCAAAGATTTGGTGTCGAAGGCTGCACTTTTCTGTGGAGGGGCTACGGGATGGGGGCTGGGTGCAGAAGGGAGCTCAGGGTAGGGCACTGGAGGTGCGGGAGAGAGTGTAGGGTATGGGAGGGAGTTTGGGTGAAGAAGGGGGTTGTGATCTAGGGCAGGGGATGGGAGTGCAGGGTTTGCGAGGGGGCATGGGTGCAAGAGAGGATTCTGACCTGGGAGAGGGGCATTGGATGGGGTGCAGGGTCTAGAGGGTGCTGGCTGGGAGGGGCTGGGGTGCCAGAGGCAGGCTCTGACTGGGAGGCATTTACCTAAGTAGCTCCCAGCCCTCAGCACTCTCAAGCAGGTTTCCTTGCCTGCCAGCGGTCCCTGGCTGGCTGCTCCATGTGGCTCTCTGCACTGGGGAGAGGGGGCTTTGCGTTCTGCCCCTACCCCCGGCAAAACCTCTCAGCTCCCATTGGCCTGTTTCCAGCTAATAGGAGCTGAGAGATTTTACTGGGGGGGGGGGGGGGGGGCATTGCGCCAAGACTTCCCCCCTCCTTCCTGGCAGTGCAGAGAGCCACCAGCTGCTTTGAGCTGCGTTGCTCCCTACTCCAGGGGCAAGTGGACTGGATCAAAAGGCTTGGTGGGCCAGTTCCGGCCCAAGGGCCAGATCTTGCCCACCCCGGACTAGAAGGTAGGCATATCCCTGTAACAGGGCCTGGCGGGAACAGATGCGGTGCTAGAGAAGCCTGCCTCAGAGGAATTATTGCTTGTGTCACCCTAGTGGGCACCCCACCTTTTTCTCTGGCTGTGGTACCTTGTGCTCCGCCTGCTGCAGTGGACAATGCACCCTCTCCTGGCCATTCACGGGACACACAGGAACCTCCGGAAAGCAGGGTTCTGGCCTCCCCATCCCATGAGCTTTAGCACTGCAACGCTGGCCCCCCTTTTTTTGAAAATGGCTAGTGGTTTTGGGGAGCCCTGGAATGTGGCTTAAGACAGACCCCTTAAGGTAGCCTAAAGGTCAGCACAGAGTCAGCTGTAGACCCCAGGACTCCTGAGTCCCAGCCCGTGTCTAAGCAGCCTGCATATGGACAAGACAGAGACTCATCTCGACACCGGCCCAAATTTTGCTCCTGGTGAGCGTTGCAGGGTGACGCTGGCCCTTTAAGATGGAGCAGAGCCATCCACTTGTGACAAGTCAACTGATCCCAGCTGGACTTTAAAAGAGGGAGTTTGGTGTAGAGAGCGACCTGGTGAGGGGGACCCTGCGGGAGTCAGGCTGAGAGGCAGAGAGGAGACATGGGGAGCTCACTGCCTGTGCCCAGGGAACAGGGAGTTCTCCCCAGGCAGGGCTGCCGGTGCCCCCTGCTGGGGAGGCAAAAGGGACCTGAGAACAAAAGGGGAAAAGCCCCTGGGAGTGGCAGCCTAGAGCGGGCTGAGGAATTGGGGTTTTGTTGATTTGACCTAGGGCTGGACAATAAAGCCGCCTGGAGGTGAGTGCAGGTGCAGCCGTGGGTCATGGCAGAGACGGCTCAGCTTGTTTTCACACCAGTTTAAATCCAGAGTAACTCCACAGACATTTACACCAGTCTCAGAGCAGAGCAGAGGAGGCAGGCAGGTCCCAGTCACGGCTAGACCGAGCCAATTCCATCTCAGAAAAGCCGCCTGCCAGGGCAAGGGTGTTCATCACTCGCGTTGTCCTCGTCCTGCCGCCCCGGCAGAGGAATTCTCCGGATGGGGCTGCGGCCAGAGCTAAGCCAGCCCCCGCCCCCAGGCCCTGCTGTCAATGGCAGCCAGTGACAGAGATGGGAAGGAATGTGTGCGAGCCATGGGACAAGAGGGGCTAGAGAATCCCCCCTGCCCCCCTCCTAACACATACACACCAGCGGCCTTTGTGCAAACAAGAATGGCCCCTTTGAAGGGTGGGTGGCTGCTCTCTGGGCTCCATTGTGCCAGTTAATAAGATGCACTTCCCGCTTATCTGCCCGCGCAGAGAACTGGCCTCCGCCAGGCAGGGCTGGGGCCTGACCTTTCCGATTCCGGCAGCTGAGGGCCTCTCTGTTCTCCGCTGCTTGAGTAAAGGGTGAGTCCTCCAGCAGCAGGCTGCCTGCTGGAGGGAATCCCCCAAGGGAGCGGTGCTCCCAGGCCTCCATCCACAGTGTTGAGTCACCTCCCCCTTTGCTCACCAGGGAAGCTCCACAGATGAGGTAAAGCATGGGGAGCGACAGCACTGGTCGTTAATGCACAAGGCTGGGACGCTGGAGGTCTGCTCTGCCATGGAGTCACTCTGTGCCCTCATCTAGGTCATTTACAGTGCCTCGGTTTCCCCGTCTGAGGGCAAGCTACTATATAATGGAGGGAGTCTGACTGTCTCGCTCTCTGTTCAAGAATTCCTCCTAAACGGTAAGAACTAGGACCACCCACTTTGGAAGGTAGCTTCCTCTTGTCATAACTTAAGCAAGGGCAGGGTTTGGTTGCACCAGGACAATGGGATGTACCTCCATGGGATTACTTCTCACCAAACCAAACAAAAAAGAGACAGAATCACCAAGCAGGGGAAAGGGGCTTGCGAGAGATGTGGCCTTCCCCCATCGAAGACTGCCCCAGCTCTGAGCCACCCACTCCTCAGACCCTCCAAGTTGTAGGAGAACATTGCTGGCTGGACCCCTTTCTCAGGGATCGAGGGAAAAGTGCACTGTTTGCTGCATTCCTCACTCTGGCTGGTGGAAGGGGGGATGCAGAGGGCAGATGGATTGTGCACTTTGCTCTCACTCCCTGGACAGGGTCAGGAAGGGGAAGTGCAAACAGCCCTGGTACAAATCTTGGGGTGGGGGGCTTCTCCCCACCTTCATCCCTCCCCACAGTCTCCCTCCTCACCCCCTCACCCCTGACTCCTGCATCCCCCTATGCCCCTAGCCCGCTGTCCAAAGCCCCTCCATGAGGACACGTGCAATTTCTGGTAAATGTGCTAATGTAATATATCTGCAGCCACCTACACTCGCAGTTGTCACTTTGCTGCAACCACGGCTGCTCAGAAATCCACAGCAAGACCAGAATTCAGATCCCTCTGCTCCAGATGTACAGCCCCATCTGCACGTGAGCCAAAGGCGACTCACCATGTGCAGTATAGGGCATAGGACACACAATTGTGCACTTCTAATTCCGTTTAATTGGAGACCAGTGTTCATACTAAATAGCCAAAACATTCCTCACCTGTCTCAGGGGATTGTGAGGTTTCATTCATGTTTTGAGCTGCTTCTATGGAAGCTCTACAGCAAATTAAGTCTATTAGCTTTCCCACACGAGGCTAACCTGTAAATCACCAAGGAAGAGGCTATGAACTTAGTACTGTTACCCCTAGGGCCTGGATAACATTCAAATTAAACTTAAGAAATGGCTTGCTGGTAAATGCCCTCGTCAAAAGAAAACAGATCCGCTCCCTCCCTCAGGATCTATCACCTGTCAGCAGGCCGAAAGATAAAAGAAGACAGACTCAAATCAACGGTGCAAACAAAGAGGAAACTGTATTATGGATTCAATTACAATATGAGGGAAGTGGAGAGAAAACCCCAATGAAGGACTAATAATTTTAACGAAACCGTGGATGTGAACAGTAAAAACAGTTGGATGAGTCAGCAGCGCGGAGTGACAGGGGGTTCCTCAGCAGTGGGGCCAAAGTGCACTGGCTGCTGGCCCCACCCCCGGAGACTATAGAGTAGTCGAGTAACTGATAAGAATTCATGAGGTTAATCGATTATCCAGTTAACCGATATTTAACATCCCTAGTGGAGAGCCCATCGGGGGTCCCGGAAGAGGACCGCAGGCAGATGACACAGTTGCCAGCATGGTGTAAAGCGGATGGGTTGTCTTCCTCGCCCTCTGCATGGTTTGCAGCAGGAGCGGGTCCCTCAATGTTCTTAGGTGAGTGCTGACGACCCACTCAAACCATTGCCGCTAAGGTGCTCGGCTCCCTTTATGGTCTGTGACAGGACTTATATAGCCTCCAGGGCGGGAAACCGCTGAGGTGATTTGTACCATGTGATTCCGTGGCGGGAACCAGTGCTGAGGTAAATGGAATGTTCCTGCGCAAAAGGCGGGAAAATCCGGTCGGTACCGGTTCTTGTTTACCACTCTGAGGAGGAGAGCCCCTCCCTGCTCTGAGGTAACAGGTACACAGACTCCATTTTGTTTTGACATATACAGCCCAGCGATATCATTTTAACATTATTAAATAACATACAACTCTTATAATTAACATAGGCTACGTCTAGACTACAGGGTTTTTGCGGGATACTGGAGGTATCCCGCAAAAACTCTGCCACATCCAGGGAATGCATTTGCTCTTCTGCTTTTTTTCACTGAAGAGCAAACGTGCTCTTTCAGGGAGCCCTATATATCTCGTTTCACGAGGCATAAGGGCTCTGCTGAAAGAGGAGGCTTTTCTGCCATTTGGCCCCGTCTAGGCTGGCCAAATGGCAGAAAAGCCTCTTCTGCAAAAGCAAAAAAGCTATGCTGATAAATTCTTGTAGTCTAGACTTATCCATATTTACATAATTAATCACTATTACCGGGAGATCAGCCTACAGTACCAGCATTCTCTTTCCTGGGTTTATTGAAGCTTGGTCACTAGGACTCATAAGATACAAGATGCTTTATTCTTCCTGAGCTAGGGGAGAGGTAGGAGGGGAAAATTTAAACAAACACTTGGAAGCCCCAGGATTTCTCACAGAAGCAGATGCAATGGGATTATTTGGCCCTGGGATTCAAACCTTCTTTCCCCCCAACCACTAGCACCAGGTAGGTATGTAATAGTGTAGTCGATTAACAGATAAGCAAAAGTTTATAGGTTAATGCTATAGATTACATGCAATTCTCCTCTCCTCCCCCAAGAAAATTTTTTAGCAGGCTGACCAGCAGCACTGCTCAGTCTTGGCTTGCGATGGGTCCAGGAACTACCCCTGCTGCAGCTCTGCATTTAATGTGTATTATGAGCCAGGCAGCCAGGCAGCCCGGCTCAGTTCGGGTATGTCTAGACTACATGGCTCCATCGAGGGAGCCATGTAGATTAGGTTTGTAGACATAAGAAAATGAAGCGGCGATTTAAATAATCACTGCTTCATTTTAATTTAAATGGCTGCCGCGCTGTGCCGATCAGCTGTTTGTCGGCACAGTGCGGGAGTCTGGACGCTCCGCGGTCGACATCAAAAGCCTCATCCCACGAGGCATAATGGGACGGTCGACAAAGGCTTTTGATGTCCACCACAGAGCGTCCAGACTCCCGCGCTGTGCTGACAAACAGCTGATTGGCACAGCGCGGCAGCTATTTTAATTTAAATGAAGCGGCGATCATTTAAATCGCCGCTTCATTTTCCCATGTCTACAAACCTAATCTACATGGCTCACGCTGGGTCTGGGAGATCAGACATACGCACACCCTGGACAGGGGCTGCTGCCTCCCCACGCTGCTGACGCTGTATCAGAGGCAACAGTGTGGGGCGACAGGCAGCCTCGCCCATCCGTGAGGGAAGCTGTTTTTTAAACTGGCTCCCTTTGCTGACCAGCTCCTGCCTGGCACCCCATACTGCTGCCTCTGATACAGTGGAGAGTATCAGACGTGGAGTGGCAAGGGACTCCTCAAGACCAGGGCCGGATTGCACTGGCTGCTGGCCCCACCCCTGGGGACTATAGAATAGTCGAGTAACTAATGAGAATTCATGAGGTTAATCGACTATTCAATTAACTGATTTTTTTTCGATGCGCTTTGGCAGTGTGGATATGCTCTTTTGGAAGAAGGTTTTTTGGAAGATCTCTGCCAGAAAAGCGTCTTCCGAAAGAAGCCTGCAGTCTAGACGTAGCCTCAGTTCCTAGGGCTCAGGGGATAACTCCTGTGGATTTGCAGGACCTTTTACCAGTGAGTGAGACTTACACAGTTATCTCCTTACTCTATTTATTAGCAATTACCAACCAAGCAGAATATACATGCTAAGCACACAGTACCCTACTCATCAATCCTAATCAGGTGGACTTCCCCTGTTGGCCAGGCATGGTTGGTCTCATCTAGATTCTGGTTACTGCATGTCAGTCAGGATTGTCACCATCCCACACACACCAGATGGTCAGGCTGGATACATTGTTAGGAGGCAGTGTCCCTCAGACAACCTCTGGGCAAGTTCCTTTCCTGTACCCAAAAGCTATAGGAAGGGAAGTCTTATAGTTAAAGGAGCAAGAACAGAAATGAGGAGACCTGGATACTTGTCCTGGCCCATGAGCTTTCTACAGGACTTGGGCAAGTCATGTAATTGCTCTCTGCCTCAGTTTCCCTTCTGTCAATAAGGCTACCTGTGTCACAAATCTACATCCTTGGAGATCTGAGGTACACAGATGGAAGTTGCCATGGTCAGGCAAAGTACCTTCCTTCTGTAAATTCACCCCAGCAAGAGGATTATACACTACTTCTGTCCCACTTACACCTTGGCTACGTCTACAATGGCATGATTTTCCGGAAATGCTTCTAACAGAAAAGTTTTCTGTTAAAAGCATTTTCGGAAAAGCACGTCTAGATTGGCAGGACGCTTTTCCGCAAAAGCACTTTTTGTGGAAAAGCGTCCGTGGCCAATCTAGACATGCTTTTGTGCAAAAAAGCCCCGATCGCCATTTTCGCGATCGGGGCTTTTTTGCAGAAAACAAATCTCTGCTGTCTACACTGGCCCTTTTGCACAAAAGTTTTTCGGAAAAAGACTTTTGCCCAAACAGGAGCAGCATAGTATTTCCGCAAAAGCACTGACAATCTTACAGATCGTCAGTGCTTTTGCGGAAATTCAAGCGGTCAGTGTAGACAGCTGGCAAGTTTTTCCGCAAAAGCAGTGTCCACACTGAGCCAGGTTTGTTGCCCCTTTTGCCATTCAAAGAGGTTTAATTTTGAGGGTGCTGTTTGGAGAACACCTGCATTCCATCATACTGAAATTGTTTTGCTAGCCATGGGTCACAGTGTATATTTGTTGGCAGGAACCGGAATGGGGCTGGTGACCTTCTGGCATGTCAGAGTCCTGCCCAGTGCAACCTGAGCTATTGTGTGATTAATGAATCCAGGGTGCTTCCCAGCCAAGTAATTATGTTCATTGAGGATCTGTCAATACAATTTGCCATCCAGTATCACTTTACATCAAGTATAACGGGTTGTGGTTCCCATGTAAATAGAGTGTCGCTGGTAATGCTCGCACGAAGGGTTGGAGAATGAAAAATCAGAGGATGCAAACAGCAACTGAGCTCATAGAGACAGGCCGAGTGGGTCAGGCCACAGTAACTTTGAAAAGGAAGGAAGGATGGTTCTACTCCCTGCTCTGCCACTGGGTGACCTTGGGCAAGTCACTGCCCCCGCCTTGTGCCTCAGTTTCCCCCACCTGTGACATGGGGATAGAATGACTGTTGTAAAATGCTGAAAAGAAAAGCAAGGTGTTATTATTGCTCTGCAAGATGAATCAAGTCTCAAAAGGGTGAGCCTGTTTCAGCAGAAACAACGAGGAGTCTTGTGGCCACAGGCCTCCTTGTTTTTTCAAGATGTATCAGACACTCATGGCAGCTGCTCTTTCCTTCCACCACCTTGTCCGGTTTTCAGCCCAAACGGTCTCGTTCATTCCTTGCTGCATTTCTTAGCTGAACAAAGACACTTTCTTTTCAATGTCAGCAATGCCTGGGACAAGCTGCCTCTGGGAACCAGGCCCTGTGGTCCCGAGATCTCCTTGGGCAAAAGAACCAGCAGCCCCAGCCTTCCGGGTGGCCAGGAAGGATGGGGCTGGGGTTGAGCAGGGTTTGGCTCCACTGGGGGGGAGGGGAAGGTTGTTGAAGGGGCGGGGCCTTAGATGGAAGGGGCGGGGCAAGATGGGTCTTGCCTTCCTCAGCTGGGCCTTCACCCACTGCCCAGGAGGAGGAGCTCTGATTTTTCTTTCTCTCTTTCTTCCTTGACAAATGTCATGAACTGGGAGTTGGAAATTGTACTGGTCCCAGGGCTGGGATTTGTTATATTTAACCCAAGAGCAGTCCTGAAGGGTCCTGACAAGACGGAGGATTCAGTGACTGTTTTAACCACACACCACCAGTGCTAGACACACGCTTTAAACCATCTAAACAGGAAGCTCAGCTTTCCTGGTATAAGCCTGTCAAACATGCTGACACAGCTGACATATCAGGCCTCAAAGTCATGCCATTTTGAGTAGCTGCAGCATCCATTTTTTCTTTTCTGTTTTTGAAATGCTTTCAGGAGCTGGGGTCTTGACAGCAAACACTTTTCCCCCTCCTCCCTTTAAAGAAAGATGTTTTAAGCCATTTCCTGGAATCTCGCTTTTGGGGTCGCATAGAACATTAATTTCTAACCCTAGAGGTGAACTTTCAGCCCCAATGAAATCAAAGGCAAAACTCTTATTGACTTCAGTGAGGCCAGAATTTCATCTTCACAGCTGCCAAAATCAATGGAGGGGGAGAACAATGAAGACACTACTCAGAACAATATGATTCCTGAGCTCTCAGAGCTCATGACATGCTCAGGCTAGGAGCTCTTGGGTGGTACCAGTAAAAGCATTTTTCAGGTGCAGTAAACTTTTCCCGAGCTCTAGTCATGGACTAGAGATCAGAAAGAAAACTGAAACCTGAGTGTCAATACACAAAGCACGAAGCATACTAAGTATGGCAGTAATTGGATATATCAGGTTGCTTAAGCCCTAATACTAAAATATTTTTCTCATTAATTTGAAAAGTTGCTTTATCACAATATAATCATTTTCCCTAATGAAGCCATCTCCATAATTGAATAGAAGTGCTTTGTATAACATGCAATAAAAGGGAATTACCATGAAATCATAGCAGTCAAATAAAGTAATTAAACTAAGGGGCTAAAAGCTACAGCAAAAAAAAAAAAAAAAAAAAAAAAAAAGGTTACTCTCCATTTTTATTGACCCACTCACTAACATAATTGTAGAGAAATGTCATGAGGATCCACCCTAAAATTTGCTTACAAACTTGCTGCGCAGAGAATGGATTCTTACTTCAGTTATCCCATCTGTGTGGGATGCTACGCTTCCCTTTTGCAGGAAACGCTATTATATGTACATTGATGTTCATTTCTTTATGCCCCTCCCCTCTTGCATTTGTTGATGTTGGTGGAATGGGTGACTGTTGTTTCATTTGCTGACAAATGAATGGAGAATGCCGTAGAATAATTAATTGTTATATGCTGATAGAGGGAGAAATCAGGTCTGACTCCACTCGGTTACATTGGTGCAAATCAGCAATAATTTTAGTGTAGTCTGTGAGATTACACCATTGTCAAGTTGAAATATCAGTGGGCTCTGGATCAGTCCCAGAATGAAAAGAGGATCAGATCCATGGTACCAAATGCTGCAGTTTCAGGTTGCAGAGTGACTTCGACCATTATTTAGTGTGGGAATGTAGCATTCTGGTCATTTCAGTGGGTGGTCCATACAGAGGATAAAGGCCTGCTGCAGCCAGTTCCTCTCTCTACCCTCACTGCTCCTTCCCTGGGCTCCTATCACTCCACCTCCCCTCCTTGTTTCAAACCTTCTTCTCAAAGGGAGTGTGTCTGCCTGTCTGCAGTCCTTCTACATGCCCCCAGCTGTAGCCTGATACCTGACTTTATAGGTCCTTGCTCCTCCAGGTGCACCCAATGGAGTTAATTGGCCTTTTTGGCCACCTCTACTTCTTCCAATCCTGTGCGGGTGGACACCCCCATCATACCTCTGTGTCCTGTGAGCACTCACTCTGGTGCAGGACTAGCCAGCCTGCTTGCTAAGCCCTGATCCTGCATTCAGTGGTGTCAAAGGCAAATTTTCCATTGACTCCGGAGGTGCTGGAGCAGAGAACACCCTGGTGTGCCAGTCCCCACATTGGCTCCCCACTGAACTCCAGGTCAAACTCAAGGGCTGTGTCTAGACTGGCCAGTTTTTCCGCAAAATCAGCTGCTTTTGCAGAAAAGCTTGCCAGCTGTCTACACTGGCCGCTTGAATTTCCGCAAGGACACTGACTTCCTGCTGTAAGAAATCAGTGCTTCTTGCAGAAATACTATGCTGCTCCCGTTCGGGCAAAAGCCCTCTTGCGCAAATCATTTGTGCAAAAGGGCCAGTGTAGACAGCTCAGATTTGTTTTGCGCAAAAAAGCCCTGATGGCTAAAATGGCGATCGGGGCTTTTTTGCACAAAAGCGCGTCTAGATTGGCACGGACGCTTTTCCGCAAAAAGTGCTTTTGTGGAAAAGCATCAGTGCCAATCTAGATGCTCTTTTCCGCAAATGCTTTTAACGGAAAACTTTTCCGTTAAAACCATTTGCAGAAAATCATGCTAGTCTAGACGTAGCCAAGGTGATGATCCTGGTTTGTGAAGTCTCGTGTGCGCTAGGGCCTGTCATAGTCAGGATTTACTGGGGTGGTGTCCTGACCAGTCTCCTGCTCCATCAGTAAGGATAACTGTTCGGCTGTGTGCATGTGTGCTCAATCCTGGGTGTTGTGATGACTTGCGTGAGTAGTCAACACAGCAGACTCTGAGGGAGCCCCCAAAGACCACAAATCAGATCATGATCCAAGGCGCCCGGCCAGGTTTATTGTCAAAGGAAGTACAGTCGTAGTAGTCAGTAGAGTCTACCGAACCACTGCGCATCTGTACCCCCTGACAATGCACCCGGCTCAGTCAGTAACCTGGAATCCATCCCTGCCTTCAGCCGGGCAAAGACTGCCCCCCAAGACACCATTTCATATACAGGCATGAACAAGTTACACGTCATGCCTGACGCTGTCAGGTTGCCACCCTCTGATGTTACTTAGGTACCACCCAACACCTGGTGGTTTGATTAGAGTAATCTCTGTCCATCACGCTGTCATTGTAGACCCTTTCCTGAGCCTGGGTCGGTATCTGTGGGGAGTGTGGGTACCAAGGTCCTTTTTAACGAGGTGTTGTTACCATCCTTCTAGAATGTGCTTTCAGCTTGCGCCCAGTACCAATTACTGTTTTACAGCCGGTATCTAGCACCAATCAGAGCCTATTATCAATTAGAGTTTTGCACTCAGCCCTGTTTGTGCCATGTTCTGTGAGCAGGGGCCTGCCTCTTGCTCACAGCTTAGCTTTGCTTTATATTAGCAAGATCTTGACCATTGTTAGCTAGGCCTCAGGCCTCACACCAGACCTGGGCTACGTGGACTTTTGTTTCAAGCCCTCATCTTACTACAGGATCTGCCCCAGGGACCATTTCTCTGGGACTCCCCAGGAGAGGGGAGCTGTGCACTGAGGGCTTGCTGGGGGTGGAGCTCTCCTGGGGAGCAGCATAATCAGCTATGGACAGGCCAGGAGGTTTTGAGGGGACCTGGGACGCGGTGCCTCATGCGGAGTCTCACCACCACCAGCAGGGCCTCGTGGGATGGGGATGGTCGCTGTCTCCTCTCAGGTAAGGGCCACACATGCCCCTGCCTCCAGCCATTGCCTGCCTCTGGCGTTTGCATTGACAGTGACATCACAGGGCCCCTGGCCCACGATGCCCCACATATTAACTTCAGACAGAAGCAGCAGCACTTGGGGGGCGGGGAGTAGCAGCGGACCTGTTGTGTCTCTTGGTGCTTACACAATCAGCATCATGTGATGGAACCACAGGGGCCCAGCGAGTCTCAAATAGCCATGCGTTTTAGCTGGATACACCGGGCCTGGCTTAGCTACATTCATATTCCTGCTCTGCCAGGCTTCCTTAACACAGAACACATGGGAATGCAATGAGAGGCTCACAGACCCTTTCCTGGGATATTGCCCAGGTCCTGCACACTACAGCACCCCATCCCTGTGCCTTTTGGCTACACTCCTCTCCAGGAAGACACGTCCCCCCATCCAGATGGATCTAACTTTGTCAGCCTCTGGGCCCCCCTCCAGCCACGCTCACATCCACAGGCCTTGATTCTACTGAGCAACAAACTACATGTGCATCCCTATTCAGCAAAGCACACAATCAGCAAGTTAAGCACGTGCTTAGGTCCTTTGCTGAATCGGGGCCTTTATCTGCCCCTGCACGGATGGGCTGAGGGGGTAGAAAGGTGACACTAGCAGATCAGGGCCAGTTCAGGTCCGTCCGTTTCAATGGAGCCCTGACAAGGACAGAGCTGGCGTCAGCCTGGCTCACCTGTGCGTTAGCACTGTTAAAACCGGCATTTGAATGATAAGAGTGCGTTTGATGTGCAGCCTGCATCGATTGCTTGTGAGTTACTGCGGCATTAATCTCCCTTACAACATGTGTATCCTGTATGGCAAGGGAATATGTTAGCGGTTCTCTGGTGAGCATCTGTGACTGCAAATCACCAGAGAGGCGAGATTAATTAGTGTGACGAGGGAGATTAATTAGCGTGAAGGCTGATCTGAACAGGAGGCGTTACGCCCTTCCCAACAGGAAAGAGCCATTCACACTGGAGTACAAAAGACTTTTATTGCTCTTCCCCATGAAGCTGAGTCATGCAAAGGACTCCACCCACCAACCAAGCTTTGCAGACCAAAGCATATGGGAAGGAGAGAATAAAACCCCAAACAAGAAAGGCCTGATTATCTCTATGCTCCTTGGACTCTGGAGGGTAGGATGTTTCTAGGTATAAACTAGACCAGTGTTTCCCAACCAGTGGTCTGAGTACTCTTAGGGGTACTTGAGAGAAGTCTGGGGGATACGTCAACAGAACTGAAATTTGGAGAAAACTGAATTTTTGTTTTAAGTTTTACAGCACTTTATTTCTGTACTTTTTACACCCAAAAATGTCATTGCCTGCCCAGTTATGATTAAGCTGATTATAGACACTTCTGTTACCTTTTGAAAGCTAAGATTCTAACTTGTGTATATTTATGGTTACCTGCTTTAGCCTTGTCAATAACACCCTAGGTTTATTATAGAATCCACTACGAGCGCTGTCTTTGGTATGACATCTAGGCCAGTGGTTTTCAAACAACGGGTCATGACCCAGCACTGGGCCATGGAATGTCGGGCAGTGGGTCTCCGTGCTGCAGGGGATCAGATGACTAGTCGGGGGGTGTGGGGTATGCTAAGGCAGCCTCCTGCCTGTCCTGGCACTGCAGACTGCACTATACCCTAGACGCGGCCTGCAGCAGGCCCGGCTCCTAGGCGGGAGAGTTGTGGGGAGAGAGTGCAAAGGGCTCCGTGCACTGCCCCTGCCCTTAGCACTGGCTCTGCACTCCCACTGGCTGGGTACCTGCTGTTGGCTGCTTCTGGGGCGCAGCATGGTCTGCGGTGCCAGAAGAGGCAGGAAGCTGCCTTAGCCCCCCTACTGCACCGTTGACTGGGAGCCATTCAAGGTAAGCCCCTCCGGACCTCTCCAAAGTCGGAGTCCCTCCTACACCCCAAAGCTCTCATCCTCAGCCCCACCCTGGAGCCCACACTCTGGTCAAATCCTGTTGGGTCACAGGCATGAACAATTTTCTTCTACTGGGCCATGAGAAAAAAAGTTTGAAAACTGCTGGTGTAAAGGACCAACTGTCCCAAAGGGAGGAACACCCAGATGGTGATAAATCGGAACAGCCAAGGGGACTGCCCATGACTCCCCTGCCAGGCTGCTGTATTGCCTGAGGACTTCACATTGGGTAACTGGTTTGTGAAATGTCAGTACTGAACTAACAGGCAGTTTGGGGTGTGCGCCCCCCTGGTGCCTACCAGTCTGCCCTGAGACTGGTCACTGCAGGCAGCATTACCGGGGCTCAGTGTCCTGAGACATTCCCCCATAGCCCTGGGCCAGCCAGATTTATACTGGTTGCAGCAAGAGGAGAGTCAGAGCTGTAGACTCGTGGCTCTAAATATTTAAGGGTCATTCCTGCACCTTTTTAGGGCTTTTTACAAATGTATCAGGCCAGATTCTAACCTCAAACAGCATTGAGATCAGTGGGGCTAATTCAGATTGACACCTGCGTGTAAGGGAGCTCAGAATCTGCCCATGTAAACACTCCCTGTGCACAAGAACGCTTCTCTGCTCTCTGCATAGCTGCTTGTTCCTTTCATTCTAGAGAGGGTTCCAGGGCAAGCTGTGACAGAACCAAGGCAGAGGGAGCTGTTTATCAATCTCCCCTCCCTCCCCCCTCTCCCTGGTATGGTTTCCCCCCTGGGCGTTCATGCCACTGATGAAATTGAGGGCAGACTGAGCAGCGAGATCGCTGGCAGCCTCGGAAGCGACAGGGCTGTATTTCTTGCAAAGAGCCTCCCTGTTTGTTGGCTTCTCTTTATGTTTACTCCACTAATTAATGGACGGGAGTTTGTCCTGGGGGGTCCTTCCCGTTAGCACAGGTCAGCATCCCACTTGATTCTTTTGATTGCAGTGCCCTATAACATCACTGGCTCCAGGAATGTCTAATACTGCCAGTAGCAAAGACTTCGCTCTGCTGCCTCATACCAGCTGCGGAGCCAGTAAGAGGGAGGGAAGGCGATAGGCTCCTCTCTATCAATTCTGCCGCCTCTTTTCAGCAGCAAAACCCTGGGAGCCCTTGTCAGGATGGGATAAGGAATCGCAGCCACAATCCCTGTTGCTTGACGTTGCTCCCCTATAGTTCCAGGACCAAAGCACGATCCCAATCACATCTGGTGTGGCTCCAGAGTAGGGCCAGGTCATGATCCCAATCACATCTGGTGTGACTCCAGAGTTGGGCCAGGTCATGATCCCAATCACATCTGGTGTGGCTCCAGAATTAGGAACAATTCCTGATCCCTGTTACATGTGGCATAACTCTGGATTAGAGCCATGTGATGCAACTAGTGTGATTCCAGAGTAACACCACTGAAGTCACTGAACAATAGCGAATTAATCCTCAGAACACCACTGTAATATAGGCCAGTATTATTATCCTTATTTTGCAGGTGAGAAATTCATGGAATCAGAGGACCATTGGGTTAGAAGGGACCATAAGGATCAACTGGTCTAACCCACTGCCAACAAGATGCCGGCTTTGTTGTGTTCAAACCATCCCGGACAGAGAGCTACCGAGCCACCTTTGGAAAGTCCGGTGAAGCAGTTTCCGTGTCCCCCACCCCCACCCCCTGAGGCTTCAGCACCATTGTCCTATGGTTCTTACAATTCAGAAGCTTTGCCTGAGATTTAATCAAAATCTGCTCTGCTTAGTGTGAACCCTTTGCCTCTTGTTCTGCCAGCTGTGACCAGAGATATCAGCTTTTCTCCTTTTTTATGGAGCCTTTCAAGTATCTGAAGGCGGCTCTCGTGTCTCCTCCCCACAACCCCTAAATTGCCTCTTTTCTGGACTAAACACACCCAGTTCCTTCAGCCTTTGCTCATCTGCCCGCACTCTGCCCCTTGGATCCTCCATGTTACTCGCCTCTGGATCCTTCCCCATTTCGATACCTTGTGACCAAAACTGGACACAGGACTCCCAGTTGAAGCCAAAGCAGCACTGAGCAGAGTGATGCTGTCACCTCCTGCAGCTTGCTTGCTGTGCCTCTGGTCACGCAATCTGAAATTGCATTTGCTTCTTGTTGCAACAGCATCACCTTGCTGGCTCATGCTGAGGTTGTGGTCTACCAGTTCCCAGATCCTTCGCAGCCGTGCTTCTGCCAAACAATTACCCCTGCCTGCATTTGTGCATTTGTTTTTTCTTCCCTAAGTGTCGTACCTTTGTTGAATTTCATTTTGTTGGCTATAGCTCAGTTCTTTCACTTATCCCAATCCCTTTGAATTTTAGCTCTATTCTCTAAGGCTACGTCTACACTGGCCCCTTTTCTGAAAGGGGCATGCTAATTTTACAGGTCGTAATAGGGAAATCCGCGGGGGATTTAAATATCCCCCGCGGCATTTAAATAAAAATGTCCGCCGCTTTTTTCCGGCTTTTAGAAAAGCCGGAAAAGAGCGTCTACACTGGCCCCGATCCTCCGGAAAAAAGCCCTTTTCCGGAGGATCTCTTATTCCTACTTTGAAGTTAGGAATAAGAGATCCTCCGGAAAAGGTCTTTTTTCCGGAGGATCGGGGCCAGTGTAGACGCTCTTTTCCGGCTTTTCTAAAAGCCGGAAAAAAGCAGCGGACATTTTTATTTAAATGCCGCGGGGGATATTTAAATCCCCCGCGGATTTCTCTATTACGACCTGTAAAATTAGCATGCCCCTTTCGGAAAAGGGGCCAGTGTAGACGTAGCCTAAGGGTATGTCTACACAGCAAAGTTATTTCAAAATAGAAGCAGTTATTTCGAAATAACTTTCTTAGCATCTACACAGCCATTCCATTATTTTGAAATTAATTTGAAATAGCGGAGGGCTTATTTTGAAATTGGTAAACCTCATTCCAAGAGGACTAGCGCCAATTTAAAAATAGCTATTTCAAAATAAGTGCTGTGTAGACGTTTATTTCGAAATAGGGGGCCTCCAGCCTTTCCCAGGGTACCCTACTGGCCACTCTGGCCACAAGGCAACTTCTGACCTGATGCCCTGCCAGAATTGGTTCCAATCAGTGTGGACACACTATTTTGAAATAGAAAAATGATATTTCAAAATGCATTTTGTGTGTAGACGCATTATTTCGAAATAAGCTTTTTTGAATTCACAATTTTGAAATTAGATATTTCAAAATAACACTGTAGTGTAGACATACCCTAAGATACTGGCATCCCTCGCCCCCCAGCTTTGTGTCATCTGCAAACTTGATCGCTGTACTCTCTGTTTCTATAGCCAGGTCATTAATCAATGTTAAACAACATTCCTTCAAGAACAGATCCCCATCGAGCTCCATGTGAGCCCTCCCTCCCGTCTGACATCCATTCGTAGTGACTCCGTGTTTGTACTTGTTTAACAATTATGACTCCACTTCATGGCAGTTCTGCCGAGCCTGCATTTCTCCAGCTTCCTTATCAGAATGCCATGTCGGACTCTATCAAGAGCCGTGCTGAAGTCGAATATGTTATGTCCCCCCCCACACACACACACCCCCATCCACCAAACCAATTACCCTGTCAAAGAAAGACATTAAGCTGCTTTGGCATAATTTGTTCTAGGTAAAACCCATGTCCACTGTTAGTGATCATGCCTTCAACCTCCAGGTATTTGCAAATTGAAGGTTTTATACATTGCTCTAGTACAGGGATGGGCAATAATTTTTGATGGGGGCCCACTGCAAGAATCTGGTAAGTGGTCAAGGGCTGCACTCTTCCATGATATTAATGGAGGAGGTGCGGGGTCTGGGATGGAGGTTGGGTGCAGAAGGGAGCTTGGGGTAAGGGACTGGGTGTAGGAGGGGGTGTGGGATCTGAGAGGCAGTTAGGGTGAAGGAGGTGGTTGTGAGCTGGGGCAGGGGATTGGGGTGCAGGGTCTGGTTTGGGCTATAGGTGCAGGAGGTAGGAGAGAGGGGTGGAGGGGAAAAGGCCTGCGGTGCGAGAGGCAGGCTCTGGCCTGGAAGCACTTACCTAGGTGGCTTCTGACCAGCAGCCCAGCAGGTCCCACAGAAAGGTTCCTTGGATGCCCCGCGACCACATGCCACTCAGAGCAACTAGTTGTGGGGGCCGTGTGTTGTTCTGAGTGGCGTGAGTCCATGGGGAGGAGTACTTTGCACGCTGCCTGTCCTGCACACAGACAGCTCCCATTGGCTGATTTCCAGCCAATGGGAGCTAGGGTCTGGGGCAGCACATAAAGCTTCTCCCCCACTTTTTCCTGGGCTTGTGGCATTCAGAGAAGCACATGGCCCCCGTAGCCGGCTGCTCTGAACGGCATGTGGGGGTGGGGCTGGCAGGGATCCTGCCTGAGATTCCCACTGGCCGCAGGCTGGATCCGGTGACTTGGCAGGCTCGATCCAGCCCATGGGCCGTATTTAACCCGTCCCTACTCTAGTAGTTTCCCATCTGTCAGTCAGGCTGAGAGACTGATTGACTTGCACAAGGTCAAACAGGGAGTCTGTGGCAAACCAGGGATTTGAATCCAGATCCCCCGAATCTCTGCCTTACTCATCTGACACTTCCAGAGGAGAAAATAACCCGGCACCATCCAAGTGCTGGATAAGCGCCAAGAACTCTTAATGATTATGACAAGATTGTGGCTAGTGCTGGCCCCCACGGTAGCAGAACGTTTGTCTCTTTCTAGTGAAATAAAGAGGCACACGTGTATTTTCCCAGTTCTCCAAAGGGCTAGAGCAATGCCTCTTGCCCTGGCCTTCCTCTCTTGCGGTTACTGACCCTCTTGTGACTCAGCCACGACTCAGAACGCAGGCCTGGTTCCACTTCTTCTGCAGCTGGTATTGTCATTGACTCTGCTGCAAAGAAAGCTGGCTACTCTGAATTTGGCACCACAGGGCTGGCACATGGGGCAGGGCAGGAGAGACTCGTGGGCCTTCAGTGACAGGGGAGAGACACTCAGAGGATGACAGGGGCTTGATTCCGACCTTGCTTCCTCCGGTGCGTCTCCTCTGACCTCTGAGGCGTTACCCCTGATTTACACTAGTGCTTGTGAAAGGAGAATCTGGCCCAGCTTTCTGGCACTGTACTATGCAGTGGGGGTGGGGGGACACTGCTTTCTCTCACTCACTGCTGTTTGAAGTGAGGGAGGGAGGGAGGGAGGGAGGGACTCAGGTGAAGTTTGGGAATAAAATTGCTTCTCTAATCCCTCTCCCCAAATGCAACTTTCTCTTTAGATCTTTCCCAGAAGAAGGAGGAGGGGGAAAAGCCACAGATCCATGTACCACAGCCAATGGGGCCTCACTCTCCCTTTGGGGTAGGGAATAGATGGGGAATTCTGGAGCCTAATCTCCCTTCACCTCGTCGTTTTACATTTGCGTTTGGAGGAATACAGGGGCCACCTTGGCTTAGCAGAGATCCCAGTGGGAAAACACCATCTTGAGATTTTCTAAAGCCTTCCCTAGCCCCACCAAACTCCCCCCCTCCAGCCTCATTTTTAATCTCAGATTAAGTGTATTAAAGATGGTTAAATCTTGTCTCAATGGAATCTGTCAGTAAGGAGCTCAGAGGAGTCCTAGTGTTATGTGAGGAGGGGAATAAAGGGGAGGAGAAGGGGGGAGAATTCCCCCCACACACACACACCCAGGATGTGTCTAGACTACATGCCTCTGTCGACGGAGGCATGTAGATTAGCCAGATCGGCAGAGGGAAATGAAGCCGCGATTAGAATAATCGCGGCTTCATTTAAATTTAAATGGCTGCCCCCCTCTGCCGATCAGCTGTTTGTTGGCAGATCGGGGCAGTCTGGATGCGCCGCGCCGACAAAGAAGCCTTTCTTGATTGGCACAGGTAAACCTGGTTTCACGAGGCATCCCTGTGCCGATCAAGAAAGGCTTCTTTGTCGGCGCGTCGCGTCCAGACTGCCCCGATCTGCCGACAAACAGCTGATCGGCAGAGCGGGGCAGCCATTTAAATTTAAATGAAGCCGCGATTATTTTAATCGCGGCTTCATTTCCCTCTGCCGATCTGGCTAATCTACATGCCTCCGTCGACGGAGGCATGTAGTCTAGACACACCCACAGTGACTTGTTAAAAAGATTAAGGCGGAGAAGTCATGTTGGAATTAAAAGCACGGGCTTCTGAGCCCTGTAGCCAGCCCATTGGAATATCAATAGGATCAGTGCCGCATGTCTTCCACCTCAGCCAGGTAAACTAACATGCTGGGAAAGGAAGAGTGCCACACCCACACACTGCCATGTACACAAGAAACAAACATCAGAACAGCCACACGGGGTGAGGCTGAAGGTCCCTCTAGCCCCATGTCTTGTCTTCCAGTAGTGGCCAATGCCCGGTGTCCCAGAGGGAGTGAACAGATCACGGCAGTTACTGCGTGATCTGTCTCCTGTTCAGTCCAGATTCTGACAATCAGAAATTTAGGGACATTCAGCACATGGGGTTGCATCCCTGACCATCTTGGCCATGGAAGGACCTGTCCTCCATAAATTGAACCCAGTTATGCTTTGGCTCTCACAACTTCCCCCCGCCAGTGAGTTCCACAGGCTGGCTGGACGTTGCAGGAAGAAATGTTTCCTTAGCTTTGTTTTAAACCTGCTGCCTAATTAATTTCATTGTGACCCCCCCCTTTCCTTAGTCACTGTCTGCACAGCATTTGTGATTGAATAGATCTCTTTCATGCCCCGCCTTTGTCCTTGCTTCTGAGCTGAAAAGGCCCAGTTTTATTACTCTCCTCAGATGGCAGCTGTGCTAAACCGTCTCTGTACCTTTCCCAAACCTGAGCTATCTTTCTGGAGATGGACTGACCAGAACTACACGCACTGTTCAACATGTGGGTGCACCGTGGACTATACAGTGACAATTATAATATTTTCTGTTTTATATGGACTGCCACTGCACATTTATTGGGTCTTTTGGCTTTTCTTACACAACAAACATAATATACAGGAACCATACAAGCACAGGGGGGTTGTGACGGGCCGTCACTGCCCCGGGGGGAGGCCGGCCGGAGCCACCCCCCACCGGGAACCGGCAGCCAGCCCCGAGCCCCCCGGCGTTACCCCGGCATAAGCCGGAGGAGCCGGCAGGACCACTTGCTGCCACGCCTGTGCCGGCAGGGGAACGTTGGTCCCTCCCTCGAAGCCCTGCGGGGAGGGGGCGGGGTGGAGCACAGCGGGCGTGCGGCGGGGGCAGAGGCCGGCACGCTGCAGGAAGGGGAGGGGCCCCGGGCAGCGGACGGCACGGTGGGCCACGTTGAAAAGGCTCGCCGCCGGCGCGGTTGGGGGCAGCCTCCCTGCAGCGGCGGAGGAGCGGCCCCCAACCGAGGACAGACCCCGAGCGCCACCCAGGCCAGCGGGCGGCCAGACCTTGGCCCCGGGGCCATAGGAACAGCCGTTGCCACCGGCGGTTGGCCAGCCCCTCCTCCGACGAGGGCCGAACCCCACCACGCCGGACCCGGAGGGAATGGCCAAGCCGAGAGCGGACCCGGCCAAGGGAGCTCTCCCCGGCGACTTCCCCCGGACGACCCCGGATCCGAGCGACCGAGCCAGGGTAAGTTCTGGGGGTTGAGGCAGCGCCGCCAAGAGCTGCCAGGAGGGAGGAAGGAGCCCGGGGCAGGACACTTTTGGCGTCCATGGGTGGACGGGTTACGGAGGGAGTGACCCCCCGTCCACCGCGCCGGAGCACTAGCAAGCCCCGACGCTCAGGGCCCCGGGCTGGGACCCGGAGAGAGGGTGGGACCGGGTCCCCCTCCCTCCCCTAGAGGAGCACCCCGCTCCCAACGACCATAGCGGTAGCAAAGTGCAAGTCGGAACCCCGCAAGGGGGAAAAACCCGGACTAGGGGCTTCGGCCCCACCCCGCAGGGACGGGTAACTATTTTAGGGTTCGCTGACCCCCCCTTCCGTCCGGGAGGGGGTGATCGCACCCAAGAACTCGGGCCCCATAGCAGGCACCCGGGGTACAACAAGGGACCAAGAGGAAACAAGAGGGTCCGCAGACCCCCCCTCTCGGCCTGAGAGGGGGTGATCGCACCCTGAACCCCTCACAGGGGTCAAAATGCCCATGTTTACCAGCTATATGGAACATACATACTGCTACTCCTTGCTTAAACACACACAGTGCGTGCCACCAGAGGGCTCTCAAACTATTTAAGAACAACCAGTAGTTCTGTGGCACCAGAGCCCTGGTCTACACTAGGCAGTTATTTTGAAATAACTCCCCTTATTTCGAAGTAACAAGCAGCGTGTCCACACTACCACGTCCATTATTTTGAAATACTGGGCTGGTTATTTTGAAATAACAACTCCTGCTTTCCACAGGCAATCGTGTTTATTCGAAATAATGTTAGTGTGGATACTCTACTGCTACCATTTTGAAATAATGACTCCCCAGATTCATTCAAAGTAATTACTGTCATTCATGCTTAAATTCGACACTTTACACTCAAATTTGAATAAAGACGCTAATTATCTTACCCATTACAAAGATAGCTTCCCCAATTATCACCTCTAATATCACTAGCTCACAGACATTTACCTCCCCCCTTTCCCCCACCTCCATCCCCCTTCTGTTTTGAAATTTGATTTGTCCTTTTCATATGTGTTCATTTTTTTAAATTGTATCCTTTGGTATATATGGTTGTGACAATTTTCTTCCACTATCAGATCTGATGAAGTGGGTCTGGCCCACGAAAGCTCATCACCTATTAAACCATCTTGTTAGTCTTTAAAGTGCTACACAGTCCTGTTTTTTGTTTCAGCTGCACCAGACTAACATGGCTACATTTCTACCACTAATTACTCCCCAGTGCTTCTTGGGGCTCTAAGTCGAGGTAGCATGTCCACATTAAGGGTACGTCTACACTGCAGAGGAAGATCGAAGCTGCTGCTGTCAATCTTCCAGGGTTCAAATTAGTGGTTGAGTGAAGACAGCTAATTTGACCTGAGAGGGGCGTGCCGGTCGATGCCAGGAACCCTCATTTCACCAGGAGTAAGGGAAGTCAAAGGGAGAGTGTTCGTCCTTCGGCTTCCTGCAGTGTGGACAGCGCCAAAAGCCGCGTTAAGCTTTTGACTTCAGCTACGCAATTAACAAAGCTGAAGTTTCGCATCTTAATTCAACTTTGTCCCACAGTGTAGATGTGCCCTAAGGGAGCCTGCCTCAGACTAATTTTGAGGGTTTCCTGTAGCGTGGACATGCTATTTCGAAGTAGTTATTTCGGGAGTTATTATTTTGAAATACGTTATTTCAAAATTATTTCCTAGCATAGACACGTTCTTAGAGACTAACACAAATATGTAGGATCATGAGCTTCCGTGGGTAAAACTCACTTCATCAGATAATGTTTTCACTCCAGTTCATCTGATGAAGTGGGTTTTGTGCACAAAAGCGTGGGATTTTTTATGTTTTTGTTAGTGTCTAAGGTGCCGTGGGACTACTCATTGTTTTTAAAGTTACAGACTAACATGGCTCCCCCTCTGAGACTATTTAAGGAATTCTATCAGATGCCTATACTTGGCATCATTCCAGGGAGCAAATTGGAGCAGATGAGGTGCAAGAGCAAAAGGATTTTACCTAACTAGTCAATCAAATCCCATCCTGGTAGCAGTTGAGTACGGAGCTCTGTTTTCTCAGAGACCTCCCCCATTGCTGGCTACACTGTCCAGGCTGTATACAATTGCCTGAGTCCCTTGTGGGTGAAATTCTACACTCTACAGAGACCTAGCGTGATATAATAGAATCATAGAATCCTAGGGTGGGCAGAGAGCCCTCAGGCAGTCATCGAGTCCAGCCCCCTGCCCAAAGCAGGACCAATCCCAACTAAATCTGCCCAGCCTGGACATAAACTCCTCTAGGGATGGAGACTCCACCCCCTCCCTAGGTAACCCATCCCAGCGCTTCCCCACCATCCTAGGGAAATAGATTTTCCTAATATCCAACCTAGACCTCCCCCACTGTAACTTGAGACTCTTGCTTCTCATTCCGCCATCTGCTCCCACTCAGAACAGCGTCTCTCCATCCTCTCTCTCCCCATCTAGATACCATTTGCATCCCACAGAGCCCTGGGAAACGGCCCATTGGCTGTCCCGCTGCATGGAAGTTAATTTCACCTTTAGAGTCTGCTCCAGTTTCCACTGAAGTTCTGGGTGGACAGATTGCCATCAGTCCCGTGGGAGCTGGATGGGAACTGTTCACTACCACCATGGCGCAAGGAAAAGGCAGCAAGGGAGCAGCGCTGCCACTTATTGTGCAGTGTTCACTGCCATTTCTGGGTCTTTGCTTTCCCGCCAGCCTCTATTTTGTGTTGTCAGAGCTGCACCCAACCCCACTGCTTCAGTCCTTGTCCACACAGTTAGCGCCCGGGCTTGAAACTGCTTTCAGACAGGAGCACAGATCAGGCAGGCTCTGCATCTGTCAATTCACGTGTTGCAAACCCTGCCCCAGGCATGTGGTTTGTGTGGCTTGTGGACCCATGCTGACGTCAGATGGATTGCCCGGCTGGCTGAGTCACAGCCGAAACTGGGGGGCTTTCCAGGTGGTTTCCACTGGGATAAGAAACTGGGGACTCAAGGACAGGGTGTTTTCCAGGCATGATATGTGTATTCCCAAATGGACCCAAAGACCCCGTCCCTATGCAACGGCAGGGAGAAAATGGCAAGCAGGCACCCCCTTCTCCAGACGCCCCGGGGGGACTCCAGCCTCCACACACAGCACGGTTCCAACTCCTCGCTCTGCATGCAGGGGTCTCTGAGTGCTCTCAGCTCCATCTCCCATAGTTCTTGCTCAGCTGCACGAGCCCTGTCCATCACCTGCACAGCGCACCCACAGGGACCCTCTGGGGACCAGGGACCACAGTCAGCCTGGCAGCCAGCCAGCATGTGGGACTTGCCGCAGACCTGGCACCCACGCTGCAGCTCTGGTGCCCTCTAGTGACGGACATAGGAACAGCGGCACCGGGTCAGACCAAAGGTCCATTTAGCCGGGTGTCCTTTCTTCTGCCAGTGGCCAATGCCAGGTGCCCAGAGGGCGTGAACTGAACAGGGAATCATCAAGTGATCCCTCCCGTCACCCACTCCCAGCTTCCCTCGGGCCTAACATTGGCTGAGGAGCGACCGCCTGTCAGGGCACTGTGATGAGTTAGCAGCACAGGCACACTGCTTGGGACAGAGCCCTGCTCCCCTTCACCCCCCAGCTGACCAGTGCCTCTCCTGGCCTCAGCCTCCGGGCCCGCCCACCTTCTCACTCAGCCAAACGCCCAGAGAGTTCTGCTTGTGCAAAATCAAAGTCAGGGCTGCAAGATCCGGCCTTCAAATAAAGCAGCAGTGGCAGTTCTGCCAGCCAGCCTCTCTGGGACCTGCCCCACCTGGGCGCCAGGAGCTCACCTGAAGCCCAGTTCCGGAGGCGGCTCTCAGCAGCTGGTTCCACAGAGTAGCTGCTTCGCTCCCGCAGCACAAAGGAGCCGTGCAGAGGAATCGCTCCCCCCGGCCTTTCAGCCAGACATCTGAAAATGCTTCCTAAACATGAATGATGGGGGAGGCTGACCGCCGGTGTTCTCTCTATTTTTTCCCATCCATGTGCAGAATAATTTGTAAGGTGCACCAAAGCATGTGCAGATGTGCACCACCTGTAGAAACACATGCTGCTGTGGGCACTCAGTTAATCAGCTGGCTGGCTTTGAATCTCTCCTGTATGGCCACCCAAGTGCTCAGCGTACAGGGAACACTGAGAAGCTGCAGTGGGGATTTTTACACTCATCTTGGCAGAGAAATAGTCCTGCTATTAACTTGGGTAGGATTTGAACTAGTAATCCTAGTTCCTGGCTCTGATGCCTAGCCCCAGCTGCTCCCCACACCGCTCGGCTGATGGGGTGTCATGGCTAAGAGAAAGGCATTGGGGGGGTTGTCCCATGGTCGCTGATACTTAGTGATCAACGTGGTAAAAGCACAGGGTGACCGTGGCTGTTTGCAGCCTTTGCACACATTCGTGGGAGCAGCCGGTGGGACGGCGGGGGGATGGAGTACCAGCATGGGCTCCCCAATGCTGGGGAGGAGCCTTGAGCCTCAGGGACTGGATCCACGCATGCTGGGGGCCACATCCTGCCTTGGGCCTTAGGTTCCCCTCCCTGGGCTAAGGGATGCCCCTTCGGACCTCTCCTATGCTTCCCCAGCCCAGCTGGTCCTGGAATTACTGTGGGGAGTGGCAGTTTCCAAGTGTGACCTGGGTGTGAGCCTGAGCTATTTGGGGTCCATCCCGAATCTCATTGGCTGGCCCTATTCCAGGACAGCCAACAGTCAGTGCCCCCTTCCCCTGAGAAATCACCCCCTCGCCTTCCCAGTGCAGCTTTAGGAGACGCACCAGCCATAGTACCTGGGGGAGGGGGCATTCTGCGGGCAGCAGAATGGTTGTCAAATGCTGCTCTAATTGCCCAGCAGGGAGTATCAGCTGACTCCAGCAGGCCTGGCTTAGCCTGGGCGGGGAGATGGCTTTTCCGGTGCTTTGACCAGGGCTGTCGTGAGCCTTTCCCAGCTCTGGTACAAATGCCCCTGCCTGCCCTTTGCCAGGAGATGGAAAGGGCTCGTTCTCGCCCTCGGCAGGTCGACTGTTGCAAGGCTGCCCAAGACAGGCGGCCATGGGAGGCCCCCAAGGAACTGGGGTGGTAGCAGCCTCCATGATATCCTGTGGGGCAGCCAGGTCCCTGGCAGGGAGCTGAGAGACTTGGCTCTCTGCCCCCCACATCGCCCCTCTTCAGTCAGTGGAAACGCTGCTGGTGAGGACGTGCCCCACGGAGCCCCGGTGGGTAGCATGGACACCAGCCACCCCAGGAATTAGTGCGACCCGGCACAGGCTGACTTATCTCTGCAGTGTAGGCCCAGCCTGAGAGACAAGCCGTATACTGCCGAGAAGCTGGGAATGCGGCATCTCCTCGCCACACAGCCTTCCCTCTGCCCCTCAGTCCCTGCCAGGCGGTGTCCCTCCAACACCACTCTCCTCCCTAGGCCTGGTCAGCCAGCCAGCTCTCCAGAGGGGCAGGCCTGCTCAGAGCACAGCGGGGTCCTGCTGCTGCACGACAGGGGAGCCCACGGGAAACAGACGGTTTCGGTGGGATGGGCCTGCGCCCTCCTGGCATCTCTTTGGGGGAAGAGTTGAGGTTGGGTGGCTTCCCCTGAGCTATGCAGCCGATAGCCACAGGTGTGGCGGGGGGGCGGGGCCAGCTCTGCACCCTGGAAGGGGCGGGGCCTTGGGCAAAAGGGGTGGAGCCTCAGGCACTCAACCCTTAGCACCGCCCAGGCTCTGCAGTGCGCCTCCCCAGCCTGCAGAGCCATGGGGAGCGCATGGCATGGCAGTCCAGCAGCAATTCAAAGGGGACCAGAGCTCCTGGCTGACGTCTCATCACCGGGCCACCAGGTGACTGCTCCTTTTGCTTCCCGTCAGCCGGCCTGATCCCAACAATAGGCTAGAGTCTTGGTTTCCATGGACCCTTCGGTTGCTGGCCTTTCAGCTGAGACAGGAGATGACCCAGTGAAAAGCACCCCCAAGGGGATCTCCTGCCTCCAATCTGGCAAAGCCTCCCACACACCCATCTCGCCAGATTCCTTCCCACCCTGCCTCCCAGTGACAAGCCCCCCCATCCAATCTTCCTTCTAATTTTTTCCATCCATGTGCAGAATAAATTTTGTTATATGCACTGAGGCATATGCGGACGTGCACCACCAGTAGAAACACATGTTGCTGGCTATTGCCAGCTGTATGTGCTCTGTTAATCAGCTGGGCAGCATTTGAATCTCCCCTGGGTGGCCGCCCAAGCGCTCTGCTTAGAGAGAACACTGCCTCCATCCCTGCCTCAGCTCTGACTATCACCCAGCTCACCTGAGCTGCAAGCCTTCTGTAGTCCCTGAGTGACATGTGCCTCCGACCTCACCCCCTAGCAACAGCTGCCCCCTAAGCCAAACCAACGCCCCCACCCAGACACCAAAACCCTCCACTTTCTGGCCTGGGGCAACATTAAGAAGGAGGCTTCTGATTTTTCTGTTATGGCTCTGTCCTCCTAATGCAAGCAAGGAGAGAGAGAGAGAGAGAGACAGAGAGTGAGTGTGCTTGTGTGTGCCAGTGGTGTACATGTGTGTGACCAAGATGCTCAGCTAGGGTAACACTCCATGGAACAGTGGAATTCCAGAACCTTCAGCCACCAGGCAGCTGGCGTGGGCTGTTCCCTGCCTCTCGGCTGACATCTCATGTCCAGCATGCGGTGCTAGACGCATGATCCAGGTTGTTCCTCAGGTACAGCCACTGCAGTGTGTTTCCTGGGGAGGTGGGAAAAGCAACATGAGCAGGGCCTTCCTGGGCTAACAGTACCAGGATGCCTCTGGCCAAAGCTGCCGATCAGAATGGACCAGTCAGACCCCATTTGCTTCCAGGAACACAGGAGGTAAAAAGGCAGCGTCAACTTCAAAACAAAAATCTTCCTTTGGTCTGAAAATCATTTCCCAGCAACTCCTCTAAGACTGCAGGGGCTGAAAGAGAAAACTGTATTTCTCCCTGCATTTTCGGTTGGACGACTGTGCACCAACCGGCGGTACTTGGTGTAGAACCAGCGTCACTGATTCCCCCGAAGAGACTGACAGACCCTCAATGGGTGTGTGCCTCTCCAACAGCAGGGGAGTGGGGATTAGCCACAGGAAAAGAAAATACCAGTGATGCCTGGATGACTTTTCATCAGTAGATAGCAAAGTGCTTTACAAAGTCGCTCAGCGTCCTTATCACTGTTCTTGTAGTTATCACATTACAAACGCTGGCAGAGGGAAGATGTGGGGCATGAAAAGACTGTAAATGATTTTATAAAAAATTCACCAGATTTCAAGGTGACAACGGCCTTTTCCAGAAATGCTAGCTGGTCTGACAGCCCCTCCGGTTGGAAACGGGGGAGTCTATGCCCAGCATGAATGACCGTGTCCAGTTCCATCCTGGAACAAATTTACAGCACCTCTGCTTGTGCACACCCCACCGTGGGGTCAGCATGTGGGGTAGATACAGGTCTGACCCATTCCACCCTGCCGGGGGCGGTGTTTTACAGCCACATTTTGTATGGCCTGGGCTTCTGATCTCAGTTAGACTGGGGTAAAAAATAAACCCACTGAAATGAGGAGGGCTCCATGACACTCACATGGTTATCACTTGGGGCAGAATCCAGTTCATTAAAATGAATGCAGTTGGATTACGGTAGCCAGCTAGACCAGCATGCTGCACTCACATCTGCTTTGGAGAGCAACACTGGCCCATGAAAGCCTCTAGGGCTCTTAACTGAAGCTAATTTGCTTCATTGGTTCAACTGCTGTTTCAAAGGCCCTTTTCCTCAGGAGTAATTACAGTATAAACTGCCCTTTCCACTCCCCACTGTCTTTTTTCCTCCTAATGCTCCCATTCAGAAAGGTCTGTAGAAAACAGGGAGGCAAGTGGTTATCAGCTGTAACTGGTGCTGGAAAGGGAGTCAACAATTACTCCTAAATGAATCCCATAGTCAGTGGCTGGCCTGAAACCCTGAACACCTGAGAAAATTGGAACATTGATTTTTTTTTTTTTAAAGCGTCACTACAGTGCTAACAGGCTCCGCATCGTAAGAGAGGAAGGATGGTCATGGGGTTCAAACACATGCCTGGGTATTAGGAGTCATGGGATCAACTTCTGATTCTGGCGCCGTGTGTGACCACAGACAAGACATTTAAGCCCTCTGTGCCTCGGTTTCCCCCCAAATTAAGTGGGGTTCATGATAGTCCCCTGCCTCTTTGTGGGTCAGTGAGGGCTTTCATAGTCCTGAATCTGTGCAGAAGACTCAGGAAATCCTCAGGTGCCTTCACGTGGGCGTCAGAGTCCAGCTGCCCAACGCAGACTCGGGAAGATGATCTGGGGTCACTGGATTGAAGGAATTATGCAGATGAAAAGCATTGGCGTCAGTGCTTGAGTGATACCAAGCTGACGAGTGCTTCAGAAATGCTAACAGGCTGTAGCAATGAGCTCACCCTTGTGCTGATTTGCATATTTCATCCTTCTCTGTATTATAATGCAGCTTTCTGAGGCCTCCATCCTTGCAGTGTTTTGCCTCTGTGATACAAATGCACACTGAGTCCCTCAGGGAAAAGGGGGACTCTCCAAAGTTGCAGCTGCTCAGGAGAAATTCAAATCCCACCCAGATGATTCGCAAAGCGCCTGCAGCTGGGTTTTGTGCTTCTCCTGGTGGTGCACATTCCCACATGCCTCCGTGCACATAAAATTATTCTGCACGTGGATGGAAAATATCCCCACATGGATGGAAAAGATTAGAGGAAACATTGCTGCAAAGTCCTTCCCACACAAGCTACTACCATTTACCGAGGCTTGGCCTACCCCTGCAAGTTATAGCAGCACAGGTATAGTGCTCAGGGCAGGGCAGGGCATGGCTTCCCATGGGGGACTGTCACAGAGGAGAGCCCTGGCCATGTCACTTAGCTCCAGACCTGGGCTCTTCCCCAGTGGGGCGCTGTGTTCAGAGCTGGGGTTCTGGCTGCAGGAGTGTTACGGAGAGAGCCAGGCCACTGGGACCCTGGTCTGCACTTTCCCCAACGCGGGCTGGGCCCGGCTGGGCCATTTCAGAACAGGGGCAGTAGCCCAGGTGTCAGAGACCCCCTGGGGGGAGATGCGAGTCCGAGCGTCTGTCCAGCTGCCCGCACCAGGGTAGCGTGCGTCCCTCGGGTGATAAGTGCAACGTAAGAGCCGAATATGAGGAGTGGTCCATGGGTCCCAGCATCCCTGAGTCCATCAGTGCCCCTGCTCTGTCCTTGCAGCTGTCCGCCCGTCTGCCTGTCCCTGGCCTCTCGGCTCCAGCCCAGCCTGTGCTGTCTGTCCGCCCCTCCCCCCGGCCGTCTGTCCGTTCCTCGCCCCCCCCCCCCGTCTGTCTGTCTGGTGGGCGGGGCCCGGACTACATTTCCCAGCGAGCCCCGCGGGCCGCGACGTGCGAGCGACCCGGACTCGGGGCTGGCGGAAGCGGAGCCGGGCGGCGGGGGAGCGGCCAGCGCGGCACAGGTGGGACCGGGAGGGGACTGGAGCAGGGGGGAGGAAGAAGGGGGGGCCCTGGCGTGGGGGAGCGGGGGGAGGAAGAAGAGGGGCCCTGGCGTGGGGGAGCGGGGGGAGGAAGAAGAGGGGCCCTGGCGTGGGGGGGCGGGGGGAGGAAGAAGGGGGGGCCCTGGCATGGGAGGAGAATGGGAGATGGGGAGGAGGAAGGGGGTGCTGGTGTGAAGAGGGTTGGGGGCTGGTATGTGGGACCCCAGGATGACAGGACACCCATATGGGTGTAGTTTTGGGGTGTTGTCTTGGACAGGCTCAGACCCCCCCCCTGCTTTGCATGGCCTGTTGGCGAGCTGCCCCCCATGTAGAAGTCAGTCTGCGCCTGTGGACACTGATTCCCGTGCCGGGTGCTGGTGGCTGGCGAGCCCAGCCTGGGAGCAGTGAGATGTCTCTGCACGGGGCCCAGTAGATGGGGCGGAGGTCGCCTTGCCCCGAGGGGCCATTGGTGTCACATAAAGCAGACCAGGGTCCTCAGGGCATCTGTGGGGCTGCTGCTGCATTTCCCTGCCCCAGTGCAGAGGGGAGCTACTTCCAGACTCTTCCTGATCCCCAAAAGCTGCCAGCATTTAACGAGGACGCGGGGCCTCATCCTCTCCCCTGGGGAGATGGGGGTTTGGTGGTGGATTTCCGCATGACAGTCATGCCATGGAAGCAGGGGAGGGGCAAAACCCACACACCTGTCAATCAATGCTTGCAGGTGTGAGCGGCACTAAATCCACTGAGGTCATCAAGGGTCCGGTTATCATCCTGGTCATTGACTCGCCTGTGTCCTCGGCAAAATCGCTGCGCTTCTGTCTAGGCTTCCCCAGCCATAAAATGGGGGTCCTAACGCTGTTGCCTGCCCGCTCAATGGTGGCAGCTGGTGGGCCTTGACAGCGGTGGATATAGGGCAGGGCGAGCGGGGCGGCTGCCCCAGGCCCCATGCTTCAATAGGCCCCGTGCCAGCGCCTGGGGCAGACTGGCCTGGCGGGATACCAGGAATTTCCCGGTGGGCCATCCGCCGAAGGGCCGGCCGGCGGCTGCTGGGGAAGAAGGGGGGGAGATTGTGGCAGGGCTCCGCAGCCCTGCACTTTTGAAATTCCCCACTACGGGTCACGTGGGGCCGAGGGAGCGCATGCGCGGCGTGCTGAAACAACGCGCAACAGCTGAGAGGGGAGACGGCGTGGCGTGGCGTGGCATGGTGTGATGCCACGGCCCAGGACTTTAAAACCACGCAGCCCAGAGTTGCACCACATGGTTCGGCACATGGCCTGGGCCGGGGCCACGGCCACCCTGCACACTGGAAGGCAGAAGGTGGATGGCAGAGGAAGGGGCTTGTGCTGAGGGGAGGGGAGGAGGGCAGGTCAGGAGAAGAAAGAGGAGGTGAGACAAATGCCAGGGGGCCAAGTGGACACAATGAGGAAAAGGGCAGGAGGGGAGGTGTCAATGGGGGGGGGGGGGACAGGGCGATGCTGGGAGAGGAGAGGGTAAGGGAATTGGGGGCTAGAGGGGGTAGGGGGAGATGCTGGGAGAAGGCTTGAAAGGAGGGGTGGGTGTGAGGAAGGCGGAGATGGAGCAAGGCATGTGAGAGGGCACAGGGGCATGAGGGGAATGGGGGCAGAGGGTGGTGAGGGGGTGGGCTTCAGGGAGAAACAGGGCAAAAGGGGCAGGGGCAGTAAGGGAAGGGGGAGGCACCAGGAGGGTGCAGGGGTAAGGGAAGGTGCAGGTGCCAGTAGATTCTGGGGTGAAGCAGAAGGGCAGACACCTGCAAGGGAGGGACCAGCAGCAGAGGAGAGAGGCAGGGCAGGTGTATAGAGGGAGGTGTTAGGAGAGGGGATGAGGAGGGGGTAGCTCACATGATCAGAGTGGGGCTACTGGAGGAGTGGGCACGGGGGGGGGGACCCTTTTTTCTCTTTTTTCTCCAAAGGGAGGGCCCCGCAATATTGTGCTGCTCTGGGCCCTGCAAAACTCTCATCCGCCCCTGGGCCTTGATCGCCAGCCTCCAGTGGAGGAGAAATCTGTCGTGGACGGGTCTGAGGGCCGGTCTACACTAAAAATACAGCCTCCTGTGTCACTGTGGCTCTTCAGTGAAGACACTGCTAGGCTTCTGTGTCAGTATGGTTAATTCACCTCCATGAGAGGCCACGGCTGTGTTGAGGGGAAAAGCCTGCACGTTAATGTAGCATTGTTCCTAACCGAGTTTAGGTCAGTGTAACTGCATCTCTCCATGCACATCCATCCCCGGAGCGCTGTATGTTTGTAGTGCCGACCTGGCCTCCGTATATTTGTAACTTGTTTGCGCTCTGTGCTCCAGTCCTAAAACAGAGGTGGTCGTAAATGGCACGCAGTCCCTCAGCTCCTCCAGAAATCTCAGCTCTGACACTTGTGCCCAGTTTCCAGAAAGCAACTGTGCCCCCAAGAAATGGCTCTGACCGACGAAGGCAGAGAACAAACACTCTTGCTGTTTGCAACAGCGTCTCCAAATAGAGACACCATCCCAAAGCCAACAACAGAGCAACAGTTCTTGAAAGACTGAACATTAAGAAAAATAACTTGTCAATTGCTGACTCCTGCATAACTATATTCATCTACCTGGGGATGCTTAGTTTTTTTCACATTTGCAATGTATGTGAGAATTCTTGAAATGGGAGTGCTGGGGAAGGGGCGAGCAGTGAGTAATTAATTAATTAATTAGAGATCCAGTACCTGATTTATTTCTGTCCCTTCATGCAGCTTGAATAGAGAAATTGTCGAGGATCACTTTCATTTTTGCATTGAGGACTCTGCAGGAGCAAAGAAATCTAAGGGACACTGATAAGGTGGCTTTTTTAACTACTTTTTAAAATCTTAGAAAACACGCTTTAACTAGCAGGTATAACATATTTTGTAGTTGCTCCATTAAATTGCAAGCGTTTTTCTGCATCTCAGATAACATTCATATGGGTCTTTGGAAATGGTGTGGGGCTAATACCACCTTAGCCTTGTTTCCTCTGCACACACCTGCTTCCTGCCTTTGCTGCTGGTAAGGTAAACAGCCTCTTGCAAAGTGCTGCTAAATGCACAAGGGAAATACTTTGGAAAAAAGTCTCCAGATGCTTTCAGTGCTCTAGTGTTTGCAGCAGTTACCTGCAGCAGTTGTAGGTAGATGTTTTCAGGCTGGCCCTCCTGAGTGGATGATGTCTATAATTCCCATAGAACGATCTCCGGCTACGTCTAGACGGGCATGATTTTCCGCAAATGCTTTTAACGGAAAAGTTTTTCCGTTAAAAGCATTTGCGGAAAAGAGCGTCTAGATTGGCATGGACGCTTTTGCGCAAAAGCACTTTTTGTGGAAAAGTGTCCATGCCAATCTAGATGTGGTTTTGCGCAAGAAAGCCCCAATCGCCATTTTCGCCATCGGGGCTTTTTTGCGCAAAACAGTTTTTAGCTGTCTACACTGGCCCTCTTGCACAAAAGCATTTGCACAAGAGGGCTTTTTCCAGAGTGGGAGGCAGCATAGTATTTGCACGAGAACACTGACAATCTTACATGAGATCGTCAGTGTTCTTGCGCAAATTAAAGTGGCCAGTGTAGCATCTGCTTTTGCGGAAAAACTTGCCAGTCTAGACGCAGCCTCTGAGTCTAGTGCTTTTGTTAAAGATTCCTTGAAAAATGATTAAAACTTTTGCTTCAGTGTGGGCAGTTCCTGCTGCATGTGGCCTCTTGGCTGGTGTGAGGGAAGGTGTTAGTTCCTTATTCGGTGCTTTGCATCTCTGACATCAAATAGGTCACCTCTTGGGTGGGGAGTCTTGTAATACTGAGACCTAGCAAAACCATTTCCCCAAACAGCCGCTGGATGGCAGTGGAGTGACGGAGAGAGCACACATTCACCAGATCTCTTCTCTACTAATTGGCGCAATGGTTTAAAATCCTAGCGGGTACATGGTTCACTGGTTTTGGCTGGGTGGGACTTGGGAGGGAAGGATGGTGGAGGGGTGCCCTCGCATCTCCTGGGGAGCCGGCTGCCTCCCTGTGCTGCAGGCTTTTCAGTATAAGGCTTATACTGCGGAGACGGCTCCCCAGGAGCAGGGCCGGCTTATACTCTAAGCCAGCGGTTTTCAAACTTTTTTTGTCGTGACCCAGTTGAAGAAAATTGATGCCCGTGACCCTGTGTGCTCTCCCCTCCCGACATCTGGGATGTGGCTCTGGCTGTTGGCCCTGCTCCTGGTTAAACTCCTGGTTAAACTTACATCCCTGCTGTTCAGGACCCTGGTTTGCCCATCACCTTCCAAGCGGGGCTTTGCTGACATGGGGGAAATGGGAAGTCAGGCTTGCTAACCCTGCCAGGATTCCTGCCCCTGCCCAGCTCACACGTGCCCCTGGCATGTGCAGCTTTGCCAGGCCAGGCAGGCTGGCAGCAGGGGCTGTCACAGCACCCTGGCGCCATGCCTCCGAGAGGAGTTGGGATGAATGGCCTCCTCTCCCGCCCTGCAGAGCTTGTTGCCATGACGGAGCCGGCTGAATCGAAGCCAAAGCGCATCCTGGTGACCGGTGGCACGGGCCTGGTGGGAAGAGCCATCGAAAAGGTGGTGGCTGATGGCGAGGGCAGGCCAGATGAAGAGTGGATCTTCGTGTGCTCCAAGGATGCTGACTTAACGTGAGTCCTGGGCTCTGCTTTTCTCTTTGTTACTGTGTGAAATGCCCCATCCGTGTTGGGGTGGCCTGCTGGAGAGGGCTCTCGCGCTAGTCTCTGGGGAGCAGGGCTCATACCCTCCGCAGAGCAGGGAAAACGAGGCACGTGGAGCAGAGGGTTTGGGCCTCGTCCCACGCCCTGTTACAGAACTCTGCTGCGGTGCTGGACTGAGGCAGGCCCCTCGGCAGGGAGGCCCAGGAATGGAGCAAGCAGCGGGTGAGGGGCAGAGCTTTGCGTGAAGGCCAGGGCTGGACTAGCAAGAGAGTGATGTATGATAGGATGGAGGTGGGTTGGCAGAATTGTGTGGCTGAAGCCAGACGTGAGCTGAGACTGTCAAGCCCCTACTTTCTCCCCCCTAAACTAGATAGGTCTACACCGCAAAAGCCAGACAGGGCTGGCCTGCCTGAGCTAGCAAGCTGAGCACGCACCTAGGATCTGTGCTGGCCCTGCCATACGCAGGTTGTCAGAGATTCGTGGAATCCTAGGGTTGGAAGAGACGTCAGAAGGCACCTAATCCAACCCCCTGCTCAGAGCAGGACCCACCCCGACTCAATCATCCCAGCCAGGGCTCTGGCAAGCTGGGACTTGAACACCTCTAGGGGTGGAGATTTCAACCCCTCCCAAGGGAACCCAGCCCAGCGCTTCCCCACTCACCTAGGGAAAGAGTTTGTCCTAATCTCCCACCTAGACCTCCCCCACCGCAACTTGAGCCCATTGCTCCTTGTTCTGCCATCTGCCCCCACTGAGAACAGCCTCTCGCCAGCCTCTCTGGAACCCCCTTCAGGAAGTTGAAGGCTGCTATCAAATCCCCCCTCGCTCTTCTCTTCTGCAGACTAAACAAACCCAAATCCCTCAGCCTCTCCTGATAAGTCATGTGCTCCAGCCCCCCAATCATTTTGGTTGCCTTCCACGGGACCCTTTCCAATTTCCCCACATCCTTTCTGTAGTGGGGACCCAAAACTGGCTGCAGCACTCCAGATGTGGCGTCCCCAGTGCCGAATAAAGGGGAATAATCACTTCCCTCGATCTGCTGGCAATGCTCCTATTACGGCCTTTCATCATCTTTGTTGCTCTTCTTTGGACCTTCCCCAATTTCTTCCCATCTTTCCTGAAATGCGGTGCCAAGAACTGGACACAACACTCCAGCTGAGGCCTAATCCGCGCAGAGTAGAGGGGGAGAATCGCTTCTCGTGTCTTGTTCACAATGCTCCGGTGAACGTTCACCTCTGGTTTACACTGGGTTTTGGAGGGGTTGGCATAGCCCTGGAGTGAGCCCATGCCGCCTTGCATGTGTTAGCGCCAGCTTTGCTCCGGGACGCTGGCTCCCCTCCCATCTGCGGCGTCATGGGATGAAAGCGAATTGGAGGTGTCGTCCGACAGGTGGCAAGGAGGTGGCGGTGGGGTTGCTCAGAGAGCAGCTGTGCTCAGGATGTGAGAGCTCTTCCGGGCCCCTGGTGTGGTGCCAGTGCAGCGCACTGGAGACCCAAATGCATTCGGGGTCATCCTCACAGACACTGAGGCCGGGGTCCTGTGCCTTTGAGAACGGAAGGGGGATGAGTGAGGGGCGCTGTAGGGCCAGAGGCTGCTCCCTTGAACGGCTATGCAGACCCGTCCTTTAGGCCTGCCTGAGAGATCTCTGCTGTCCAACCTTCCACTTGCTGGCTTCTGCCCACACCTTGTTTCCATCTTGCAGCTGCCAGGCCAGGTGCAGCCTGTTGTATCCGTTAAGGAGCCTGGCCAGTCCCAGCCAAGAGAACCTAAAGGGCAGCCCCTCTCCTGCATTTCACTCTGTCCAATCACGTTCCCCCATGGGTGCCACTCACCTGAGCCCCACCCGCTTTCCTGGGGAGAGTCAGACAGTCCCTCTTGCTGAGACCCAGCTGGAGTAGATCAGGGCTGGCCTTAGGGTAGATGTGCCCTGGGCGAACTTGTGTTTTGGGGCCCCTGACCCTTGTGGGCAGAGTACCCCCCATTTCCCCTGGTACCCATGGGCTCCCCCACCCTGCTCCCCCATCTTGTGCTCACTTTACCACTAGCCCTGAATTGTGCCCCCTTTGCCCCATACCTCTGCACAGTGCCCCTTCATCCCAACCCTGGCACTTTCCTCTCCCCCCCTCCCCGTACCCCCAACCCTCGCTCGTGGGCCTGTCAGCAGGCGAACGCTAAGCAGTGTGCAGGGGCCTTTTCGCAGCCAGCGTTATCCTTTGGGTGTTCCCTGACTGGGAGTTAAAGGGGCCACCAGTCAGCTGTTGCCCTCCGCTTGGCTCGCAGGGTGTCCTTGCCACGGCTTTACAGTCAGTTAGCTAATTGCGCATCAGTGGTGCTTGTTGGGTCAAGAGCTGGCATCAGGCCCCTCCCCAAGCGCTCGCATCTCATCGCAGGCCAGCCCACAGCTTGGGTCCAACCCACACGCGGACGGCCCAGAGATGCTGCTGCTAGTCTGGGGGCTGAAAGATCTGGGTGTGTGGCAGAGCAGAGAATTGAACTCCCCCTGTGGCCTTGAGGAAGTGGTGGCGTGCCTCAGTTTCCCCACTGTAATACGGGGGTAGCAGCACTGCCTGGCTCCCAGGGGTCGGGAGGATAAATACCCCAGACTGAGGTGCCGAGACCCTGGGGTCACGGGGCCAGATAGGGGCTGGACTTTGCCCCTGAGGGCTCTGTTGGTGGTTTCGTCTCCCCTGTAGGAACGCTGCGGAGACCAGAGCCCTGTATGAGAAACACAGGCCCACCCATGTGATCCACTTGGCCGCCTTGGTGGGAGGCCTCTTCAAAAACATCAAGTACAACCTGGATTTCTGGGTAAGGGCCAGGGTGGTAAATGCAGAGGTGAAACGTCAGGTCCGGCTCCCGCGGCTCTGTGGTCCCCTTTGCCCTTCCTCCAGGCACTCGGGAGCGCTTTGCAGACATTCCAGAATTAACCCTGGCTGGGCCCCCTACCTCCCGGGTGTAGGTTTGGGTTAGCGCCATTGTAATTGTAGGGAAATTGAGGCACTGAGCCATGACTTCCCATGATTGTGTGGCAGTGCCAGTAATGGGTTTATTAAATGGGCGGAGAAAGTCATTAACCCCTTGGGTGCTGTGCCTTCTGGTGCTGCAGGTAGGACTCCTCTGGTCGAGTTACCAGGATATGTGGGCCTCGGAAATGAACGGGGAACTGCTTTCCCCCAGCCCCTTGTGTGGCTAATGGCGAGTCCCCAGCACCAGCCCTGCATCAGGAGTTTAACAGCAGGGCCTTGGCTGGGACTCTGCTCTGCCCAGGCTCTGGTGACTCTCACAGGTGAAGGGGTGCAGCTTCTTAGCAGCTGGGTCAGCCCCCCTGCCCCGTCTCTCTGAATCACACGCCTGCGCATGCATACACGCACACACCCCCAGCTCAGCCCAGCTTGGTCTGATTTCTTGGGGCTGGCTCGTGTGTTTCAGTGGCCTGCAGTCACCTTGCTAGTGGTATAGACGGATAGCTCAAGGATGACTACAAGTCCCAGCATGCAGTGCTCCTCCTTGAGCTGAGCTGTGTCTATGCTGCTCCTGGTGGAGCATTGCATTCTGGGATGAGTAGTCTTCATGGGCTGGATCTGTGTTAAAGAGTATGGAGCCAATACAGGCCTTGCCTGGGCTGTGTGTGGCCTCCTGGTTTGCTCTTTGCATATGTGTCTCCTCCTTGTCTGATCTCCCTTCACCTGCCTGTGGATCTGGCCTGTTCCTGGCCTCCCTGCAGGTGCAATGGCTGTGCCTGAGGAGTCACTGTATTAAAGGGCTGTGCAAGTCTGAATGGGGAAGGGGACAGCTGAACTCCCTGAGAGGGGGTGGTGAAAGCCCTCTGGCAGGACCTGTGGGCCCTGGTGTGATGTCTCTGTCCAGAGCTGCCACTGCCACGAGAGGTGGCTTACAAGGGAGGGTGCAGACCTGAGTCCTGGGAGGAGCCAGTTCCAGAAAAAGCATGGGGGTGCAACATCACCACCTGGGTGGGTCGTGCAGGAACGGGTCCGGGTAGAACATGACGGCTCACGCCCCGTGGACCTTTCCCCAGCGGAGAAACGTGCACATCAACGACAACGTGCTTCACTCGGCGTACGAGTTCGGCGTGCAGAAAGTCGTCTCCTGCCTTTCCACCTGCATCTTCCCGGACAAGACCACCTACCCTATCGACGAGACCATGGTAGGGACAGCCTGGGGCCACGTGAGAGCGCTCTGCCCTGACGGGGGGGGAGGGGCTGTCCCTCGCTCCTTGCACTGATGTGCCTGCACGTTCGACAGCGATCCCTCCGGCCAAACGAGCAGGATCCGCAGGGCCTGGCGCTCAAGAGGAATAAGGAGCCTTCAGGGCACATAGAGGATTTCTCCCATCTCTGCCTGCCTATGGCCTGTGTGATGTGAGCTGAGCCCAGGGCTGGCAGTACCCCCTGCAGCTCTTGCTCTCCCCCTCCAAACTCAGGGTGTGTCTGCACCGCGCAGCTAATCTGGGCTCTTTCCTGGGTGCCAGCCTTCACACCAGCCCCTTCCTCGTACAGAAAGCTCTGGCTGGCCCTGGGGTGCGTGGAGCCTGGGTTAGCTGTCCCAGCGGGGGTACAGTCTAGGTTAGAGCCAGTAGTCCTCCAGCGCCTTCCCACAATCCCCTCCTGAAGCACAGACACTTTCTCTTGCAATTGACCTGATGGACGAGGAAAGGCTCCTAGAGCGTCTGGGCACGGAGACCTGTGGGATACGCCCCAAACGCACACAGGCGAGTGCAGAGACCGCGAGCACATGGGGGCGGGGGAGGGGGCTTTGCTGGGGGATGCTCGCACACAGGTGAGGCTAACCTGGGTGTCGAGCCCCCGGCTTAACTGCAGTGTAGACCTAGCGTCAGTCTGTTCTCCCTACGCCTCCCTCCCGGGGGCGAGGCACCAGAGGCTGAAACCCTGTTTCCGTCTCCCCAGATTCACAACGGGCCCCCGCACGACTCCAACTTCGGGTACTCGTACGCCAAGAGAATGATCGACATTCAGAACAGGTACGGTCCAGCTCCTCCCCAGCTCCAGGCTGTTGGGACCGACCCAGTCCCGACATCTCCGAACAGACCCGTGATCCCCAGAGGCAGGACTGTGTATACACATTATCATGTCGCTCCTGATTGGTCAGAAGTGTCACACTTGGGTGTGGCCATCCCAAGGGGGGGGTGGGGCCTGTGGCAACCCCCTCGCCATAGGCTCCGCCCCCTCCCACAAGCTCTGCCCCCTTTCCCCATGCAGCGTGGCCCAGGGGATTACAGTAGGCCTGGCACAGTGGCAGTAGGGGCCTCGCACACAACGCAGGAGCTGGATCCCAGCCGCCTGGTCTGCTCCACCCTCCCAGGCCACTGTGCCCCACTTCTCCATGGTGGCTACTGCGGAGAAGCCGGGTGCAGTGGGCCGGGAGAGAGGGTGGGGTGGAACAGGCGCTCTGGCTCTCGCCACCAGTGTAGTGACCCCTGCTACCACCGTGCCAAGCCCCATAATCCCCCGGGTCCCTCCCATCCTTAGGAGGGCTAGAGCAGCTGCTGCAGGGCTGCCAAAGTGCAGGGTCTGGGGCAGCCGCCCTGATTCATCCTGTGGACAGGGATGGCTCTGCTGTTGGGTAGTTTCTTCCTCTGCTCTCTGGCACAGGGAGGGAGGGGTTGGAGCAGGCAGCTGCCCCTAGAGAGGCTGGTCAGTCCCTGTCCGTTTCCCTAAGCCCGGCTGGAGGAACAGGGTTAGACCCTGGTCCACGGAGCGGGGACAGCGACTCGTGTGCTCACAGCCCTCGGCTGCCCGAAACATGCCACTGGGCGAGTGACTCACCGGCCCTGGCGCTCTGCCCCTCTCCAGGGGGTATTTCCAACAGCACGGCTGCCGATTCACCGCCGTGATCCCCACCAATGTCTTCGGGCCTCACGATAACTTCAACATCGAGGACGGGCACGTCCTGCCGGGACTGATCCACAAGGTGTACCTGGCAAAGAGTAAGTGGGGGCCTTCATTTGGGTCTCAGCTTTATACTCCAGCCAATGGGGTGTTCCTCTTAGAGCAGCATGGGCAGCAAAGACCCTTCCTATTGGCGGAGGAAAGTCATGTGACTTTTTTGTTCCTAATGAAATTGTGAGGTTCTTAGTATCCTATCCCGACCTGTCTGAAAATGCTGCTGTGTGTTACACCCGTGCTGTGTTCCACCCCAGAGCTTGCTGCAGTGGGCGAATGGATCCTCCGGTGTTCCTTCCCTTCCTCATATATGAGTTAATTGGCTGCTGTTGGTAATGTGCTTTAAGATGCACAGCTGAAAGAGGTTACTGCAAATTATTTGGTTAGCAAAATCCATTTGTCTTTCTGTTCTTTGCACCTGGCCGTTGGGATCTTGTGGGTTTTTTATGGTATAACTAACCTCCGTGCTTCTAGTGAGTGTTCCCTGTACACTGGGGGCTTGTGCAGCTACTCAGGAGAGATTCAGATGCTGGCCACCGCTAGGTTTTTTGTTTCTACTGGGGGTGCACATTTGCACATAGCTCAGTGCACATAACATTTATTCTGCACATGGATGAAAAAGATTGGAGGGAACATGGCTGGGCAGCCCTAGCTGCAGGGCTGCTAACAGAGTTTCTGCTATAGTTTGCTGCTGGGGAAAATCTGCACCAAAAAATAAAAGATTGTGCTTGCGGTATTTTCAAATTCTGCAAAATTCTGCATATTTGTCAAAATAACACAATATAATCCCACCGGTTTCTATAATTTTTGGTAGTTTACTCTAGAATATCAGTCAGCAAGTATATCTCACAATACAAGCAACAAGGAAAATCCAGGACAAATAGATTTTTTACTAAGTGTGTTAATACAGAGCTCTGAGTAATAATTCATTGAAACTACAGTACAGACCCGTATTTCCTGCAAACCCCCCCCCCCCCCCCAAAAAAAAAAGCAGTGCAAAGGCTGGGAGGAGTTGGGGTAACGGAGGAGCTGAGGAAGAAGGAATAATAGCTGGGAAGGAGTCTGCGTGTGACCTTTGTGGGGTGGGAGACGTATGGGCCAGTGCTTTTGGGGGAAGGGATGGGATTTTTAGGGAGCTTCTTTCATGCAGACTCTGGCAGGCCCTCTCATTCAGACAGGTGCATCTGTCCCTGTCCTCGTGTGTCCGAGCACCCCCATGTGTCCTTGTACCCCCTTTCCATGTGTCTCCACCTGCACTTGGACACCCACTCCCCCCATACTTATGTGGCCCTGCACTAGTGCTCCCTGGAAGTTGAGTGCCCACCGCTGGCAGCCTGTGTGTCTACTGGTGGTGCACTTGCCTTGCTGCACATATGAACATGATTCTGCACCTGGATGGGAAAAATTAGAGGGAACCCTGCCCTGCACCTCCACTTGCATTCAGCCCCTACCCCAGTGCTCCCCCACAAACCCTTATATGCCCCTAACTGCCCCCCCAGCAGCTGCCTGCTGTCTCTCCCCGTAGCCCCTGACGTGGCCTGACAGGCGCTATGAAGAGGGCTCTGCAGGCGCTTTCTCTTCCACACCTGGCTGGTGCTGCTGCCCTGCTGGGTCACTAGAGCCCCCTCTGGTGGGCAAGAGGCAGAACAGCAGCAGCTTTCCAGCCAAAGGGCTTTTCTGCAGGGGTGGCTCTGTCCCGGGGCGGGGAGGGGGAAATAGCGCCCTCTGTGGGGCAATAGGTAGAACTGCAGCCATTTGCCGACACTTTTTTCTGTGCAAAAAAATTACAAATATGCACAGCTTGTTAATCATGCACGTGCGCAGTGGTGGAGAATTCCCCCAGGAGTTAGTTATTGGAGGGCAAGTTCCTGAGAGCCACAAGAGTTGGATTCCTCCCTTCTCACTTGGCTCTAGGCTGGGCTTTGCCTCTCCCAGCAGGAGTGACACTAGCAAACGATTTCCGTGCAGTGTCGAGGAAGGGGCCATGCTCGAATCCCAGCCAATGAGGAAAGAGAAGGGCCAGTCCGACGCCATGGCAACTAGCAGCCCCTTGTGTCAAGCTGGAGGATGGCACGCTGGGGTCTGTGGTCTTTGGGGGCTGCACCTGGGTTTGAGAGGGCTGCGATGTAGCGCTTCCCCGGGCTGGCTTTGGGTGTGCATTCGAGGGTATTTGGCTGAGCGTGGTGGGCACCGGGGCCTGTGGGGGGCCAGGCCAGTGTTGCGAGTGGCACCTCCACTAATGGCCGTTCTTGTCATTGCCCTACAGAAAACGGCACGGCTCTCACGGTCTGGGGGACGGGAAAGCCCAGGAGACAGTTCATCTACTCTCTGGTAGGCGCCCCCTTCACGGAGTCCAGCCCGTTCAGACCCGGCCCTGCTCTCCCGGAGCAAATTCCAGAGGTTTGGGAGGCTGGCAGCTGCTAGCAGGGCTGTGAATGAGGGTGCTGGCCTTGGACTGGCGGGGCCCCACTTCCATCGTGGGGGGGAGGGTGTTCAGATGGGGAGTCTGGCAGAGGGGGCTCTGAAGCCATGCAGCTCTGCGTGAGCCCACGCTGGCATATGCCTAGGCTGTCCCTGTAGGCCCCTGGGCCAGGTTTGCTGTTCGCTCCCTGCTCTCGGGGACAGCCTGTGGCCACGTTCAGCGCGCCCAGCTGGTAAGATCCCAGCTTGCACATCCAGCCCTGTGCACGAGCCGGGGAGAGGGGCTCTCTGATAGCCCCGAACTGGAGCATGGCGGCTGGAGCAGGGACTGCGAGCTGCCCCTTCGTGCCCACAGGACCTGGCGCGGCTCTTTGTCTGGGTCCTACGGGAGTACGACGAGGTGGAGCCCATCATCCTCTCAGGTGAGGCGCCCCTCCCTCCCCCTTTCCCTCTGCCCCTCCCCCCCGGCATGCCAGCCCTTTCCTCTGACCGGCTCCCAGCCCTGGCCCATTTGGCGGAGACCCCCGGGGGTTCCATCCCCCCACTCCTGCCCCTGCCCCTGCCCCCCCTCTGCTGCTGTGGCAGAGTCAGTGCAGCGCCCCCCGCAGGCCGAGCCTGAATCCGCCAGGCTGGCATGAGAGGCGGCTGCAGGTTCTGAGCCCCCAGCCCCGCCTCTGGAAGGAGGCGCCGGGGACAGCGCGAGTGGGCGGCAGGGGCCCGGCTCACCCTGGCTCTCTGTGCAGTTGGAGAAGAGGACGAGGTCTCTATAAGGGAAGCTGCGGAGAGCGTGGTGGAAGCCATGGACTTCCGGGGAGAGCTGATTGTATCTTTTGACACCGCCGAGGCCGAACGGCGGCTCTGGCGCCCTGCCACCCTGAGCTGCGCCCGGCTCTCAGGGCCCCCAACTCCCATGTGCACCCTGGGAGGGGGCGCCTGGTCACATTTGAACATCTCGGGAGTTCCCAGCTGAGCCGGTGCATGATTGTTCCCGGCTGCGTGTTCTCCAGGGCTAGGTCTGGCCCAGGTTGAAGTGGCTTGTGCGCCGGCCTCTCGCCGCTTCCCCGGGGCTCGTTCTCTGGGCTTGGCAGTTCAGGCCACTGAGGTCTCCGCTACCGGGCGTCCCTGGGAGACGACGTCTTCCATTCGTGGTACATTCCAGATGGAGCTAGGGGCCCCTGTACTGTTAGCTGCTTCCCCTCTTGCCTGCAAACAACGGGTGCAAGGGATGCCCCCGTGGGATCACTCTCTGCTCACCCCTGCGCCCGGCTGCTCAGGAATAACCCCCCAGCAAGACCTTCTGGTTAAGGCTCAGGTCAGGAACAGGACAGCTGCCCACCTTTGTGTTGGGCAAAGTCGACCTTTGCTACCACGGTCCCAGCTCTCGTCCTGCCTGGCTGCTCCCAGTAGGGGGCGCCCCCGCACGGCAGGAGGCTCAAACAGGTAGAAGCTTGTTTTCCCTCACGCCCCCCCCCTCGGCGTCCAGTTCGACACCACGAAATCCGACGGGCAGTTCAAGAAAACAGCCAGCAACGGCAAGCTGAGGCGGCACCTGCCCGATTTCCAGTTCACGCCATTCAAACGAGGTAAGGCTGGAATGGTGCACTGCTCCGGCACCGCCCTGGCACTTCTGCCCCCCTCTCCCCGCTGCCTCCCGCGGGGGTGGGGAGGGTGCGCGGGGAGGCGAGGGTGCGCGGGGAGGCGTTCTATCTCTGGTGGGCGCTGGGAGCTCAGCCCCAGGCATAGCGGGGTGCATGCACCAAGCAATCGAAGAGAGGCTGTGGGAAACTGAGGCAGCGGCCCTGGTGGTAGGGCCAGGACGGTGCAGCGATGGGGCTGCCGCAGGCTGGGATGCTTCAGGCTGTAGGGCAGTGGGGGCTAGTGGGTAGGCCACAAGTGGCCCTCCATCTCAGAGGGCCACCAGATCGTGGCAACCACAACACTTGCCTGGGACAGGGTGTTTTTGCTGACGATGTCAATAGCAGTGCTGGGATTGGACACAGCATTGACTGAGCGTGCCATGTGCTCCCTCTGCATCCAATCAGCACGCACCTCCTGCATGTGCCCTGGCTCTGGGGTCATCATAGTAACACCCGTAGGGAGAAAAGGATGCTTAGGCAAGCCAGCGGAATCTGCCCCCCGTGCGAGGGCAGTGGTGAACAGACGGCCCAGTGCGCCACACGCAGAGCCCCGAGGGGCTGCCTGCCCCGTTGCCTGGGGTCTAACTGCCCCCCCCTTCCCCCACAGCTGTGAAGGAAACGTGCGACTGGTTCAACACGCACTACGCCACTGCCCGCAAGTGAGCGGTGCCCCGCAGCCGGCGTGATTGTCGGCCAGTGCCAGCCGGAGGTTCCTTGGAGACGCGGCGTTTTCCTTTGGGGGGGTGGAGGAGCCACTGCCTGGGGGGGCCTGGGGCTGAGAGAGGGTGGTGGAGAGAGATGTAGCTTGTCTGAGGTGGAAGTTGATTGTGGGAGGGGAAGGGAAGTGGGGCGCAGACAGCTCCGACCGGCCAAATCACCAGGCAGCTTGGCTCATGTGTCAGAGAAACGTGGTGCACGGCAGGTACCTGTCTTTCGCAGGACATGGGACTCACCCCTAGTCATCTCAGCCAGCCAGGGAGCAGACCGGTGGGGGCTGGAATGGGCAGGAGCTCTGTGCTTGGGGACCAGAGTGAATCTTTGCTCAAAGGCTCCAAAGATACAAAGAATGAGACAACCCCTGCCCCGTGCTTCTAGCATTCCTCCCTGCAGTTAGAGATCCCAGAACTGCAGCCTTGAGCCCCCCTCCGGTCCACCGCTGAAGGAGTTTAGCAAGGGCAGTCTTGCCTAGTGGGAACCTCCCTTTAGCTTCTTCTAACAGCACGGTTCTTGGAGGTTTGCAGGGGGAGGAGGGTTGTGCCTGTAGGTTGAGGTACCTGGATGCTTCCATGCTGCCTCTGCATCATCTACTGAATATTTTTTAAACTGGACTGAGCCCTACTTCTGTCCTCTGTGGATCCCTGTGCCTTGCCAGTGCCACCTGCTAAGCTGTAATTGGTCAGGCTGCCTGCTAATCAAGCATAAAGGTGTCTGTAATTAGGTTCAGAATAAATCAAAGCTGCTTTGGTTTCCTGATCTCGCCGCTAGCCTGAAGACAAGTGGCTGGGCAGTAAGTCTGAACCAGAGCCGGGTCAGGCCAGCCCAGGTGTGTGCCATGGTCTCTCCTGCTCTCTGCTGGCAGCTGGTGCTGGGGAGCAGCAGTGGCTCTTCATTCTTCCAGCAGCAGAGGTGGGTGTAGCAGCTGGGGGCTGTGGGACCATCTGGCTGTTGGAGCCAGGCTGTTCAAATCAGTGAGCCCAGGGCCTGCTCTCTGGCTGGGGAAGGGGCTTCCAGGGGGAGTTTAACAGACATGCCCTTAGTGCAACCCCTGTGGCACCAACCCAGCCTCCTGCCCTGTATGGTCTGGGTGCAAACCCAGTGTGTGGGGGGGGGCAGAATTCAGTCTTGCCAGCAGCCGCTGTGCTGGAGGCCCTGGGACCAGCTGATTCCTGGGACTGTGTTAAGTGCTCCCCATCACCAGTCTGAAAGGGGAAGATTGCCCCTGCCAGCAGCGGTGTTGCCCTAGTGCCGAGCTGCAGTGTTGAGCCCTGCATGGTTCCCCAGGGAGCCCTGGAAGAGCCTGGCGTTAGGTTAGTAGTAGCAATGAATCCAGTGGGGATGGTGCACAGTGCAGGGAACGCCTGCAAAAGCAGCAGCCGGGGCCCTCTGCAGGAAATGTACTAGCCGCAGGGCTTGGCCAGTGAGGATGTGGCCAGACAAGTGCTGGCTGGGATGGAAAGGGACCATGTGGGGACCAAGGCAGCAACAGCTGCCCCAGGGCAACAGCTAAAGCCTGGCACAGGCCAGGGGTTCTCCCACTACAGCTGTGGTGGCCTCTGAACATGACCACCCACGCTGGCTGGGCCAGTCTGACGCCCCTGCCTCCAGCAAGAGCCTGCTCCAGGGCCAGAACACCCTGGCCCCCTGCAGCCCCAGCTCCCTGGCAGCCAAATGTCTCAGCCCAGCCCCTTTGCTGCCAAGAGCTGGCTCTGGGGCCCCTCGCCCCAGCTCCACAGGCCTTGCTAGAGCCCCCACAGCTGCTGTGGGGCAGGGGCCGGGTCTGGGTCAGATGCTAGGCCTGACTGGCCACCAAGCACTGAGAGGGAGGGGTTATGCCACCCATCACTCCCTTGGCACGGTTAAAAGAAAAAAATGCCGGGGGGGGGGGGGGAGAGAAGAGGGGGGAAAAAAGTCCCAAGGAAGCTGGTAGAATCCACAGCAAAGGCATCAGCTGCAAGAACGCCCCCTCCAGCAGCTCCTAGGACCCACCACGACTCTCAGCTGTTGGCCTAGTCCTGAGGTGTCCTCTTTGGGCACAGCCAGAGAAAGGGGCCCAGCCAACATGAGCACTGCTACCAGCTGCGGCCCACTCCCCCCCCCCTCCTTATTCTTCCCCAACCCTCTCCTGCCTTCAGCCTAGCCCGTCAGGCTCAACCCGCCAAGACTACCCTCTACCCCACTGCTGTAAGGCAGGGCCCAGCTGGCGGTGGGGGAAAGGGAGGCCTGAAGCAGCCAATAGTGATACAAGTTTGCAAGCTCTCAAGCTACATCTAGACTGGCATGATTTTCCACAAAAGCAATTTTTGCAGAAAAGCGTCCGTGCCAATCTAGACGCGGTTTTGTGCAAGAAAGCCCCGATCGCCATTTTCGCCATCGGGGCGTTTTTGCACGAAACAACACCGTGTTGTCTACATTGGCACAAATGCTTTTGCACAAGAGGGCTTTTCCCCAAACAGGAGCAGCATAGCATTTCTGCAAGAACACTGACAATCTTACATGAGATCATCTGTGCTCTTGCAGAAATTCAAGCGGCCGGTGTAGACAGCTGGTAGGTTTTTCTGAAGCAGTTGCTTTTGCAGAAAAACTTGCCCATCTAGACACAGCTTGGGAGTGCCTAATAAAGCCAGGAGCTGTGCCAGCCTGAGGCAGCCAAGAGAAGTTAGCACCAGAAAAATTGCACTTTTTAATGTGCCCTGCTCTTCCCTTTGCCCTGGGCAGGGTGGGGCGCAGTGGGGCTCTTATTCTGGCAGAGAGGACCAGTGTCAGCAGCAGCAATAACTTCTCCCCTCCCCCCCCCCCCCCCAAAGAACAGCTAGTAGCCTCTTGAATCCCATCTACCAGACTGCCGGGGGGGGGGGGGGGGGGGGGTTCCTTGTATAGACTCAAGCTAGAAGGAAGGGAACGAGAATGGGGGTTAAAACAAAAGCCAGACTCAGTATTTCAAACCCCTCCCGGGTCCTCCCAGAGGGATGGTTCACAGCGCAGCCCTGGCTCACCACGGTTCAGTCTTGGACAGTCAGGCAGGTCCGCCCCTTGGCCTTTGGTCTATTTCTTCCATCGAACTTAATACAACCACATGGCCGTTTAGCCAGTGGCTGGAGCCCCTGCCCCACACCACAGCACCCCCACGTTGCTTTGGAGACAGACACAGGGATCCCAGCCGTAGAACGACGCTGTTTATTGAACCAAGCTGTAAAGAGCAGATTTCCGAATAAAACATCCAGGCCCACCTGCCGACATGGCACCACCTGGCCCCCGGCATCTTCACCCACCAGAGCGGTGGCCCATTGGGGTGCAGGGCACCAGGGTGGGAGTCTGTTCTCCCTGCTCAGCAAAGCCCTAAGGAGTGGGGGGGGGGGGGGGGAGAAGCAGGCCAGAAGAGCCAGCAGGAGCTGGGCAGCTGCAGCCACTGAAAACGCCCCCGCGACTTGTCAGAGTGGACAGCTCCTGAGTCGGTGCCAATGGGGAGGCTCCTCGTCCCCTGCAGGTTTCAGGAGAGCCCCAACTCCAGGCAGGGCTGAAAACTGGAACATTGGCAGAGCAGGGTGGGGATTTCAAATGGGGCTTTCCTCAAAGCCCAGTGGGTCCCTAAAAGGCTGCCAGGAAGGGGCTGTCGGCCCTCCGCAGCCGTAGTCCCTCCAGGCAAACACACGTACACGTTAAAAACCAAAGGCAGTGTTTAAAATAACCCGCAGGGTGGCTGTGGCCGAGACCTGGGGGCTGCTGCTCCTGGGATCCACAGCTCCCTGGCCAGCCACCCACGGTCCAAACCAACCCAGCGGCTGCACAGAGCTCAGCTGGCGTAGGAGACTTGTCCAGCTGCGTGGACATGGCAGAACTCCTGCCCGGGAACGGCCTTCTTCCTGCACAGCTGCCCAGCCCTGGTGGTGCCCTGGCACCGCAGGCGTGGAGACATTGACGAGGTGGACCTGGAAGGACAGCGGGACAGGCGGATTACACCAGCAGTGGCTCAAGCATGGGGTCAGGCAGCAGGCGTCATCCAGGGCTAAGGGGGTCTCGGGCAGCAGGCCAGGTTTGTTGGTTTGCCAATGGAGAACACGGGAGGGGGAAGTTTGTTGTCCTTGCTGATCAGATGACTGGCCAGCCACTGACTCAGGCTCTTCCCCCTCCCCCCTCAAGCCTTGGTCCATCCCTGAGAGCAGCTCTACTGCCCTGCCCATCACTCAAGCCTGTAACCTGAGAAGCATCTTCCACTCTGCGCTCTCTAGGTCCTCACACTCCGCCTGGCTAAATCCTGCCAGTTCTTTCTGCACCACCAGAGACCTGGCTCTTCCCCACCACCGACAGCTACAACAGCCGTCCAGGTTGGCAGCTCCTCTCCAGCCCCGCTGAGACATCTGGCCCCGCAGAGCCCTGCAGAATGGGGCTGCAAAGAGCAGTCTCCTAGTGCGGTTCCCCAAGGGTCCATTCTTGGACCAATCCTATTTAACCTACTGATAAGTGATCTGGAAAAAGAGGTACACGAGGGCTGTCTCTAGACTGGCAAGTTTTTCCGCAAAAGCAGCTGTCTCCACTGGCCGCTTGAATTTCCACAAGAGCACTGACTTCCTACTGTCTGAAATCAGTGCTTCTTGCGGAAATACTATGCTGCTCCCGTTCGGGCAAGAGGACTTTTGTGCAAAGCTGTTGCACAAAAGGGCCAGTGTAGACAGCTCAGATTTGTTTTGCGCAAAAGAGCCCCAATGGCAAAAATGGCGATCGGGGCTTTTTTGCACAAAAGCGCATCTAGATTGGCATGGACGGTTTTCCGCAAGAAGTGCTTTTGCGGAAAAGCGTCCGTGCCAATCTAGACGCTCTTTTCCGAAAATGCTTTTAATGGAAAACTTTTCCGTTAAAAGCATTTGCGGTAAATCCTGCCAGTCTAGACGTAGCCAGTATGGTATCATCTGCAGATTTTGCCACCTAATGGCTCAAGATAGTGAAGACCAAAGCAGACTATGAAGAACTCAAAAGGATCTCACCAAACTAGGTGACTGGGCAACCAAATGGCAAATGAAATTTAATGCTGGTAAATGTAACGTAATGCACCTTGGAAAAAATAATCCCAACTACACATACAATATGATGGGGTCTAATTTAGCTAGAACTACTCAAGATCTTGGAGTCATTGTGGATAGTTCTCTGAAGACATCCACTCCGTGTGCAGCAGTAGTCAAAAAACCAAACCACCTTGGGAATCATTAAACAAGGGATAGAGAATAAGATAGAACTTCTTACTGTCTCTGTATACACCCATGGAATGCCCACAGCTTGAACACTGCGTACAGATGTGGCCACCTCCCCTCAAAAGAGATATTGTAAGAGGTTCAGAAAAGGGGCAATAAAAATGAGGAGGGGTTTGGAATGGCTGCCATATGAAGAGATTAAAAACACTGGGACTGTCAACACTGGCCCAATCTTGGGCAAAAGCTGCTGCTCTTGCGCAAAAACTTGTGCCTGTCTACACTAGCGGCGTGTTCTTGCGCAAGTAAACTGACATTCTAACGTATGAAATCAGGGCTTCTTGCGCCAGAATTGACGCTCCCGCTCAGGAATAAGCCCTCTGGCGCAATAAGGGGGATATGATAGAGGTCTATAAAATCATGACCAGTGTGGAGAAAGTGAAGAAAGTAAAGATATTTACTTGTCCAAATAAGGTAAGAACTAAGGGTCACCAAATGAAATCAATAGGCCGCAGGTTTAAAACAAACAAAAGGAAGTGTTTCTTCCCGCAACACACTGTCACCTGTGGAACTCCTCCCTGAGGATGTTGAAGACAAGGACTTTTAACAGGGATCAAGAAAGAGCTAGATAAATTCATGGAGGTGAGGTCCATCAGGCTATGTCTACACTGCAACGCTATTTCCGGATACCAGAGGTAACCTGAAATAGCTATTCTGCATTTTTGAACATGCCAGTTATTCTGAAATACAAGCTCGCTATTCGGATGTCCCTGTAAACCTCATTCCACAAGGAGTAAGTGGCATTTCGGAATAGCAGTTTATTTCAAAATAAGTGCTGTGTGGACAGTGCCAAATTTCAAAAGAAGCTATTTCTAAATTAACTCGAAATAAGCAACACAATGTGCCTAGCTCAACCTGCATAGCTTATTTCAAGCTACGGGTGCACTGTAGACGTACCCTCGATGGCTGTTAGCCAGGATGGGTTGGAATGGGGTCCCTGGCCTTTGTTAGAGGCTTGATCATGGGAGGATTCCCTGCTCTGTTCTCCCTCTGGGGCACCTGGCATTGGCCACGGTGGGCAGACAGGACACTGGGCTGGACCCAGTCTGGCCATTCTGATGTTCTAACCTAGCCCTTGGGCCGTGACACCCGGCTATGGAGCCCTGCACTTAACTCTTCCCCATGGCATGGAACACAAGCTACCTGTCTCGCCTTCATGGCCCAGCCTCTCCCTCAGCATCACAACACCAGCAGCTTGTGTGTCACGCCAACAGGTAGAATCAAACCGGGGCCCTCTGGCTCTTAGAACAGGAGCCTCTACGGCAGGAGCTACAAGCCAGCTGGCTCCCGGCCAGGGCTGCAGAGCAGACTCATTCTCGAGTGGTGTAAGAGCCACTCGCCGGGACAGGGACCCACGCCCAGCAGGTGAGCGGGTTACACACATTCTCACTAGATCAATTTTGTGCTCCCCCCAGGCAGCCCCTTGCGCGCGGGGCCAAGAGCTGCAAAGCCACCTCGCTATCTGCCACCCAAACTCTCCTTCGCGGCGTCTGCGGAGCCCTGAGGAGGCAGCTGGCACGCCGAGCCCAGAGCCTACCGTGCCGTCCCCCGGGGGCTCATCGTGCCTTTGTGCTCCTCCTTGGTCTGTCTAGTTACTGGAGCCAGGGACCACAGAGCAAAGTCCGGCGCCAACGGCCTGGCAACTAGCAGAGACCACGGAGCATTTCGATCCAGCTTGGGCCCCGTGGCAAGCAAGCCAACAGCCATGGGGCCGCCGCGGCACCCTGCTCAGTGTGGCTCGTTGCCCATCAGTTCCCCTTGCCTTACAGGCAGGCTGGGGACTCGCAGGGGTAACCCAGCCCGAGTGCCCTTGGGATGCCAGGGGGGAGCCCGGCCAGCGGGAATCGGACGTCTGGCACAGAAGGCCCCTGCCCAGGGGAGCGGGTCCCCATACTCACATGTCACTAGCCAGGGACCGGTCCGGGCTACTGTACCGCAAGCTGGCCAAGGGCTCGCAGGCGGGTCCCAGGCGGCGCCTCTCCAGTGTGGCCTGTTTGGGAAGAGGGCAGGGCATGCGGCGTTGGCAAGGGGGAGTCAGTGCTCCCCAGGAGCAAGAACCACGATGGGCCCAACCCAGCGTCCACCCCTCTACCGGGGATTGGAACCGGCGGCCGCGTTCTGCTCAGGAGCAGTGAGACCCCTCCGTGGGGAAGTGCCCCAGAGCTGCGGCGCCAAGGCCCAGCAAGAGGCGGCAGCACCGGGGGGAGGGGTGTGGAGCGATGGCCCTTTGGGGGTGGTTGCAGATTGGATCCAGCCCGGGCTCCAGGCTGGAGAGTCAGGGGCGCTGGGGGGTCCCCTGGGGCCTCCCCCTTGACAGCCCCAGGAAGGGCCAGAGCCGGCACTTGGATAGGTCACCTGTGGCCGAACCCAGCCTGAACAGTGCCACGCCCCCAGAGGCCACGCCCCTGCCAGCTCCAGCCAATCACAGAAGCCAGCTGGGTGGGCCACGTGCCTGGGAAGTCCACAAGGGTCAGACTCCTCGTGCACTGACCTGCCCCGGTTCCTGGGCGCCAAGAACCCTGATCTCTAGGCCAGGCCCCCTTGCACCAGCCCCACGCCCCGTTAACAGCCAGCTCCTGCCAGCAGCAGCTTAGCCCAGCACAAGAACATGCCTTGTACCCCTCTCCCACGCAGGCCTGCAGCAGCTGGTGCCAGGCCGGCCCCGGCGCTGGGGAGAGGCCCACAGCACTGCTCAGTGATGCTGCAACAGCTGGCCCTGAGCCCCCCCACTGAACCAACAATGAATGGAGCTCTCCTCCCCCCCCGCCTCTCCGGCTTCCATTACTCAAAGCCCATTCTCCCCAGGCCCCTCCCAAGCAGGCAGCTCGGACTCCCACCCCTCTACCGCTCCCCACCCGGCAGCTCCAGCTCCTACCCCTCCCCGTGCCCCCATGGGCAGCTCCAGCCTCACCCCACTTACCCGCCTCTCCAGCACCTCGTGCCGGGTGGTGCGGCTCAGGCTGATGCGGCGCAAGTCTCTGACGGGGCCCGGAGAATCCAGCCGGGCAGAGGGTCTCTGCTGTGGCTTCCAGCCCGCCCCTTCATCCCCAAAGGGGTCTCCGGACAGTGGGGACTCTCTCCCCAGGCAGGTGGCATCTGCAAGACACTGCTGGCTAGCCAGCCGAGATGCTGGGACGCCCGACCATCCCCTCCCCCCTCCGAGCCAGGCTTAGTCACTCAGTGCTGGAGCCCAGGGACTTTCCCATGTTCTCCCTCCCCCAGTCCCACCCGCGTCGACACAGCCCCCCACAGGCCTGGCACCCCCCCCAGCTCTCCAGGCACGGGCCGCTAATGCAGCCGGGGCTCTGGGCGATGTAGGCAAGGGAGGGGCTCCCAGCAGCTGAGGAAGGCTGGGGCTGCACCACACAGCCAGGGTTGGGTAGGGCTTGGCTGCGGGGGAGGGGAGGGGGGCGGGACAGAGACATGGTCTGGGGGAAGGGGTGTGGCTTTGGGCAAAAGGGGCGGGGCTTCAGCTTGGCTTCCCTAGCTGGTCCTTCACCCGCGGCCCATGGCCCTGGGGCAGCCCATGCCGCACGCCCCTCGCCCCATGGAGGCACTGCAGCGCCCGCGCGCTTTGAGGAGCAGCAGAGAGGAATCGCACTGGGGAGCTTTAAGCAGCCCAGCTGCCTATGGGGGCGGGGGGGACAGACAGCAGCCCAGTGGCTCTGGCATCTGGCATCAGCTTAGGACAGGGAAGGCCGGTGTGGAGCCCCAGCTCTGCCACAGGCGCCCTCCAGCGAGTCATTAGCCTCTCGTGCCTCAGTTTCCCACCCCTGCAGTGGGGCTAACAAGGCTCCCCTGCCACGCCAGCGCAAGGAGCGTCAGGCTGTTTGCCCAGTGCTTTGCGCTCTCTGGGCTAGGGAAGAAACAGCCCAGCTGTTGTTTAAGGCAGGCGGCCCCTGTCCAAGGCGAGTGCCGCACCCGACGGGCGTCCAACCTCCCCGGGAGCTGGGGGAGGGTTCTCCCCCAGGGACAAGGTTTTGCATCGACGGGGCGGTGGCCGCGAGAATGCCGCCTGTTTCCTGCAGCGCTGGCCCAGCTTCCAGCCAGCCGGGGACAGGGCTCCGCCCTCCGGACGCAGCCTCCTTTGGGGCTGGCCACAGCTCTCCAGCACCGGGCTCTGTGGGTGCCCAGTCCCTGACCCCTGCACGGCCTCACTCACCCTGCAGGCAGCTCAGCTCCTCCAGCGCACTCAGCTCCTCCCGCAAGAGGCCGATGTCCCCCTCCCTGCCGGGGGAAGGAAGCAGGGCGTGAGGTTCCATCACAGCTGGAGTTTCCCCCAGCTCCTGCCCCGTCCAGGACTGTAGGGTGTCCTGGGGGGGAGGGGGCGCCTTGCAGACACCAGCTGGCCTGTGCCCCCCTTTGCACCAGGCATCTCTCGCCAGCCTCAGCATCTCGTGAAACTTACCAGCCGATGCACCGAGGCGCGCTCCGGGGTGTGTGCATTGCACCCATAGAGCGAGAACCATTGAGATCAGAGCCATAGGGCGGTTTGCGACGGCTGCCCCAGGCCCTGCACTTGGGGGGCCCTGCTGCAGCACCTCAGCCGTCCGATGCATGGGGGCAGTAGCGGGGGGGCAGTAACAGGGGCCCAGGGGCCCACCCCACACTCACTGCGGCAACAGGATCCCGAGCTCCCCTGCAGCCTGTTCTGCTCCGCCACCGCCCCTCTCCAACTGTGCTCCGCTCCTTGCCCCTGTGCCAGACCCCATAGTAGCCCCCAGCTCAGGTCAGGCAGGGAGGCGGTTTGGGGGAAGGGGTGTCAGAGGTGGGCAGAGCGGGGGAAGAGGGGGTTTGTCTTGGGCCCCACATCCCCCTAGGGACAACCCTGCTTGCCCCAGACACGAGCCCAACCCTCCCCCTCGCAGGGCACCGTAGGAGAGTGGGGGTGACCTCTCACCGCGATGGTGGACTGACCCGGCGGGGCCACTGGGTGCAGGATGGAGGGGGTCCAGGAGAGGCCACACTAGCCCTGGCCACGCCCCACCACCCTGCTGGCCTGGGCAGTCGTGGGAAGACAGGCTGCCCCAGGGAGCCAGGCCCCACAGCGTACCAGGCTCCCCACCCCCAAGCTGCACGCGGAGGTGTGCGCCCGGGAGAGCTGATGCCACAGCTACATGCAGGAACAGCCACGCCCGGGTGTAACCTTGGCTCAGCTCAGGGCCCACCCGGGAGCCCCACAGCATCTGGGCAGCAAGAGAACCTGCGCCCTGTTAGCCATCAGGCCCGGAGACGCTGCCGCTTGGTTTCCCCGCCCGGCACGGAAGGGGCAGTGCGAATAGCAGCCTGCGGGAGGCTCAGTGCTCTGCAGCCAGCAAGCGGGGCTGCTCCTGGGATGATCCATGCTCAGCTCTGCCCTCCCTGTGCCTCAGTTTCCCCAGCCGCACAGCCGGAGAATGGGATACAAATCCTGACACAGAACACACCGATTCCTCCCGCTGCACACAGACCGCCCCACCCCCGCGGCAGACAGGGACATGCTACATGAACCCGAGGGGCTCTCGCCACCGGCCCTTCCCCTGGGTTAGTTGGCTCCTCCCACCTGAATGTGCACTCTCTAAAGCCTGCCTCGTTTTCAGGCAGGTGCTGAGTGCCAGGGAGCGTGTGTGGCCCCATTTTCATGGGGCCCGGGGCGGTCTCAGGTTCCAGGCCCGTGTGTCGAGTGCTGATCCGGACACTCGGCTAACGTGTGATGAAGCCCTTGGATCCGCGCGGCGGGAACGCTGCTCAACAGGCACATCTGGCCATGAGCTGCCATCTTCCGTACCAACCCTCCAGGGCTCCGGATTTTCCTTCCTTAGCCCCTTGCCCCACCGCCCCCTCCCGCTCCTACCTGTCGGGGGTGGAGGTGATCCGACAGCGGCGCTCGCCCTTGGGCGCGGCGTCACGGCCGCCGGCCCCTGCTGCCCTCTGGGGAGGTGGCGAGAGCGCTGGAGGCGGCTTCCGGCCCACGGTGCTCCGGGCGTCACGGCACACGCCGGCCAGCAGCCAGGTACCTACACACAGGGGAGCTGGGGTCACGTCCGGCCGGACTGTGGGACCCAGGATTCAGCATGTCGCTGGAGGGAGATGCCCCTGCTTAGAGGTGGGTGTCCAAGGGATAATTCTGGTGCCACCAGCGGCTCCGACACAGGAGGGCTCTGGCCTGGCCCAGCCTGGCCCGCAGGGGTTAGCACAGGCGGGTGGGAGCAGCGTAACCCGAGCCAATAGGGTGGCCCTGTCCCCCCTCTGGTGCATCGGTGGCCACAGGAGCAGGCGACGGTTTAGGCAGGGGGGTGACTCAGGCCTGTCGAGCCCCCTTCACCCACCCCCCAGCGCGTCCCCCACCCCAGACTGGGGCCGTCTCCAGCACCCACTCAGCCCTGGCCGGCTGCGGAGCCAGCGCCAGCTCGGGGAGCGGTTTCGGTGCCAGCCCAGGCAGGGCGGGGGAGCCGGCTGCGCTCACCGGCCACGACCAGCACCAGGAGCCCCGTGAGCGACCGGAAGCCCAGGGAGCCGGCGTGGTTCAGCTCCGACAGCGCGTTGGCGACGACCAGCAGCAGGAGCGCGGCGCGGGACAGGCCTGGCGTCTGCAGGAAGGTCAGGAGCAGCGCCGCCAGCAGGAAGTAGCCGGCGTGCAGGACGCAGGTGTAGGTGGCGCCGAGGCTGATCCCTGCCGAGGAAGGGAGAGGGTGAGCAGGCAGCTCCGTGCGCCAGGCTCCTGTGGTGGCTGGTCCCTGCCATTGGCATGGGCAGGGGAGAGCCGGCTCCTTATTCCCAGGGCAACATTATGCCCCCAGCTTTGCTCCAGGTTGGGAGGGGGTCACCACCAATGGGCCCGCTAATCTTTTCCAGCCACGTGCACATTTTTCCATCCACGTGTGGAATACATTTTTTCCTCCATGCGCCAACGCATGTATGAATGTGCACCACCACCAAACACAGCCTCGCTGTGGGTGCTCTGCTCATCAGGGCGGCATTGGAACCTCTCCTGAGCAGCCGCACAAGCGTGACAGGGAACCCTGGTCACCACCCACGTAATTAACAAGGGGCCAGGCAGCATCTCTGCTGCAGGATCTGCCCGCGCAGCACCTTGCTCCCCCCACTGGCCTCGGACACCCTCCCCCAGGATGGGACCCTCTGCTCCTTCGCCAATGCCTCTCCCAGGACCCCTCGACTCCCTCCCCAAGCCCATGCTCCCTGGAAGCTCCATGTCCCGCAGCCAGAGCTGGGCCGGAGAGCAGGAAACCAACCCCAGGGCTCTGAGCCAGAGGGGAGAAAGGCCCTTTGCCACCATAGACTCCAGCCCCACAGCCCCCGGCCGGCTGTGAAGTCAGACACCTCGGTCATGTGCCCCCTGCCACCCAGGCTGCCCTCCCCAGCATAGCAAGCTGGGATGCAGAGCCCGGGGGGGGAAGGGGGAAGAGAAACCTGCAAGCAAAGCCCCATCCCCTTGGCTGGCCTATTTCCTGCCCACGTGCGACAGCCACTGAGCAGCGCAAAGCCCAGGGAGCTGGGGCAGGATGAGGCTGCCCCGACACGCACGTTACACCCGCCCCTCGTCACCTGCCCAGCCAATGAAGCGCTGGATGTGCAGCAGCCGGCCCTCCACGCTGCTCTGCATGCGATCCACCGCCGACAGCACCAGCCCCAGGCTCCGGTTCACCCGCTGCAGCTTGCCCACCACCTCCTCGTAGTACAGGGCCGTCCGGTTCTGGTAGGTCAGGAACAGCGCCAGGTTGGACTCTGTGCGGAGAGGGCAGAGGGATCAGCGCCAGCGTCGTAGCCCGGCTGGGATGGCGGGGCAGGGAAAGCAACGAGGGGCCGTGGGAAGGAGGGTGGCGACCGTGCCAGGATGGAAAGGGGATTTGCAGAGGAAGTGGGACCATGGAGCAACGTTCCTTCTAATTGTTGCCATATTTGTGCAGAATACATTTTGTTTTATGCACCGAGGCAGTTCTAGATGTGCACCACCAGTGGAAACATGCCGCCAGCTGCGGGCGCTCTGCTAATCAGCTGGGTGGCTGCCCAAGTGCTCAGCCAACAGGGAACACAGCCGTGAAAGGCTGTGTGGGAGGGACAGAGCACACGGCCCACGAGGCAGAGCGTTGGGACACTGACAGAGGGATACAGTTCAGGTTGGGGGGAGGGACACTAGGAGTGGTCCTCCAGGTGAGGAGCTGCTCTTCGTAGGCAGCCTGCTGGAAAGAGGGGCCAAGGTGGGACGGCTGGGGGGATGCCGGACGTTGGTTCCCCCTTGGGAGCACAGTCTGGAGTTGAAACCCTTTGTCCTGTGAGTTGATTTACTCTGTTTTCCTGAGGGGGTATTGGGTCTGTCTTTATATTTAGGGCCCTGCCAGATGTCTGGTCCCTTTTGCTCAATTTCACAGTCCTAGGATTTAAAACTACTACTCAGACATGTCATAGGGGCAGGTATTTCAACCGGAGACTTCACAGGCTCCAGCTGCTAGTCTTGGGACTTCCTCTTCCCTGCCCTGGCTGCTCCCAGGGCCAGGTCAGACCTGCCCCCCCCAGGAATGTCTCCCAGCTGCAGCCCCCTCACCACCACCCCCATCTCCCCCAGGACAGATGGGGCCTGGTGCACAGTTGGAGCTCCTGGCTCTGGTGCCCCACGGCCGGGCCTCCCCTACATTTCACACAGGAGACCAGATTCTGTGATCCGTGACGCACGTGTCCAGCCGTGAATCTGGCAGACCCCTATTTATAGGGCACTGTTTTCACTCTAGCTCCCACCCAATTGCTGGGGTTTCCCCCTCATCGCGTTTGACGTGTAACATTCTCTCCGGGAGATGCTTCGTCCAGGCCCCTGCCCACGGTCGCCGCATCCTAGTGAAGCCGGTCACGTCACGGCAGGGCTAGCAAGTCAGCAAGTCCCTGTGGGATCTGCCTGTCCCTCCAGGACACGGGCAGGGCAGAACGGACAATCCTTGGGCTCTGGAGAGACGAGGGGGGCACAGATCCCCAGCAGCCTCAGTCTCCCCCTGAACAGCCAGGCCAGCTAGAGATGTTGCTTCAAGGCGGGTCAGGGGAGTTTGCAGGGAGCAGCCGGCCGAGACGCGTGACAGTTGTTAGTCCGGCGGCTGAGCCGACACTGGTAACACTCAGCTGTCACAGCAATAAGCGTGGGGCAACAGCAGGACCCCACTGCACCACTGAGCGCAGGGCGGAGCTCAGGAAAGGACGGATCAACTGGAAGACATTTTTTTCAATGAAGATCCAGAAGGAAGGTCCCTCTGCACTGTGAGCAAAAAGAGCCCCCCCTCCCCGACACACACACGGTCGTGTCACCAGCTGTTGGGCCTGCTCCACTCCTCGGCCTGGGCCCGTTGTGATCAATGGGCCTACAGATGGGTCCTCCTTGTGAGCCAAGAGCGAAGGCTCAGGCCCCCGAACAACACGCACATGGGGAGAGGGCAAGAGAGATGCGGAGCTGTCCACACACGGAGCCCAGCTGATCCAACTCAAGCCTGTGTCGAGATCCTGCCTGGTAACCAAGAGACGTGCAAGACCCGACCAGAACCGGTGGGTCGGACGGGAAGGCTGCCGGTGAACGAGGTAACCGGGGGCTATTCCGCCCAGCACGCCCTCGAGTCCTTGAAGGACAGATGAAGAGACAGGCTGCCGGGGACGCTGGGTGACCGAAAGAAGGTGAGATTGACCATCAGGGCTGCCACACACCCCCTGCCGCTGTCTCCTCAGACCCTGGGTCTGTTATCCTGCTCCGGAGCGGGGTTCTGACCAGAGGGGGACCCAGCTGGCCGTCACCCCTACTGACTCCAGCCAAACCTGGCCCCCACCACGAGGGATGAGAAGCCCCTTTCTCTTCTCCCCCCGCCCATGTGCCTGTCGATTCTTTGCTGTATTTCTGCACTTTTCTACCCCTTCGGACACAGACTGAAGGCCAGGAGGGACCGTCACAATCATCTGGTCCGACCTCCGGCATGTCACAGGCCAGAGACCCTCACCCGCACGCTCCTCTACCAGACCCCTAACCTCTGCCGGAGCGCCTGATGGCCTCCCGCCGTAGTTTGAAGACGCCACGTGGCAGAGAACCCACCTGTCACACCCGTTGGAAGCAGCAAGTGTCCCGTGCTGCAGAGAAAGGCAGACACTCCCCAGGGACTCAGCCAGACTGACCCAGAGGAAATTCCTTCCTGACCCCAAACCTGGTCACTGGTGAGCTCCTGAGCACGTGGGCCAGACCCACCAGCCAGACACCTGGGAAAGTAACTCAGAGCCCTCTCCGGCTAGCATCCTATCACCAGCCACTGGTGATATGCTGCCAGCGGTCTCAGCTCCACGCCGACCCCATCCTACCATCCCCTCCATGACCTCACCAAGCTCGGCCTCAGAGCCAGTTCGAGGTTTTGCGCCCCCACTGCCTTGGGTCTAGTAAGCGTCTGGCTTACACAGCCCTGCCTGTGTATCTTGCAACACGCCGGTCAGACTGGCCACAAGGAGGCAACTACAGGTAGTGCCCCAAGAGCCTGGTGCGGGTACCAGGCTGCCAGGCCTCGGGGCGACGAGACCGTGGGCTGGGCTCCTCCAGCAGCGAGGCCAGGGATGTTAAACCAGTGAACCGGTTAAACGCTAGCCCTTAGCCGGCTAGCTTTCAAACTCTAAGGCCTGCTGCACTAGTTCTGGCCTTCGGGGAATGGGATCGTCACCTCCAGTCCAGCTCAGTTAACCGTCCTTTCCGGGGGGAAGGGAAGTTATCTGAGAAAATGCACTTCTGTGGGTCAAATTCTCCCTCGCGAAAGCTCACACCTACACAAGCCTGATAGTCTTTAAGGCGCCTTGGGGCTCCTCATTTTTGCAGACACAGATTAACACAGCGGCCCCTCGGAGAGTCCTCCAAGAGACGGTCTCCTTTCCGTCTCGGGTACCAGGACGCTTACGGGTGGGTTTGCAGGCTGTCTCTGCCAGCCAAACCCTGATTCTTGTTTTGCACAGGACCACATGAGCACCTCTGCCCCGTGGCCCCAAACATCCCAACCCAGTACCCCAAGAGCCACCATGCAGCCAGCCGTGGGCAGCCTGCCGGCCCAGCAGCAGTCACGGTACCTATTTTGGAGTAGGCCTCCTGGGTTCGCCGTTGCATCTGGGCGAGGTCGGTGAGGATGGCTCTGTGTCCTCGCTGCAGCTCCAGGTCCTGGTCATCCAGGTGGCGGCTGACATTCTCTGGAGGGGGACAGAGGGGCTGAGCTCCTGGGAAGCCGGTCCCCACGTTAAGTGTCTCACGTGCTTGTGATCCCTTCACCCGCCAGTGGGAAAAGCCTCCCCGCCCAGGTGAGCCAAGATGCCACTTTGTCTTGCTCTTCCAGGCACACCGAGTGCCTCCTTCCTGCCTCCATGAGAGCTCCACAGGCACCCAAGGGAGGGCAGCAGGGAGAGGGGCAGCCACGTAGGCAGGAGCATCCTCCGGTCCAGCATGGGAGCTGCAGCCAGGACTTGGAGGTTCTTGCTCATCCCCCAGAACCATCCCAAGGTCCAGCCATTGGGCTTGCCCCAAGGACCACAGCACAGCTGGGATCAGACCTTGGGTCTGCTCCTGGTTCCTGCCCCCTCCCCCAGGATTTCTCTCCATGGCCCTGCTTTCTCTCCCATGCACCCTCCCCCCAACCATGCTCAGCCCCCATTTTCCAGTGTCATGATGCTCCTCCCCATCAGAGCCCCCCTCCTGTGTAGCTGGAAATCCCCCCCAGCCCCGCATTTAGCAAGATGGGAAGTCATGGCCCCCTCCCCCAACAGCTGTTTGCAGCCTCCAGAGATCAGAGACCACTCCAAGCCCGTGTCTCCCCATCCTCACCCATCCTCTTGGTGATGCCCTCAATGAGCTGAGCCACCTGCTGCTGCCCGCTGGCGATCAAGGCTTTCTCCTGGGTCAGCTGCTCCAGGTTGCTGTGGATGGAGGATTCTACCTGCTCCTGGCTGTCCTGCAGCTTCTCCTGCTGGAGCAGCAGCTCCTGCTGGCTGCTCACCACCTTGTGCAGGGACTCCGCAGTCAGCTCTTTCAGCTCCTCCTGCCCGTCCTGTTGGCCAGACACCGACTCCGTCAGGCGGGTGCCAGCAGCGATGCACCGGTGTGTGCCAAAGGCTGAGCGACGACTGGTCCCGGCACACTGTGCATCCATGGCAGAGCCATGCACCCGGCCATCAGTCACCTCCCCCCTTCCTTGAGCCGGCCCTTTGCTCATTGGCTCAGGCCTCTTCGGAGCCGCCCACCCACGGCCGACTTATCCATTAGGGCCCATGATACTTTTAGGGGCCCACGAAAATGTTTTAATTTCTTTTAAAATCAGAAAAAAAAAACTTTTAGGGTCGAAGAAAACGTTTTAATTTTTTTCCCTCACATCAGGAAAAAAACGAAACTTTTAGGGCCCACGAAAAATCTATTACATTTTGCCTAAAACAGAAAAAAAATAAAACGTTGACGTTTTTAAAGTTATAAAAAAAAAAAATTGTTAATATTGATATTATTATGGTGGGAGGGGCCCACGAAAGCCATAATGCAGCCCTGCGCCCACCCACCAGCACCCACCTTCAGAAGCTTCATGGCCTCCAGCTGGCTCACAGCGGCAGAGACCAAGGTGTTGACCGTGTGCTCCGCCCGGTGCTTGAACTGCATCTGGCGGGTGGCATAGCAGACGGCGCGGGCCCGGTTGCTGACGATGTGGTAGGCATTCCAGGTGTCGGGGTCCATGTCAGCTGTGCATTCCGCCAGGGTCTGGTTAGAAACAGCCAAGCAGGATTAGGTTCAATAAAGCCATGTTCGAGGCCCCTCCCAATGCCCCAGGGATGGATGGGAGGGGTAAGACCCCTTTCGAAGCATCCCACCATTCAGCAACTAATGGGTTAAACCCAGAACAGTAGGTATCCAGGAAGTGCTGGCAGAACCAATGGGAAGAAAGAGTTGAGATGTGAATTGAAAGAGAATCTCCCTGCTGCTGTTCTTGTGTGAGTTCAAGCCAGGAGCCTGGGGAAAAAGAGGACTTGAACCAGGATATCCATGCCTGGAAAAGGACTCAACCTTGGCAGTACAGACATGTGAGTAGACAGGGAATGTTTATTTAGATGCGATCAGGTTATTTTCTTTGTTTTCTGTTTTGGTTAAATTGCTCTGTGCTGAGTCCATGTGCCCGCCTCTCCCAATCAGGGCCGGATTAAGGGGAGGTGGCTACCCGGGAAGCTGCCCAGAGTGCCAACCTATGGGGGGCGGCCAGATGGCAGCTGTAAGGGGCGCCATGTGTCCGGGGGCCATGCGGCCCCCCCTTTAGAGCTGCCATCAGGCACTGTGCGCCTGATTGCAGCAGTAAGGCGTGCAGTGCGCCAGGGGGCGGAGCCACGCATGCACCGTGCGCCTGATTGCAGCAGTAAGGCGTGCAGCGCGCCAGGGGGCGGAGCCACGCATGCACCGTGCGCCTGATTGCAGCAGTAAGGCGTGCAGCGCGCCAGGGGGCGGAGCCACGCATGCACCGTGCGCCTGATTGCAGCAGTAAGGTGTGCAGCGCGCCAGGGGGCGGAGCCACACATGCACCGTGCGCCTGATTGCAGCAGTAAGGCGTGCAGCGCGCCAGGGGGCGGAGCCACGCATGCACCGCGCGCCCGCTGCCCAGGACGCAGGAATGGCTCAAGCCAGCCCTGCTCCCAATGCACTAACTGAAGCCGAATTCCAGGAAAGCAATTCTGTTTTAATCTGCTCTCAGTTGCTCTAACACCTGGCAACTAAGTATGCTTTACCAAGTATGGATTTTTTTTTTTTTGCTTTTGTTACCTTTAAGGCTAAGATCAGATTCCTATGCCCTCATGTGCCTGAGACTGAGAGATCAGCTATTAGAAATTATATTTTGTTTTCAAGAGCTCTCCTGACAGAGGGTAAAAAAGCTTGGGGGATACCCCAGGGGAAGAAATTCCCACGTCTTCCTGGGTTCCGAAAAGGGGTTTTGCACTTGGTGGTGGCAGTATCCCACAAGGTCAGGGAATCCGTGGCCATGGGGAGCTTTTAAGAAGAAGTTTCTAAAGGCAGGGTATTATTCAAGTCTTTTGCAGGCCCCACCTTCTGCACATGAAGTGCCAGAGTGGGGAACAGCCTTGACACCCCTGATCCTTCCTGCATGGCAACGCACAGAGAAAGCGAGGGGTGACGGATCATGGTGCATCGATAACGTCACAGGGACTGACGGCTTCTAGAATCCAGCAGAGAAAGGCAGACCCAGAACTGCCAGCTGGAAGCTGAAGCCAGATGAACGCCAGTTAGAAAGATGACCCATTGTAACGGGGAGGGCAATTAACCAGCAGGGACAAGCTTCCAAGGGGCAGGGTTGATCCTCCGGCTCTTGGTGTTTTCAGAACCAGACTGGCTGTCTTTGTGGAGAGATGCTTTCACCACACACTGGCTACTGACCTCAACACAGGGGCAAGTGGGTGACACTCTAGGTGCTGCGACAGGCAGAAGGTCAAACTGAATGATCAAATGGGCCATTTTTGGTTTGACCTACAAAACTAGGAGAGGCAGGTCACGATACAGCAAAGCTCTCCTGGGTCCCCACAAGCTAATAGTGTCTACAAGTACGGACAGTGTGGGACTCAAACAAGCTGGGTAAATCATCCGCACCAGCAAGACAGACCTGTCCTCCCCCAGCGAAGCAGCATTGTGTCGGATCCAAGTACCCCGCCGTGGTCAGTTCGCAAAGGCAGAGAGATGCTAGCCCCTAGGCATCAGATTGGACATCGGGAGACCTGAAGCCTATTCTTGGCTTCACCATGGACTCTGCATGTGCCCAAAGACAAGCCACGTCCCGGTGTGCCTCAGTTTCCCTCTTGAAAACAGAGTTGCACTGATCCACCTTTGTGGGACGTTTAGAACCCCAGAGTGGAAGAATGCTCTGCAGGAGCCGTTAGCGACAGACAAATTGACGCAGCCTTGGTGTGGGTGTAGACAGGATGTTGTGCTTAGCTCCAGATGTTAGAGGGAGTCAGGAAAAGAGCCACTGGAATGATCAACGCTAGAGGAAAAGGCTGGAAGAAGCCGGCAGCGCTCAGTGGCTAACAGCAAGCAGAGGAGACACCACACAGCTGAAAGGGGAGCCCCATGGGAGAGACCAGCAGCAATGGGAGGAGGACGGGGGACACGTAGGGTGGACAATGCGGCCTAGTGATCTCTCTGGGGCTGTGCCCAGGCAAGTGGCAGGAGACCCATTGGCTCCAAACACCATTGCAGGAACCGGCCTGGCACCGGGAGAGGGACCAGCCAGCCTCAGGGGTCTTCACCACTAACACCCAAGAGGGTCCATCATGGAAGTGACACGAAATCCCCAGGGCCTTGCTGTCCCCACGCCCCACAACGAGCCCGCCGGGAACAGGAACCCTCCAGGGTCAGCACCCCAGTCCCTCCAACAGCTTCAGCAGCTCCATCTGCAAGGAGGGGAGATGTGCCGGGGGGGGGGGGGGGGAGGGGTGACGCGAAGGTGTTTTGCTTCCTTCACACCCCAGGCCTGTGTGAGGGGAATCTCAGGCCATCTGCTGCCCTCTCCCCAGCCAGTGGGGCAGGGCGTGAATTCAGAGCCCCGCCCCCACCCCGCTTTACCATCTCGGCAGTGCAGGGGTAGGTCCTGCGCCCCTCCACGCTGGCTTGGCAGTTAAATAGGGACACCCCCAGCTTGGCCAGCTCCTCCTCCTTCAGCTCCGTACAGGAGGAGTGGATCCGGGCTATAACCTGCCAGCAGAGGAGACGGAGGAGCATTAGGGCTACAGCTGGTGCTTCCATCTCCCGCCCCCCAAGTGCAAAAGACAATGGCTCCTTCCCAGGTCCCATGGATCCCTGCCCCAGACTTGCTCACGACAGGAGAACCATTAACGCTGGGCAGCGACTCATGGGGAGCTCAGTTCCTGGGGCCACAGACGAGGGGGGTTCACTTCCCGCCTGCTTGCTGCCCTGCCTGGGATTAGCTGGGCAGCACCCAGAAGCAGGCAGGGCAAGGGAGACTATCCCAGCCCTGGGCCCTCCCCCTCACAGCCCCCTGCCCTGTCAAAGGGGAGTCAAGCCAGCTGGGGCCCTTCTGCCTCGGCTCCCCTGGAGCCATCATCCCAATGCCTGTCCCCTGCGCTCTTCCCCCTCCCCGAGAGCAGCTCTTTTGCCTCCCACCGACCGGGCTGGCTGCCCCTACCCACTTCGAGCTGCAGTGCAAAAATGGGCAGAGCCGAGATGCCGGGGCAAGGCAGCCAAGCCGCCTGCACCATGTGTCCAGCTGGTTCCATCGACAGGGGCTCTGGTGCTGCTCCTAATATGCACAAGAAACGGGGCTCGTATCCCCACAGGCCTCCCGGCAGGGATGTGCATGTACCGCGCGCAGAGGCTGCGCGGACCAGCTCCGGGGCTGGGGAGCGCCCCAGGGGTAGGAGGAAGCCTGGGAGGTTTGTTGGCAAAGCGGACAGACATGGTGACCTTCAAGGCCCACCCCCAGGACCCTCTTTGCAGGAAAGGAGCCAGCTAACGAGGGGCGGGGCAGCTACGGAAGACTCCAGCTGACACCAATGCAATTGGTGGCCACAGGGACCCAGCAGGGCCTGCAGCCAGTCACCGGTCTGACCAGGCCGCATGGTTGCCCCCTGTCCCCGCTGTGCCGTACGACCGGATCATGCCAACGTCTCTGCAGAGGGAGCGGCCCCATGGCAGGTCAGCACGTGCGCCAGCACTTGCCGGAGCGGGGCCTTGGATGGCACACACTTTGGGGCACGGCCCCCTCCCTCCTCCTGGTCTGTCCAGCCCAACCCACGGAGAGCCCTCCCGCGGCAAAGAGCCACAGCGACACCTGATGGTGACAGGAGTCCAGCGGCGACAGATCCAGGCGCCTGGCTTCAGCCAGGAATCGCTCGTCCCCGGTCGTCATCTCAAAAGGAGCAGGGGGGAGTCTCCTCGGGTCCGAAGCAGGTGTCGGGGGAACAGGGTCCTTTTCTGGAGCGGCGCCCTGCCTCAGCCAGCCAAAAAATCCAGAGGAGGGAATGACGAGGAGGGAGAGGAGGGTAGGAAGGAGGAGAACCCGGTGAGCCAGGGGCAGCATCTTGGGGCATGGAGAGGGATCCTGCAGGGAGAGAAGAGACAGAGTCCCAACGGAGAAGAGCCCAGGGAGTTCCAGCTACTGGGCAGCAGCGTTACAGCCAACCCCCTGCGCCCCGCACCGCTCCCTGACCTCCGATAGCTCAGCCTGGCTCTGTTAATATAGCAGGTCCCCCTGCCTAGGCGGGTCGGCACAGAACAGCTCTAATGAGCACCGTATTGAGCTGAGAGCGTGGCCCAACCAGGAGCAGGCTAACCCCTTCCAACTGGAAGAAGTGAGTGAATAGCACCAGCCTGACGTGATAACAGCTGTGCCGAGATCACGGCCTGCCACACCGATCCCACCGTCTCGCTGTTGCCTGGTACTCCCTGTGTGCGCCCACCTGTGACCTCATCGCATGCTTGGATCAGAAGCTCATTGGGAAAGGGATGGTCTTTTTCTTCTGTGTTTGGGCAGCGCCTAACAACGCCACACCTGCTATGTCTACACTGGCGGCTTCTCGTGCAAGATCACGTCCACACTGCCATGTACGAGCTGTGCTTTTGTGCAAGAGCGCCCATGGCAGTGCGGACGCTCTCTTGCACAAGAAAGTTCTGATGGCCATTTTAGCCATAGGGCTTCCTTGCGCAAGAAATCCCTGCCCAGCATCCACACTGCCTTCTTGTGCAAGAGCCCCTGCACAAGGGCTTACACCTGTTAAAAAAAGAGCGTAGCTCTTGTGCAAGACGCCCTCTCTTACCACGCCGTACTGTAAATGTCCTTGCACAAGAGCGGGCGGGCAGTGTGGACGCTCTGCGGATTCTTGCGCAAGAACGGCTGTACTTGTGCAAGAAGCCACAAGCGGAGACACAGCCCTCGGGTGCTACAATAATACAAACACCGCTGATGTTTGTGTGAAGGGCTCATGAGTCCTCCTGGGTTTCCTCCGGCATCTCTGAGAGGAAGGAATGATCCGATTGCTAGAACACACCCAGAGGGCACAGGCCTCATGGAAACTTACAAAGTTCCACTTGGATGCATGCTGGACTGATCAGTCTCCATGGGCCACACATGAGCATGCAGCTGCCTTGTGTCTCCGGTGTACAGAACCAGAAGCTGCTGTGGCCCTCCACAAGGTAACATTAAGGCACATTCTCTAGATTTTTCTGCAGCTGGTTTTAAGCAGGGAGCCAGGCTGCAAGGGTAGGAGCCTGGAGTGGTTAGGGCCAGTGCTGTTGCATACATACCTGTCACTGCAGCTTGCATTTCACCCCTTGGACCGTAACAAAACACTTAAAGAGGAAAAGCCCCCCAGGAGCAATTGAGTTAGGCTTCCGGGTCAGGTCCTGTTCCCCAACCAAGACAGGAGAAAAGGTCTCCTCCTTCATCCACTGTCGGGCTCAATTAATTCCCTTAGGCTGCATCTAGACTGGCAAGTTTTTCCGCAGAAGCAGTTGCTTTTGCGGAAAAACTTGCCAGCTGTCTACACTGGCCACTTGAATTTCCGCAAGAACACTGACGATCTCATGTAAGATTGTCAGTGTTCTTGCGGAAATGCTATGCTGCTCCCGTTCGGGAAAAAGCCCTCTTGCGCAAATGGACCAGTGTAGACAACGCAGTATTGTTTTGCGCAAAAAAGCCCTGATGGCGAAAATGGCGATTGGGGCTTTCTTGCGCAAAACCGTGTCTAGATTGGCACGGACACTTTTCCGCAAAAACTGTCAGATCCTTTCTATCCGAGGGCAGCACACTTCCGGGGGTAGCGCCATGCATTCAAACGTTGCTCCTGACTTTGGCCATCATGAAGCCAGACAAGAGAGTCTTATCAGAGAAGCCTTTCCCCTCTCTGAGTAGGGAACAGCCACAGAAAGGGATGTGAGGAATGGATCAGACCAGCCAACACGCAAGTTCAACCACATGAAATGAATGTGTCTGTGGAAAGCATTTTCCAAACCCCAATCTCTGTTGGTTTTGCTGCCTTTCAGGCCAGAAGGTGCCACGTCAGCACGTTGTACATTGTAGCTCAAAGGCCCTTCCATCTGACGCTTTGCGGTCAGATTTGTTCATACAACCCATGCACCATGGGGAAGACCATTCATGTTTCCCAGAAAGGGAAACTGAGGCCACAGACTGTGACGGACCTCAGAACAAAACCCAGGTGTTCCTGGCTTGAGCCACCAGATATTGGGGGGTGGGGGTGTCTCTGGGGCCTTTGAACAGCCGTGCCACGGCCCCTCACAAGAAAAACAAATCTGGTTGTGGAACAGAGCTGATCTTTGGATGCAGAAGCAGACACACCAGGTCCTACCTGGGGGGGTGCAGGGTCTGGGGGCGCCCTAGGGGCCTGAATTCACATGCCCACCGCAGAAGGCCCAAGCCCTGACCCTGACCCTGCTCCGCCCCCAGCAACCGGCCCAGGAGATGGGGGGGGGATAGAGGGGGCAGCTTGAGTGACAGCTCGCCTGGGGCCCATACACAGCCCAGCTGCGGACACAGCTGGCAGCAGGGCGGGGGGAGCTGTGTGTGGGCGCTGCTGATCCCAGATGACTAGGGGGGGGGGGAGCAGCCAGATGCAGCGCTGCCAGCCTGGAGCATCCCTGCGCTGCGAAGGCAAGAGGAGAACGGAGACCACGCCCCCACCAGGACCCCACGTGGGGCGGTCACTCACCTGACTCCGCCCCTGGGGAGAAGCGCCTCGTTCCCCCGGGCGCTTATGAATCCGGCGCCCGATGACGTCGCACGCGGCGGCAGCCAATCCGGAGGTGAAGGCGGGGTGAGGCCGAGCGGAGCCCGCGACGCTGGGGGCGGGTCCGGCGGTAGCCACGTGGTGGGCGGGTCACGTGGGAGAGCCGGCTGGGATGGAGGCGCGCGGGGAGCTGCGGATCGGGTTCGTGGGCGCCGGGCACATGGCCCAAGGGGTGGCGCAGGGCGCGGTGCGCGCAGGTAGGCGCGGGGTTTGGGAGAGCCCCGCCCCCCTCCTCTCCCCTCCCCCCCCACCCCACCTGCTGGGGGTCCCTGGGTAACCAGCCCCCCCTTCCCGAGGGGAGCCCCAGCAGAGGGTGCCTGGGTAACTAGACCCCCCCCATCCCAGCTGGGAGCCCTCGCCGGGGGCCCTGGGTAACTAGACCCCCCCCCATCCCAGCTGGGAGCCCTCGCCGGGGGCCCTGGGTAACTAGACCCCCCCCCCCCATCCCAGCTGGGAGCCCTCGCCGGGGGCCCTGGGTAACTAGACCCCCCCCCCCCATCCCAGCTGGGAGCCCTCGCCGGGGGCCCTGGGTAACTAGACCCCCCCCCCCCATCCCAGCTGGGAGCCCTCGCCGGGGGCCTGGGTAACTAGACCCCCCCCCCATCCCAGCTGGGAGCCCTCGCCGGGGGCCCTGGGTAACTAGACCCCCCCGTCCCAGCTGGGAGCCCTCGCCGGGGGCCCTGGGTAACTAGACCCCCCCCCCCCATCCCAGCTGGGAGCCCTCGCCGGGGGCCCTGGGTAACTAGACCCCCCCCCCCCATCCCAGCTGGGAGCCCTCGCCGGGGGCCCTGGGTAACTAGACCCCCCCCATCCCAGCTGGGAGCCCTCGCCGGGGCCCTGGGTAACTAGACCCCCCCCCCCATCCCAGCTGGGAGCCCTCGCCCGGGGGCCCTGGGTAACTAGACCCCCCCCCCCCATCCCAGCTGGGAGCCCTCGCCGGGGGCCCTGGGTAACTAGACCCCCCCCCCCATCCCAGCTGGGAGCCCTCGCCGGGGGCCCTGGGTAACTAGACCCCCCCCATCCCAGCTGGGAGCCCTCGCCGGGGGCCCTGGGTAACTAGACCCCCCCCCATCCCAGCTGGGAGCCCTCGCCGGGGGCCCTGGGTAACTAGACCCCCCCCCCCCCATCCCAGCTGGGAGCCCTCGCCGGGGGCCCTGGGTAACTAGACCCCCCCATCCCAGCTGGGAGCCCTCGCCGGGGGCCCTGGGTAACTAGACCCCCTCCCCCCATCCCAGCTGGGAGCCCTCGCCGGGGGCCCTCACACCAGAACCACCCCCCACCCTGCTGGATAAGCGAGTTCCCATGCTACAGGCCCCCCCTTCCCCTCCATGGGGGTCCCTCTGCAAGCAGCACCTGCCCCAACACAAGGGCCCCCCCCCCAACTCGTGCCGTGCTGCTGTGTAACCCTGTGTCTCACCCCGCAGAAGACATCCCAGTTCTGGGCAATGGATCCCTGTAGAACCAGCCCCCTGCATCCCACCCCACGGGACAGCTGCAGCTGGGTGCTTGGTGAACGAGCCCCTAGAAATAGCTGCTGTGCCCAGCAGTGGAGGCGCCTGCGGTCCCGAGCCCTGTCCCAGTTATGGCTCCTAGGGGCTGAGGGATCTCTGTAAGGCCCTTGCCATGCTCCCATCCCAGAAGCGGCTGCGGGTCCTTGCTGTGCGATAAGTCGTTGGCTCTCTGCTCAGGCCCAGTTAATCAATGACTCTGGGATCCTAGGGCGGGGAGGCCACAGAGAGCTGTCTGGCTGTTCCCACGATACCTGCCGCACAGGTGTGCGTTTTACCAAGGCCATTCCAGGCCTGCTGCCACCACTGCCCTCCTGTGGCAAAAGGAAGTTCCCTGCAATCGCCTGGCATCGCTGCCCGCAGCGCGCATAGCCCGTGTGCCCTGGTTAGCTGCCTGCCTCTCCGCCCTTCCGCGGCCGTTAGGAATCTCACGCTGGCTGGTGGGCAGCTAACGCTGGGCACGAACAGGCTTGGAATTGGGCCTTGGTACGAGTCTCTAGTCTGAGCATGTTTGAGGCATCGCAGGATTCTCTCCATGCCCCTTAAGCAGCGGCTTACCTCTGCTCTGTGTTTTCAGGAAAAGTCAAAGCTGCCAACGTCCTGGCCAGCGCGCCGTCCGACAGGAACTTGGGGGCCTTCAAGGTGAGCGAGGGCAGGGCATTGCAGGCTGCCCGGGAAAGGTCAGGCCTCTTCCTGAGGACTGGAAGAGCTAATAGCATCCTGGTGTCCAGAAACGGGAGGCAAAGGCGATAACGATGCTCGAGTCCACTTGCTTGTGATCCCAGCAGATGTGCAAGCTATTGAGTTCCTCTCCGGAACACCTGGGTGCCCTGGGAAATGGGGCTGGTGAGCTATGGTGGCTTTTCCCTTTCTCTCACTGCTCATCCTCAGTCCAGGTCCACACTGGCGTAACACATGTAGCTGGAGTCTGCTTACCTTCAGCCGAGCTTAGTGCCAGTCCCCGTCGTCTTCCCTCGCGACTGCGAGTATCAGGGCTGACTAGGGATGTGAACAGCTCGCTGACTAGTCACTTCTCCCTCCCTTTCTGAAAGAGGCAGCAAGGTGGGGGAAGAGAAAAGTGCTTCAAAGTGGCAGCGCCACGTGGAGCCTGGAGCTGCTGCTTTGAAACGCCACATGCAGAGTCAGCAGGGGAGGGGGGGGCTCCACTTGAAATGCCATGGGGCCAGTGGGGACTGCTTGACTGGGCTCGTGATCCCTGTAGCGCTTTCGCCTTTGAAATGTAGCAACTGCCCTGGGGTTGTTGCTACACTTCAAAGGCGGAAGCGCCCTTATCGAGTAGTCCAGGGGTTCTCAAACTTTGTAATACTGCAACCCCCTAAAATTCTACATGAATTTGTGTGACCCCCACCCCATGAATAAAGGGGGATTTGGGGGCAGCGGGGCTGGCCGGGGGAGATCGGGCAGGGAAACCGGCCAGCGGGAAGCAGGGGTGGCGGGGGGAGGAAGGGAGAGGTTGGGTACATTGGGGCTGGCCGGGGAAGATCAGGAGGAGAAGTGGGGGAGAACCAGTCGGCTGGGAGGGGGCAGGGAGAGCATGAATTGGCTGGTGGGGAGCGGGACTGACCCAGGCACATGCCGCTACCAGGGCGCTGCCCGTCCCGCGCACAGTCCCAGCGAAGCACGAGTGAGTTTGGCTGAGGCACCACCACGCGCTAGAATAGCGCTCAGGAGCACGTACAGGGCTTCCCTTCCTCCCCAAGGCATCACACGCAACCAGAGGTTCTCAGCGCTGATCGTGCCCCACCTCCCAGCCACTCCCACAGCCCCCGCCAGGCTTCCGTCGGGCACCCAGACAGAAAACTAGAAAATACCAGACATGTACCGGACTGTCCCGAAAACCCAAAAAAACAGACTGTCCTGTGACTCCCCTCTAAGTTGCTCAGTTTGAGAAACCCACAGTTTGAGAAACGCTGGAGTAGTCGAATAGTCAATGCAACTTGCATCGACTATTCGATTAGCTGATTAAATTTAACATCCCTAGTGCTGACCGGAGTTGCCCTCAGCATTTGATTTAGTGGGTCTTAACTAGACCCACTAAATTGAACCCCAGAAGATTGATCACTGGGCGGAGGCCTCAGATAGCCTTTCCCATCTCACCGGGCTGCGTTTTAATGTCGCCATGCATGTTAAAAGCAGGTGGGTGCTGAGTGCTGCTGTTATGTGGGTAGATTCCAGCCTGTCCCCTCCAAGCCTTTACCGGTGTCCCATCTCCTTGGGCGGCAGAAGCTGGGCTGCAAGACGACACACTGCAACAGTGAGGTACTGCAGCACTGTACCGTGGTCTTCCTCGCCACCAAGCCGTACCAGCTTCCTGACGTCCTGCGGGAGATTTCTCCTGCCATCACCCGGGACCACGTTATTGTATCTCTGGCTGCTGGAGTCACTCTGCAGATCCTGGAAGAGGTGGGTGTCTTGTCCCGCTGCCCCCAGCTGGGGCGTGCACTTTCTCATGGGAACAGTTTATATTTGCTTTTAAACAATGGCCTGGTTAAGAACACGCCCCCTCTAGGTAAAAACTGCTCCAAATCCATGCAGCTCTCCTGGGAGTCTGGTGTGTGTGCAGCCCAGGTCACACCAAGGTTCCTTACCTGGAATGGGCCTGGCGAGGGAGTCGCGATAGGCACTGTCTTCTAAGAATGGCATCCCAGGGAGGTATCAAGGGGTGACCCAGTACTTAGATCCAGCCGCCTGGAGTGGAAGGGTGTAATTACCAGTTCATTGGGGAGTATGGGGCAGTTCACACTGAGAATGTAAAAGGTTAATGGGTGAGGCGAGACCAGCTCCGGTTAATTGGGCGGGGCTGGAGCAGCTCCTCCCCCACCCTAGACAAGGGGCTGCTCCAACCTCGCAGAGCCCCTCTGCTGCAGGTTACACACTCTGGCTCCCTGGGAGGAGAGCCAGTGGGGACTGCCAGCCTGCTCCCAGGGAGCTGGCAGCAGAGCCCACAGTGAAGTGTCCACAGGGGTGGGGCTGGCAGCTCTTCCTGGCCCTGCTCCCAGGGAGCCGGCAGCAGAGCCCACAGTGAAGTGTCCGCAGGAGTGGGGCTGGCAGCCCTTCCTGGCCCTGCTCCCAGGGAGCCGACTTTGCTGCAGGAGAGAAGCCTCTTTCCTGGGAGTGGGGCTGGCCAGGCTGGTGGCCTCGCTCCTGGGAAGGCTTCTTTGGGGACTCCGCAATATAGAGCCAAGTTGCCGGCCTGCTACGATTTTTAGTGGCTTCACGGTTAAGTACTAGGGATGTTAGGAGGCCTGTAATTTGTTAATTGTGTCGTTGACAACATTTTGTTAAGGGCAGGGGCAGATGACGATTTTGCGGGGCACAATTTCATGGGGCCTCCCCTTTGACACGGCGCATGCACGGGGCTTCTTGAAGCGCGGGGTCCGGGGCAGCTGCCCCGTTCGCCCTGCCCTATATCCGCCCCTGGTTAAGGGCATGATTAATCGATGTGGGTGAGCACTGCAAGCGCTCAGACAGCCTGGCTCCGTCCCGGCTTGCACCAGTCCCGGGAACTCCCCCCACTGCCGCTCTGCAATAATGTGCACATAGCTCCCAGGACTGAGCCAGGCTGCCTGCCCCCCGGCTCCTAAATGACTCATTATGCAGAACCCACAGCGGGGGTAGCTCCCAGGACCCGGTGTGAGCCGGGACTGAGCCAGGCTGCCAGCCAGCCTGCTAAAAAATATACTGGCAGAGGCGTGGGGGGAGGCTGCGAGTAGCCGGTAGCGTTATCGGTGAGTTGTTTAACCAGCTACACTATCACATCCCTACCCCGTACCTGTTACGCCACATGCCTTGTTTTCAAGCCTCCCTTTGCAGCCGCGAGAGCGAGAGACCGAAAGCTGACATTGTGCTGCAGTCCCGTGACTGTCGGGGCTGGGGCCTGTGCTTTAAGCCAGCCCTGCCAGCAAGCGGGTCAGCTTGGGCCGGTCTCAGCAGAGCTCCCCATTGAGTCTTGTTCTGGATGGTTTCCTCTCTGTAGGCGTCTGAAGAGACTGAATCCAGCAGGGGGCGCCGAGGTGACACACACACACCCCCCACCCCTTCCCAAGTTGCTGCCTGTAGTATGTTGTCACAGCCTAACTATTATCCCTTGTGCCCCTCACTGCTGAGCTGTGTCCCCCCTCACCACATGCAGCCCTGCCGGTGCCCCCTACCTTCACCTGCAGCCTCCCGGCCCTCACCCATGCCCCTCAGTCCTGTACTGCAACCTCCTAGTCCAGTCCAACACAGAGTTCCCTGTAAGCTGAGCTCTCAGGTGGGGGCAGGGATAGCTCAGTGGTTTGAGCATTGGCCTGCTAAACCCAAGGTTGGGAGTTCAATCCTTGAGGGGGCCATTTAGGGATCTCAGGCAAATCTGTCAGGGATGGTACTTGGTCCTGCTGTGAGGGCAGGGGACTGGACTCAATGACCTCTCAAGGCCCCTTCCAGCTCTATGAGATGGTATATCTCCTTATATTATATTATATATATTTTTATATATTATAGGATACATCCAGGTGCCACCCAGCTGATTAGCGGAGTGCTCACAGCTGCCTGCAGCATGTGTTTCTAATGGTGGTGCGCATCCACACTTGCCTTGGTGCACAGCACAAAATTTATTCTGCACATGGATGGAAAAATTAGAGGGAACTCCGGTTCTGAGCCCTTCGCCACACACACAGCTCAGCTGATGCCCCTCAGTCCTGACCTTCAGCCCCCTGGTAGCTCAGAGCCGGCTTCCCTGGGCAAGTTGTACTGAGCAGCCTGGTGGGTTTGCCTTGTGAATACACGGCAGGGACGGGTTACGCCTGCTAGGCACAGTCCCCTGTGACCTAAGGCACGTACTGCCTGGAGACCCCGGACCGTCTCCCAGCCTTGTCCCCACCCGCAGTGGAGTTCTCTTGGGTAAGCATCACGGCCGTCTCTCCCTGCAGCTTCTCCCGGCTGGGACCAAGGTGCTGCGGGTCATGCCCAACCTGCCCTGCGTGGTGCAGGAGGGGGCGGTGGTGTTTGCCCGGGGCAGCTGCGCTGGAGAGCAGGAGGCCGCCCTGCTGAAGAGCCTGCTGTCCTCCTGCGGGCTGTGTGAGGAAACGCCCGAGTCCTACATCGACATCCACACGGGCCTGAGCGGCAGCGGGGTGGCCTATGTGAGTGTCCTCGCGCCGGGGCCAGCGCCTCTCCGTGCTGCCCTCCAGCCCCAGTTGGCTCCTTGTGAAGTGCCTCCTGGATTGTTCCCTCTGCCCTGGTCCGCAGCTGGACATGGTGACTCCCAGAGCAGTGCTTGGGTTACCAACCAGTCCTGGAGCTTGAGGCCTCTCTGCTGGGTACCCTGGGCTCTCTTCTCTGTGAACCGGACCCTGGCGCCTTGGTGCTGCCCGTCTCCCCGAGTTGTGCCTGCTCTCCGCCCCCCACAGACCCCTGGCTGCCCTGAGCCCCTATGTTCTGAGAGTGGGGCAGCCTGCGCCCCCGGTGGATTAGCGGCACTCCGGCCTGGGGCTGTTGAGTGCAGTAACCAGTGCCATTGCCCAGAGATTTGGGAATCGCTGGTCGAATGGAGACCTCCACCCCTTGCCTGTAACTGGCTTATAGCCCTGCTCTGCGTGCAGGGAGAACGGGCACCATGGCAGGGGTGCTGGTGACCGCGCTCTGGCCAGGCCGTCTCCCGTATCACCCAGACCTCAGCCCCTTTGCTTCATGGGCACCTGATTTCTGGCTGGCTCAGGATGGTGGCTGGTAGCTTGCAGAAAGCTCTCCCAGGCTGGCTCCTGTATTGGGATTCCCGTGGGTGGCGGGTAATGCTGCCCAGCTGCCTGGGAGGGGCTGGGGCGCACTGCACAGCAGGCCTGGCTTTCAGCGGAGGTTGGAGAGAAGGTTGTGAAGGGTCATGGACTTGGGGGAAGGGGTGTGGCTTTGGATGGAAGGGGCGGGGCTTCGGCTGCCTTCCCCAGCTGGCCCTTCACTTGCCTCCCATGGGGATGTCTCCATTTCCTGTCCTCCAAAAGCACCAGCAGTAGGATCCAGCTATTGGCTGAACGTCTGCCTCTCCCTGCTCCAGGTCTACTTGTTTGCTGAGGCCCTGGCGGACGGTGCGGTGAAGATGGGCATGCCCAGTGCTTTGGCCAATAGAATCGCCGCCCAGACACTGCTGGTAAGTTTCGACTTTGCTCCTCGTCGTCAGGATCCCCGGCCTCATAGTCCAGACCTGCCGCCAACGCGCCTGGCTTCTGACCCACAGCTCCCCCGTCCGTCCCAGTCCTGGGCTCCCCAGTGCGACTCGGCTCCGGCCTGCAGCGCCCTCTGCTGCTGCCCACACCGCAAGTGCCCGGGAAAAGCCTTCAGCTCTAGGGTACGCTCCTGCATCCCCTTGTGCCCCGTGGCTCCAGCTGCCCTCCCAGGAATGCCTGTGCTGTTGCTCTCTTGCTGCACCTTGATCCCCACCACCCTCTTTGGCTCTCTGAGGGGCTCTGCCACTGGAGCTGAGCTGGGATCAGCCAAGTGTGTTTGGGCTTTTCTGGGACTGTAGAGTTTCACCAACCGCAGCTGGTGCAGAAGATTCCCAGGAACTCACCCAGGACCTGTGGGGGCTGAACTGGACGAAGTCCAGTCTCCTTGGCTGGCCTAGCATGGCCACTGGGTCGGGGGTGGCAGCAGCTGCACTGGACAAGCCTAGAAAGAGTCAGTAACTGATCCAAAGTCCTTTCAGTAGGTACCTTCACTGCTTAAAACCAGCTGACTTCCAGCCAGTGGTGGTGCTAGACCTCCCTCTGATGGATTGATGCACCCATTACTGAAAACGCGTTCCTCAGGAAGGTAGTTCTAGACCGGGGTGGGCAATAATGTTTCGTGGGGGGGCACACCCAAGAACTTGGAAAGCGGCCAAGGGCCTCACTCTTCCCTGATACTAAAGGAGAAGGTGTGGGGTCTGGGAGCCGAAGGGAGTTTGCAGTAAGGGATTGGGGTGCAGGAGAGTGTGGGGCTTGGGAAGGAGATGGTTGTGACTTGGGGCAGGGAATTGGGGTGCAGGATCTGGAAGGAGATATGGGTGCAGGAGAGGGGCAGAAGGTTTGGGTTGTGACCTAGGCTAGCAGGGGGTTGTGACCTGGGGCGGGGGTTTGGAGTGCAGGATCTGGGAAGAGTACGGGGGCAGAGGGTTTGGGTTATTGAGGGTTGGGGTGCCAGAGGCTCTTTATTAAGCTAATTAAGACTGTTCTGTGAGGCTATAATTGCAAGGCAGGTGTCCTATCCCGTGGAGGAAGCAGATCATGCATTTACAAGGGGGTAGATCAGCTGATTACTCTGAAGAGAGTCAGACCTGGTTCCCTTTAACTCTTGGCATTCACACCACGAAGAACGACGAGACGCAGCACGGTCCAATGATCAGAGCAAGGCGGCCGGGGTGGGGGTTGGGAGACCTCGGATCCGACCCCAAAGGGCACAGAGCGAGGCAGAGGAAGAATGGGGAATTCACTGCTGTCTGCCTGGGAAGGGAGCCGTTTGGGGGTAGCTGGGTCTCGCTCCCCACGTCCGAGGGCCGGGACGGTTTCAGTGCGCTAAGGCACAGGGCTCTCCTCTGATCACGCCTCCTCTTGCAGGGAGCTGCGAAGATGATCCTGGACACGGGGGAGCATCCGGCCAAGCTGCGCACGGATGTCTGCACACCTGGCGGCACCACCATCCACGCCCTGCACGAGCTGGAGAAGGGGGCGCTGCGGGCGACCGTCATGAATGCCGTGGAGGCTGCAACCGTGCGGGCTCGTGAGCTGGGCAAGAGATAGGGGCCAGGCAGCGTGTTCTGGGGCCTCTCTGAGCCCTGGAAGAGCTGCGCCTGGGAGACTCTGGAGTCCCATCCCGTGACGGAAGGAGGCCGTCCAAGCCATCCTGCGGATGTAGATCCCAGTCCTTTCTCCCCAGGTGCTGCTCTTCCTGCCGGAGGGATTGGTCTCAGCGTTTGCCATTTCGTTTCCTTTAAGGGGCTGTTTGCCTCCATGTTTCAGTCCTCCTTGTTGGGACGTTCGGTGCTGTTTTCTGCCGAGGCGGGAAAATGGCATCATGTGACCACTGCAGTCTGCCCAGCTACAAAAGGGTGGATAAGATCGGGGCACGCGATGCTGGGGCTCTCCCTCCCCAGGCCGCAGCACCATGCAGACCGATCCGCTTCCCTGCGTGTTCCTGAGCCTTGCTGTCAAGCGCTGCCGTTTCCCGTCACTTCTCGCCCGGGCTTTTCCTGACCAGCTGTGGTATTCCTGGGACATGTGGGTGCGCAGAAGGGATGTTAAATATCGGTTAACTGAATAGTCGAGTAACCAGGGGCGGGGCCAGTAGCCACTTTAGCAGAGGCAGCAGCGTGGGGTGCCAGGTGGGAGCTGGTCTGTGAGGGGAGCCAGTTTGAAAACCAGCTCCCCTCGCGGACTGGCTCTCGCCCTGCGCTGCTGCTTCTGAGAGAGAGGCAGCAGTGTGGGACGGCAGCAGTCCCTGTCTAGGAGGGGTCTGAGCTCCCGGACCCGACGTGAGCCACAACTGAGCCAGGCTGCCTGCCCAGCCGGCTCCTAATATGCTCATCGGTTAATCGACTACAGTTCCATCCCTAGCGTACAGCTTGCCTCTTTCACCTTGCTGACCCACTTCGGTTGGGCTTCGGCTTCATAGAATCATAGAATAATAGGACTGGAAGGGACCTCGAGAGGTCATCGAGTCCAGCCCCCCGCCCTCAAGGCAGGATCAAGCTCCGTCTACACCATCCCTGACAGATGTCTATCTAACCTGTTCTTAAATATCTCCAGAGAGGGAGATTCCACCACCTCCCTTGGCAATTGATTCCAATATTTGACCACCCTGACAGTTAGGAATTTTTTCCTAATGTCCAATCTAAACCTCCCCTGCTGCACTTTAAGCCCATTACTCCTTGTCCTGTCCTCAGAAACCAAGAGGAACAAATTTTCTCCTTCCTCCTTGTGACACCCTTTTAGATATTTGAAAACCGCTATCATGTCCCCCCCTTAATCTTCTTTTTTCCAAACTAAACAAGCCCAGTTCATGAAGCCTGGCTTCATAGGTCATGTTCTCTAAACCTTTAATCATTCTTGTCGCTCTTCTCTGTACCCTTTCCAATTTCTCCACATCTTTCTTGAAATGTGGCGCCCAGAACTGGACACAGTACTCCAGCTGAGGCCTAACTAGTGCAGAGTAGAGCGGCAGAATGACTTCACGAGTTTTGCTTACAACACACCTGTTGATACAACCTAGAATCATATTTGCTTTTTTTGCAACAGCATCACACTGTTGGCTCATATTCAACTTGTGGTCCACTATGACCCCTAGATCCCTTTCCGCCATGCTCCTTCCTAGACAGTCGCTTCCCATCTTGTATGTATGGGACTGATTGTTCCTTCCTAAGTGGAGCACTTTGCATTTCTCTTGATTAAACCTCATCCTGTTTACCTCTGACCATTTCTCTAACTTGCTAAGGTCATTTTGAATTATGTCCCTATCCTCCAAAGAAGTTGCAACCCCACCCAGTTTGGTATCATCTGCAAACTTAATAAGCGTACTCTCTATCCCAATATCTACATCATTGATGAAGATATTGAACAGTACGGGTCCCAAAACAGACCCTTGAGGAACTCCACTTGTTATCCCTTTCCAGCAGGATTTAGAACCGTTAACAACAACTCTGACTACGGTTATCCAGCCAATTATGCACCCACCTTATCGTGGCCCTATCGAAGTTATATTTGCCTAGTTTATCAAATGCCAGTGTGTGTGTTTACTGAGTTATTTTAATAAAACCCTGTTGTTTGCATCTCATGAATTGCTGCCTTTGGCTGAGAGGGCCTGGGGGGAAGGGATTCACTACCAGTGACAGAGAAGGGGGATCCTGTAGTGCAGTGGTCATCAACCAGTCGATGGAGATGTGCTCGTAGATCTTGGAGCCTCTGATGGGGTCCTGAGTGGTTTGGCCAGGAAGCTATCAGTGCTGTCACTTCGGTTGCCCCTCCACCCACTGCCATGCTGCCTTCGAGCTGCCCCCCCAGAAGCCTCCTGCTTGTTGTGCAGGGTGTGGGAAGAAGGGGGGGGCGGTGCTGATGTCAGGGTGTCCCTCCTCCCCACACTCCTATACCCTGTCTCCACACAGAGAAGGGGACGGAGGGAGCTTGACAATGCAAATCTCTGTCCTCACACGGTGCATGGGTGTCTGTCACACTCAAACACACAGGCTGCGTGTAGACTGGCAAGTTTTTCCGCAAAAGCATTTGCTTTTGCGGAAAAACTTGCCAGCTGTCTACACTGGCTGCTTGAATTTGTGCAAGAACACTGATTAATTACCTTTCCCTTTTAAGGCACAGACCTAACAGATTGATTTGTGATCGGTGCTGTCTGCCGGCGTGAGAGCTAGAAAGGCCTTTCGCTAACGGGAAGCCGTTTTCATCGAGTGACAGTCAGCCCATGTTTGGATAGATGCTGCTCCCACTCGGGAAAAAGCCCTCTTGTGCAAATGCTTTTGTTTGGTTTTGGACTGGTCTGTGCATTTCATCATTTTCATTTCTCTCTCATGCTTACATTTAATTGAGGGGTAAATTCTAAATTGCCCAACCTGTCATGGCTGGAGTTGTCATCCCTGTGGTAATTGCTGCTCCTGGAAGTGGCTGGCATGTCCCTGCAGCCCCTGAGAAAGGCAGAGCCTGGCCTGTGCGTTGAACGAGCACTGCTCCTTAGTCGCTGGGAGAAATGACCTGAAAAGCCCAGGAGGGAAGTGGTGTGTTAAGACCCTCTGTCCTGTACCAGACTGAATGTCCTTGGAAAACCAGGGAGGAGGGGAGCAGTGAGTGGATCTCCAGCCTGAAGTTTAATTTCATAACCAAACATTGCCTGCAAAAGGCTGAGGCACATGCTATAAATAAGCATAATTGTACATTCCCCTTCTTGGCTTGCAGGGGCGTCAGCCCTTCTCATGAGCTTGATATTTATAGCCCAGCCCTGGAGCTGAATGAAAACTCACCCAGATAAGAAAAATAGTCTCCCCAGCACACACAACCTGTGGTTTGCGGAGGGGGAATTCAGCCTGAGGGATTAATTACCTTTCCCTTTTAAGGCACAGACCTAACATTGATTTATGATCGGTGCTACACAGGCCTTTGCAAGGATACAGATTTAAAAATACTTCCTTCCCCCCCAGGTACATTTTGGAGACACAGCTCTGTCTGCTGGGGTGAGGGCTAGAAAGGCCTTTCGCTAACGGGAAGCCGTTTTCATTGAGTGACAGCTCAGGTTTGGATAGATCTGTTCTCAGCTTTCCTAGCAGCCCCCTTTACTGTCCCCAGGGATTTTAAAACTAACATGCCTCCCTTTTGCAGCAATGGAAGCCAGAAGGGGCCCTTTAATCTGACCCCTCTTACCTGGGTACCTCATCCCAGCTACACTGGTCTGGCTAAAGCCTTCTAGTCCTGGGAAGCCCAACATGAGGCTTGTCACAGGCAGAGAACAGGCGAGATCACGGCAGCATCAGTGCCTGGAACTGATCAACATCAGGGTGAATTCTACAGGGAAGTGCTGCCACCGTGCAAGGCGCTATACACGAGGCAGTGAAGTTCAGTCTCGTGTTTTTCAGCTCACTGATGTGGGAGGGAAAGGAGAACACACACATCCCCGCCTTCAGCCATCGCTGGGTGAAATGTTCTGGCCTGTGTTCTGCAGGTCAGACCTGAGACCCTGAATCTGTGAATCAAGAGACCTGACCGTATGATCTTCTGGTTCCCAGTGCAGAAGGGCTGCACCCAATCTCGCTGATTTTCCTGCTTGTGCATTCCCTGGGCTCCAACCACCACCTTACTAGGGTAGCTTAAGGTCATCCCCATTCTACAGTGGGGAAACTGAGGCAGAGCTGGGCTATCGTTTGCTGAAGCTTGGGGGTTTCTCAGCAGCACATCCCAAATCCACATTTCAGTAGGTTCCCAGCTGCGAAAGTGACACTGAACTGGAAGGGGATTAGTTCAGGCCAGCCCTAAACAGGACAGCACATGGGTTCTGCTCCTAAGTGGCCTTGACTCACAAGAGGTGTGGGGTGGGTCAGCTAAGGTGTATTCTCAGCTTACTCTATTGGCATCCAGACTCCTGGACCCCCCCCCCCCCAACCAGTCTCACATGGCTGAGCCAGCACCCCAGCCCATATCCAGCAGCACCTGCATCCTACTGCTCCGGCCAGCCTCTTCCTGGGCCACAGAGGGAAGCACGTCAGCCCACCCCCTACCCCGAGGGGCAGCACTGCCAGGAGATGGGAGGGGGCTGGAGCTGCTGCAGCTGACAGGAAGGAGGGGAGGGGGCTACCTGCCCATGAGTATGCAGTACAGCCTTGCAGGGGGGGTGAGGGGAGGGACAGTGCGGTGCTAGCAAAGAGAGGAAGACGATTGCCTGAGAAATGCATCCCCTTAGGCCTTCTGCTGTATCAAGCATTGGATTTGCTCTGGCTGAGGACCAATGCTTGGGGGGGGGGGGGAGGGGGAGAGGAGTTTAAGCTAATTGGCCTTTTCCATCTCCCCTGAGCCGAGCGTGACCTAGCAACAGAGCCAGCTTCCTTTATCCCCCACAGCTGATCTTCTATCCCCAAGGGACAGGATTCCTACATGGCTACAGCCTCCACAGAAACACCAGCCACCGCAGGTCACCCTCCCTGCCAGCTAATCCAAAGCACACCAACCTCCGCCAGCCTCCTTCTGTTGCAGCAGGCACGGAGCAGAGCCCTTAGTGCACATGTACCGTCAAGGGACAGTCGCTTAGCCCCATGCGTCCAGCGCTGGGGGAATTGCGTACACTCAGCCCACGGACGGCCCTCTCTGACCCGACCCAGCCGATCTCCCAGCATCTTGCAAACTTCATCAGCTCCAATCCCTCGCGGAGAGCTGCACTGATCAGCGCAGGAAGGTGAAAAGCTGCTTGTGGTCACTGAATATTATTGGTAGAACACAGGAATTATACCCCATAGCATCCCTCAGGGCGCTTTGGTGTCTCAGCTGAAGGAGCCCCTGTTGATGCATAAACTAGATACAACAACAGTTCAACGTCGGTTTCAGAGCAAGTTTCTAGCCTGGTTTGGACAGTACTGGAGTGCACAGAAATGCAAGGACATGGCCGCCGTGCCCTCGACTTGCCTGGAAATGAGAGGGGTCTCTTCCAGGGTCACCTCAGCCAACAACACGGACACATTTTCCTACTGGGAAACGAGCTTTGGCGAACTCCCATTCTTACTCGGGTCAGCAGAGGTAGATCTCTGCGTGGAGACCAAATCTGTATCTGGACATCTGCGGACATCGATTCTCGCAGATACAAATCAGGTATCTGCGAAGCTGCAGGATTCTAGACACAAAATGTATCTGTGTCCATACCCTCAACATTCAGCTGCGGAGAGCCGCATCCACCTCTGCAGATACCTGCAGATACAGAGCAAATATCTGTGGCTTTGCGGGTCTATATACATCAGACGACACTGCCGTCTAAAGCCATGAACACAGGTGCTCGGACCCTTCCGACCCACTAGCCTACACTCCCTACCAGTGTTTTGCACAAAACCCAGGACTCCAGTGTCCCCCCCCCCCATAACTTTACATTCCCCTCCCCATGGTCCCAGTGATAGGAATAGAACCCTAATGGCCCACCCCCCATATCCCAGAGCCCTACATCTGGATTCTGACAATCCAGTCGCTCCCAAGCAGTGATTCTGAACTTCGGTGTGTCAAAGGGTGAAATTTAGGACAAAAGAGAGGCCTTCCTGTTCCACAGTGGGGGAAGGGAAAGGTCATTCTTGGACACAGAGTTCATGTGCGTTTCAAGCTCCCTTCCTGGTAGATCCATACTGAGAGCTCCAAGGGTCCCATGACAGAACTTGCGACAGGCCTCCCTTACATTTCAGCCTCTGAAAATAATTTTGTACCATCAAGTATCTGGCCGAGGCAACAGCCTCTGGTCACACTGGCTGAACCTCTCCATGGGTAACATACATATTAGAACGAAATCGGTTTGCAAGAGACTGCCAACATCCAAAGCACTTGCTGGCTAAATGTTGAGAGGTCAGCATTACCCAACAGCCCTTTTTACTACAACAGCTTTGACTGGGATGGTACACCAAGCCTGCAACACCGACAGCCTGGAACAGCTCAGATTGCCACAGCGTAGCTCTCTAGGTGGTCCCTTCTGGCCTGGGAATCTCTGACTCATGATTGTGCCAATCTCAAAAGGGGAAACCCATTTCAAACTGTGAAGCACAAGGGAAAAAAGAAAAAAAAAGGCAAGTGCAGCAGCGAGGTTATGCAACACATCAACAGGAAAGTAAAAAGCCAGGTGACATTCTAGTCTTCCTCTCTAATGAGTGAATCTGTAATTAACTAATTTGTAGCTGAGCATCCTATCAAACAGCCAAATACTCTGGAATTGTGGAAGAAATGGGGAGAAACACCATCCCTTTTTCCTCTTCTCAACCTCCTCCTGCTCCCCTGCACACTAGAGAAGGATTTTTCCCCCACGTAGAGAGATAAAAGGGCACCTTGGAGATACTAGGGGTCACCAAATGAAATTAATAGGCAGCAGTTTTAAAAAACAAAAGGAAGTGTTTCTTCACACAGCGCACAGTTAACCGGTGGAACTCCTTGCCAGAGGATGCGCTGAAGGCTAAAATTTTAACAGGGTTCAAAAAGAGAGCTAGCTAGATTCATGGAGGTTAGGTCCATCAATGGCTATTAGCCCGGATGGGTAGGAATGGTATCCCTAGACTCTGCTTCTCTGGAGGTGGGTGACAGGGCAGGGATCCCATGAGGATTACCTGTTGTGATCCCTCCTTCTGGGGCATCTGGTATTGGCCACTGTCGGCAGACAGGACACTGGGCTAGATGGACCTTTGGTCTGACCCAGTGTGGCCGTTCTTATACAGATCCTACCACCAGTTCAGGGGCAGCAGCTCCTTGGACAGTCTGACGCATTAACACAGAAGAGCAGATCTTCAGGACAGACTGAAGCAACTCACGGATTGTTTTCTGAAAGCTGACACTGAAATACACCAGGAGATTTGAGCATGTGACAGAGAACAAGGAGATCATGGATTTACGAAGGGTTATTTCTGTGCAACACGCAGCTGAAGTTTTGAAAAAACACACCTTTCATTTTGCTGACAGCTTTATTAATCCCCAAAGACCAGGACTGGCAGCAGTAACTACTAGACTCTGTTGCCTGGCAGAAACCATACATGGCAGAATGAGACTGCTAAGGGCAGCGGTAGGCGTGTTTTCTTGGGGAGGAAGGGAATGGGAGGAGGGCTGCATCTTTTACAGCAGCTAGTACTGCAAAGCTGGCTACTCAAAAAGAATCCTCACATTCACAGTCCGACGGTTGAAACATACTAGGGTTCCCAGGGAAACAAGGTTCCAGATGAAACATACAAGGCCTGAGATTTAGCCACTATTTCTTCATGTTTCCTAAACAACAAAACAGAACAGCAGAACCTTTCAAAACTGTTTCCTAGCTAGAAATTACATGACTTCAACAACATCCTAAAAGGCGCTCCACATTTTTCTACACTCCCTAATAGTAACCATACATAGGTGGCTGATCAGTGAGATGGGATAACTGGTACCTCCCTTACTTCATCACCCAATTGTGACCTTCATTCATATCACAGCAAATTAAGGATGTAAGCCACTAGTTGCTTCCCTCCACTTGCTGCCTATCAAGAGGCTGGGGGAGGGCGGGGGACCAGGCATGAACGGGAAATCAGCTGATTCCTGGTTAACACCCAGTCGCAGACTCTGCTTTTTAAATGTATTAAGATCCTGCTGGCCCTTAATACATTAAAAATCAGAAGCACAGCAGGGGGGGGGGGGACCTAGGAATCAGCTGGCCTGGCTCGCACCGGGTCCCCCGCTACGCACCTGCCCTTTAAATGTATTAAGAGCCAGCAGGCTCCCCCGCTTAGATGGAAAATCCATCGATTAGTTAATTAATCTATATTTAATATCCCTACAGCAAATAGTTAGCAAATATTCATCAGGTCTCTGGGGCAGGATCAGCATCTTCTCAGGTCTCCTCTGACCCACCTGGCAGCTAAAAAGAACAAAACCACCCCACATACATCCATTTTCGCCACTCTTGTTCGGGTGGTATTAATCATCTCTAGGACAAGTCAAATGACCATGCCAATTTTCTCCAATACAACTTAAGTCTCATCTTTTATCATGACAGTTTTCATTTACCCTCCCTCACACTTACAGACCCAGCTCATTTTGCTACCTATGACTGCATCCTGCCCCTCACAAAAGATCACAATTTCTTTATAAAAAAAAAATCTGGCACCACCTTCCAATGTGATCCTGGATTCTCCATCAACCTCCTTCTCTCTACACTTCAGTGAGATCGAGATTTCTTCCAGACCAAAAACACCTTTACTCCATCCATCCATCTCATCCCAAGCTTCTCTAAGACATGACATGGTTGATTACTCCCAGCTTCTTAAATCTTCTCCTCCAATGGATCTAGCTGCTCTTTTTCATGGTGGTCTCCGTTTCAGATTGCTGCTCTAGCAACCCTTAGCTTTCATACAGATAACGCCCCACGTTTAAGCCAATGCTATCTAAACTTCACCCAACTGAGACCAATACTGGCATCTTCCTGGAAAGCAGAAGGATAAACCTAAGTTGCTTAAAAAGGAGCATTTTGCAGGCAGTCATTCTTAGAGGTTCAAGCTAGCGACTACATGAGCCCAGTTTGCCATGTTCCATCTTGACAATCTGTGAGCCCATCTCAGCTAAAAGTTTTAGACTAGGACCTTTCCACCAGCAGTTGTGAAAACAAAGGAAATCAGTTTTTTGCCTTGAAACAGTCCAAGTGCCAAGCATTTACTGTATTTTCCTAATCATCTTTTCCTGGTTCCCTTAACAACACTGATCACAGAGAGGGAGAGTTTTTAAAAACATTTTTATGAAAATGGAAGTTAATACCTTACTGATGTGAGGAAATTTGTTCCAGTTACTTGTTTGCCATGCTTACGCCTGATTTTAGTAGTTAATGGCTCATCCTTTAACAGATCACTTTTGGAAACACAGCGCATGAGAGCAGACATCTACTCTATCAGCAATGGAAATGCCAAATAAATTCCAGTTCTGGAATCTTTATTTCTTGCAATGATACGAAGCAAGAAAGATCCCACCTTGAATTTCAGGGCCTGAGGCTGTGAAACTGGGTACTTATAAAATATTTTTACTTTATAATTGAATACACTGTTTCTGGAGCCACTGAAGGAAACGGGATCCCACCAAGGTCCCGTTTTCAGAGTCACTTTTCACATACCAGCCACACTCATTTCAAGAATAAAGGACATTAGTAACTGTAAAGCTTAGCCAGCCAGCCAGCCACAGAATTAACAGCTTGACAACTCCTTTAACCTTCCCAACAATGCAGTCCTTTGGAAACAGAAGCTGTAGTTGGTTAATGTCCTCAGGAATTTTTATGCTTAAATGGGATCTTCCCTCATCCTTAAGTGATGCATGCAGCTCCACTGTCTCTCAGAATTCCTAATCTCCTTCCAAGAGTGATATTTTAAACGTTCATAGAGATTCACAGACATTAAGGCCTAAAGGGACTATTAGTTCACCTCTAGCATAAGACAGGCCATGCAATTTCACCACATCATCTCTACATTGAGCCAAATACTTGCATTTGACTACAGGATATCTTTTAGCAATATACACATTACTGACCTACTTTCAAAGTCAGGTGGCTTAGGGCTAAAATGTAACCTTTAAAAAAAATTAAATGATAAAACCTAATAGAATTTTTTTTCAAATAATCAAAGTAAGTAACTTGGAAGTAATTATGCAACTTAAAACTTTCCCCTCGTTAGCATACACAACCCAAACACTGCCATATGCCTATATGTAACAGTGAGAAAATTACTGATTACAAAGCAATGTGAAACGGATTAGACTATTTCCAAATGCTGGCTCTGGAAACAGTGGAAATTGTACAAAAATATAGGTATTTGTAACTGTCTCATTTGCTGTCTTCACCTGTCCCTAAAACAGCTACTCCAAAGCAGAAGCTGGAATCCCAGTTTTAAAGGCTACTATTCAGAGCTAATTATCCAAATGGAGGAGAAAACCAGGTTTATAAGGCAACTGTATTAATTTATTCACTCTTCTTCATCTCAAGATATGAGATTTTATTTTGTAAACAACTCTCAGTATTAGTTCATGGGCTCAGAAGCAAGAGCTGAACCACAATTCAAGAGATTCTTTTTCAGAGCAGCCAGTGTTTTTACAGATAACTAGATGACTTTGCCTACTGAAACAAATTTAGGAGGATCACATACAGTTGAACAGTGAATGCAATTTCAAGGGTTAAATCAAAAGCTTACTTGCCACATCATTTTGAAGAAAAGTCACATTAAAATCTATTTTGCTTCACTATACATCCGGCTAAAGGAACGATTTACCAAAAGCCCCCAAAGTGGAATAGAAATCGATTAGCTCTTCATAGACTCTGAAGTTACGAGATGGAAAAGATGGCTATGTATCCATCCCCACAATGCAGAACTGTTCAACTATTTTTTTTGTTGCTAAATAGCAGACTAAAAGTAATTAAAAAAAATCAGGCAAAGAAAGATTCCAATTGGAATCTCATACCTGTATTTTTTAATAGAAATGTTGTGGACCACACCAATTTCTGCCTCACCCCAGCTGCAGGTCATGTTACGGGCAGCCTCCAAGAGGCAAAACCAGCAATCTGCTTGCAGAATATCCCACTGCTGAAGGGAGTTTTAGTCTCTTCCTGGCCACCGAGCTTAACTGTTTTGCTATAAGACTGGAAAATAAAGTGGGGTTTTTTTTGGAAGTCTTAAGTATCCATGGTTTAAGAGCTACAGCAGCCCTCATGCACATCAAGTCACCATGGAGTGGACATTAGCTCACCAACTCTTAGGGTGGCCTGCAGCTTATCAAGAATACCCCCAGCCCAGAGCGTACCAGTTCCAATCCAGTGCATGTGAAACCCACCGCTGATTTAAACCCATCCTAGTATAAGAAGCAGCCAGTTAGCAGATGGGAAGGATAAAAGCAACCAGCCCCCTCCAGAGTGTGAACAAAGACACCCAAGCCAGTGGCTGCTGCAGTTTACGTCCGGGTAGCAGTTACAGTCCAGTGATGGGTTTAGATCCAGCTGCTACCGGGATTCACCTCCGTGAGGCTGCAGCCAGGTTACCTGTTTCACTTCCTTCCCTGCCAGCACTTTTTTCCCCCTCTTTACAGCTTGAGAAGAAAGAGCCTCTTTCGGTGGTGAGTAACCAGGCTCAACCGCCTTCCCCGCCCAGCAGCACTGGTACTGCTGACCATCTCACAGTGCCGCCATTGCTGGTCCCAGAATCCCCTCCTCCAATCAAGCTGGGGGGCAGTGTGCTTTCTGTGTCCCCCACCTAAGCCCTTCTCAGGGATGTTCCCTCAATCCCAGGAGGATGTGGGTAAGCCCATGCCCCAGGCCTCACAGTGACACTGAATGCAGGGATAGGGCCCCCTGCCTCTGCCCCACAAGCTTGGGGGATATGCTGAGGTCGGGGGTCAGGATTAACCCTCCAGTGATGTTGCAAGGGATTATCCGCCTCCATCCATGGAGCAGGGACTAGCACCTCCCAATGACATTTAAAGTGAGGAATAGCCCTCAAGTGATGGCACTTTGTGGGCCGTTGGTCCCCCTTATTAGCCCCAGGAGGCAGGGTTACCCTGCAGTGACCGTACAGCAGGCAGGAGTTCCCAGCCCCACAAGGTAGGAGACCCCATCCTTAAGCATTGATGGGTAGGAGGACTGGCCCCCATTGTAGAGTTGGGTTTAGGGGCTACACCCTCAAAGGTGCAGCAGCAGGTGGCTGACCAGCTCCTGTCCCCTTGCTCCCTCTAGGAATCTGAGCTACCCCCTCGGTGCAGCCGCTGGGCCATACTGATGAGGGAGCGGAGCTGCACCAACTTGAGCGGCCCCACCTGCCGGGGGTCCTGGCTCTCCAGCCAGCGCAGAGCTGTCTCTAAGCCCCTGATGGCTTCCTGAGCCGTGGGCAGTGGGGGATCCCCTCCTTCTTCCACTCCACTGCCTCTTCCCCCTGCTCCCACCCCTGCTGCCTCCTCCTCCTCCTCCCCCACGCAGCCTCCAGGTTCCTCATCCCCACCGTCCCCTTCCCCATCTTCCCCCTCCGTGCCTGGCGCCACATCGTCCAGGTGTAGCCAGTCAGCCACTTCCTCGGGTGCCAGATGCTTGTAAGCCAGAGCAGCCAGGTGGGTGAGGTCGCTGAAGACCTTGCTGTCCCCACCGCCTCCATCCTCGCCCAGCGGCTCTCCCTGCTCCTCCTCCCCGGGCTGGGGCTCGAAGGCAGCGCGCAGCCCCAGCAGCCAGCACTTCTCAATGGAGCCAGCAGGGATGAGGTCCCAGGAGAGGCCAGCCAGGTACAGCATGTCCTTGAGCAGGAAGGAGCGCACAAAGTCCAAGGGGCCATTCCCAGCCGGGCAGGGCCCTCCGGTTGGGCCTCCTCCCCCACTGGCCACGCAAGACACTGCCAACCGCAGCAGTTCCCGCTTGTAGAGTTGCTTGAAGGCGGACACCACGCCTTGCTCCAGTGGGGCCGGGATACGGCCTCCCCCTCCAGCCGAGCCGCCCCCTGCCGCAGCCTTGGAGAGGAAGAGGGCTCGGATAGAGCCATCCGGGGTCTGCAGCTGGGGTGGCTCTTCAGGGCCAGCACCGGAAGGTGGCGGGGAGCTGCTGAGCAACAACACCGCCTTCTGCTGGAGGCAGCTGCGGCGCAGGTAACGCTTGACTCCGGGCACAAAGTCTTCAAAGAACCAGGCCCGGAGGAGGGCAGGTCCGAGCCGGGCCTCGGGGCTGTAGCGGTAGCAAGCCGGGAACTTGTCCTGGTTGTGGTGCCGGAGACTGGGCGGGTCCGGGAGCCCCCCGACCACCAGCGGTTTCAGCTTGTGCGAGCCAGTCAGGTTAGCGGCCAGCAGTACGGTGACGCGCTCCTTCACTGCCAGCCTCCGGCGGGGGGGAGCCGGCACGCGGGGGGAACGGACCCGCAGCTCCCCAGCCTGGCCCGGCAGCAGCTTCCAGTAGAGTCCGGTTACGTTGGCGTTGTAGATCTGCTCGTCCCCGTAGCCGCCCCCGTCCGAAGGAACGGCAGCGGGCGGCGGCGGCGACAGGAGCAGCGAGGGGTCGGGGAAGGCGGACGAGGCGGCCCCGGGCTCCAGCTCCGGCTTGAGCGGCGGGGTGCCCGGAGCGGCAGGGTCCCCCCCTCCGCCTTCGCCGTAGATGCGCTGGCTGGAGATGCCGTGCCGCTTCTGCCAGCGCCAGAACCAGCCGTGGCTGGCCTTGAAGGTGCACTCGGGGCCGTAGATCTGGCGGGCGAAGGCCTCGGCCTGGGCCTGGATGATGGGCCCCGAGAGGGGCACGCCGTGCTGCCGCAGGGTGAGGAACCAGGTGTAGACGGCCCGGTCGATCTCCTCCTCGTTGGCCAGGCGCATCTTCTTGCGCTGGGTGCCCACCTCGCCGCCCAGCTGGTCCAGGAACCAGCGCAGCTTGGGCTCGTCCTTGAGCCAGCCGCGCAGCGTGCCGCCGGGCACCCCGAAGTCGCGGCACACCGAGGCCTGGCGCTCGCCCGTCTTCACGCGCTCGATGGCCTGCAGCTTGTCCTTGATGGAGTAGGCGCGGCGGAAGGCCGCCAGCCCGCCCCGCCGGCACCGCGCCGCCGCCCGCGGCTCCCGCCCGCCCGGCTCCTCCCGCCCCCCGCTGCCGCCCGGCCCCTGCGGGGAGCGTCTGCGCCGCGGGCCCGGCTCCCCGCCGGCCGGGGGCCGCCGCGCGTCCATGCGCGGCCCCCGCTTAGCGCCCGGCCCCGCCCGGCCCGCGTCCATGGCGGGGGCGGCCGCGCGGAGCCATGCGGGCCGGGGCGCGTTATAACCGGGGTGGGGGGGGGGGAGCCGAGCTCTTTTGTCTCCTCTGCGGCCCCGGAGAGCCGATAGGGCGGGACGGCGGCCACCGCGCATGCGTCATCGCTGCTCGCCCCGAGGTGGAACGTCCCAGTCCCCCCCCCCCCGCACACGCCTCCCGTTGGACTCTTCCACCTGTAATTCCTACAGCCGGCCTCCTCGCCGGAATGGTCCATCGTCCCAAGCGGGGGAGGGGGTGTCCCATCCTGGGGAGGGGGCGTCCCACCCTCCTGTGTGTCCCTCCCCGGGCCTGTTCCATTTCCCCGCAGCCGGGAGCGTGCTTCCACAGAACGGGCCCCCGAGCGGCTCCTCGACATTCAGCCGCCCCCCCTCCCGCGCCGCCGCGGTTGGTCGGCGCCGCGACCCAGAATCCCCCGCGCGGCCAGCGCGGCTTCCTTTCTGCCGACGGAGGCCGAGCGGAGCGCAGCCGCCCGCCGCGTGAGTAGCGAGCCCCGCGGGGGAGGGGCGGCGAGGCCGGGCCGGGCCGCTCGCTCCGTGGGGGGGGCTGAGGTGGGTTCCCGGCTGCCCCCCCCGCGGGGGGGCCTCACCGGCGCCCCCAGCATCTGCCCCTCCCCGTGAGCGGCCCCGCTTCTCCCGGGGGGGGGGCGTGCCCCGGGGGGGGGCGCTTCCATCTCTTCTAGGGGAGCCCCCCCGGGTTGTGCCCCCCTCCCAGTGGGGCGCTCAGCTGCGGGCCCGGTGGCCCCCGGAGCGACCCCCCCGGCTGGGGGGGGCGAGGGGGGGCGAACGCTGCGGCGCGGACCCCCCCCCCCAGCTCTGCCCGGTCCCTGGAGGCTCCGCGGTCCCCGCGTCTCGGCCCGTCTGCCCCGCAGCGCCCCTAAGGAAGGTCCCGCCCCTCTCCGCGCAGCCCCTGCCCCCAGCCTGGCGGGATCAGCTGCTGCTCTTCCTTCCTCCTCCCGGGCTGTGCTGCAGCCCAGCTCCCTCGCCCCTGGTTCAATTCTCATTTCTTCTCTTCACAACCACAGAGCGCCGCCTGCCTTCTTAAAACGGGTCTGAGTGACACGCACGAGGGGTCTTCGCAAGCGCGTTGTTCCATTCCCCAGTGTCCCCTCTTCCGGGGATTCCTGGCATCTCCCATAGGGATATGAAATACGATGAATTCTTATCGGTTAGAACTCAGCTATTCTATCGTCCTGGGGGTGGGACTGGCAGCCAGTGCGCTCTGGCCCCACTTCCGAGGAGTCCCCTGCAGTACAAGGTGCCAGGTGGGAGCCGGTCTGCGACAGGAGCCAATTTAAAAAACCGCTCCCCTTGAGGACCGTCTGCCTTTCGCCCTGCTCTGGTACCTCTGATACAGAGGCAGCAGCGGGGTGGCAGCAGCCCCTGTCTGGGCATACTGGGGGGGCAGGTCTGAGCTCCCAGACCTAGCACAAACCAGAACTGAGCTGGGCTGCCTGCCTGCTTGGCTCCTAATACGCTTTAAATGCAGACCCGCAGTCGGGGTAGGTCCCAGATCAGCCAATGCTGAGCCAGGCTGCTGGCCAGCCTACTAAAAAATGTACTGGTGTTGGGGGGATGTGTGTAATCTATAGCAGTGGTCTACAACCTTTTTCCATTTGTGACCCCCATGCCACGACCCACAGGTTGCACACCACTGGTCTGTAGCATTAACAGATAAGCTTTTGCTTATCCATTGATTGACTAACTGTTACGTGCCTACCTCCCCAGTGATGGCAGCTAGTTGATCTGTAGACAATTACAACTTTAATGCTTAAAACTGCGGGTTCTACTCACTAAATGTTGGGGAGTATTTGCGTCTCCTCTACCTTTTCTGGCTTTTTGATTTCCACCAAAATCAGTAGGATTCTGCCCGTTGTTAGGATGTCAAATCCTCTTTGTTTGGCTAACAGGTTAAACATTTTGTTTAACTGATTAACCGATTAAAGGGCCAAGCGCAGAGGGGGAGCTCCAGCCTTGAGTTCCCATGCCTTTCTCCCCCACTCCCCTTCCCTGCTGGGCTGGAAGGCCCACCCAAAACAGCCCTTGCCTGCGGTCCTAATCTGAGCAGTCTCTGCTGAAGGGGCACCTGGGCCAGCTGCAGACAAGGTGCTCCTCAGAACACTGGAGTAGCCCCTGTCTGTGGTGCCCCCATGCCAGCCCCCACGGAGCACTCCCTGGCAGGTGGGGGGGGGGGTGTTACTTCAGCCCCATTGGTTAACTGGTTGAACTTAAGGTACATATTCTTTTCCTGTGCTTGGCTTTCCTCCTTTCCTGTAGGTATACTTTCCTCTGCTCCCTCACTCACTGTTCTATTCATTCACTGATACTTGTTGATTTATTTTTCATATTAAAACTTACTACTTATCCTTTCTCTACTCTGATTTTCTGCAGAACTGCATACTTTTGTCTGGAGGAGCAAATGGAGCCTTTCTTTCTCTGTGACAGGTATCTCCAGACCTGCTTTTCCATACCTATTAGCAGAGTACTTTTAGGTACTGCTTATTGGTTGCTGTATCACCTGTGGCCAGATGTCAGGGTTTCACGGGATCATAGTTGGGAGGTCCCAGCTGTCTTTTTGTGGGCTGATTGGCAGTGCTTTTGCTCAGTTACATCCTGAAGCACTCCACAATCTTCCCATAAGAAGTACTGCAGGTAGCTGGATTGGTAAATTCTTTAGTGGAATTAAACACTTGACTAACATGATTCTTGCTTATGTGTGTGTAATTGAATTAATTACCAAATTTTGGGCTGGGAGCAGAGGGCGTGGAATACTAAACCTGCTTCCTTCTCCAATTATTTCCCCTTCTCCAATTATTTAACTTTGTAGTTGACAATTATTTTCCTGGCTGTTGCTGGGATTAACTTTCGGTAGATTTTATTGGGGCATGGATGTGATGTGAGAGAGTGCATGAGTATTCTCTCTATAATCCCTGTTGGCTCTGTTTAGCTCTGATACCAAACATTAGAAACAGATTATGTCCAGAATGAGGACATGTTGATGTGCAGAGTTGAAAAAAAAAAGTATTACAGCACACATGCGGGGGAATAACCTAATCATAAAGATGCATTTTGTTAAAGAATCAGGATGACAGTTTTCATATTACTTTTCAGTGAAGCTTTTTGGGATTTGCTGTCTCTTTCATTATCAATGGGTTCTAAGACATGGGTTTCCAAACTGGGGGAGCTTGAAGAAGTTCTGGGGGGGGGGGGCTCAAGGTGACCCAGCCCCCTCCATCAATTCCCCTCCCCCCCCAAGAAAGAGCCCAGTCTGTCCATCTGTTTGGGCATCTGCTCAACAAGTTTTGCTGCTATATTTTTTTGGAGGGTGGGGACGTGAGGGTTTCTCAAAAATCAAAAAGGGGTCGTGATGTGGAAAAGTAACCACTGCTCAAAGTCATTAGTGGTAATCTTGCACTGTTTAAGATTGTGGGTTTTGAAAAGCACATCACCCTCCAGCAACGTAATATTAGTGGACTGCATTTAAGTATCGAGCAGAGTTCTTTACTTCGGGTGTGTCTAGACTACCTAGTTTTGTCGACAAAAGTGGACTTTTGTCGACAAAACTATACCAGCGTCTACACTACCGCTGAGTTCTGTCGACATAACGTCGACAGAACTCAGCAGTTTTGTCGACGCTGATATACCTCATTTTACGAGGCATAACACCTTCTGTCGACAGAACGTGTTATTGCCTGTAACGTTGCGTCCAGACTACTGAGTTCTGTCGACAAAGCAGCTTGCTTTGTCGACAGAACTCAATGTGTCTGGACGCTCTTTGTCGACGGAAGTTTTGTCGACAGTATCTGTCGACAAAACTTCCGTCGACAAAACGCGGTAGTCTAGATGTACCCTTCTACTGTGAAGAGTTCTTCTACTGATGTCTGCTGTTGACATACTCAGAAATAGGAACTGTTGCAGAGATTCTTCTTAAAGCTCAGTAAGATTATTTTTAGTTGTAAAGCTTAGTGCTCATTAAAGTTTGACTTTTCAAGTGTCATAGGCTATGTCTACACTATCAGTTTGTTTGCCTAATTTATGCTACCTCCCTGAGTGACATAAGTTACACTTAAACAATGAATAGTTACATTGACATATACACAGGTGTGGACAGTGCTGTGCTGATCAAGAATGTCTTTCCCATTGACTTAGAGCAACTGTATTGGAGAGCTTGTGGTGGTGGTATATATAAAATTAAATAAAAGGTTGATTTCTGCTTAATCCACCATGCCCTGGAGGGGTCTGATAAATATCTTAAGCAGACTGGCTGTGGCCTGCAGTTTGGGTGTTGGAGGGAATTAACTTTAAAAACATCGTTTGATTGATATTGAAATATATTTTGTCTGTCTCAAAACCACTCTTGACTAAAAAGGAGATCTGTTTAAATTCTTAGGGGGACTAGACATCTTCCAGAAATTGTTTTTGTATAATCTTTTAACAAACTTTTGCTAGAGGCCGTTTTGTTTTGTTTTGTTTTGTTTTGTTTTGTTTTGTTTTGTTTTGTTTTGTTTTGAATCTTTCATTCACTGCTAGTTGGCACAAGCTAATTAACATCTCTAACTATTCTTGGTACTCTGCAAACTTTTGTAGCTTATTTAAGGCTGATCCATATCAAACACAAGACACAATTCCAGTGTATACTTAATCTAACTGTATGTTTAGTGCCAACTAGTTTAAAACAAATGCAGTTGGGTTTTAGATGTATCTGTACATAGTTCCATTTAGTTAGCACTAAACTCGTTCGTGTTAAGCAGCCACAACTTCTCAGTAAACTGTGTTGTTACTAATTTTTATGAAAGCTAAAACATGTTATACAAGTAATATCCTGTCTAGTATTACAACTCGTTTCATTGTGCTCTCACTGGTTCCACATCTCCAGAAATAAAACTCTCTCACTTCTCCTATCGTTATTTCTTAATGCTATCATAGGAACTAAAAAAGTAAGTACTCCTGGTCAATAACTTGTCACATCTGCTTTCATTTTTCCCAAGAAAATCACTGGATTGCATGTATTGGTGCTGGGAGTTTGTTCATATCAGTTATAAACTGGTCACTGTCAATTTAAGTTTTCTGTCTTCTAATAGAAATGACCATTCTTATAGGAGTTTAGTATTCACCGTACAACAGTTCATTTTGGTTTCATTTCTTTGGAGAACAAAATCTCTCATCTGGTTTTACATGGGAACACATAAATCCTGCAATAGGTAATAGTGTTCTATGTACATTATGTATTTAATGAGGGCACTTGCCTCCATATTCATACCATAATGCTTGCTACTTGATTGGTTTATCAGAGGCTATTTGATGAGTTGCAAGAAACTGTTACTAATATGTTAAAATGGATTAAGTAATATTCTATTTTATCTGCTGTGCGTTTGTTGCCTTACGTCAGTACTGCAGGTTACAGTACTGCAGGTTAAACACGTATTAGCAGGATATTAAGAGCTAAGTTGAGATTCTTTACTTCCTCCAAGGGTCTGTGTTATCCTGTCTTCTCTAGCATAGTTGAGAAGTGTAGCCAGAAGATTACCTTTCGATGCAGAACTGCTACAGATTGACCCAATACAGTCAGATGTTACTTAGGCTTTATCTGCTCACTTCCAGCTTATATTTTGTTCTTGTATCATTTAAGAGACTCCAAATCCAGTGAGCAATCCATCGTCCCTTTCCCATCTTCACTTACTGTTCAGTAACTAAAATTCAGGTTATTTCTTCCTGTTTGGAGGACCTTACTACTTTTCTTAGGATACACTGGAAGAAAGCTCCTGTGGAAAACAGTTCCTCAGTGCAAACTGTCAAACAACCCATTCCCTTTAAAAGATTTCTTGTACAAATTGAACCTCTCTAGTGCTGCACTCTGTGGTCCAGCAATATCAGTGGTTCGGCATGATTTTAGTTATCTACTGTCCACTTATGAGTGTGGCCAAGTTTCTGGTGGTTCCATAAAGTTTGTTTATAAAAGTGTGTTTACAGCCACCAGTCCTGGCTCTGTGTTCAGCTCTAATTTACTCCTAAATGTCTTCTAGGAGGCCAGTAAGTAGTGGAATTGTTGGTAATGCAGCTAGACAATATTGACCTCCTGTGGTTCAGCAAATTCTCAGGTTTGCACCGTGTCAGGTCCTGAGGTGCCGGACTAGAGAGGTTCAACCTCTAATACGTATTACTATTCAACATTTGTCATGTGGGGTAGAGCCTGCTTCTTTTTCCCATTAAGAGTACAAAGGTGTAACATGTAACATATTGTACAAGTCAGAAATCTAATGCTAAAATAAGTTTGGTCTACTACGCTTTTTCAATGAAAGCAGGTGACAGATTCTCTTTGTCATAGAATACTTTGTGCACCTGATAAACATTTTAGTCATTTTTATGCAACTTGCACATATTCTGCTGTTGACCTATGACGTGATGTCATTGTTGCCTTCTCGGTCACAATGCCAAGGAAGCTGTGACAACATGGCTTATCCCAATGGCCAGATCAGCGTTGCTGCTTGATCCCCCACACTGCATCCAACTTACTGGCGTGCTTTGACTTTGAAAGTAATAGGATTAATTCTCTGTGTTTTTCAAGTGGGTGGTTCACGGTAGTAAGTAGTATTTTATTAATATGTATAGGGTAAAGCAACTAGTTAAGCTAATATTTTAAATACATCTGCCTGACTTTCAGGGTTTCCAGTTTTCATATGTTAAGAGATTTTTTTTAGATTGTTTCAGTTGGACAAGAGTTGTTCAGTATCTTCTATAGCTGTGACAAGTATACATTTTTTGTGGTTTCAATACTGTATGTAGGCTATAGGTACTTTTTAATATCTAATGTCAAAATTCCCCAAATAGTAACAAATTTCACTTTAAAATGGCAAAGGCAAAATGTTTGAAAATACTTCCCCTCTTTGTCTGCCAAGTCCTGAGTTAGTAATTCTGATTTTTTTCTAACTATCATCACCATCTGCACCTAATCGAAGGTTGAGAAATGTTCAGTTTTAGATTATTCTGATTTGAACATCAATTGCAGAGTGAAATTGAAACTTGAAACTGAGATGGCAGGTAAGCAAAGAGGGGATCTGACTTTTCAGCTACTTAATTTTAAATTGGATGTGTGCATAATTCAACACACTTATTAATTTACTGTCTTGAAACTTGGTAGCTAACCATTACGTGGATTTCTGAGCACTGGTGTAAATCCTGCAGTTAGGAAAGCTGTCTCCAATGTCGTGTCTGATAATTTTGGTATCCTGTAAGTTAAATTTAACTTCATAGTGGATTATAAACAGTATTTAACGCACAAATCTTACACCAAACACATGCAACATTTATTCCACTTCTTTGTATGGGATATTTCACTTTATTTAAATGTGAAACAATAGCATTTAATAAAGTTTAGCATAAAATTGTAGGTTGATCTTTCTAAAGTTGCTGTGTTGAAAATAAGTTTTGTCACATATATATGAACCGAGACCATCCTTTTAAACTCTTGTCCTGTGCATTTGTCAGTAATTTATTTTTAACTGAAATGCAATGAGTGTCAAAGTTTGTTGCTTCAAAATACATTAGATTACTCATGGTTTCCAAGAAAGTCAGGAGCCCATTATTAACATATAGCCTTATTTCAGCCTAATAATGGGTGCACATTCTATGAAGGGAAACTCCATCAATTAAAGGAAATAAAGCTCATTTTCACGAACATATCTTATGAAAAAATACACAAACACTCCTGTCTCAGTTAACTTTGTGCACTTCTGGCAATATTTCTTTGCTCCCATTGTTGTTTTCATAGCAATCCATACAGCATGTTCAGTATTAACAGTGGCCACAGAAAAAATCTTCATAGATAGGGAATCTTTTTTTTTTTTTTTTTTTTTTTTTTAAACAAGTCTCCCAAAATATGGACACATTGTTGATGTTTAACAGATGTTGATTTGGAAAATACCTTTTACTGCTAAATGAAATTTTGAAAAGAATTCAAATTTGGTCTACACTACTGACAACTGTGCCTTACAGTGTAAAATGTGAACAACATATGATGCTCATGGCTTTAGTTTTTTGAGGACTTCATATAGTTAAGACCAGACCAAACATGAATGTGGAAGCAGATAACTTAATTTAAAAGGTTCTTTATGAGAAATGGATCAATTTTGGAATTGGATAACTTAATTACTTCTCACTGAAATGTGTAAACAATGAAATGGAAATTAAATTAAATGTCCAAAGAACCATTTCTTAATTATTATGACTGGGTGTTGTGATCTTTTGATATCATCTTTGCAGTGTTTAAGAAATGGCTAAAATCTATTGCATGCCACTGGCTTGATAAGTTATGTTGCAACTACATTATTGTGCTTGTCTTTTAATGCTGCCACTCTTTGGAAGATGAGGACAAGGAAGCTCCCATACGCACTAGAAAAGATCTGGTTGGACAAGCACAGGTATGACGAAGCGGAGAGGCTCTACTATGAAAGAGAAGCCATGCTGGCAGCCTCAGCCCCTGAAAACTGCCAAGAGGTGGAGGCAGTAAACAGTGTTTGCTATGATGAGCCCCCGGAGGGTGAATTGAAAGACATGAAAGGAATTAGAAATGGGAAGAAACAAAAGAAGAGGAAGCGCTCTCCAAAAACCAGGAGTTTGGTTTGCAAGGTGGACTTCGTCCTGACGGGTTTGTTAGCTGACCGTGTGTGGTTTGACAAACCTTTCTTCGATCGCGCTGAAAATGTGTTCAGGAAGAAACTTGCAGATGACCTGACCCAGAAGGCCCCTGAGACTGACCTGGCGGCTGAGCAGCCAGCATTTGTGTCTAGGTCAGAAGAAACTATCCCAGCTGTTCATGAGCCAAGAAGGAATCTAGCAGCCATGCACTGCACCCATGCTAGTCTGATTGCTTGTCACCATGTCATCCAGGGCATCTGGGTCAACAAATTCAGCTTTGATGATGCAGAGAAGGAGTTTGTTGAAAGGTCTCAATCTTTTGTTCCTCCATGCTTCCTAGATCTTCCATCTGTACGATGGAACAGTGACTATGGTGACGTTGGTCAGAGAACTCCAGATGAAGGCTATATGACTGCTCTAGCAACGCCTGCTACACCATGTCCATCAACAGATGTTGTGATCCATTCTGGTGCCTCTTTTCTTACCAGTTTGCCAAGTCCTGCCCACCAAACGGTTAATGGCAAGCCTCAGATACTGAGCTTGCAGGCACTGATCTCGGAGGTGTGGCTGGAGAAACCTATTTATGATGATGCTGAGAGATGCTTCTATGAGAACATGACTGATGGGCATCCTCCAGGGAAAGTGAGGCCGCAAGAGCGCAGCCGTCCAGAAGCCTCGAGGAGCAGCCGAAAGGAGAAGAAAGGCCGCATTCCCGGAAAACGAATGAATGCCCGACATGTGGAGTTCACCACTGACCCGCCTCTTCCTAAAGACGCTGAGTGCCTTCCACCTACCTGGTATTTCCTGCACAAGGACAGTGAACCTTTGTGGCTTAGTAAACCCACATATGACCGCGCCGAATCGCGATATTATGCATCTGAGGCCCTGGAAATGTTGAGCAGACAAGATAATGCAAGGGTTCCGGAATTCATGCTAGCAAAACCAACTCAACCTGCCTCTCGTGCTGCAAGCGTGCCCGCATCAGAAACTAAGTAGGAAAAGCTTATTCTGGGGTAACACTCAAGCTCTGAAAATTGATGGTTCAGGATTGAGCTGAAAGAATTTTGCATATGTAGAAGGCAAGCTCCCAGTGGGTCTGCAGTGCCAAATACAGCCATGGTGCTCCAGTCATTGAGCCAAGGGTCCTGTTTTAACCTGTCAGGCTTCACTTTACCAGCACGGTTATTGAAGGGGGTAATCCTTTTTAAAGTAGCTCACCCTTATGAGTGGTGATAATTAATCCTCAAACACCCCTGTGAGGCTGGTATTTAGCTGGAGCCAGAGAAGTTAATTTGCTCAAGATCAGAAAGAACTGAAGTCAGAGGAGGGGTTAGAACTCGTGACTTTTAAATTCTGATCTCCAATTCGTGCTCAGAGCCTTTAATCCCAAAGTGCTTTTCTGGTAGAAAGGTGAAGGGGGTAACCATAGTGGTGGAGGGTGGGGGCAGGTGACTCAGCCCTTCATCATTATGAGTTTTATAAACTCGATATGAGGCAGATCTAGCAGTAACTTTTTGGGGGCTCAGACCATTAGAATAGATAGCGTGTTTGTGGTGCCTGGGTATAAAGATCCATTGAACTCCACAAAAGAAGGGTTTTGCTCCAGTGACTTTGACCAAGATTGCCACAGAACTTGCTGTGTGTAGCTTGTCAGCTGGCCTCCACCCAAGAAATGGATGTTTTTTTGTGGCACTGTATATATTCAGTTTGTGGAGAAGTGTTGAGATCCTTCAGGATGAAAGGTGCCATTTGACTCCCAAAATAGGCCCAACTTTGGCAGGAGACAGCAGGTGCTTCCTATGCATAGCTGAGGGAAAAGCTAGTTTAGTTAATTTGATAAGTTATTTTGTCTGAAGGTGAGTGTTTAATCTGGGCAAGTTAGAAGGTGAGCTAGATAATAATTAACAAATATTGAACTGGGAAGGGAGATGAATTTTTAAAATGCAGAAATATCCAAAGTTATTGGCTCTGATTAGTCTGATTGGAACAGTAATTGTTTTTTAAAGGCTGGAACGATTTGAAAACTTCCTGTTTTAGGTGAGTGCAGAACAGCGTTTTTTGTTACACGATCCACTGAACATGAAACAGTGTATTTTGAATTTACATAATTGCATTCTATTTGCGGAACCCAAGTTTTTCTACCTGTGGGGAAGTGATCAATCCAGCAGGGGTCAATGCAATCCAGCAGGGGTCGATTTATCATGTCTAGTACAGATGCTATAAATTGGTCACCATTTGCTCTCCTGTTGACTCAGTACTATCCCAGAACAAGAAGCACAAAGGGAGTTGACAGAACATTTCCTGTCAACTCACCCCTGTGAAGACACTTCAGTAAAAAGATTGAAGTACAGGCAGTCCCCGGGTTACGTACAAGATAGGGACTGTAGGTTTGTTCTTAAGTTGAATCTGTATGTAAGTCGGAACTGGCGTCAGCCGCTGCTGAAACTTATCAGTTTCAACCGTGGCTGAATCTGGACGCCAGTTCTGACTTACATACGGATTCAACTTAAGAAACCCAGGCGTCCCCAAGTCAGCTGCTGCTGAAACTGATCAGCGGCTGATTCCAGGAAGCCTGGGGCAGAGCAACTCTGCCTCGGGCTTCCTGTAGTCAGCCGCTGGTCAGTTTCAGCAGCGGCTGACTTGGGGACACCTGGGGCAGAGCAGCTGGGGTGCTGCTGGGTTGCTCCAGTAGCGCGGCTCCTCGGCGCTACTGGAGCAACCCAGCAGCACACCAGCTGCTCTGCCCCAGGTGTCCCCAAGTCAGCCGCTGCTGAAACTGACCAGCAGGGGCTGAATCAGGACGCCTGGGGCAGAGCAGCTGGGGTGCTGCCGGGTTGGTCCAGAGCGGCGCTGCGGGACCAACCCGGCAGCCCCCGGCTGCTCTACCCCAGGGGTAGGCAAGAAAAGCCTGGTCTGCTGGAGGGGGGGGCACTAGCTGCACTCCCCCCTCCCCCCCCAGCAGACCAGGGAGACGGGGGTGGCGGGACTGCCCAAGTCCTCCACGGCTTTGCTCCGTCTCCCTGGTCTGCTGACCTGGGAGAAGGGGGGCAAAGCCGCGGAGCACGCCCGCAGGGGGACAGCTCAAGCGCGCCCGGGCTGTCTCGCTGCGGGCGTGCTCCAAGGCTTTGCTCCCCGTCTCCCTGCAGACCAGGGAGACGGGGAGCAGCTTTCTTTGCCCCGGAGGACGGGGGCGGCGGACCACGACGCATCTGGGCGTCCCGCTGCTCCCGTCCTCCGGGGCGAGAAAAGCCCCGTTCATAACTGCAGATCCGACGTAAGTCGGATCCACGTAACTCGGGGACTGCCTGTATGTCAACTTCAGCTATGCTGTTTACATAGCTGAAGTAGATTGGTCTCCCCTGTAATGTAGACCTACCCTCAGAGGCCACATTACTGTCTGAACTATAGCTCTTCATTTGGCTCATCCAAAGGCAAGTATATAAGTGTTGCCTTGTAGCCTGGCTCTGAGAGTTAGATTAATCTCAAACTGCATAGGTTTATCATGCAGATTTATAGGTATTCCTTTCTCCTCCCTTTTGAGGAAATGCTTGTGATCCCTTGAGTTTTGAATAGTATTCTGTGCATCCAGCTGGACTAAGGAGAATGAACCAAACACTCTCCCCATGAAAGGAAAATTGTGACCATACAAAATGTTCAGTGTGTGATTGATCTGGCCTGTGACATAGGATTGTGGTAAACTGGCCCCAAGGAGCTTTGTGTTTGTGAATGGCATTTCTGCCAGTCCCTTTCAGGAATGGTGTGAATGTTGGGAAAGGGTGACAGAATTTGGATATATCAGTCTGTCTTGACCCCTCTCCAGTATTCTGAATAGTCTTGGTTCAGAGATGTTTTACAGCTTCATAGTACAAAGCACTACTTAGTCAACCAATGTTGAAATGAGGATTTGTAGGGCTTGTAAAAGTCTAGGCTGATTCATGAAATTGTGATCCCTTGCGGCATTTGAGTGACACAAACTTCTCATAAAAGTTCTTTAATGCCCTTTATTTTAGCTGAGCTCCTTAGCTGCTATGTCCCTGCTTACACTTCTCACAACAGGGTCTTGTAATTGCTGTTTCTTCATTGAGATGCTACTTTCTAGACTCTTCTTGCCCCCTTGAACTTACCTCTCATCCCTTGCTCCTGTATTGTGCAAGGCACCACATTAGATTCTTGCAATAGCCCCATCCCTCAGGACACCATGAAGTTAAATAGCTTTTGGAAGTTGTTCATCTTCATGCCCTTGTCTGCTTAATCCTTTTACCTCTAAATTTGTCACCACATATGAATTAGTCGGTTGACCTACTTTCACAGCCGTTTAGAACCGCTGTGCATTTTAGAACATCCCCAGTATGCCCCATGTGGGGCAGAATTTCATGATTTCTGACTAACAGAATGCAGAATTGGAAAGCTCTCCCCAACAGTGTAATAGTTTAATTTCTAAATGACTACAGGATCATCTGAAAATACATCCCCTGCAGGTTTGTCTTCAAGCCCTCCATATGTAATCTTCTGAAATCCTTTCTCCTTCCTGACTTGAAAGGAGACACTTTTTCAAGGCCTCTGTCATGCTATGTACTATTGTGGGGTTAGCTAGGAGAACTGGGTAAACTAGTTCTATAGCACTCTCAGGGTACGTCTAAACTACATGGTTCCGTCGACGGTTGTTTTGGCAAAAGCAAATGAAGCCGCGATTTAAATGATCACAGCTTCATTTAAACTTACATGGCTGCCGCGCTGAGCTGACAAACGGCTGATCAGCCGTTTGTCGGCTCAGCGAGGCAGCCATGTAAATTTAAATGAAGCCGCGATCATTTAAATTGCGGCTTCATTTGCCTTTGCCTATAACCCTAATCTACATGGCTCCATCGATGGAGCCATGTAGTCTAGACACAGCCTCAGTGATGCACTTCCCGTCTGGGGGTCCGTACTGCGCAATTATTGGAGTGGCACAGTTCTCATTTAAGTGTTACTGGGGAAATCTATTGGAGATAGTGTGCGGTAGAACTGTGTGCATGACTCCCTCCCCATCATGTGTTAGTCTTTAAAGTGATACATAGTTTTTCCTTTTGTTTTAACAAGATCAAACTAACACGGCTACCTCTCTATTACTATTCATCACTGGTTGAATACTGCTTCCTAACATAGTTGTAATGTCTAAAACACTGTGTCCACTATGTTGTGTTACAAGCTCTTCTAAGGAACTTAGATGAGTTTCTAAGGCTGGCTGATCATTTTTTTTTTTTTAAAAAAAACCTCTGAATATGAGCCCAAAGAGCTGTGATTCTCTGTTTTTAATTGACTTGTGTGATTTTTAAGTGTCATTTTTTGTCTATATATCTTGGTGCAGCTAGCCTTGCCTCAAAGGAAAGGTGCAGTGTCAGACCTGTACCCTCCCCCCACCCTACTTGGTGCTGTGTTGCTAAATACAGGGAGATTAGGCAGCCAGGGGTGGATGATTAGAATGCCCTGCTTTCTTAATAGGATCCTATTTACTTAGAGCTTTTCACTAGAGAGGAAGGCAGACACAGGGCAGAAAGCTACAATGCAGCCCTATTGGAGGGATGGGGGGAAGTGCGGTTTCTGACTGTTGAACAAAATACAGTCAACCACCCTTAAACATTCTGAGGTGCTCATATTGTCTCTTCCTGTTTGCAGAAAAATGGCAGCTGATTTCCTTGTGCATGAGAAGATCTGGTTTGATAAATTCAAGTATGACGATGCTGAGAGACGATACTATGAACAGATGAACGGACCATTTGCCAGTCCTTCCTGCCAACAGGTAATGCATGTTCTCAAGTAGTGAGGAGGTAGTTTTTGCAGCGTGCTAGAGTCTAAGTTGCTCCTAGTACCAATAGCAGATGAAGGAATGATCCTTCTCCACCTGTATATATTTGTTAAAGTCTGGTAGTAATTCTCCTAGTCTGGAGACCGATTTGTAAAAAATGCTCTCTTGCACGTCCAGATCCTATCACCAAATTCCCACTTGTTTGGTTTTTGCCCCCCTACTGTGTTCCATAGGCTACAGTTGGAGAAGTACAGTGTTCAAAATATAGGTTGTTTCTCACGTTGTGTACAGAACTGTTTGAATAGGGGTGAAATAGACATTTTGGAAAGCTGGGTTATCATTTACAGCAATTGGTCTTAATCCTTCAGGCTACTTGTGCCCCACCTGCAGTGGGACCACAATCAGGGTCTGTAACTTATCAGTGGGCAATTTCATATCCCATTTGCAAGAGCTGAGAACAAAAGTTGGGGCAATCTGGGAGGATGGGAAGTCAGATTATGGACTGACTAACATGAGCAACTCTTACGATGTCTAGTGGTTTCCTGTTTTGCCAGGGATCCATGTTCAGAGGTGTCCAAATGGCTTTTTAGCCAGGCACATCCTGGAGATCTAGTGCATGATGGGAGTCTAGTGGTGCTAACTCTCCAGAGAGATTGTGATCCACATGCCTTTTCTGGCTTCCCCGGTGATGTTAACAGTAGGCCGCAGGGAATGCTGTGTGCAAGCAAAGGGTGGTGACTATGCTGGGGAAAGAGCAGGGCGAGCTTGGCAAGCAAACTCCAGTTCTGCTATAAAGTAGTCAGGTGTCTCTCACTTACGTTCCCGAGGTATCTGTACCCCCACCACTAGAGTAAGATTGTGGGCAGCAGTGGTGTTCCCTTCCTAAAATGTTACGGATGGTTAACTGCATGTTTACTTAATTGCATAGAAAGCTCCTTGAAATCATAAATGGCTTTTTTGCAAGTGGCAGGGCTGAGCTTTTAAACAAAGGTCAGTGCTTTAGTAGCATCTAGACATGTTCTGCAGAATTACTGCTGCCATTGCAGTCGCTTACAGCTTTCTACAACATGTATTTGAAGGGCAGACGTTCCCGTAGGTGGCCTACAAAAATTGGAGCTTGTAAGTAAAATATGAATGCAGATTATAAAGCATGACTGTGCTCTGTGTAGTAGAAAGGAGGATAGTTAGACTATCACGTGACATGAGGAACTTTCAGAGAGGAAATTTTTCCTGCCAAAAGTAGCCTGAAAGCCACCTGACTGATGCTATTAGAGCTGTTTATTGCAACACTCCCTTCCTAGTAAGGTTTAATGGTCTTCATTAATTTTTTCTAGTTTGCATCTGATTTGGAAGTACCATGCTAGTGGGGGATTGTGTGGGGCTGTTTGGTGCCCGGTGTGAAAAGGTTTTTGATGCTCAGTTCAGTTTCCAGCAGACAAGAGTCCAGGTCACAGAAAGCTCAGCTATAATTAGTAGAGCCTGCGTGGTTACAAAATGTGCGTCCATATCTGCAAAAATGAGCCACGGATATCCGTGTGGACACCAGTGGATGCAGATACATGTGAGATGAAGCAGATATGCACAAATTTGCAGGGTTCTGGATACAAAATTTGTATCTGCATCCAAAACTGCTAAAATGAACTGCAGATTTGCAGGTCTCTAATAATCGGCGCCCTTGTTGGTAACCTCCTAGAGCCAAGGAGTACTTGGACTCTGGTAACTGAACTCTTACCTTAGGCCAGGGATGGGGAACCTTTTTTGGCTCGGGGGCCACTGACCCACAGAAAAATCAGTTCGGGCCGCACACAAAAAACACTCTTTATGTGGAGCCCAGCTGAGAAGGAGAAAGACCCTCCCCACATTCCCTTTGCATGCCAGAGCCTAGGGCAGCCCAGCCTAGTAGATTTTTTTTTTTTGTGCTCCTGCACCATGGTGGAGGAGCTGGAGTGCCAGTAGATTTCCCAGTGCAGAGGGGGGCTGTGAGCCTCGGGGGCGGATCAAGGCCGGAGGTTCTCCACCCCTGCCTTAGAAGGTGACCTCTCCAGTTTGGAAAATCCAGGGCTACTAGAGTCTGGACCACACTTACTCTTTCAATAGAAGATTTCAGTCTGCAGGACTTGGCCTCTTTTCTCCAGCATGAAATTTACACATAATCTTTTAAGGAAATTAGCTGCCTAACCAGAGCTATAAGGGTGCATTTATGAAAACCTGATAACCTGCCAGAGTGGTGGCTAGGCCAGCCTGTCTGGGTAATGCAATGGGGAGAAGCAAAACGCTGAGGTCTCAAAACTCTGCAACTAAATGCTGTTCTGGAGGCACAGCATGATGTGACCAATACTAATTTGCAGCCATTGCACTCTATGCCTCTTGGTTTTCAGCTGATGCTTCTTGGAAAGCTGCTGCCAGTGCTCACTTAACCATTTCAAATATCCCATCTTCCCCCTCTTAGCAGCCCACAGTAATTTCTCATGTTTCATTTTACAAAACATCTTGGTTCTTTCTGCGCTGTTTGCAGGAGAACGGAGCCAGCACGATCCTACGCGACATTGCCAGAGCCAGGGAGAATATCCAGAAATCGCTGGCCGGAGTGAGTACCCATGATCTCACCAGCTGGCTACCTGCAGTCCATTTTTAGCTATGGCATATCTCGCAGATCTCCTCCACTATGACTGATTCCATAGATTGTGCAGCTTCTTATTTTCAGTTAGAGGAGACTGACAAGGTGTGGAGTGCTGTGTACCCCCTCACCCTGAACACCCTATATGACCAGAAATGCACGCTGTGTAACTGCTTACCATAGCACAATGGCTTCAAAATTAAAGCCTAATAGCAGTGAGTCTAAAATTCCCAGTGGTGTCTTCAAGAGTATGCATTTCTTCCTTTTTCTCCTTGTGCAGTGTGCAATGCTTGGGTTGGTTCTAGTGATCCTTAATGAGCATGTAACCAAATCACAGTTAAAATACTCCTGCTGAGCAGCAGAGGGGCAGCATGTATGTGTCAGCTGGGGCATGTCTGTATACTGGGGTACACTGAACTACCACCTTCTCTTTCCTGTTGGCTTTCAGTTAGGGTATGTGCAAAGAAATGGCATCTTCCATCTCGGTTTCCACGATACTCAGTTTGGTTACTCTGAACGCTACGACAATACTTTGATAATATCATCCCCTGCTGGAGCTTTTTTTTGCTGCTGATACATAATCAGTTTGTCACAAAGCTGTCTGTTCTAATCGTGGTGATTGTTCAGAATGGAATTGAGCTCACGCATTCAGAGATGTTGTGCTAACTCCTTGGTGTGAGGTGGGAGTAAGCATAGTGACCAAATTCTAATCCAAGGTACGCCTCCTGTTTTCTCATCTGTAAAATGAAGGTAAGAGTATCGGCTACTCACAGGAAAGTGGTTGAGGCCAAATCAGTATTTGTGAAAACACTGAGATCCTCAGATGGAAGATGCTAAACAAATGCAAACATAGAACTATTAGGTGTCCTGGCCTATCAGTCCTCCTGAGGAAGGAACCTTGGAATGCAAAATATGCCTATTACAAGATGAGCAAAGACCCACATACCTTGAGTGGACCAAGAGGAATGGATGGAATTGCTTTTCCCTGGGTGCTGTCATTAACACTACATAAACAGCAGGTCCAAGTTCAGCTGTATGGTTCTGTGCTGAAGTAACAAATCATTTTTGGGAGTAAAGCTGCTCAGAATTGGGATCTTAACCTGCTTGGGATTTTCGGTATAAATCTTTAAATCTGAGGGTGCCTCTACACAGCAGGGCTTAAACTACGCAATTGACGCAGCAGTTATTTAGAAATTGGGAGCATCTGCACAGCACCTATTTCGAAATAGGGCGCTCTTCCTCCGACTTCCCTTACTCCTCGTACAGTGAGGGTTACAGGAGTCGGACTAACAATTCCTCCAGCTTGACAGTATTTTGAAATACCCCTAGTTATTTTGAAATAATGTTACTGTGTAGATGTACCCTAAGATGAAAGACCCGAATAGGGTCTCAACATCCTGGAGAGTTCAGCCAGCTATCAGACAAGATTTGAAAGCTTTTCAGATAAGAACAGAAAGTGGAATAGACTTTGATGCACCTTCCTAGTGGAGATCAGCCCCAACTTGAGTGCAAGTTCTTTCTTCTTTCTCCCCCATAACTCCACCTGGTGGTAAGAAGGGCATGGAGAAAGAGCCCTCCTCGTTCATTATCTCTTATTGATCTTGCCATATCTTAGCTTCGTTAGCTTGTAGGGGTAGATGCTGCAATTTTAATTTTTCTTGTAAAGCACCATGTGTATCTGTTGTGCAACATCATAAATAACTCAGCAGCACCTCTGCTGGTACACAGCTAGGCAGTATGAGCAGACAGAAGTCTGAAATGTCACATTGCCTAGCTTTCTATCTCAAAAGCATCATTGTGAATTATGGACAGTAACAGCATAAGCATCAAAATCAGTCCTATAGAATAGCAGATTGGTCAACGTGGATTTTGTTCTCATACCTCACAAAACTACTAAATTTGTAGAATGACTTTGAAGGCCTGTTGGGTTTTGTGCATAGTAGCCAGGATTTTGTTGGGGTGTGTGTGTCAATTTTTCAGCCTGATAGCCTAAACATAGAGCTAATTGTTCTCTGGCTCTCAGTAGAGATGGGTAGATGGAAGAACTCTCTTCTAGCTCTTTCCTCGTTGCATTTTATGGATCTCTTGCAAACAATAATACTGCAGTTTGACAGTCACAGTCTAGAAATGTGAGTAAATATGGTACAGTGGAAGGAATCTGAGGTAGTGGCTTACATCTCCAAAAATATTTTTTAAAGATGCCAGAAACATTTATTTGCACATACCTTTCATTCTGCTTTGCATGGACATGTCTGCTTTTATAATCACTCATTTCAGCCCATCTGCTTGATGCTAATATTTTCTGATGTACCTTTTAATATGTACACATAGAACAGTGTTGCAGCTGGAACGCATTGAATCATCAATACTAAGTGTGTAATCAAAGGCTTCCTGATCTTTTTTTGTGATGTGACCATAAAATATATTGGAAGTCCAGAGACTAGTGGAACTTGAGTACACTTGCCTTGAAAATGTGAGAGTGGTCCCAGAGCACACGTGAATACAGAGATAGCTAGTGTCTTCATATACTGCTATTTGCAACCCTATTTCCCCAAAACAATGGAATGGCCTTTATTATTTGTATTACAGTGGTGTTTAGAAGCCTGAGTGAGATCCAGGCCACTGTGGGCTAACCACTGTGTGATGCAATCTCAGCCCTGAACAACTTTATTCTAGTCAAGACTAAGGTGGTGGTGGTTTCTCAGTTTTACAGATAGGAAACTGAAGCACAGAGGTGAAGTGACTTATCCAAGGACACACCAGAAGTTTGACAGAAAGAAATTGAACCCAGAATCTCTGTTCGGGCTGTAACCACAATTGTTTGTGGCTAAGCCACTGAACCAGGACTTAAATTCTGGGTTTTATTCCCTACTCCCCTACAGACTTCGGTAAGACACTTAAACTCTCTGTGTACATTCCCTGTCTGTAAAATGGGGTTTTTTGAGGTGGGATGAGGATGTATTTAGAAATAGTGTTGAGTGGTCTAGGCATAATTAGATATCCTTCTTCCACACCCACCAAAATCATTGTGGTGATTAACAGCCGTGTAATTTGGGTCAACTCCCTACATTAGTGCAATTTGAAATTTCTTCACTCTTGGTTGGGCTAGACTCATAAAAATATCTACAGTTCTGGATTTTAATGTTTTCTTCTCCCCTAGTTGGTGTTCCTTTATCTGCTTTGAAGTATCTTTAGAGACCGAATTTTAGACACTTGCCAATCCTGTTCTATAACTCATTCCCCTATCATCAATTTTAATGAATTATTGGGTATCTCACTACACGCCTTTTGCCATCAGATATTATTCTAACTGCAGTCTGAGTCTCCCCATCTCATTTCCCTTGATCACAACTTTTCACTCTGATTGTACTCAAGTTAGTGTAGCTATAACTATTCATAATTAGGCAGTTTTGTGTTACACTGAAGACATGGTAGATTCCTATATTATGTATGTACTTCTCAGAGTAAAACTGCGTGGGTCGTTTTGTTCTGAGACCCACAGAACTGCTTTGGAGAGGAAGGTAGAATTGTCTGTGGACACAGACATAGACACGCATTGTATCCCCTGCATTTCTATTCCGCAGCTGTTTGAGGCTAGATAGTATGCTGCACTGCTCCTGCATTTTGTAACAGAGATGTCTTATTCAGTGTAGTGCTAAGTTTACCATTTTAAACTCTTATTTACAACAGTATATTCTACTATAAATATCTATAATCTGGAAAGGGCCAGATGGTTGTTGCCTATGATAAAGCTACAGGGCTAACTTCTATGTGCCTCATTCATAACTAAGAAAAACTGCCATGGATTTTTTTTATATGCCTACTTGAGGCTTCTCTAGGCAGGCTGAGATTTCTGCCTTATGGAGTTTTACCAGGCAGACAGCTGTGCTGCTCGGAGTGCTCTTAATTCAATGCACTATTAAAGCCTAGCATTTAACACCTTTGAAATCAGGACCTGAAAGTCAGGGTTCCAATCCAGAAGATTTGCAAACTTGTCAGTGTTACAGATAACGTGCTCAGTGCGACCAAGTCAGTGATCGGCAAGGGGGGGACGGGGACTCATGCTTAGTTTTTGAATGTCCTAGCTTTTGACATCTTTTAATCAAAAGTAAGCGGGGGTGGGGGGAGGCACTGAACCTGGGATGTCCCTGACTTCAGGGCCTGTCCATCAGTCTTTCTCTTCCTGATTGTTATAACCCTGAGGGCTGACCCCTTGACAGAACCATAGGCTGGCAGAGGGGCTTTCCCAAGCCTTCCTCCTGCACTCCAGGGCCCATTTCGGCAGACACGTACGTCGAGGGGCACGTTTCCACTTTTGACGTTTTAAAAACTTTGCAAGTGTAGAGCAGGAAGTAAAAATTTGCTCGGTTGCACAGCACTGTTTAACCACCTAGCTAGAGGCTCAGACTGCAGGTGTAACTTTTGTTAGCCCACAGTTCTTTTTGTGGCTTAAATGTTTAAATCTGCAACTTTAATGTTGCCTCTGTGCAGGTTTTAATTTTCTTGTTCATGAGGCAAAACAAGCTTTGAGGAAACTTACTCCAGTGCCATAAAGTTGCCCATTGTGTGACGGTCAAATGTAGCTGTGCTAGAAATCTAGGGAGCACAATCTGATGTGGTGCAGTACAAAATGTTTGCAACAGGTTTTTAGGCTAGGACATGAGTTGCTTCATCCTTTACAATATCTGAAGACTGGGTCTGTTTTCAAGATTCACCACATTCATTTTGTTAAAATTGGGTAAGTTTCAGTCATTGGGCTTGATTTTTTTTTTTTCCAATTGTGAAAGGTCTTCCATGTTCTTTTAGAAATAGGTTACAGTATCTTTATTAACAGAGCCATCAAGTTTATTCTTACAAGGTCTTACTGAACAGTTGTATGATTGTTCTGCAGCTAAGATAGTTTGCATGTTAAATAATCATCCTTGCCTAATTTTTCTTTCCTTGTGTGTGTGATATGGATGGCAGGGAAGGAAATGGCTTTAAATAACGTAGGGAAGAAACGGTTGCCCTTATTTGTTCATTTTATTACACTAGCTGTATTTTGGTTTTGGACCTGACAATGTAAAGAGAGCAGAAAGAGTTCAAACTGCTGATGGCTTCTATGAGTTTTAATCTTGCAGACCTCCTACCTCACTGAGCAGGGGTACGGCTAGCCTTATAAGAGGGGTCTGTACTAGGAAATAGCCTGGTACTCGCTCTGGTTGTCCCGATGTTGGCTAGCAGTGAAATCGTTTTCAGTGCCAGTTTGCAAGGGTGGGGGAAGCCACTGCTGGCTTTTGTCACGTGAGCTATTTGCTTAGTGTAGACGTTGCTGCTTTGTTTGTGGGAGAGGGGCGACTGTGGTTTACCAGAGCTTGCTAGGAAATAAGAACTCTGGAGTTAATATTGACTGCCACTAGTTCAGTCTGACTTCAGGAAAGTCAGTTAATTTATCTGTGTGGCATTCAGGAGGCATGATGGCAGTACGTATAACGATCTCAGCTAGCTCTCCCAGGTACAGTCCCACTTGGGATCCAAGGTTTGTATTCAGGGCACTAGCTCATGCTGCTGTGGTTTCGCTGCTGTTCTTAGTGAGCAAATTTGCATGTGCTTGCTGTGGTGTTCTACTCTCTGTGCCTTTGTTTCCCCTCTGTAAAATGGAGGCACTTTAGAGTGCTCAGGGTTAATTAGTTGCTATTTTCAAAGCACTGTAAAAAAAAAATAAAAAAATCAAGTGCTACATAATGTAATATTTAGCACTTACATAGTGCACTGTCTTTCCCTATTTTGCGGATGGAGACATCAGCCCAAGATCACTCTGCAAGTCAAGTCAGGGCTGCTGATAGAATCCAGATCTCTTGATTCTTGGTTCTGTCACCAAGCGACCGTACCCCTCTGGAAAGTAATAGGATGTTTAACCAGAATTTGGCAGCATTAATACCTGGCATGTAAACTGCATTTTATCTCAGCAGTTCAAGCCAAGACTGAGTAGGAAGCTTTAATATAATGCTGTTCCCCCACCCTTCATCCACTTGGGTCTTTCTGTTTGGCAGGGCAGTGTTTTCGGATGTGAAGCTGTCAAGATCTGGCTGGCTTCTGTAGTGAATCTGGTTTTCTTGCATGCTGACGTGAACCTGCACTTGAATGCCCTGCCCCGGCATGAGTGAAGTGCTTTCATCCCCCTCTCATGTTATTGGTCCTGAAACCCACCCAAACCTTTCACCCTTTCCAGCGCAAGACCGATCTGAATAGCCCCCAAGAAGCCCCACCAGCCCAACCCAAGAAAAAGTCAGGTCGCCCAACTGTAAGTCCTGTTGGGGATGGGGAACAACTAACCCAGCGGGTGTCTGTCTTTTGGGAATGAACTGGAGGAAGAAACAGCCCCTGTTGGAACAAAAACTTCCGGCTAAGGTGTGTGGGCCTCAGGTGGTCTGAGTCCTTGCAGAGCATTTTCCACTCAGTGCTCTGCTGGACCTTCAGGAATCCGTTCATAGGCAGACAATCAGGGTTTCTACTTGGATAGGCCTTAAGAACTCAATAGGAAACCTTCCCTCTTCAAGCTAGAGACCCTGGGTTGCAGAGCTGCACCGTTATTTCAGGGCCCATGCCCATCGCTAGGGGTTAAGAACAGCCACACTGGGTCAGACCAAAGGTCCATCTAGCCCAGTGTCCTGTCTTCCAGTAGCGGCCTGTACTGGGTGCCCCAGAAGGAACGAACAGACCAGAGAATCAAGTGATCCATCCACTATCACCCATTCCCAGCTTTTGGTAAACAGAGGCTGGAGACACCAGCCCTACCCATCCTGGCTAACAGCCTTTGATGGACCCAACCTCCATGAATGGATCTATTTTTCTTTTCCTTTCTTTTTTTAAACCCTATTCTAGTCTTGACCTTCGCAACATCCTCAAGCGAGGACTTCCACAGGCTGACTGTGCATTGTGTGAAGAAATACTGCCTTTCGTTGGCTTTAAACCTTCTGCCTATTCATTTCATTTGGTGACCCCTATTATTTGTGTCATGGGTAGGAGTAAATAACTTTTACTTTCTCTGCACCAGTCATGATTTTATAGATCTCTGTCCTGTCCTCCCTTAGTCATCTCTTTTCCAAGCTGAAAAGTTCCAGGCTTGTTACTTTTGCCTTACATGGCAGCTGTTCCAGACCCCTAATAATTTTTGTTGCCTTTTTCTGAACCTTTTCCTATATATATAATATATATATATATATTTTAAATGAAGCAACCACACCTGCACACAGCACTCAAGGTGTGGGCATACCATGGATTTCTGTAGAAGCAATATGATATTGTCTCTCTTAGCTATCCCTTTTTAATGGTTCCCAGCATTTGTTAGCTTTTTAAACTGCTATTGCACACGGAGGGGGTGTTTTCAGGGAACTATCCACACTGACTCAAAGATCTTTCTTGACAGCTAATTTAGACCTCATCATGTTTGCATGTGCAGCTGGGTTAGGGTTTCCCGAGGTGCATTACCTTGCATTTCTCAGCACTGAATTTCATCCGCCACTTGGTTTCCTGGCCACTCAATGTTGTGAGATCCCTTAGTAGCTCTTTTCAGTCTGCTTTGGACTTAACTGTCTCAAGTAATGTTGTGTCATGGACAAACTGTTGGTCCCTTTTCCCAAAACATGATGGATGTTGAACAGCACTGGTCCCAGTCAGGGGCGTAAGAGGTTAAACACGTAAATGCTTACAGGTTGGAGCAGCCAGCTGTGTGGGGGTTGCAGGCAGGGCCACACCAGCATCAGACTGGTGGGACCCTAGTCACGTGGGGGTGTCTAGCAGGGCCCTGGCCCGTCCCACTCTGCTGGAGGGGGAGGGCTGGCGGGACCCTGACCTACAGTTAACCAGTTAAACTTCATAATTTTAGTTATTTAATTGGTTAACTATTTAAATGGTTATGTACATTTCTAATCTCAGTATACATCCTTGGTGGGCAACACTGGTCTTGACATGCTGCAAACTGACCTCTTACTCCTACCGTTTGTTTCGTGTCTTTTAACCGAGTAGTGAGTCATGAATAGATCGTCTCTTTACCCCACGATTTGCTTAATAGTCTTTGGTGAATCACCTTGTCTGAGACTTTATAAATGTCCAACTACATGTATCCACTGGATCATCCTTGACCACATATTTGTTAACCCTTCAAAGAATTCTAGTAGATTGAGGCATGATTTTCCCTTCACGAAAGCCACGTTGACTTCCCCCACAAATCCCATTTTTGCTTGCTCTGTTGGGTGGGCTTCTTCACACAGCGTGTAGTCAACCTGTGAAACTCATTGCCAGAGGAGGCTGTGAAGGCTAGGACTATAATAGAGTTTAAAGAGAAGCTAGATAATTTCATGGAGGTTAGGTCCATAAAAGGCTATTAGCCAGGGGATAAAATGGTGTCTTGGCCTCTGTTTGTCAGAGGCTGGAGAGGGATGGCAGGAGACAAATCGCTTGATCACTGTCTTCAGTCCACCCTCTCTGGGGCACCTGGTGCTGGCCGCTGTTGGCAGACTGGATACTGGGCTAGATGGACCTTTGGTCTGACCCAGTACGGCCGTTCTTATTTTCTTATGGCTTTGGGGTTTTGGAGGGGCTTTTGCTGATTTTTCTGGTCTATTCCTACCTTTGTCACTGATTTACTGAATGACCTCTGCAAAAGTCACTTCAGTCATCCGTACCTCAGTTTCCTCATCTATACCTTGAGGCTCTTACACTAACACTCCTGCGAGGGAGGTAAAGTCACATTTGCAAAGGTTTTGATGTGCACTAAAGAAGCTTGGAGAGGTTCTAGAGATGCAAATATTAAGGTAGCCTACAGTTTGGCGCTGAAGAGAAATGGTGGTGGTCAGCGCCTGCCAGCTCTGTCAGAAATTTGTTCAGGGGCACAGTCTAATTTTTGTGCTTAAAGTTGTCTTTAAAGTGCTTGTGGTCAGCGGTGCTTTCTCCTAGCTAGCCTGTAAAATCTCTTCCTCGTTTTCCCAGTGTTGTGTCTGTCTTAGTCTGGAGCTGTGCCAACAAGCTCGTTTTTCATCTTGGTTTCTCTTATTGCAGAGCGCGCAAACGACCTCTTCTGCTGGGCCTGCTGGTGACCAAAGCGAACTGGTCACCAGAATCGCTAACCTGGAGGTGGAGAACCAAAACCTCCACAGTGGTAAGTGAGAAATCTCATGCAAGCAAACACATGGGACTCAGGCAGCCAGTGGCAGGCACATCTTACTGAACGCTCCGTGCAATGTGGTGAAGCCTTGTGAATTGTGTGTATTTTGGTGGTGGTTTCGTTAGCATTGGGATAAGGAATTTTCTCAAGTTAGTAGTTTGGGGTGAGGAATCTTTTTTGGTTCAGGAGCCGCTGACCCGCAGAAAAACCATAGAATCCTAGAACTGGAAGGGACCTCGAGAGAGCAAGTTCAGTCCCGTGTCCTCACAGCAGGACCAAGCACCATCTGCCCAGCAGGTGGGGGCCACACACAAGTGAGAAGCAAAAAAGCCAAACCCTCACTGATGTGACCCCCGACTAAGGAGGAGAAAGACACTCCCCACGTTCCCCTTGCAGGCCAGAGTCTAGGGAGCCCTGGCTAGTAGATTTTGTGTGCTCCAAGCCCTGCGGTGAGGCTGGAGCTCCAGCGCAGACTCCCCAATGCTGGGGGGAGCCGTAAGCCTCAGGGGCTGCATCCGGCCCCCACCTCTGGGAGGAATTGAGTTTGTTTGCTTGCCTGCAGTGAGAGCAAACTCATCCTGACCTGACCCCAGGATTCTTGGGGGAGCCAATAAGATGAGAAAGTTCTTTCTCCTTTTGCTAGTCGTTGCAGATCTTCAGTTGGCCATCTCCAAGCTGGAAACACGCCTGAGCATGCTAGAAAAATCCTCCGGCTCTCACCATCCCACGGCAACGCCACCCACACAGGTAATTGAGCTCTCAAGGTGCCAGGTCCGTTGAGAGCACTTCATGCCACCCACCAAGGAGAAGGGTGCCGCGTGGAGAGATTAAGGCCTCCTCAGCAGAGCCTTCTAGAGCTGCTCTTTCTTGCTCGTCCCAAGCCCAGGGTAGATGCAGAGCATGGACTCTCCTGCTTTACGCCCTCTGAGGATGGTGGGGCCACATTCTTGGTGGGGTAAATCTGCAGCAGTCCTCTAAATTCTGCGACCCCAAGCCCAGTTGTTTACGCTTGTGTATAAATGGGAGCACACAAAGAAAACACAACTTCTTGGTACATATTAGATATATAGCAAGGAGACCCCTGTGCAGGTGGCCAGACTTGAGAACCTATTGCTTCTACTAATTCTCGTGAGCTTCTTTGCCTCCAGTAGGAAAAAGTAATTTCTCTGGGAGCAGAGTATTCTGCACGTGTTGCATCTTTCCCCACCGTGGAGGATGCATTAAGGACCTTTAATCAAAGGATTTCTTGCGTAGATGTCCCTTAAGCATCTTCTAGTAGGGCAGTGAGATTAACTTACATAATGTGGATCATTCTCTCTCCCTCCCTTCCTCATGTAATGAATTGTTTGTGCACTGGAGTGATTTGTTCTGGGGGTTATTTTCAAGTGCATATGCTGCTGTGTGTGCACAAGAGGGCAGCTTGCAGGCACGTGTCTGGCTCTTAGCCCAGTTCCAGCAGATCTAAACGTCTATCGAGTGCTTGAAGAGAAGGACCAAGTGTCTGGCGGCATGACCGTGCCTTTGGACAGTGACCGTCTTGCTTTATCATGTCAGGACTAATTGCAGTGGGGGGGGAGGGGGGTGGAGTTTGCTGCTTTGTTTTACACTTAGATTAATTTTCTCCCTTTTTGGCCCATTGCTTCCGTAAAGCACGTCACCCCAATGAAGAAGATGGAATCACCTGCTTCTCCCCCAAAGAAAGTACAACTCCCGCCTGCTCCACCTGCGAGGAAAGCAGGGCCGTCGGAGGCTGACGATGAGGATGAGGATGATGACATCGACCTCTTTGGCAGTGATGACGACGAGGAAGACCAGGAGGCTGCCAAAGTTCGGGAAGAGCGACTCCGCCAGTATGCAGAGAAGAAGTCCAAAAAACCTGGCCTCATTGCCAAGTCTTCCATCCTGCTGGATGTCAAGCCTGTAAGCAGCTTACGCTATTCCTTACACCACCGATGCTGTGGCTTTGAAGTGGGGTTCCTAAGCTGACATGGCAGAATGTGGGTTACATCTCCCTGGCTGACTGCAAATTACAGAGACGATCCGCATACGATTGTTTGGGTCAACATTGAGCACTGCATGGAGGGATCGGAGTTGTCCTGTTCCATAGTAAAGAGGGCAGTTGCAGATGGTGGCACTTGGACCAATCCTGGTTTGGAATACCTTCCTTCTCGTAGGGCAAGGGTGGGCAAAAGGGCCTCCGTGGGCCGGATCCAGCCCATCAAGTAGATTGATCCGGCCCTCGGAGGCCCTGCCACTCCTCTGCTCCCAGGCCAATTAGGGTTTGGGGGTGAGGAGAGCACACAGTTTCCTCCGCCCTTGCCCTTGCTCCTGCCCTGCAAGGAGTGTGCGGCGTTTAGGAGTGTCACGTGCTCCTGATAGGGCGGGATGAGACTTTGCGTGTTCCCCCGCCTCTGAGCCCTGATTGGCTTGGGGGCAGAAGGGGGAGCATGCAAAGTCTCCTTCCCCCACCCCCAGATCAATTATGGTCTGTAGGTGGGGAAGCAGGGAAGTATACTGGCCCCACCCCTTCTGCGGTGTATTGAGTCAGCACCTAGGGGTTTGTGTGGCCTGGAACCTCTTTCAAAATTTCTGAAGTGGCCCCCAGCAAAAAATTATCTCCTCCCTTCCCCAGTATTAGGGCTTGTTTCCAAAGTTCAATAGTGTGAGACGTTGGGGTGTAAATCTACAGCTCCCCAGCCTACTGTGCTCTATCTGGGCAGGTAGGCCTTGCTGCTGCGTACTAAAAGTTCCATAGTGCGCTGCAACGTAATCTTGTTTCAAACTTCCTGGTGGCAAGCTCGAGTATTTGTACAATCACACCCTGGCTTGCCCCACATGTTTCTGTGAGGACAAGCCCTCAAAAAAAGAACTTGCACCTGTTAGAGTGTAAATAGCTGAACTATGGAAACTGTTTCCATAGTATGGAATCAGGAAAGCACAGTCTCTCCTAATATCACAATAGAACAGCCCAACATTTTGGGCTAACTAGAGAAGCACTCCTTGGTATTTTTACCAACTCTCGGGGGTCATAATGAGTTCCTGAAACTGACACCTGAGATGGAAAGTGCCAAAACATGTCCCTGTAGGTGTGCGGGATCCAGAGCGTCTGCGGTGACTTGGTCTCACTTCATGCAGAGTCACACTTGAGATGATAGGGCGGGATGGCTCTGGGAAAGGCTCCTTTCATCCAAAAAGGGATCCTTAACAGAGACTGATGGGGAAATGAGTGGAAAGCGCTGACTACAGAGTAGAGCATTGCCTGGCAAATTGGCATGGTACAAGTAGAAGTAGTGAGTGTGTTGGTCTTGCTCTCTGCTGAGCATTGAAGAGTTCTGTCTCCCATCTCCTCGCTGCCTTCCCGATCGCAGCCCTTTGCTGCGGTGTATTGAGTCAGCACCTAGGGGTTTGTGTGGACATGGCGTGTGTGCCCCATGGAGACAGTTCAGCTGGCATTGTTGAGGCTTGCAGAGTCCTCCGTCCTGCAGCCCAATGCGGTGCCAGTGAACCTTCTGAGGTCCCTTTTTGTGCTTTGTTAGTGGGACGATGAAACGGATATGGCGAAGATGGAGGAGTGTGTCCGGTCCGTTCAGATGGACGGCCTGGTGTGGGGAGCCTCCAAGCTGCTTCCAGTGGGTTATGGCATTAAGAAGCTCCAGATCCAGTGCGTAGTGGAGGACGACAAGGTTGGAACAGACATACTGGAGGAGGAGATCACCAAGTTTGAAGATTACGTAAGTTTTCCACTTGTACCTTTCAGACGCCTGGTCTCTTAAACCCGCATCCCTAGACCCCACTTCATGTGTTTGCATCCCTCAGTATATTCAGATTCTGCATCATCAAAACTTTCATTGGGTGGGAAGCAGGGATGTAAAAGGTTTAGCTGATAAGTCTCACTCTTAACAGGTGAAGCTTACTGGTTCGGGTTAACCAGTATGGATTAACTGGGGTTAACCAGTGGTTGGGGGGGGGGGATAGCAAATCTTGACATTGCAGCGCCCACAGCACATGTAGGCTTTTTAGTAGTTACATAGTTACATTTTTAAATGACATTTTACTAGGGGTGGGAAGATTTAACTGGTTAGCCTCACCCTTAATGAGAGAGGCTCACCAGTTACGGTTAACCAGTGGGGCTAGAGCAGCCCCTGCCTGCAGCGGGGGAGGGACCGTTCCAACCCAGCAGTGGGCAGGGGGCCAGTCCAGCTGGGCCGGAGCAGCCCCCCTCGCTTGCCCCCAGTTAACCAGTTAAACAATAGCTGTAACCAGTCAGCCAGTTAAACAGGATTTTACATCCCGAGGGGGAGTATTGAGTGTTTAGTTCCCATGTTTGCAAAGACACTGGAAAACACGAAGCGAAGCGTATCAGAAGCAGAGAGCCTGCAAACAGCCTGAAGCCGTATGTCGGCTGTGAACCTCCCTTGTTCGCCTCACTGGGTTGCTAGGCCCTACTGCTTGGTGTGTTAACACTTCAGGGACCGCAATTCACTGTTTCCTTGCTAATTGTTTTAGTGGGCCTTGGAGATGTGGGTTGGAGTGAAGCCTATAGCACTGGTGGAATTGTTGGTGGCTCTGTGGGGAAGAGAAGAGAAGAGACCCATGTGGATGGGGAACAAGGAGAGAAACAAAAGGCATAAATCGTGGCAATCCTACTTGAGTGGTGCTCAAGGTGCAATAAGAACACAGTTAATTTTACTAATAAAGGCCGCCATCTACCTCTGTTTTTGATCTGTGCAAACTACCCTTTGACGTCACTGGGAGGCTAGTGTGGATTCTCCCCCGTTTGTGGTCCTGTATGTTACTTTAGATACAACATTTTTAAACAAACAATATATAAGCCACCTTGAATATTTTAAATAGACGCGGGGTAAAAATATTTTAAATAAATATTAAATAAATAGATTCCGGGGCATATGTAATCCTAAAACTATCCTGCCCCAGGGACCATAATTAAAAATGGAACTTATCCCCTTTCTATAGGGTGAGTTTGAAACCTCTTTTAATTGGGAAGCTGTTTGTGGTGTAGACCATCTCTTACCCATTTGTACAATACCTAGCATCCTAGGGCCAAAATCCGGATTATGGGGCTTATATAAATATTAATGGCAGTCTTAAAATATGACCACTTGTGAGACTGACTAATTGTTGAATTATAATAAACTACTTACTAAAGAATTGTCCTTGAGAAACTTGGTGGGGAGGGTGATAGGGCAAACTTCTGACAAGAGACCAGCCCAGTCAGTGCTTTCTGTACATCTGAAATCTCTGGACTATGTTTCAATAGCTTCAGCTGCATTTCTTCTTCTATTCCAGGTGCAGAGTGTCGACATAGCAGCTTTCAACAAGATCTGAGAGCTCCTGTTTATCCTTTCTGGAACTGTGATTAATAAAAGGTCAAGATTTTGAGTGCAGCTGGTGTGGGATGTCTTTCCTTGCAATGTGCCCCAGCCGCACAGGGGAGCGCAAGGTGGTAGCCAACATCCCAAGTGTCTCTTGTGCATCTTGCTTACCAGACTTCAAAATAGGGAAAGCTGGCTATTCCCAACCCCAACATCGGTGCCATGCTGGAATCGCAAGGGGTCCTACGAAGTAGCCCAGAGTGATTCACCACAAATAGCTCCCACTTGGCTGTTTCCTGCTTCCACTTCACCCGAGCTGGGGTTGGGATCCCGTTGTCTCCTTACTCTTCAACCCAGTGTGCAAACATTAGGTGATGATGTAAGGCTCGTACTTTGTACCTTCCTGAAGAATCCAGATTAATAATGGTTTAATTTCATTGTGCTGAGCATTGGTCATAAAATAGTGAGGGGGTTTTAAGGTTTCAGTTATTTAGAGCTGCTAAAACTAGCTCGTGGTTCAGAAGTGTTGCTGGTTTGTTAAGTTAGCCTGATTAAAGTTACCTAACTTTAACTAGGTTAACTTCAGGTAACTTTAAGTAGCTGTCTTGATTCACATTAGCTGCTTTAATGGTGGTTTTTATTTAAAAAAACAAATCGAATCCCCTCTAACCTGAAACTGTCCTTTGAATGTGCCTCCCACCGGCAGGGGTCAGGAAGGGCACGTCCTCATCTCTTTTCTCTGAAAAATTGGGGCTGGCCCCAGCGGGGGATGGGACATAGGGCAGGGAGGGCCTAGGCACGTGGCTGACTGGTTCTTGCTCCCATGCTCAGGGTCTAGCTAATTGCCCCAGGTGGGGTTGGGAAAGAATTCCCCCCCCCCCGGGACAGACTGGCAGTGACCTTGGGATTTTTCGCTTTCCTCTGCAGTGTGGGGCTACAGGTCACTTACCAGCGGTATCTGTGGATGTCTCGCATACTCATTTCCCTGCCATTTGCAAGGACTGTGGGTACAGGGCATCTCTGTCCCTCCTAGCCATTGCCTATGGCATGTAAGTCTAGTTGGTTGTGACCTTCAGTGCTTCAGCCTACTTCCAGTCGTTAGGGTGAGGATGCAGCTGCTGGGTGGTATTGGTTGCCTGAGATGTGCAGGTCAGCAGAGCCCTGCAAACCCACAGGGATCCACTTTATATCTGTAGGCGTGGATATCCGTGGCTCATCTTTGCAGATGGGGAAATAAAATATTGTATCTGCACAGGTCTCTACAGGTGTCTCTCTGATCTAGTGGGCCCCTCCGGTTGTACACTCTGAGACTCATTGAGCTGTGCGACCGGAGGAACAGATAATACTCAGGTGTCTGGGGGCTAACTCTCTTATCTGTCAGTATTCACACTGACATTGCTTTCAGTCATTGAGAAGTAATTCTCTTGGGACCGCCACATAATTCTTATGCAGTCCATTTACCCCAGAGTTCATACTAGGCTAGGATACAGACGTAGCAGAAGCAAAGAATTTCCTAGGAATGTGAGCTTGGAAGGGATCTCGATAGGATAATTCGTATAGTCCACTCCCCTGCAATGAAGCAGGACTAAGTACTATTGAAACCTGTGGTTCTCAACCAGGGGTATAAAAAGGTCTTTCCCTGTGCCTAGTTTTACAACAGGCTACGTAAAAAGCACAAGCAAGTCAGAACAAACTAAAATGATCATACAATGATTTGTTTATATTGTTCTACATACACTGAATTGTAAATTAAAAAAAAATCAATAGGACTATAGATACTGTAATGTTATGGTACAAATGAGAAAGTAAGCCATTTCCAGTCATAGTTGCTATGACAGTTTTTTGTATTTTTTTTTTTCTGATTTTTGTAATCAAGTAATTTTCAAGTGAGGTGAAAACTTAGGGGTATGCAAGACCAATCAAACTCCTGAAAGGGGACAATCAGGAAAAATTGAGCCTCTGATCTACACCTTTCCTGAAAGGTATTTGATTGGAGGTTTTTAAGAACTAGTGAATGGTGGAGATTCCACAACCTCTCTAGTAACTTGTTCCAGTGCTTAACTACCCTGACATCTTTTTCTTAATGTCCAACCTAAATGTCTCTTGCTGCCATTTAAACCCATTTCTACTTGTCCTGTCCCCAGCTGTGGGGAAGCTGAGCGTGTTCATATGCCAAGTGCATGCTGCTTCCCAGTAATCTGAGGCTGCATGCCTTGGGGAATGGGTTGCAAGTGGGGGGGAGACGACGAGACATGGGGAACAGGTGCACACACACAGGTCACTGGGTCTCCCGGACTGGATTGCAAATGTGCAGTGGCCTATGAGTAGTGAGTTTGAGATCCCTGCTTTAAAGGCTGCATTCCCTGCCATCTGTGCATTCCCTTCTGACAGCTACTCCGTGTGTCTGGGGTCTGTTGGGGACGTGCAACGAAAGTGCCTGCACTGCCACAACCTCAGCCCGTACAAGCAAGGCAGGAGATTTACAGCTGAAGTTTCTCCTGGAGGCATCGCTTTGCCCGATGTTTGAACTGGAAGTACGAACCCTTCCTGGCCAGAAATCCCCTACGGCGGGGTGGCCCTGTCCAGCAAAGGGCCCTGTTCCAAGGCAAAGCAGCAAAGAGACCGGTGATTGACACTGAATGCGAAGTTGTGTAAAAAAAGGCTCTGATACTGACCAAGCACTCCCCGCACTGTTAACAGGCCCCTCTGGAGCCACGGGTACCAAAAAGCATAGAGTAAGCTCCCCCACAGGAGCAAAGGGGAAAATAGAACATCCCCACCACCGCCACTCATCTGCAAGGAGCATTTCTGCGCTTGTGTTGCCACCTACTGTTGGCACATGAATTTCAGCCAGACACAATGCAGTGTCAGTGTCAAAGGCACATGCCAGTACTGTGCTTCTCTATTGTTATACTTAAACAAAGCACACGAGATCTTTTACAGGGGAAAAGGCAGTATGCTGCATTTAGTGAGACTACAAGTGTTAGCATATGCTTTCCAGTCGCACACACCATGCACACATTCCTACCAGTTGCTGTTATAATTACCAGTCCAGAGTCTGGATCAATCTAGTGGCCAGCTAGAGCGATCACAGAGGGGGAGCCAGACTGTCGGTTGCGATCCGATGCTCCTGGAGTTGGTGGCAAGACGAACCCAAAGTTCCATGGCAAAGCATCCTGCTTTTATAATCCTTCTCTCTGCCGAAGTTTATGGATTTTGCTGTGTCAGTCATTATCTTTTGATGTTCCCATTCCAAACATCTCCAAGTTTTCAGGGGTGCTAACAGTCACCTTTAAAGCTGTCAATTTGCCCCTCCTTAATCATGGGTGCATGCTGATGGCTCTTTTTGACACTGGTCAGTCTGTCTTCACCCACATTACCCCCTCCTTTCTTGGCCATCTGGCTTCAACAATGGCCTCTACACCTTGGCTGTGTCTACACTGGCTTGATCTTGCACCGAAGTGGCCACTTCTGCGCAAAAACATGCTGCCTGTCTACACAGGCGAGGAGTTATTGCGCAAGAATGCTGTCGTTCTAATGTGTGAAATCAGTGCTTCTTGTGCAAGAACTATGATGCTCCCGCTCAGGAATAAGCCCTCTTGTGCAAGAACAATTGCACAAGAGGCTAGTGTAGACAGGCAACATGAATTTCTAGCGCAAGACAGCCCGATGGTTAAAATGGCCATCGGAGCTTTCTTGCGCAAGAGAGCGTCTCCACTGGCACGGATGCTCTTGCGCAAAAGCACAGCTCTTGCACAAAGGCACATGCCAGTGGAGACGCTCTCTTGCGCAAATACTTGTAACGCAAGAGTTCTTGCGTTAAAGAGTATTTGCGCAAGATCATGCCAATGTAGACGTAGTTAGGGGGTATAGATTTCTTGTGCTGTACTTAAATAGAACTTTGGCTAGTTTACCTTTTGTTCTTGCTAGGGCCACAGGAGAATGACAACAATGCATGCCCAGTTTATTAGCCTCGTTAACATAGGCCCTGCAAGTGACAAGTGGTACTTCTGTTGTTCTAAATATCTCGTTTCCACTCCAATTCATCTGAGGAAGTGGGTTTTGCTCACAAAATCTGATCCTATATATTTTGGTTAGTCTCTAAGGTGCCCCAGGACTTCTTGTTTTTAAAGTTACAGACTAATGGGGCTGCTCCTCTGAGCTTTTATACCGGTGCAAAGTTGAGCATTAAGTTCTCAGCTGCCAGAAGCAGTCGCCAATCTGTTAACTTCAATAATTCTACAGCAGCAAATTCAGTCTTTTATCTCCCCTGCTCCCTGTACTGCGCCTGGCTCTTGAGATGTTTCCTCACCTGTAGGCTGATAACATTTTGCTGGGGCACTTGAAGTTCAAAGCTCAGGAACACAATACAGGTTGCAGCTATTGGCAGGGCTGCTTAATGCGGGCCCGGAAGGCACCCGTGCCCTGCTAGGACGGTGATGAATGGGGGTAAGAATTCCAAAGTGCAGTGCCTGGGCCTGGCAGGATGCTCTGAGCCCTCAGTGAGGAAAGCAGCTGAGCCCAGTAACCCCAAAGCGATGGGGGCTATAGTGATTTCATGGCAGGTGGGAGCCCAAATACCCAAGCCATGACAGAGTGGGCTCTACCAAGCCACGCTGGAGCAGTGTGTGTGTGTGGGAGGGGATACCCAATACCATTCCCCGCTGGTACGGCCGCCCTGGGCTGGGCGAAGAGCAGGAGCCCCGCTCGGACTACAAGTCCCAGGCGCCCTTGCGGGCTGCGGGGACGCCCATTGGCCGCAGGCGCCCCTGTGCCCCACGTGACGCGACAGCTGGCGGCCGCACGTGCGAGGCTGGCGGGGAGCTGGCCGGGATGGAGCCGGGCCCGCGGGCGCTGCTCACCGACCTCTACCAGTTCTCCATGGCCTACGGCTACTGGCGGGCCGGGCGGCAGCGGGAGCCGGCCGCCTTCGAGCTCTTCTTCCGCCGCTGCCCCTTCCAGGGGGGCTTCGCCCTGGGCGCGGGGCTGGGCGAGTGCCTGGCCTTCCTGCGGGGCTTCCGCCTGCGCGGGCCAGGTAGGGTCTGGGGGGCGGGCAGAGCAGCGCCAGGGAGTGTGGGGGGCAGAAGAGGTGGGGGCAGTGCCGGGGAGTCGGGGGAGTGAGCCTGGGAAGCGACAGGCGGGGTGGAGCAGTGCCAGGGAGTGTGGGGGGCAGAAGAGGTGGGGGCAGTGCCGGGGAGTCGGGGGGGTGAGCCTGGGAAGCGACAGGCGGGGTGGAGCAGGGCCAGGGAGTGTGGGGGGCAGAAGAGGTGGGGGCAGTGCCGGGGAGTCGGGGGGGTGAGCCTGGGAAGCGACAGGCGGGGAGGAGCAGTGCCAGGGAGTGTGGGGGGCAGAAGAGGTGGGGGCAGTGCCGGGGAGTCGGGGGAGTGAGCCTGGGAAGCGACAGGCGGGGTGGAGCAGTGCCAGGGAGTGTGGGGGGCAGAAGAGGTGGGGGCAGTGCCGGGGAGTCGGGGGGGTGAGCCTGGGAAGCGACAGGCGGGGTGGAGCAGGGCCAGGGAGTGTGGGGGGCAGAAGAGGTGGGGGCAGTGCCGGGGAGTCGGGGGGGTGAGCCTGGGAAGCGACAGGCGGGGTGGAGCAGTGCCAGGGAGTGTGGGGGGCAGAAGAGGTGGGGGCAGTGCCGGGGAGTCGGGGGAGTGAGCCTGGGAAGCGACAGGCGGGGTGGAGCAGTGCCAGGGAGTGTGGGGGGCAGAAGAGGTGGGGGCAGTGCCGGGGAGTCGGGGGAGTGAGCCTGGGAAGCGACAGGCGGGGTGGAGCAGTGCCAGGGAGTGTGGGGGGCAGAAGAGGTGGGGGCAGTGCCGGGGAGTCGGGGGAGTGAGCCTGGGAAGCGACAGGCGGGGTGGAGCAGTGCCAGGGAGTGTGGGGGGCAGAAGAGGTGGGGGCAGTGCCGGGGAGTCGGGGGAGTGAGCCTGGGAAGCGACAGGCGGGGTGGAGCAGTGCCAGGGGTGGGTGGAGTGTGTGTGTAACCCCCACACCTAGCATGGCTCGCTGTTCTCTGCAGTGGCACTTGGACCATTTACAGCCCGAGAGAAGAACAAGGGAGCTCGACAGCCTATGCTGGGAGCCTGCTGGCTTTATAGCTCAAGCTGCCCCGGGCTCCTACACTAAGCTCCAGAGGTGTCCCAGATTCAAGTCTGCCCGGTGGCGGAGTGGGGCAGGTAGGGTGGAGACAGGAAGCGGTGGGAGCAGGCAGGGCAGGAGTCAATGCCACGGAGCAGCAGGAACAGATCTAGTGCTAGGCTGTAAGGCTTTGGGCCCTAAGTAGCTTGAGGCAGCACCCTATTATCTTTTTAGTGTGGGGATCACCCTCCCTCCTCCAAATTATTCCTGCTTGGGGACCCTTAGTGGGCTAATACAGCCTCCTAATATGGATGTGGGGCATGACCGGGGAGTAGGCAATGCCAGGGAGCATTAGGAGCAGGTAGGCAGAGGGGACAGCGTGAGGAACTGTTAGGGGCCAGTCAGTAGCACTATTGGCAGCTCTGTGAATAATTCTGTGGCTTGAGTTATCGCTTGTTAAATGTTATCTCAGCTCATGGCTTTGGCCGTCCTGATTGCTTCATCTCCCTCATCTGCTGCCCCAAATCCAGGGACTTCACAAATAAATAGCAGATGGATGTCCTTTTTGTGCTTGTGGAATCTTTACCCACACTTCCTCCTAATTCCTCTCTCCTGCCTGCTCTCCAATCCAAACCACTATCGGTCCCACGTGGCAGAGCTGCGCAATGAATTATAAAAACACTGTTTACTTGGAAAACAAAATGTCATCCGGGGACATTTCAGGCCTTTTCTGTTTCATGCCCTGTGATTCTGGGTCTGTTTTTGCCTTTGAAAAGTTGCAAGTTCACAGCACTTTCCTTTCTTTCCACTTGACATTCACGTCCGTGCTTGTTTCTCTGTTTCCCATTTGCTACGCAGCTGTGACTTGGCATAATGGTTGCTGTAGTGCGGGAACTCCGTCCCAGTGGCCTTTCTGTTCTCCTGGGAATTGGGGATGTAAGAGTGTAGCTGTTTAAACGGGTAACCGATAAATATGAGCTCATCGGTTACCCACACAATTGCATGTGGATACTAGAGGCAGCAGCCCGGGGCAGCAGCCTACTCCCCAGGAGCGGGGCAGGAGCCTGTATGTAATCGTGAACGATAACCAATAAGCCCAGACTTATTGGTTAACTGTTTACACGAATATACGTTCACATCCCTGCTTCTGACAGTGGCTAATGCCAGGTGCCCCAGAGGGAGGGAACACAACAGGCAATCATTGAATGATTCATCCTGCCACCCATTCCCCGGCCTTTCGTACACAGAGGTGAGGGACGTGCAGAACATGGTGCTGGATCTCTGGCCACATAGGCTAATAGCCACTGCGGGACCTATTCTCCATGAACTTATCTAGTTCTTTTTTTGAATTCTGTTACAGTTTTGGCCTTTATAACATCATCTGGCAAGGAGTTCCACAGGTTGACTGGAAAAAATATTTTCTTTTGTTTATTTGCGATCTACTGGCTATTTAATTTCATGGAGTGACTCCTAGTTTTTGTATTATTTGAAGAAGTAAACAACATTTCCTTTTTCAGTTTTTCCACATCAATCAGGATTTGAGAGATCGCTGTCATATCCCCTTAATCCTCTCTTTTCCAAACTGAAAAGTCCCTGCCTTTTTACTCTCTACTCATATGGAATGTGTTCATTACGCTTAATAACTTCTGTTGCTCTTCTTTGTACCTTTTCCCAAATCCAATTTTTTTTTCACCTGGAGTGATCAAATCTGCAATATGTGGGTGTACCATGGATTTATGTAGCAGCAATATGATACTTTCTGTCCGTTTCCTAATGAGTCCCAGTTTTCTGTTAGTTTTTTTGATTGTCACTAGGCTTGGAGCAGCTATGATCAGACAGCTGTCCCTAATGACTCAGAGATCTCGTTATTGATGGGTTTGGCTACTTTAGACTCCATCATTTTGTATGCGTCGTTGGGATGATATGTTGCCGTGTGCGTTACTTTGCATTTCTCAACACTGGGCGACGCCACGTGATGGAATTCAATCGCTCAGTTTTGTGACATCCCTCTGTAGCTCTTTGCAGTCTGCTTTGGATAGGGGTGACCTTCCCGCCCATTTTCACTGGGACAGTCCCGTCTTTAAGGGCTGTTCCCAGCACTGCAACGTTTTAAAAAAAAGGGCACGTTGTCCCATATTTCCCCTGCAGCAAGGGGTGGGCAGGAGCCACCAGCAGGCGGAGCTTCAGCCACTGAAGCGCCAGCGCCGGCGGCTCCTTTCCCCTCCCCACCCTGCATGCTGCGGGGCTGAACTTCATCCCTGCTGTGGGGCAAGGTGGGTGGGGAGACGCCGGTCCTGGGAGCTTAAGCTGCTGATGCCCCAGCGCTGGTGGCTCCTCCTCTCCCCCCCCCCCCCCAAACCACTCTGAGGCTGGAGCCCTGAGCGCCAGTGGCCCCTCCCCGCCTCAAGTGCCAGCGGCTCCCCCCTCCTGCTTCAGGGCTGAAACCCCAACCCCCCTGCAGGCTGAAGTCCCATGTGCCAGCAGCACCCCTCCCCCCTTGGTGTCCTGTATTTGGCCTGGGGAAATAGGGTCACCCTAGCTTTGGACTTGACCATCCTGAATAAATGTCTCCCCTGCAGATATTGCCCGCTCGCTCTTGACCATTTTCCCCAGATCGGTAGCTCCTCGGGGGCAGAGCATGGGAACGGCAGGGCCTTGGCGGACAAACGCTTCTCTTGCCCTGAGGCCTGTGGAGAGGGGAAGAGACTGGGGCGCCGGTGTCGAGGGCACGGCAGGCTTTGGGTTGCGCCGTTCGCAGCAGCACAGCCGGGCGCAGTGTGGCAGCGAGGGGGACGAGGTGTCGTGAAGAGCCTCGTGACGCTGGCACGGGGGTTCCCGGCGCACGCTGGGAGCAAGGCTGCTCCGAACGGCGCGCAGGGCGACGTAGAGCTGCGCTGTGAATGGGGCGGCCGGGGGCCTGAGGGCAGCAAAGGTTTCCCGCCGGGGCCATGTCAGCCGATGGTCAGGGCTCCCTATATCTGTCCCTTAAGACCGGCTGAAGTTCTTTTAAATTGTGCCTGGTTCTGTTACAGCAACTGAAGGAGTCAGGTTAAAACTTAAACAGTTACAGGTTTATTGAGGAAGCTTATAAATCATATGGTTGCAATGGCTATTGCTCTATTTCTTAACTGCTAAAAAAATATAGATCTTAAAAATGGTAGATAAAGATAAAGATAGAAAAATAGAAATAATGGTTCCAAGTAACAGCTTACTCTTTCTATGTGTACACTTAAGACAGAGGACCACACCCAGGTACAATTTTTACCCCCTTCTGTGCCTCTCGACTCCGGCATGTCAGGCCAGGGCCGGTCCCTCAATTCCTAGGAGAGACGAAAATATGAGGTGGGCGTCCCCATAGAACCTCGGGAGGTCAAACACCGAACCCGACCAGCAGGTAGAGGGTAGAAGGAGTCTGCTGCTGTACCACCTTTATACTCATGGGGTCACGTATTTCTCTTTCTTATCTGTCATGCCAAATGGGGCTGGTCTGTCTTTTGTGAGACCAGTTCTTACAAGGGAGTTGTGAACTTCATTTACACTTGTAAGAGAGAGAACTAAATTGGAATTACTGGGGATTCTTTTCTCAGTGGCAAATTCCTCTCCCAGGGACTGTGTGTGTGTTCGAATCAACATGGGTGCCAGCCGGGGCCGTTCTCGCAGCCTCGAGGCCAGCTTATTGCCGTAATCGCTCTCTCTCTCCACATATCTGTTTTTTCAGCTTCTCAGGATCAGATGAGCCAGCATAGACTATGCTGATTTTACTGCTCCTTCTCTGCCCTGTATGCTTCAGAGAGGCAAATAAGATGGATGAGATGGGGGGTTGGTCTGTCTGGCTACAGGCCACTCGGGGGGGGGGGGTTGGTTTGGAGGACTCCAGCGTGAGACGCACACCAAGGCCGTCGTGGCGGTGCCGGCGCTGACTGGGCCTGAGGCGCAGAGCTGGCGGCAAACCCTCCGGGGCAATGCTTTTCGGACCACTTCCGTCTCAGCCCTGCCAGCTCACCCTCCCAAGGCTGGGAGCCAGGGCCTGCCAGCAGCTTGCGTCCCCAGGGGCCAGAGCATCCCTACCTCTGCTAGGCCAGTCGTTCGTTCTTCACCCGGAAACAGGGTCATTGGCCACCTCTCCCGGGTTACGTCCTCTCCTGGAATCCCCTCTGTGCAGACGCTTCCCTTGGAGCTGTGGTGGCCGAAGGGCTGTCCCTCTGGGTCACCTGCCTTTAACCACCAGGCTCTAAGAACCTGATTTCCCATGTCCGTGCCTCGCGCCCCCCGCCAAGGCTTGTGATAATCAATGTGAGACCCAAGCTGTCAGCAGAGATTTCAGCTGGTGCTCTTTGGTGGACTAGGGCCTAAACCCCAGACCAAAAGGGTCCCTGTAGCCCCAATGGACCTCCATGCCCTCTGCTAGCTGGCAGCATGAGGTCCTTGGTTCAGAGGGAGGGTTGCTCAGTGGTTAGAGCGCCGGATTGGTTGGTGAGAGATCTGAGTGCTCCTCCCCCCCCCCTCGCCTCCCATGCTTTGAGCTGTCCTGGTCAAGTCCCGTCCCTGCCTTGTGCCCCGTTTCCCCAGAATTCTCCCCTTCCCTGCAGGGTGGTCGCAGAGCCCAGAGCGGAGACACGGGGAGGGAAGTGGCTGCAGAAATGCCAAGTGTGAATTCTCCCGCATGCTAACTCTGCTTTCAGCTGGCAGATAAAGCTGATTACAGTCAAACTTGAGTGTCTCTTGCGTGGGGTCTGGATCCCTATTGGCTGGAAGGGTCCTCTCCGGTCAGATGCAGCAGGTAGCGATGGGGGATTATACTTTTCACTGTCAGTGGGCATTACATCCATCATCCCCCCCAACCCCCCACACCCTGTGCCTTTCTCCCCAAAACCCTGCTTTGGGCTCAGAACTGTGCTGCCTGCAGCTGCTGCCGGCCGGGTGCCAGACAAGCCTGCTTGGTCTTGTCTGCGTAGCTGGGACCGGGCTGTGTGATGGGGATGCAGCAGGAGAGAGTCTGTGCTGTCCTGCCTTGGAGCTGCAGTGGGGTAAGGGAGATGGGACCTAGAGGGCTAGTGGAGGGGCAGGAAAAAATTCCCTGCCATTCTCCTTCCCCAGGGGACCTAAACCCACCACCCCAGGACACTGTTCCCTTGGCGGGAGGGGCGCTGCTCCCTCCTCCGTGCTCGGGCTGATGGCAATCTCTGGCTGCTTTCTAGAAATCGAGTACCTGCAGTCGGTCCTGCCCAGCACCATGGAGGAGGCTTTCTTCGATTACCTGCGCACCGTGGACGCCTCCGAAGTCACCGTCTCCTCTGTGCCAGAGGGCTCTGTCGTCTTCGCCAGGGTGGGCGTTAGCGTCGGTTCGCGCTGGGCCTCGGGTGCCGTCTGGGGATCCTTAGGCGGCCCTGAGTGAATTGTTCCGGAGTCAGGGTGCCCGAAGGGTTGGTCTGAAAGTAGAGAGAGCTGGATTCTCTTCCTGGCTGTGCCACTGGCCCGCATGGGCAAGCCACGGGACCCCGCTGTGCCTCAGTTTCCCCATTTGTGCAATGGGGAGAATGAGACTGACGTCCCTTGTAAAGCACTTTTAGAGCTCCGGATAAAAGGTGCTACACGATAGCCGGGCACTAGTGGTCTAGTGTGGATGGCTCAAACAATGCATTTCTCTTGGCTTCTCTCCCTGCCCCTTTATGCTGGAGTGGCGATCTCCTCTGCAGGGTTGTTTGCGTATCTCAGTCTGTAGGCGCGTGTGCATCGCACCAGCGGGCGAGGGTGAGAGCTGGTGCAAGGAGAGCTCAGTCTGATTCTGGCTGCGTTCGCTGAAACCGGTGTGACTGTAGGTTTAGTTCACACTGGATCCTTCAAGACCAGAAGGAGGCGCTTTTCCTGCAAATGAAGGATTGTGCTGCGCGAAGGGTTCTTAGATAAATGAAGCAAGGCTTTAGCCCTCCAAATAGCAGTCTTACGAAAAGACTCTTCTGTGCTCCAAAGAAGGCGCGGTAGGATGGGGGAAAGGAAGGAGCTAGTCCAGGGAGCAGGGGTGGGGATCCTCAGGCCTGGATCAGGCCCCCAAGGCTTGGGGCTGCCCCCCAGGGTTGGGTAGCCCGTGGTGGTGCTTCTGACAAGTCAGAGCAGGGCCCTTAGGCGGAGGAGCTGCAGAAAGAGCAGGGAAATGACGAACGAGTGGACTAGCCCATGCATAGCTACGTGGGGAAAATTCAGGGCGGGAGCTGAGCCTGGTGGTGTACGGTCCCCAGACCGGGAGCTGAGGACTGACCGCTCAGAACGCTGGTGGGAGGCGGAATTGCCCCGAGTCACTGAAAGGCCTCTGGGCGCTTTAAGGGGATCATGCAGGAGAACTGAGGACGTCCACTAGTTCCCGGGGAGCCCAGGCATCCGTGTGGCGGGGGAGGTTTGTGCACCTAGAACCGGAGATCAGCTCTAGGGAGACCTGAGTCAAACCAGACTCGATAAGGGGCAGGCCCCGTCCTGTGCCTCCAGCCAGAGGTTCCGCCTTGCACTGGGCTCGGTCAGGCAAGGAAGAGCGACCCCCCGCTCCTTACACCCCGCAATGTCTAAGCCATGGGTTCCCAAACTGGGGGGTGCGTCCCTCTGAGGGGGGTGAACAAATTCCAGGGGGGGCATGAGGCAACCCCCTCCCCCCGTCAATCCCCGCCTCCAAGAAAGCCCGGTCTGTCTGTCTGCTGTCTGGGGCAGACTTCAAAATGGCGGCCTTAAAAGGCCAATTTTTTTTTCTCAGTGAGTTTTGCTGCTATATTTTTTGCGGGGGGGAGGGGGGTAAGGGTTTCTCAAAAATAAAAAAGGGGGCGTGATGCCGAAGAGTTTGGGAACCACTGGTCTAAGCAGTCTCTGCCCTCCTTTGGGAAGCGCTTTCAGACTGACAGCTACACGCCAGAGCTGGGTCTAGTCCCATCCGGCTGCGGCTCCTGTATCGCTGGCGGCTGAAAGCTCCAGCCTGCAGGAGAGACGCTAGCGATATTCCAAGGCGATTGCAGCACGAGGGGCCAGCCGGGACGGGGTGGGCATCAGGGATGCTGTGGAGATGGAGGGGGGAAGTGGGGGGGAAAGGTTGGGTCCTGGAGACACTGAGGAGCCAAAGAGGTGGGCGAGGTTCTGGGCTAGGGTGACTGAGCAGGGCGATGGAGACCGCTGTGCTAGAGAAGCGGGGAGGACGTGTGGGGCAGCCCCAGAGCCCTGTTGCATGGAGCGTCCCAGTCCTAGCCTGGGTCGGGGGCCGTTGGAACCCAGTGCGGTGTTGCATCCGGCATCGCTCCGGCGGCTTGGCAGGGACGTGCCCGCGAGAGCGTTGGCCTGGTACGGGGCTGGGCGTGGCTTGCCACCGGTGGCTTTGAAGCAGCAGGCCAGGGAGCGGGGGTGGGGTGAGGAAGGGGGAGGAGCTAGGCTGAGCGCCCCCTCTTTCCCACGGCTCTTCCCGGGCAGGTTCCGCTCTTGCAGGTGAAGGGGCCGCTGCTGGTGGTGCAGCTCCTGGAGACCACGCTGCTGTGTCTGGTCAACTATGCCAGGTGAGGGGATGCTGGGGAACCGCCTGTCCTGCGGGGTCTAGGACACATGGCTTGGTGGGCGGGGTAGCATCCCACAGGGTGGCAGGTGCTGGTCTGGGGTTGTTGAGTTCCCCAGGGAACAGGCACGTGCCAGGCGTGGATAGTTGTATATGAAGGGTTCCAGCCCCCCACGGGGGCAGCACCGTGTGTCCCTTGCTGCGGCTCTGCCCCTCCCTCTCCCGCTGGCTCCAGAGTCCCCTCTGGCCTCCTGGTGTATCTCGCCCTCCTACCCCAGCAGCTGGGGCCATGCCCATCCCCGCACAGCGCCCATCCCGCCCTGTCGGCAGCGAGCTCCCGGGGCCTAGCCACGGTCGTGCTCAGGGAGTACTCGGGGTTTTCCTTTTCCAGCCTGGTGGCCACCAACGCTGCCCGGTTCCGGATGCTCGCTGGCCCGGATAAGAAGCTGATGGAATTGGGGCTGCGTCGCGCCCAGGGCCCGGATGGGGGCCTTTCCGCCTCCAAGTACTCCTACGTCGGGGGTGAGCTCGCCCGGGAGCCCAGCCGGCGCGCCAGCTCCTCGCCCCGGGGCATCCCTGCCCCCTGGGCTCCCGGGGTGGCTGTGCTGCCCTCGCCCACGTGCCCGTCTCTCCATTCCAGGCTTTGACAGCACCAGCAACGTCCTGGCAGGGAAGCTGTTCGGGATCCCGGTGGGGGGAACGGTGGCCCACTCCTACATCATGTCCTTCGCGTCGCTGGAGGAGGTGCAGCCCCGGGTCCGTGGCCCTGCCGGGTGGAGACGGGATTCGTTCAGGAGCCTTGCCCGGCGCTCAGAGGGGGCAGAGGCCTGCCTGGTAGACGGGGGCGGGGCTGATCCCGCAGGAGAGCCCCCAGTGTCCTGCCACAGGACTCACCCCTTCTCCTGGGGGTCGATTCGGCTTCGAGTCTCCCCACCCACCCTCGCAGCCCCACCCCGCTCTCCGTAGTCGTCTGCCGAGCCATGTGGGTGCCTAGATCAGGGTGGGCAAGATACGGCCCGTGGGCCCGAGGCAGCCCACCAAGCCGTCTGATCCGGCCACAGCCTGCCCTGCCGCTCCCCCGCCCCCAGGCCAATGGAGACCAACGGGCTGGGGAGTCCATGAAGTCATTGGCTGATCAAAGCAGCTGGCAGCTCCCTCCCCCTCTCTTCCCGCCCCTTCTGCCAAGACCCCGCCCCTTCCTCATGAGGCTCCGCCTTTTCGTGGGGGCCCAGAGCTGGCCTGAGACCACTACCAAAATTTGTGAAGTGGCCCCCCTGCAAAAATGATTGCCCCCCCTGGCCTACATGCCAGGCTGATGTGTGCTATGGAAATACAGCGATGGGTGCTCGGCTGACGGGCACTGTGAACCGTCCAGCTGCCCCCTTGGAGCATTGCATGCTGGGATTTGTAGTCTCCAGAGTCCCCCCATGGATTTAAAAACCAAAGGTGGTCACAATCTTCCTAGCTTTGTGCAGATAGGAAATTCCCAGCCCCTGGCCTGCCCAGCACTTGTTCTATATCCTCTGACTAAAATTTGGAGGGCGGCTCAGCTGCTTGGGCAGCTCTCTGCACCCCTCCCCCCCCCGCCTCCTGCACCCCCGGAGTGGCACAGACAGACTCCACCAGCCAGTAGAATAGAGGGAGTTTATTGCTTCTCCAGGATACAGCACAGATGGAATCTGGTTACAGGAACTGGGGCTAGGAGGCCTCAGTGCCCCCCCTTGAGATGGGGGGTGGCTGGGCCCTACAATCCCAGCCCCCTCCCTAGCTCCTTCTCCCCTGCTTCCCAGACAGAAGCTAAAACCCTCTTCCAGCCCTGCCCCCCAGCCAGGTGCTGGTCTCCGCCCTCCTCCCTGGGAGGCCACACGGACATCCCAGAAAGTCTGAAATCCAGGACCTCTGCGCCAAACCTGCGGCGCGAATGAACAGGCTCCCAGCCCTGGCCAGCCGCCCCTCCGTTGGGTCACTTGACGTAGCTGACCGGCCTCGGTGCCTGCTCGTTGCTGATGTCTAAGAACTCTCTCGACGGGGCTGCTGCTGCAGAACCGGCAGGGGGCTGGGGCATCTCGAGGTGTGTTTGTATAGGCCCTACCGAAAGGGAGAGGCAGGCAGTGACCCTGGAGGATGATGGGTTGTTTCCCACGCAGACCCTGACGCCTGTGGACGGAGACGCGCCGGTGGATTTCCTGCCCCTGGCCGAGGCGTGGCTGAGGCGGGTGTGCCAGCTGCTGCGGGTTCCCGACCACGGGGTGAACCGGGGGGAGCTGGCTGCCTTCGTGTCGTACGCCATCGCCTTCCCCCACCACTTCCAGGGGCTGCTGGACACGTACTGCGTCATGGGGTGAGGCGCCGGGGGGCCTCTCCGAGCACGCTGGTGACCGGTGCGGTGCCGTCCCATAGACTGAGGGGGCAGAGGCAGCCAATGGGGTCAGATCGGGTGGCTGGGGGCAGTTAGGGTACAAGATGAATCTGGCAGGGGAGACAAAGCTGGTTATGTGCAGGATTGCAGAGTTGATTTCTTAGAGCTCCGTGGTACCTCCCAGAGATGCCACCTGGGCCAAGCCCCTGTGGTCACCCGTCCCCACGCACTGGGGTCAGGACAGCGCCCATGCGGAGCACCCCGGGACCCCCTCTGTGCTGCTCTTCGTCCTGCCTTAGCCGAGGCAGGGCCCCTCGACTCCCCTCTGACCTGCCCGCGGCCTGCGTGGCCCGTCTCTCCTGGCCTGGCTCGCGGAGGGCGAGGTTCCCGGGCCCTTCGGCCAGCCCAGCCTCTTTGCTGTTGGCAGGAGCGGCGTCCCAAACTTCTGCGCCGTGGCGCTGGCGCTGAGCCAGCTGGGGTACCGGGCGGCAGGCGTCCGCGTGGACAGCGGCGACCTCGGCCAGCAGTCGCGGGCGATTCGCCGGGTGCTCCAGACCTGCGGCGCCGCGTGAGTGCTTCCCCCTCTGCCGGGCACTTCCCCCCCGGGCAGAGACAGAGCCCGTAGCGTAGGCTCTGCACAGGGGCGGTTACTGCCACGGACGATGGCCCCTCCTCGTTCACGGGGCTCGGGGCAGAGGGCGTATCCCTGTGGCGAGCTGCCACCTCGGCCCGTCACTCGGCCATCGACCCCCCCTCCTGCTGCCCGTCTGTCTGGGCTGGAGTTACAAGAGTCAGACCTCTCGCAGGGCTCCCTCGAAGCTGTGCGGCCGCGCCGCTGCCTAATAAACCCCACGCAGCAGCTCAGGGTGGTTCTGCACACCGCTGCCACGGTGTCCTCTCCCCCGGCCGCCGCGGCTCCCTGCTGGGGTCGGGGGGCGTGCCCCTCCCCGGCCACAGAGTCCCAGAATCACGGCCCATGAGAGCTGAGGGGGGTGCCACATGGAGTCACCTGTTCCCCATCACCACCGAATGGGAGCTGTCCCAGGAAGTGTCCCAGCCCCCAGCCCTGAGCCTCCCGCTCCCTAACTCACACCCAGACCCTGCCCCCCGGCCCCAGCCCTGAGCCTCTTGCTCCCTAACTCACTCCCAGACCCTGCCCCCCATCCCCCGGCCCCAGCCCTGAGCCTCCTGCTCCCTAACTCACACCCAGACCCTGCCCCCCAGACCCCGGCCCCAACCCTGAGCCTCCCGCTCCCTAACTCACACCCAGACCCTGCCCCCCGGCCCCAGCCCTGAGCCTCCTGCTCCCTAACTCAGTCCCAGACCCTGCCCCCCATCCCCCGGCCCCAGCCCTGAGCCTCCCGCTCCCTAACTCACACCCAGACCCTGCCCCCCGGCCCCAGCCCTGAGCCTCCCGCTCCCTAACTCACACCCAGACCCTGCCCCCTGGCCCCAGCCCTGAGCCTCCTGCTCCCTAACTCACTCCCAGACCCTGCCCCCCAGCCTCTGGCCCCAGCCCTGAGCCTCCTGCTCCCTAACTCACTCCCAGACCCTGCCCCCCAGCCTCTGGCCCCAGCCCTGAGCCTCCTGCTCCCTAACTCACACCCAGACCCTGCCCCCCAGCCCTGAGCCTCCTGCTCCCTAACTCGCTCCCTAACTCACTCCCAGACCCAGACCCTGGCCCCAGCCCTGAGCCTCCTGCTCCCTAACTCGCTCCCTAACTCACTCCCAGACCCTGGCCCCAGCCCTGAGCCTCCTGCTCCCTAACTCACACCCAGACCCTGCCCCCCAGACCCCGGCCCCAGCCCTGAGTCCATTCCACCACCTAGCTCCCTCCTGTACCCCACAACCCAACCAGAGTGCTGGAGGGGGCCTCATGACTCCTACCCAGAGCCTGCCCCCCCGCCCCAGCTTCCTGGTCTGAGCCCCCTTCTGCACCCCAAATGCCTCATCCCAGCCCCCTCCCAAGCCCACAGCCCCAGCCTGAGCCCCCTCCCACACACCGAACCCCTTAGCCTCACCCCTGCTGCAGATTTTTCCATGTGCAGAATGATTTTTCCTGTCTGCACCACTCGGGAGGTGACGCGTCGCGCACCATCTCCCCGTTGGTGCACGTAACACAATCCACCCTGCACGTGGCGATGCACAATCCGAGGGAACGCTGGTCTCCTGGCCCCGAGCCTCCTCCCCACGCCCAGCCCAGCCACAGGTTAGAAGTGCTGCCCAGCAGCTGAGACGGCGCCTTTCTCCTACACTGGAAAAGCATCCAGGAGATTGGGACGGGACCAGGCCTCCTCGTCATTAAGGCTCCGTTTTAGCCACGGAACGGTCACGGGCAGTAAACAAAAACTCACGGCCCCTGGCCTGGCCCCACTTGTCCTGTATCCCCTGCCTGAATCGTGGGGGGGCTGCCCAGCTGCTCGGACGGTTCTTTGATGGGACCTTGCATCAGGGTCTAGCAAAGCCTCGACTACCCCGTGCGGCTGGCTCAGCCCCACTGGGGCATCTGCCCCTGTAGGAACCCTGCAGCCGCGCACAGGGACTCATTTCAACTGTGTCCAGCTTCCAGGTGCCCTGGCTTGCCACCATCCGCATTGCGGTGAGCAGTGATGTGAGTGAAAGGAGCCTGCAGGAGTTAATGCAGGAGGTGAGGTGGACTCAGCCGGGGCCACGTTTTCACCTGTGGCAGGGAAGGGCTTATGGCTGGGGGGCACCTTTCACAGCACCCCGGGGGTGCCTGGGTCCTCCTCAGGCTGTCACGCGTGGGATGAATTTGGCCGCTCCTAAGGTGCTGGGCTGCCTTGGTCATGTCCTTTAACCGCTCTGTGCCTCAGTTTCCCCCACTTGGAACCGGTCCTAGTATTCACCTGCCTCTTGCGGGAGGAGGGGTGTTTTACGCTCTGGCGCGTTTGTGAATCTAAGAGCGTGTCTCCACGTGAACGTTCATCTGGACTAAGCTCCAGAGTTTAAGGGAATGAGCGATGCCCAATGAATTGTGTGCGCAGTCGCTCTTGTTCGGAATTAGTTTCGTCCGCTTGAAAAATGGATTTGGAGCAAGGCGCTTGGAAGCAGCGTCTGCAGGTGGGGTTAATCCGGAATAGCCGTTCGGGACAAACTCTGGGGCTGTGTCTACACTGGCCAGTTATTCCGGAAAATCAGCCGCTTTTCCAGAATAACTTGCCAGCTGCCTACACTGGCCGCTTGAATTTCCGGAAAAGCGCTGACGATCTAATGTAAAATCATCAGTGCTTTTCCAGAAAAACTATGCTGCTCCCGTTCGGGCAAAAGTCTTTTTCCGGAAAACTGTTCCAGAAAAGGGCCAGTGTAGACAGTGGAGATTTCTTTTCCTCAAAAAAAGCCCCGATCGTGAAAATGACGATCGGGGCTTTTTTGCGGCAAAGCGCATCTAGATTGGCACGGACGCTTTTCTGCAAAAAGTGCTTTTCTGGAAGAGCATCCTGCCAATCTAGACGCGCTTTTTCCGAAAATACTTTTAACGGAAAACTTTTCCGTTAAAAGCATTTCCGGAAAATCATGCCAGTGTAGACGTAGCCTGGGTGTCAACCAGCACGAGGAGCGAAGGGAACGAAGCCGCTGCCTTCGGCCTGGGGGGAGCAGAAGGGTTCCTCGCCGGGCAGGTGGCCAAACAGCTCCTGGCAGATGAACCTGGAAGCTGCGTGTTCCCGGGCTGCTGCTCTCTGGGTGGGACCAGCCTGGTGGCTGCACCAGGCAAGGGGGCGGTAATCCAGCCTCGTGGTTCAGTGCGTCGGCACATTGCAGCCTGTTCCCCACCGGCCAGCAGCGGCTCTGGGCTGGGGTCTGCCATCCTGGGAGTGTCAGGCCTTGCTACTCTCCGGGGCTACCAGGATCCTGGGCTGGTGGCCCCATGGGGGAACCGCTGCACCTCCTGGGCCTTTCTGGGAACCCAACGAGGAGCCGTCTGGGGCCAGGAACATCATGTTCCCGCTGATGGGGGACAGCCAGAGACTCTGATCACAGAAGGGAGGCCAGAGGTGGCCGGCCCAGGAGCTGGGCAGAAAGCTAATGGGGGTCCTGCCCCCCCAGACAAGGGGGTTTACTCAGCAGGGAGCTACCTTTGTGGGTCACGTCCCAGCTCCAAGCCAGCCGCTCAGGGGAGACTCCTCATGCAGCATAAGGCAGAAAGGATTGTCCAGTGGTTAGAGCAGGGCAGGGGGCCAGGAGTCCTGGGTTTAACTCCCAGCTCTGACTCAGAGAGGCCGTCAGCCCGCCCCTTCCCTGCCTCAGTTTCCCCATCTAAAAAAGGAGGCTAACAACCAGCGTTCTTTTGAATTTCTGATGTCCGTGTGCAGAATGTCTGTTGCTATGGCACCAATATGGAGGGACACAACAGAAATCATTCTGCACGCGGACAGGGGTGGCACCAAGGGGTTCAGGTGCGGGGAAGGGCTCAGGGCTGGGGCAGAGGGTTGGGGTGCAGGCTCAGGGCTGGAGATGAGGGGTTCAGGTGCGGGGGAGGGCTCAGGGCTGGGGCAGAGGGTTGGGGTGCAGGCTCAGGGCTGGAGATGAGGGGTTCAGGTGCGGGGGAGGGCTCAGGGCTGGGGCAGAGGGTTGGGGTGCAGGCTCAGGGCTGGGGCAGGGGATGAGGGGTTCAGGTGTGGGGGAGGGCTCAGGGCTGGGGCAGAGGGTTGGATGCAGGCTCAGGGCTGGGGCAGGGGATGAGGGGTTCAGGTGTGGGGGAGGGCTCAGGGCTGGGGCAGAGGGTTGGGGTGGGGTTGGGGATGAGGGATTCAGGGTGCAGGCTGCCCCAAGGAGAAAGGACTACCTCCATGGAGGTGCCTTTCTCTGGCTGCCACAGCTCCAGGTTAGGCTGGGTGAGGGCCAGGGAAGGGGCACGTCTCCCCCGGTAGCAGCATCCCTGATGGATCTCCGGCTTGGGCACTGTGGCTGGGGCCAGGCACCGCTCCCGTAGCCCTAACACAGCTGCTATAGCCGGGGGAGGGGGGAGAGGCCCCTCCCCACCAACCCCAGCCCAGAGCAGCCATGGGCAGGGCTGGGGGAGCTGCCATTACAGCTTTATGCTGGGGCCAGTGGGCAGAGGCATCTCCCTGCACAGGGCTTGTTAGGCGGCCCTGCAGCTTAGAGGGAACTTGGGTAACATTGAACTCCCCCCTTCCCAGGGATTGGTGTGGGGCTCGGCCAATGTCTGGAAAGGCTCGAGATCCTTGGAGGAAGGGCTGTCGAGGAGCAGGACGTAAACTCTTCAGGACGAGTTAGTCCAGCACCGAGCGCAGGGCGAGGCACTGGGGCAGCACCGATTCCTTGTCTTCTGTCTCCTCCTCCAGGGGAACGAAATTGACATGGTCGGCATCGGGACCAACCTGGTGACGTGCCCCCTGCAGCCCTCGCTGGGCTGCGTTTACAAGGTAACTTCCCGGGGGCAGTTACTGGCCGGCCTGCAGTTCGGTTCAAAGGCCCTAGGGTGCCGAACGGCAAAGGGCAGACCGGCAGTTGCACCAAACTGCGGCTTCCTGGTGAAACTGGCCACAATTCTACAATTCGCCTTTCAAGCTTGTCTGGGCTCCTTGTGGGACTTCAGGGGCGTTGAGCGGTTCTGATTCCCAGACAGCGGGACTTGGCTTCCATTTCCAGGATGGAATGGAAGGAGGCTGTGTGGCCTAGTGGTTAGGAACGGGGCGTCACAGCTGAGTTCTCATCCTAGTTTTGCTGTCTGCAAAGTGCGGGCAGCATCAGTGGCTTCGAGATGTTTGCCTGAAACGCTCCACGTGAACACACGGTGCTGGGATTCGCTAGAATTATTTTGGTGGCCGTGCTGTTGACACGATGGAAGAGAAACTCTTGGGTTGAAAATTGTGGGCAGGGAGCGCGAGACTTCACGTGCTCCCCCTCCCCAGGCCCTGATTGACGTGGGGGGAGCATGCAAAGTCTCCCATTGCCAGGACCCTAGAGGGAACCGCCAGCTGTTCAGAACCCTTCATCTCCCCCCTTCCTCCCGTAGCTGGTGCAGGTGAATGGCCGCCCCACGCTGAAGCTGACGGAGGAGGAGGAGAAGATGACCGTCCCGGGGAGCAAGGCGGTGTACAGGCTCAGGGACGCTGCCGGTGAGACTCTGACCCAGCTCTCACCCCACAAAACCAGGCAGCACCCTGGGACTACGGGCCTGGCTGGGTAGAGACGGGTCCCCCAGAGCCCTGCGGCACCGTGCCTGCAACATGCACCGCTCACGCGCCCCAGGCTTGGCTCGCGGTGCAAGGGGTGGGACTGGAGCTGGGATCGGTGGCCGCTGCGTTGGGGTCCCCGGTTCGAGTCTGGCGCAGGGCGGGAGCGAGGCTGTGGCCAGGGGAGCTCTCGCAGGTGGAACCGAACGGCCCGCTAATGTGTAAAGCTCCCGTCGGTCCAGCAGAAGGCCTGGGACCCCCTGGACCACAGAGGCTGACCCTTCCCCCTGGAGGCCATCCCCCGTTTCCCTCGCGACCCCCCCTCTGGCCTTGTGCCCCGGTGCTGCTCTCTGGGGGAGTTCTGCGGAGCTGGGATTTCGCCCTGCAGGAGAGAGACTCCCCCTCGGCTGACCCGGCTACTCAGCAGCCCAAAGTGCGGACAGCTCCTCCCCCTGCCCCTGGGCTGAAACTCCCCCCGCCCTTGCTGTTCCCTCCGCTGCTGAAAGCGCCGTGTGCGCCCAGGCCTGTGACTGGGGGCGGCTCGGTGGCTGGTGCCGGCTGCCGTTCCCAGCCCCAGTTCTGCCGCCCAGGGCTGGGATCATGGACGTGTGTGGCAGCGTAGATCCCACCCCTCTTGAATAGGAGCTCCCGGCACATCCCCTGCGTGTGCCCCCCCCCGCCGCCCCCAGCTCAGCAGTGCTCCCCCTGCCCTGCTCCGGAGCGCGTCAGAACGGCAGCCAAAGGATCTAAGCCTGGGTCTGGATCTAACCTGCCCTGCTCCCCGCCCTGGGGCAGCACTGCTCTGACCCCCCAGGCGCACAGCCCCTCACCGGGGCAGCTAACGTCTGCCTCCGACTCCTGGCAGGTCTTGCCTTTATGGATCTCATGGCCCTGGAGACGGAGCCCCCTCCCCAGGCAGGCCGGGAGGTGTCTGTCCGCCTGCTGGGGCGGCACGAAGAGGCCAGGAGGGTGACTCCCATGGCAGTGGAGACCCTGCACCGCACGTACTTTAAAGATGGACAGGTCAGAAAAGGCAGCTTCCCTCCCCCTCACAAGCTGCCTTGCTGCCGCCACGGCTGTAACCACTGCGCAGGCTTGTCTCTGGGCTTGGCGGGGGCTCCCCTGCGGCCGGGACTCCTCTCGCTGTGATCTGCTTGGCTCTCCGCTGCTAAGGAGAGGGGCAGGTGACGCTGTTCCCTTGACATCAGAACTGCCCCAGCAAGGTACTAGGGGGTCATCTGCCCAGGGAAGGAGAAAACCAAGGTCCTGTCCTTCTGGCGCACATTGCAGGAGCCAAGGGGTTAAACCGGCATCCGGGGTGGGAGGGAGGGGGGTGTTCACATTAGCTTCAGCCCCCCCAAACCAACACTTGTCCCAGTTCTACGGAGTGTACGAATCCCTTCCGGTCCCATGCCATTGTATGGTGTTGCATTGTACAGCGGGGCAGCGGCTGCGTTCCACCCCAGAAGTGGCTGCGTGTGGATGGGAAGTTGTCTATAGCGTTCCCATAGGGAGTAACTCTCCGAGTAGGTCTTTGGGAGCCCTCCGGATGGACGGGAGAGCGGAGGAGAGTCAGCAGTTCTGGCGGTGCCAGGGAGGGGGGGGAGGTGGTTTGGCTGATCAGGAATCAGGTGCCCTGAGGACTTGTGCAACATTGCGTGGGCCCCAGTGTTCTGCGCCCCTGGATATAGGGAGCTTCACAGGCAAATGGAACTGAAGAGCCCCTAGTGGAGCTGGGGGAGGGGCAGTCTTCACAGGAGACCCCCTGCTCCGGTTTGCAATCAGATCATGTGTGCAGGAGAACAGAACATAAGAACGGCCAGACAGGGTCAGACCAACAGTCTACCCAGCCCAGCATCCTGTCTACCGACAGTGGCCAATACCAGATGCCCCAGAGGGAGGGATCACAACAGGGAATCCTCACGTGATCCCTCCCCTGACATCCACCTCCAGACAAAAGGAGACTAGGGACACCATTCCTACCCATTGATGGACCCAACCTCCATGAATCTATCTTGTTCTTTTTTGAACTCTGTTAAAGTTCTAGCTTTCACAGCATCCTCTGGCAAGGAGTTCCACAGGTTGACACTGCGCTGAGTGAAGAAAAACTTCCTTTTGTTTGTTTTAAATCTGCTGCCTATTAATTTCATTTGGTGACCCCTCTTGTATTGTGGGAATAAGTAAATAACTTTTCCTTATTCACTTTTTCCACTCCAGTCATGATCTGATAGACCTCTGTCATATCCTCCCTTAGTCTCCTCTTTTCTAAGCTGAAAAGTCCCAGTCTCTTTAATCTCTCGTCATATGGCACCCGTTCTAAACCCCTCATCATTTTTGTTGCCCTTTTCTGAACCTTTTCCAATGCCAACAGATCTTTTTTGAGATGAGGTGACCACATCTGTACGCAGTATTCAAAATGTGGGCAGTACCATGGTTTTATAGAGAGGCAATAAGATATTCCCTGTTTTATTCTCTATCCATTTTTTAATGATTCCTAATATCCTATTTGCTTTTCTGAAGGCCGCTGCACACGGAGCGGATGTTTTCAGAGATCTCTCTGCCATGGCCATGTTGTATAATCAAATCTTACCGGGGGGGGGGGGCAAGGAGCAAAACCCCAGCTAAGTGCCCGAGTCTCGGTGTGCTCTCGGATCTAGACTCGGTTCGGCTTCAGCCCGGATCTTGTTTTTATGTGTGTCCTTCTCTCCTCCTCCCGGCCCCCGAGCAGGTTTGCCAGGCTCTTCCCAGCCTGCTGGAAATCAAGAGCCACGTGCGAGCCTCTCTGAGCACGCTCAGCCCTGTGCACAAGAGGCTCCAGGAACCAGAGCCTTACCAGGTACGTGAGCCAACTTACAGTGCAGGGGCCAGCTCCAGTGGGAAGGGCGTCTTGAGCCAAGCGCGTCCACGTCAACCTGGAATTGCTCCTTGCACAGCCAGTCCCGAGCTGTACTTGGATGGGAGTCTTCCAAGGAGCACCCCGGCGCTCCAGGCAGTGCTCTCCTTTCTGACACGTGCCGTACAATGCTTTCCGGGGAGTGAGGTGGGTGAGTTCGGGGTGTTCTCCCTTTGTTGTAATGCCCCAGTGCTGCACTAGGGGAGCTGTGCTGCAGGGAGGGATATGACACTATCCCCTCTCAATGCTATAGCGCAGCAGTAGGGGGCGCTGCACCTCGGAGGGCGGCATCTTTCAGAGGGGCTCTGGAACTGAGGTCCCAGGAACCTGTGATCCTCAAAGACGCCCTGACTTTTTTTTATCTTGGAATCCTGGCTGCAGTCTCCATTCTGCCTCCTTAAACGCCTCTGCAGATTCGGCTCCTGCAGGATTTCTTTTTGGTTCCTGCAGGGGTGTTCCGAGGAGGGAGAAAACTTGTTCTCCTTGGCCTCTGAGGACAGGACAAGAAGCAATGGGCTTAAACTGCAGCAAGGGAGGTTGAGGTTGGACATTAGGAAAAACTTCCTTCCTGTCAGGGTGGTGAAACATGAGTCAATTGCCTAGGGAGGTTGTGGAATCTCCATCGCTGGAGATATGTAAGAGCAAGTTGAATAGACATCTATCAGGGATGGTCTAGGCAATGCTTGGTCCTGCGGTGAGGGCAGGGGACTGGACTTGATGGCCTCTTGGGATCCCTTCCAGTTCTATGATTCTTCTGCCTCTAGTGCGACTCAGCATTACAGGCTGTTAAACGGCTTCCCGTTCCACTGCAGAGGTGGCTGCATCTAGCTGGTGGGTGAGGTGTTTCCTGGCTAGAGTGGCTGACGTGCCTTGTGAGGAGAGCGGCTGTAGAGACGCATGTTCGGGTTAGATACCTGATCTTCTCTGCCTATCCTTGGGATCTCTGGCCAGCCCGGGCCCTGCATCCCATGCCCACTAGGTTCTGCCCCTCGTGTGCGGCGTGGGGACAATCAAAGAACAAGGGCCGCGTCTGACATCAGACACACTGACCGGTTTCCTCTCCTCTGTCCAGGTTGCTGTGACTGAGAAACTGCACTTTCTCCTCAACGACCTGCGCCGATCCAGCCAGTGAGCTGCCCGGCATCCTCCTGTCCAGCAGCAAACTGCCCCCGGGCACGGCCCAAGAGCCCGCTGCTGCACAGACACCTGGCCACTCGGGTGTTTTTATGCAACTGGTGAATATTTTCTCCAATGATGGTTTTGCTGCGCAGGGCAGTAGCGGCCAGGTAGCCCAGCTCCATCGCCTGTGGCAAAATGAATCCCCAGCCAGGGCCTGTGCAGAGGGGAGGCAGGTTTTTCGGATCCAATTTGAAATGGGTGCGGCGGAGGACCAGCAAGGCCATGCCTAGTTTGACTCCTAATCAGGTGCCGGAATCCGCAGCTCTCCACTGGGGCTGTTTGGCCGTCTGTGTTTGGGAAAGTCCTATCTCCTTACGTTGACCCGCTCATATTTTTCCATCAAAATGGCACTTCTCTCAATATGGAGTAGAAAAATCCCATTTTCGGTTATGCACGTGTTACGATGAAGAAGAAGAATATTGCAAGAGTTCAAGTATTAAGGAACAGGAAACCCATTTGACAGAGCTGCGTCAGGCAGATTGCTTGTATCTGATGTCAAGACAGGATTAGACCCTTATCCTCACCCTTCTGTTCCAGGCTTACAACAAACTTCATGAAGTAAGTAAAAGAATGTGACGATTGTTCTCTTTGAAATTGTAGCTCCCACCTGATAGGGGTTTGCCCGGTTCCTCCCTACAACCTCGTGGTCCGGTGAAGGCCTTCATGCTTAACTCTTAACACGCATGTTCCTCATTCACAGACAATAGCAGGGTGGTGAAGCACTGGGCTGGGTTACCTAGGGAAGTAGTGGAGTCTCCATCCCTAGAGGTGTTTAAGTCTCGGCTTGACAAAGCCCTGGCCGGGTTGATTTAGTTCGGATTGGTCCTGCCTAGAGCAGGGGGCTGGACTTGATGACCTTCTGAGGTCTCTTCCAGCTCTATGGTTCTATGATTCTATGATTTCTTTGTGACAGAGGAGCAACATGCACAGTCGAACAAGAACGTTGTTACAGTTCCAAGGACAATCATTGTATCCTTTTCCTTAGTTCATGTTTGTTGTAAGCTGAAAACAGAATGGTGACTACAGAGCCGTCACTGCTACAGGAAAATAGCTGGGGTCTATTTTAGGCTTGCACATCACAAACACAGTTGTTTAAGAAACAGCTGATTTGTCCTCAGTGGAAACAAGCTCTCGCGTCTGTGCCAGGTTGAGGAGGAAATTCTCTGCTTCGAGGCTAGGGCTCTTCATTCCCTTTAGCGTAGAGCTAACATGTAGGATCATGGTAATCGCATTGGCTCAAGACTTGTTCTGTATCCTTGTAACATGATGCGACTCGCCAGCACGGCGCCTCCTGCTGGGCACTCTGGGAATGAGCTCTGCTCCGTACCAGAGCGCCTGCGTCTGGCTGTCATATGCCTGCTGGTGCCTGTTGTTCTCCTCCACCTTGTGCTAGGATCCGTGTCCCTCCCAGACGGCGGAACCCTTTCCTCCATGCACCGTGCCCACTCTCTGGGGTCCCCCCCTCAGGGAACCCCCAAACCCACCTTGCCTCAGTGACCCTACAGCCAGGCGTCACCTAGCCCCTTATCCAAGGGGCCCACTGCAGTCTAACATGGCAACTGGTCATAGGCAAGGGGATGGGGACCTGGTGCCTTTGCCTGCCCTAGTGTCCCAGGCCTTTGTTGCTGGGCCTCAGTTTGGGTCAATTCAGCCTGCAGCTCCCCAGGCTCATGCTGCCTTTCCCTGGCACTGCATTGCCCATGGTACCATGGCTAGCAGCAGCTGGGTCCTTCTTCCTGCAGGGCTGGAGTGAAAGAGTATGGAGTCTGGCCAGCCATCTCTTTTATACAGCCCTCCTGGGTTCTGATTGGCTGCTGCAAGGCCTCTCATGATTGGGCCCTTGCTACAGCCCTCTCCCAGTGCTCTTTTAACCCCTTTTATGCCTGGAGCAAATGGACAACCTGCTACAATCCTGCTAACGGTGGCCAGCAGTGTTCCTTGTAAGCTGAGCACTTGGACGGCCAGCCAGGAGAGAGTTAAATGCCGCCCAACTGATTAGCAGACTGCCTGCAGTGCCCACAGCCAGCAGCATGTGTTTCTACTGGTGGTGCACATCCACACATGCCTCTGCGCACATAACAATATTTATTCTGCACATGGATGAGAAAAATTAGAGGGAACATTGGTGGCCAGTATCCGTGGCTTCATAAGGTGCATGAAAGCCCCAGCAATGCAGCTAAACTGGGGAAACTTACAACCTAATCCTGAAATGAGCTGTGGCCTTAGGGTCCCAATGAGGTTCTGCAAGGGGCAGATTAACCTCTTAAAGATGGATCATTGAGTATGAACTTAGTGCCTTATTTCCCACAATACACTTTGCCTGCAGACCCCAGGAGAGGTCTTGCGGGGTCTTTGAAACCACAAGTGCCATGTAAACGGAATAGAAACCAGTGCCTGGAGTTGGCACAGTTGGTAGAAACTTAGGTCAAAGTACAAAGGATGTATATAAGCAAATGACACAAACATGTAGTGGCAAAATTAGAAAGGCAAAGGCACAAAATGAGCTCAGTCTAGCTAGAGACATAAAGAGTAACAAGAAAAAACTCTGCAAATATATTAGAAGCATGAGGAAAATCAAGGACTGGGCAGGCCCACTGCTCCATGAAGAGGGAAAAACAATAACAGAAAATGTGGACATGGCAGAGGTGTGTAAGGTTGGTGGGGATGATGTAATAGTAACTCCTGGAGAAAAAGAGGTAAGTTCAGAAGTTAAAGGAGGAAAAGAATAAGTTAAAAGTTACTTGGAAAAGTGAGATGTCTTCAAGTCACCAGGGCCTGATGAAATGCATCCTAGAATACTCAAGGAGCTGATAGAGAAGATATCGGAGCCATTAGTTATCATCTTTGAAAAGTCATGGAAGATGAGAAAGAAGCCTTGAAAAGGGCAAATCTAGTGCCCATGTAGAAAAAGGGAAATGAGTGTTACACTTTGGTTCTGTGATGTGATGGGAGCCTCGAGGGTTAAAGCCGACTACCCAGTGAAAACTACTGGATGATGGTGAAACAAATTATTTTTATTAAGTGGAATGATTTTTTTATCAAAACAATTAGCAAATGGTTTTTTTAAACTAGCAATTGCCCAATGCTTTTACAGGGTAGAAAACCCTGAACTTAGCTGTACTTAACTAATTACAAACTTCTTTGATTACAATCAACTGTACCAAATCACTGTCTCTAATTTGCTTAACAAAAAAATACAAAAACAAAGACAATATAATGATAATAAAAACTCTGTCCAAAGCCAGCCCCTCTGTGGTTATTTCAGGGCAGCTGGTGGAGTTAGTCATAAATCTACTTTTACAATGTAACTCCTGGGCTTCTATTTCTAACACTTATACTTAACCTAAATACAACACTACTACACAACACAAAATTATACAATTTACACAGTGTGGTTAACAGAACTTAGATACACTTTACAGAATTACACAGTGAAATTAACACAATTTAACTATTAATTAAACCAATAACTAATACATTGAAGCAATACTTACAAATCCAGCAACGATAACAACACAAAGACACACTAGAACTCAGAGCATGCTCAGGACTCGTGCACCCCTATATTTGACTCGAAGGGCGGGGAGGCAGCCTCAGGGTGATCAATCCTTTAGCTGGGCAAAAAAAAGACACGTGCCCTCAATACACGGCACCTCCATCGAACAAAGGGGTTGAGGGTCTTTTATACCAAAATTCAATGTCTAATGCCATGCTAGGGTCTGCATTTGGCAGGGCCTGATAGGCTAGTGATGAGGTCGTATGACAATACCGCCCTACAGGCGTTTTCGAGATGTATGCGTGATCCCCTCATGGACAGGACCAGATGGGGCATAGTTAGTGTGAGACACTTGTGTTTTATTACCCTGTTTTCTTTTTCTCTTGCCCCTAAGACCAGTCAAGCTACGGTCAAAGGAGGCTTATCTGTAACTGCAGCTAGGCGCTAGCTAGTCATGCTCACCTCCCTGTTTTCTGGTGCCTGAGAGTCTCAGGATGCCTGTAAGGTCAAATTCCATTCACAAAAACTGCATTGTGCACTTACAAGTTATGCTTTCTCAAAGTGTGACAGAGGCCTACATTTTCTGTGAGCTGCCTTGTGCGGCTGGATGGGCTATACGCGAAGGCCGTGGACAGAAAAAGCCTGCTTTACAACAATAAGGACTGTCCAGGAAACTACAGACCAGTCACCTTAAGGTCTGTGCCAGGAAAGATAATGGAACAGATAAGTAAGGAATCCATCTGCAAACATCTAGAAGATAAGCAGGTGGTAGGTGACAGCCAGCATAGATTTCTCAAGAACAAATCATGTCAAACTGACCTGCTAGCTTTCTTTGGTAGGGATAGCAAGCCTTGTGGATAAGGGGGAAGCAGTAGACACAGAATAGAGATTGGGTGCAGACGGGAGCTTGTGGTAAGGGACTGGGGGGGCAGGAGAGAGTGTGGGGTCTGGGAGGGAGTTTGGGTGAAGGAGGCAGTTGTGAGCTGGGACTGGAGGCTGGGGTGCAGGGGTTTGGGGTGCAGGAGCTGAGGGGATATGGGTGCAGGATTAGGGGGAAAGGGTTTGGGTTGTGTGGGATAGGAGTGCAGGAGCGGGGGGTCAGAGGGTTGGGATGCCAGAGGCAGGCTCTGGCCAGGAGACTTACCTGCTTGATTCCCAGCCAGCAGCCTTCTCAGGCAGACTCCCGGCTTGATGTGTCCCCATGAAGAGCTAGGAGTCTGAGGGGAAGTTGGGGAGGAGGATTCTTTGCAAGCTGCCTGTTGATACCAGGCAGCTCCTATTAGCTGGAAACTGACCAGTGGGTTTGTGCTGGGGGGCGTGGACAGTGCATGCAGCTGCTCTCCTCTCCCCTGGACTCTCAGCAGTTCAAACAGAGCCCCCCACAGCTGCTTTTCTCAAGCTTATGGGGGCAGGAAGGGAGCCTGCCTGCCTGCCTGCCTGAGGTTCCCCAATGCATCCGGTGGCTTGGCGGGCCGGATGCAGCCCACGTTCCATATTTTGCCCAGGCCTCCCTTAGCTCAACCAAAAGCTGTAGGAGTCGCTGCACCAGGGTCTGAGGCCCGCGCTATGCAAGAGGTCAGACTAGATGATCGTAACGGCCCCTTGTGTGACTCTTTGAACAGTTCTTTAAACTGTAACACTCTCAGGTGCTTTTAGTTGCTCAGGGGTTGGTTTTGTTTTCTGAACCGTATTTTTAACGTGACTCGTGCATGGAAAATTTATTCCCAACTTTCTGGGGCAGTTCTGTTTAGCCGCAGCGATCAACCTTCGCGTCTTCATTCTGTTCCCTTCCTTTTCAGATTGCTTGGTTTGACCATGTTTTAGGCACCTGTTTCCTGCAAGTGTATGTAACCCCTTACACACAGGGTCTATGTCTACACTAGTGGGTTGTTGCACCAGAAGTATGCAAATGAGGTTAGGTGTGGAATATTGCTGAGCCTCATTTGCATACCTAATGAGCCACCATTTTTGCAGAAGGAGGAGCTGTCTACACTGCCCCTTCTTGCACAAGAAAACCCTCTTGCGCAATGCCGTTCTTCCTGAAAATAATCAGCATAACGGCATTGCGCAAGAGAGTTTTTCTTGCGCAAGGGGCAGTGTAGACAGCTGTTTAGCAAAATATTCCAGCAACCCTGTGCTGGCCATGCCCTTTGCCAGTTGGCACAAGTGGGCTGTTAGGGTCACGGACGCTTTGCTGTTTACAATGCACTGAGTCACTGGAAAATAAAATCTCTTTCCTTGCTGCGTTTTGCCCTTTTCTCTTCTAGTGAGGGCAGAGGGGGCCAATGGCAGGAGAACGAGAAGTAAACCGGTGGAGACTAAATTAATGGGGAGCAGGTTTAAAACTAATACAAGAAAGTTCTTCACACAGCATGTAGTCGACCTGTGGAACTCCTTGCCAGAGGAGGCTGTGAAGGCTAGGACTATAATAGAGTTTAAAGAGAAGTTAGATAATTTCATGGAGGTTAGATCCATAAAAGGCTATTAGCCAGGGGATAAAATGGTGTCCTTGGCCTCTGTTTGTCAGAGACTGGAGAGGGATGGCAGAAGACAAATCGCTTGATCATTGTCTTCGGTCCACCCTCTCTGGGGCACCTGGTGCTGGCCACTGTCGGCAGACAGGATACTGGGCTAGATGGACCTTTGGTCTGACCCAGTGCGGCCGTTCTTAGGTTCTTAAATAATAATCTTGCTTTTAGTTTAAACAGGCTGAATAAGCCAGCAAGAAAATCAAGTGACGAGCACATGGCTGCAGCCCCTTTCCAGGTGGTCGCCTTGACAATAAGGGACTAAACAAACAAGCTTGACTCAGCCTCTGGAAGGGAGGGGAAGGTGCAGGGAGATGCTAAATCTGCAAAAACGTGACTAGGGCCAGGAGCAACCCCCCTCCTTACCCCTCGCACCAGGTGCAAACGAGAGGGGCCCATGGCCTCCCAACCCTCCCCCAGTGGAGCATGAGTGTATATTGGAAGCGGTGGTCCCCGGCGAGGGGATTACAAGTACAATTGGTTTGGTAAGAAGAGGGAGCTCGGGGAGGTGTGGAGCTAGCGGTCCATAGAGGAAGGGGGTTCTAGCGGGGCAGAGGACAGGAGCTGGAGGTAGGAAAGAGCCCAACGGATGTAAAGGTCTGTGGAACACGCCTGCTTGTTCAGCCCCTATAAACCCATCTGCCTGCCTGCAGGTTGGACTCTGGACTGTTATTTTTCCAGCAAGTTGTGTCTGGAAGCAGAGAGGGGGGAGGGAGCTGGACTCCTGCCCACAGCAGGGGGCTGTGCTTGGGGAGCTGTTTGTAGGGGCGCACGCGCCCCATGGGAAGACCGGAGATCTGTTTGGGCTGTCTGCACTGGCCCTTTTGCGCAAAAGTCTTTCGGAAAAAGACTTTTGCCCGAACGGGAGCAGCATCGTATTTCCAGAAACGCATTGATGATCTTACATGAGAGCGTCAGTGCTTTTCCGGAAATTCAAGCGGCCAGTGTAAACAGCTGGCAAGTTTTTCCAGAAAAGCAGCTGATTTTCCGGAAAAACTTGCCAGTCTAGACACAGCCTGTGTGTTCACCGAATGCCGACATGTGGCAGCCATGCGTCTACAGAGGTAGGAACGCCACGAGCAGCTGTACCTCACTGACTGGCTGGTCAGAGGCAGGTCCCAGCAGGAGACCCCCAGCCACCTTTGCCTACCTCCTCTCCTTGTGAAGGAGGGGGGTGGCCCCTCACCCCTGCAGGGTTTGTCTGAGGCAGGGAGCGCCAGGCATCCCCAGCTGGTGGTGAGCCCTTAGTCCAGGTCCGGCCCCAATGGGGCACTGACTCTGCCGGGCTCAAAGCCGCATTCGGGGCTAGGCGGGCAGAAGCTGTTCACTTTGGGCACGGCCACGGTCTGTGTTGTGGCCTCGCTCCCCGCACCCCTGCAGGCTGCCTCCCTGCCTCTTTGTGCCCATTTCTGGCCACGCCAGGCTGTCCCAGAGCCTCTCTACGTGGCGCATGCAGGGCACTTTCTGCTGCTGTCACAGAGCCTCTCGCAGGACCTGCCCAGCTCAGATCCGCAATGTAAAGCCTCCTCCCGGCCTTTTGTGCAGCATGACATTAGACCTGGGAGCCAAGTTCAGGAGAGCTGGTCTTCCATCCCCGGTTGATTGACACAGCTGAAAGTCCCGCTGTCTCGGGGAGAGGGGGACGAGCCCTTGCCAGATACCTAGAGGGGGGTCCCACTGGCACAGGGACCCGCTCCCCACCCTGCCCTGCATTTAGAGACCAGTGAACTGCAAGGGAAGTCTGTCCACCTGCCCTTTGTGGCTGCCTGTGACAGCATGTGGCACCGGGGGGAGAGGGGTGGCCGGGGTGGACACAGTCAGTGCCAGGGAACTGCACCCCGGCCCTTTTGCAGCCCCCCTGCTGAGCGCTTTAGCCAGCACCTTGGCGAGGGAAATCCTGCTCCTCTGCGCCCACATCCCAGCTTAGGCTGAAATTGCCTCCTGTGACGCCCTGGGAGCACCTTGGCCAGGCTGCGTTTAGTTCAGCTCTTGCTGCCCTGCCCCTGTGGGGGGCTCCTGTGCCCAGCCAGGCTCATGAAGGCTTTTCCTCGGAACAAAGCCACAAGCAGAGAAAGCACCGGGAAGTGGCCACGGCCGCCTGCCCGTCTTAGCCGGTGTCACCCCGCACTGCCACACGGGGCACTTGGTAGGGCCTGTCCTTCCAGCAGAGCCTTGGGTAACAGCTCACAGCAGCACTTGGCCCACATGAGAATGACACCCCCTTACCATGAGGAGAACTGAGGCTGCCACCTCAGGTGCTAGACTGGGGGGGGGGGAGCACCATGAGGACCCAGAGTGTAGAAAATTGTGTCTGGTGCTGTTAGTTCTCCTTTATTGGGGTAGGGAGCAGCGCGGTGCCATGAGAGGAGAACAGGAAGGAGGCAGAAGTGAGACCTTTCAAAGTTTTGGCCCAAGCGAGGGGGCGTCATTTGCACTCCCCACCTCAGGTGCCAAAATATTGTGGGCCGGCCCTGACCCTCCCTGCCCCCCCGCCAGGAGAGCAGGTTGATGGGTTTAAACACTTTGTCCAACTTTATCTGCCGGGCTTCTTGAACCCAGCCCAAGCCAGCCTCTGCCAACCCCACGGGTGCCACTTCGGCCACCTGGGTGCCCCATCTGGTCCGCTGCAGTAAGTATCCCCTACTGCTGTTGGCTCCTGCTGATTCACCCACCCCAGCAAGTCACTGCTTTGCTTTGTCTCCTTCACAAAAAAAAAATTAACCCTTTCAGACCCAGCAGGTAATATGGTGAGAGGGGAAACTGAGTCACACCTGGTCAGTCATACAAAAAAAATGAGAATGAGATATTTCCCAGTTCAGCACAACCGCTGTTCAGAAAAACTGGGGGCTGACAAACATGGGCTCATGCCTCCCCCCCCCCCACCAGGATCCACAGTGCCCACACCATCTCAGAGAGCCACTGTTGCTGAAGAGTCAGTGACTGAACTTTTCCTGCTGGGGTTATACTGGACAGCTGAAAAATGCCACTCCTGTCTTCCCTCACCCTGCCCCCGGCCTCAGGGCAGCAGGACAGCCCCCCCCCCCCATGTTCGTAACCATCCTCCCAGCTCTTCCTCCCTTCTCACCCCCTTTCTTAAGCTCCTGCCAGCAGGTCTCCTGCTTCAGTCCTTGCACTGTTATTTCCTTGCGGGCTGCAGGAGCTGAGCCCCTGGGTGGCTGGGCAGCTGGAGCGGGAGGCAGAAAGTTAACTCTTCGCCCTTTACCAAGCCGGGTCCAACCAGCTGTCCTGCTACCTGGTGCCCTGTTAGTAGGCCCACAGCCACCAGGCCTGGCACCTGCTGAGACACTTTAGGAACCCGGCCTGCAGCCCAGGCCATCGCTCCCCAAGCAGCAACTAGGTAGCTGGGCTCAGTTAGGGTGAAGCAGGCCCCGAGGCGGGTTTATTGGCAGCCCTGGCACAGACACACAGAACCCAGCCGGCACTGACAGCTTTCACCGCAGTGACCAGTGTCACTTTACAAATCAGACACCACAGGCAGCGCGGGGCAGAGGCAGGGAAGGGATCACAGATCCCCAGTGAGCCTCCAGGAGCAAGCAGAGGTGCTGGCCAGGGCCTGCTGGGATGAGCTGGCGGCCAGGGGCTACCATCATGTCCAGGGGGGCCCAGCGGGTCCAATGGCTCTCGCCCCCCCTCCCCCGCCCATAACGCTGTTCCACAGCCTGAGACTGATTTCCAAAGCCAGGATTTCCAAAGCTAGAGAACATGACCTATGAAGCCAGGCTTCATGAACTGGGCTTGTTTAGTTTGGAAAAAAGAAGATTAAGGGGGGACATGATAGCGGTTTTCAAATATCTAAAAGGGTGTCACAAGGAGGAAGGAGGAAATTTGTTCCTCTTGGTTTCTGAGGACAGGACAAGGAGTAATGGGCTTAAAGTGCAGCAGGGGAGGTTTAGATTGGACATTAGGAAAAAATTCCTAACTGTCAGGGTGGTCAAATATTGGAATAAATTGCCAAGGGAGGTGGTGGAATCTCCCTCTCTGGAGATATTTAAGAACAGGTTAGATAGACATCTGTCAGGGATGGTGTAGACGGAGCTTGGTCCTGCCTTGAGGGCGGGGGGCTGGACTCGATGACCTCTCGAGGTCCCGTCCAGTCCTATTATTCTATTATTCTATGATTCTATGACTGCACGGCTCGGCCTGCTGCAGCGGGCAGGTCCATGCGGCGCCTCCACGCGGAGCTGCCCCCCGGGGCCAGGGAGCACAGCACGGCCTGGGCAGCAGCGTTTCCCTGCGGAGCTCTCGGGACCAGGCTCCCGTCCCCGTCAGTCTGCGCCCGTCCAGCCGCTCACGGCCATGGAGAGCTGGCAGGGCCCCGCACCCGCCTCCCGGACCCCGGGCCGCTGCTCGGCCCCCTCCGCCGCTTCCCGCCCGCCCCGTCCCCGCAGAGCAGGGGACCCGCCAGCAGCAGGGAGCGTCTCATCCCCTCCAGGGGCCACTGCACGTCCCCCGCCAGCCGGGCCAGGAGGCGGGGCGCGGGGCCGCAGTCCCGGGCCGGCCGCACTCGGAGCGGGAGCAACAAGGCAGCGGGCTCCCCAGCGGCAGGAGACACCCCGGGGCGCCCGCTGCTCCGGGCGGGGTGCGGTGCAGGGCCGGGCTCGGCAGCGCACACACGTGCGGGGAGATCCGCGAGTCCCGCCGACAGGCCCCGCCACAGCGCGGTGCTTTGTCCGTGCCCCCGGGCAACCAGTCCCTGGCCTGCCGTCCCGACCGCGTTCACACCAGCAGCCGCGCCGGAGTCACTCCGATCTCTGCCGTGAGTGCGGGGAGCAGGATCGGGCCCCTCCACACAGTGTCTCGTGCGGCGCTCAGAGCCCCCCCCTTCCCCCCCCGTCTCTCCAAAACCCCAGCCCTGCAGCAGGCCGAGCCATCCCCATCCGCGTGCGCCAGGGGCCGGCGGCCGGAGAGGGGCCCGTGGGGCAGGAGCCGGGGGTGCTGTGCGATGGAGCCGGGGGATGAGAGCGAGGGGCCCGGCCCCAGAGTGTCCTGACCCCGGCCACGGACTCCAGGACCGTGGGACTCGGCTCCCTCGATTCCCCTCCGCCCAGCTGGGGCAGCCCTTGCTCCGGGTGTGAAGGGGCCTGAGCGTGTTTCAGGGCTGTCAGCGCCACGGGGGGATGGTCCGCGAATCCGCCTCGCTCTTTGTACACGAGTGTCCGTGTTCCTGTGTGATGGGACCGTCTGGCACGAAACCTGCCTGAGGCCGCTGTGACGGGTCAGCGCTGTCGTTCGCAGGGTGTGGGTGTGAGAGACCCTCGACCGACCCTTTGTGCGCTTGTGTTGGGGGGCGGGGGGCTGGGTGGAGCGCCAGGCTGGGCCAGGACCCGGAGTCCTACGGAAGCGCTGGGATCCGGGCGAATCCCTCTGCTCTGGTCTCTCGGCTGCTGCTCCTGTGCTGGGCTGATGGCTCGAGTCCGGCCCAGAACGATCCAAACCTTCTTTCTTCCTTAAGGGGCTGGGAGGGCGTTGGCTGGGGGGGGGGGGGGGCGTTGTAGGCTCTTACAAAGAGTTTGGTTGGAGGGGGGCTGGTTGCGGGGTGTGGGTGGAGGCTCGGGAAGGCACGTGAATGGGGGGGGGGCTTTGAGAGCGTGCGGGACACGTTCCACCTCCTGGAGAAGTGGCTCCTATGTGCGCGGGATGAGGGAGCTGCACCCCCTGCACCTGATTGGCTCGTGCCCGGCTGCACCTGCCCCTGCCGCCCCGCATCCCGCGCGGGGACCCGGGCGCCTCGCGAACCTTCCCACGGGGCTGGGCTTGATCCTTCCCGAGCGCGCGGGGGATTTGGAGAGACGCGGGGGCCGGGATTTGCTGTTCCGCGGGGCCGGGCCAATCATGGGCGGCCCGCCCTGAGCTCGCTGCTCCGTCTGCGGGGCCCGGGCTGCGGGTTCCTACAGCTCCTGGAGCCCCGCGTGTTCCGCTCCAGCCCCTGCTGCCAGCGCGTGTCCCGGGCCGAGCTGGGTGCGGGGTGGCGGCTGCTCACCCAGCGCAGGTGCGGAGCGGACACGGGTTAGACCGCCCCCCCCCCCCCCCGCCAGCCCAGCCCGTGTCACTGTCCCGCGCCCTGACCTCGGCCGCTCCCCCCGGTGTCCGGGTAATGGGGGGGGGGGCTGAGTCCCAGGCGAACAGCCTGTCCCGCGGCTCGTCCCTTGCCCCCGCCTCGGGCCATTCCCAAGCCACAGCCCAGAGCTGGGCACCCGGGACACCCCCAGCGTCTCCAGGGGCCGAAAGTTGGCAACGCCTCGACCGCCAGCTCCGGGCGGGGTGCGGTGCAGGGCCGGGCTCGGCAGCGCACACACGTGCGGGGAGATCCGCGAGTCCCCCCGACAGGCCCCGCCACAGCGCGGTGCATTGTCCGTGCCCCCGGGCAACCAGTCCCTGGCCTGCCGCCCCGACCGCGTTCACACTGGCCCGGCTGGCGGGGGACGTGCAGTGGCCCCTGGAGGGGATGGAGCGGATGAGACGCTCCCTGCTGCTGGCGGGTCCCCTGCTCTGCGGACGGGGCGGGAGGCGGGTGCGGGGCCCAAGCAGTTGGGAGGGAATCCTCATGTGGATCCCTCCAGGGGTCATCAGGGTTGGTCTCCCCTCCGCGGGGGGGGGGGTGGGGGTGGAGGCCTCCCCGGTCTCGGGGTTCCCAGGGTTGCGGTGGCGCAGGCTCTCCCCTGCCCACTCCTTTTGCCCCCCCTGCCTCTCTCTGAAGCAAAACTCCTGTACCCCCCCCCCCAAGGAGCGGTAGCAGACCTAGGACATTTGACATTTTTACGGAAGGGCCCAGGTGGTGTGGGGGGCTAGTTAAAAAGCCCCCTCTCCTGGCTGAATGGGCAGAGTAAGCCTGTGTCCATGGCACGGGCCCATTCAGTAAGCTGGCCCCTGCCCCCTTTTCCCCTCTAACTCAGCACAAGGACAGGGTCAAAGGCGGGTGCAGGCACAGACCTCCCCTCATTGCCACTGCTGCTGGGGAATGAGCTGCTGCTGCACCTGGGGAATGCAGCCACTTTTCTGTAGGTCCTACCGAAAGAGAACTGTTGAATGGCACAGAAATAAACCCCTGCAAAGCCCGGTGTTTGAAATGCACAGGGCAGCCCACCCAGGCAGGACCCTGTGGGGCAGACGGCCGGGCCCAGAGGACACTGAGCCCCATGGGCAGAGGATGCCAGGCACAAGGCCTACATCCAGAGGGCAGGGCTGGAGGGACTGGGCAGCTGGTTGGAGTTACAAGCGGAACCTTTCCATTCTGACCCACTGCCCGCTCTAGTGGCAGGAGCTGCCTCCTGTGCCAGGCAGGATGTGGGCCCTGATTTCCATTCGGCACAAATCGTATCCAATGGTGCAGACTCTCTAGCTCAGCTCTGCCGTCTGGAGGAGCGCCTAGAAACAGGCGTCGCCATCCCAGAAACCAGGCTCCAATTCTCATTCTGAAGCTACAAAGGGAGATGGGTCCTGCCCGAGCTGTTCTGCCCATAACTCTGCTCACCGAGGGGTGTAATTTGTGCCAGCACTCTCAACCCACCTGGGAGCTGCTATTCAAGAGGGAGGCCCATAGGCCAGTCTGCAGCGTTGGTCCCTCTCCATGGATCTGTTCGGTCATCCTCGGTGGAATGGGGGGTGTGACGTAGTGGGGGTACCTGGCTGGTTTCTATGCTGCTGGCTCTGGGGTAACCCCCACTGGCTGCCGTGGGTACCACGACCCAGCAAAACAGGATGAGTCACTATGCAAACCAGTGGCCAGACACCCCCCATGGAGAGGAACAAAGGAAGGTGGAATGCTGCCCTGGCTGGGGGGCAGGGCTGGAAGAGAGTTCGTTAGTTCCTGTCTGGAAAGCAGGGGAGAAGGAGCTGGGGAGGGGGGCTGGGACTCCCCTATCTCAAGGGGAGCACTGAGGCCTCTTAGCCCCACTTCCTGTAACCAGATTACATCTGTGCTGTGCTGTATCCTGGAGGAGCAATAAACCACCCTCAATTCCACTGGCTGGTGGAGTCTGTTTGTGCCATTTCGGGGTGCAGGAGACGGGGGACCCCCAACGCGCCGTCACAGGGGGGACTTGAACCCCATGGGGGGAACTTATAACAGTGGGCAATAAAGCAGCTCCGTTTACCCCATCCACTTCTGAGTCGCCGCATTCTTCTCTAACACAGAAGAGGAGCTAGGCTCGTATTGGGCCAATAGCCATGCCAAGATCCCTGTAGGGGATGGGCCTCATAGGCCCTGGTGGACCCAGCAGCAGGGCTGAAGACCCACCAAGACAGCTTCTGGAAGGGAGCTAGGGGAAAGCTGGAGGCAAGACAAGGGTTCCAGCAGGGGCTGTGTGGACGCTGTGGGTAGGGTGGCATGAAAGAGGCCCCAGAGGCTGCTGCAGCATGAGATCCAGGCTCAGACTGTAACGTATGAGAGAAGCAGCAACCAAGTCCAGTGCCATCCTAGCACTAACCACGGCTGGAGCCCAACTGCCTGGGATTGGACCGCCCTGCAGAGGGAGCGAGGGGTCTGAGAAGCAAAGGCACTACCCTCCCTGCAGAGCAGGAACCTGAACTATCAAGGGAATCTTCCTACCCCAGAGACTCACCGGCCAGCGCTCTCCGGGCTGTTCAAGCACCAGGTGCATGACCATGCATGTGGCTCTGCACATGGGGGGAGAGCTCAGCCTTTTGAGAACGGGTTCTCCACCCTGCCCCCTCAGTCTCCTGCCTGCTCACATTCTCGTCTCTCACCCAGCCCATCAGTCTTCTACTCCCTCTCAGCCCTCCTGCCCTGCCCATCCATCTCCTGCTTCCCAATCCCTGACCCCGCCAAACCCTTAATGCAGCCGGCTCGCTAAAGGGTTATTCAGAGGCCAGGGTGGCCGTTAGCTGGGGGAGTCTGACACACATGCTCCTGGCCTCAGCTGCATGCACTTAGTTTGAGTCTGATTTCCTGAATCCCCCAAATGCACTAGAAGGGGGTGAGGGACAAAGTTCCAAAGCTGTGCTCTCACCACTAGGGGAGAAAGCTGCCTTAAGAAAACAGCTCAATGACAGACACCCCAGCCCTCAGGCCAACTGCTCTATTTGTAGACATACTCAAATTGAACCGGTATAACTCACTGCACTGCCTGAAGAATCAGACCAAGAATTCTCTTCCCCAAATCAATTTAAGGCAAAGCTGCAGAAACCAATACAACGAGACAAAGGCATCAATCATGAACAGCAACAAGCCTGTAAAACAGAGGTTCAAACAGGACAGAAAACATGACCCACACTACAAAGGAAATCTCCGGCACAGAATTCCTTACTGGCTCAGCAATCACTACTGAGTGACTGCTGTTAGCACCAGGTGAGGTCTGTCTGAACCAGGAGTCTGGCTGCATTTTCCATGTTATAAGCCAGCAGCACCTTTAGGCAAAAATGAATGGCTGGCACTTAATCTGGCTTTGAAACCTTTCCACCTTGAGATGTGAGGATACTGCACTGTAGTGCTGGGTGCTCTAATGCAAGATGGATGCAGGGAAATCTGACTGGATTTGTGCACCCCACTTATTGTCCTGATCAGACCTTCCTTTCGAAAGTGCTGAAAGTTGCTTTGGTGTTTTTGCGGTGTGCATAACCAACAGAAACTACAGAGCTGCAGGAGGCGGCCTGCATCAGCTTAGAAAGCATGGCTTGTTCTGTGTGCCGTGCAGAGCGAGGTCATGTCAATAAGGCACTTTTTAAACATTTTTTTCCTATGAGAAGTGTCTTGTGCTTAGAAATACAAAGAGAAACAAATCCTATACACATGGACAGTAAAAGCCATCAATGTGAGAGTCAATGTTTACATTGCAAAGCCCAGAAAAACTGACACACCCCTTCCGGAGCCCCAGGATGGGCCTTTGAGACACAGAACCCTGGCCCACGATGTACCTGAGAGGAGACCAGAGCTGTCAGGGGGCCTCTTATGGAGAAATCCAACTGAGGCCTGAACAGCCAAGACAACGGAGACAGAGATTTCTACTGCCCTGTAGCTAACAGGGCATTAGTCAAGGCAAGAGCAGCAGGTCAGTTTCTATTAGAGAAGAACCCCGTTATTGCCAAGGGAGGCCTATGGCCCAAAGCTCTCCTGATTTCCCCAGGCAGAAGCCGTGATGGAGCAGGGAGTGGAAGAATGGAAGAACGTGGGGTTCAGACGCCCAACGAAGAGGCAAGAGAAGCAAAGGGCACCTGGAGAACAGGGATCTGATACGTTAACAGAAGCCAGCTCTAGGGGAGGTAGCTATTTTGGGCTGGTGTCTGCTGGAGGCTTTCAAACCTCCTGCCTTCCTGCAGCCCACGTGCCATACACTGCTACTGTTACCTTAGAACCTGCAAAAGCTTCACGCCCAGGCCTGGTGCAGACACGGGCGCTAACATATATACAGCAGGGCGATGTCGAGAGGGGCAGTGTGTCCACAAGCCCCTGGGCGATGGGAGTTACCGGTGCTCAGCACCAGTCGGGATCAGTTCCTCAGGGCAAAACCTTCAAAATCCAGGGTGACATCTAAGAAGCGACATTCGCCGCCTGCGTTTCCTGCCTTCTCTCTGCCACCAGCACAGCTGTAACTTTGGTTTCTGTGCCTGTTAACAGTTTTGCTCTTGTCCTCAAGGCCTTTTGGCAAATCTAAAGTTCATTCTGGGGATAATTTGCCCAACAGCTGAAAGGGGCCCTCCCGTGGAAAGAGCGCAATGCATGTCAAACAGTAACAGGCTGTTATGAGCTAACACCGATGTTTAACACTGCACTGGTTAACACAATGGCCAAACCCCGGGCCCCAAGCAACCAATGGTGCTATGAACCACGACTTCCTTCATCTCTGCTGGAAAGGGGCAGCCCATCACGACAACACAATGTTGTCCCCTGAGCGACAGATTAGTCACAGCAGCGCAGTGTTACATGCTGCGAGTCGCAGCTCCGCATTGCAGGTAAGAAAGAGAGCAGCTGTGATCAGCTACCGGCTCTACGCCCAGCCAGGGCACTGCCTTCAGCTTCTCGACAAGTTGTCCATGTGGACTTCGGTGGGGTGAAGTACGGGCAATCTGCTCCATACTACTGGTTCTCTTAGTGGGCTCCTACCAGCATGAGGAGACCACACACTATGCTGCAGGCTCAGCACCAAATTTGCAAGCATTAGCTTTGCTGTTTTAAAAAAAAGTTAAAAGCCAGTGACTCCCCCGAGATGGACCCTAACCTTTGGTCCAGTGCTGGACGGAAAAGCTGAACATGTTCAAGTTTAAAAAGCATCTTTTCTGGGAGGTTTGCTGGGTAACTGCTGTTCCACAATGTACCTCAGGAAATCAGAACAATGAGTTTTAAAATAACGAGCTACCGTTAAAAGCCGCATGCGCCGAGCAGTCATGCAGCCTCTGGGAGAAGACATTCCTATGCTGGTTTCGACTGTTTCTTCCCTAGTTTTGTTCTTAAAATTACATTTTTGTTCAAAGTGCAGCTTGAAGCTTTGTGTTGCTGTTTCAAGTCTCGAGCCAAATGTCATGGCTAACCAGAGGGGACTTCCAACAAAACGTGCTACTGAAGTTAAGCAGCGTGTCAGAGACACTGGTGCTGAACTGGGGAAGTAAAGGCACACGAGAGAGTTATAAATGAGGGCAGGTCTGCGTCCAAAGGACTGGGCTGCTCGGTATAGCCCCAGTTACTGAGACTTCAGGATCACAGCCCATACCACAGACTTCAGTGCAGATGTGAACAAAATTTCCTTCCTGAGATGTTTGGCTCCTGATCATCTATGAGGCACTTTTGCGTTTACAGGCAGGAAGCCCGTGAACTGAAATGTCACCCAGAAGGCTAGTGCAGATCGCTTGTGCTTTGTTGAAAACCTGAGCGTCACGGCCCACGCCTTGACTCGGGCTGCTTGATTCCTAACCTTTGGGGAAGCGTTCACTGGGAGAGCAGAAGGCTGGAGGGGTTCTGGTGGGCCTGTAACTGTGGACAGGAAAGAAGGACAGAAATCCAGGGTGTGGGCGGAGGAATGGGGTGAAGGTGAAGTTCCCTCACTCAACATACGTAAAAGTGCGAACAGCAGTTCAGAGTCTGGATTCGCACTGTTGCTCGGGTAAAGCCAGCCACCGAAGGCTGCTCTTATCGACAGCCTGATAGCAGACTTTGGAAGAGGTTAGCAGAGGCAAAGCTGAAAGGTCATTTGACCCGGACTCTGGCTGGCTTTTCTCAATTAGCAACAGCTGGCAGCTACCGACTGGTCTGAGCCATGCCCCCATTTCCAGTGAGTCTCAGCTCTGCTTGCGGATAGCAAGGTCTCTCCCCGCCAGGCTGGTGTCATTTGTAAAGTGACATTTTCTTGCTCTGGTACATGTACATGTAGGCGTCACAGAAGAGGCGCTTGGCCACGCCTTCCATGTCCCGGGGCTGCTCCATTGCCAGCGCTGCCCCTGGCAACTGCAGGTATTTGGCAACTTCAGGGCACAGCTTGACGATGGGAATGTTATAGCCATTCTCATCACCTGAATATGAGAGAGAGAGAGAAGCATGAGCCTAAATTTCAATTCCCAGGAGCCAAGTGTTGCTGGCTGTGACGTAGTGGGGGGTGCTGGCTGTGACGTAGTGGGGGGTGCTGGCTGTGACGTAGTGGGGGGTGCTGGCTGTGACGTAGTGGGGGGTGCTATCTACTTTTGTAGTCCTGTGCTCACTCTGGTGTTGCATTCGCTATTTGTCTTGTGGGGTTATGTGTGATCCTACTGTCCTGTGCTGCTCTGTAGTGAGGCGCTCACTCTCTGTGTGTGCGCGTGCACCTCAGTCTCCCCAGGCCCTGCAGCACTGTCTGCATGAGGAGGGGGAGGCTGGGCGTGACTCCCTGGGGAAGTATGTTCAGTCTCTGACGCCCTGAGGACCAGGTGACAGCAGATAACACCTTGGGCCTGGAAGCAGGACCATGTAGGAGACGGGGCTGCCTGGGGCCAGTGCCCAGTGGCAGTGAGGGTGAGTCAGTCCCATCTGGGCTAGGATGAGTGCTGAGACTTAGAGCAGGAAAGCGGGGTGAAGGGCCCAGGAGCCCTTCCCCCGAGAGGAGTAACTGTCTGCTCTGGGTACCTGTGCTAACATCGATCCTATGCTACGCAGTGTCCCTGTGAACCAATAAACCTTCTAGTCTACCTGCTGGCTGAGTCACACCTGGCTGCGGACAGAGGTGCAGGCTTGGGCCCCCCCCAACACGCCATCACAATGGCACAAAAGAACACTAGAGCGAGTGGCATTAACTGGGCCCCGTGTTAGTGTCAGCAGAGAGATCAGGAACTAACCGGGCCCTGCCTGAGCTGGCCTTGCACCCAGAGAAGTCCTTTGAGTTGCGGTTTGAAGCACGCTGGTGGGCAGTGGTGGGGGGCAGCCTGGCTAGTATCTGTTCCCCAGAGCTGCCGAGCCAGCCCGGTTCCCCAGGGCTAAACTCCCTGTAAAACGGCAGGTGCATTTGCACTGCTGTGGAGGGAGCAGTTTTACACACTAACGGAGAGGCACCTTGGCCTGCTTCCCAGCACGCAGACCCAAAGGAGTCCAGACACACAGGCCCCCTGGTTCCAGATCTGTGGAGAATTTACTCCTGTCGGTTCTGCGCTGGGACTGCAATTCCTGCCTGGGGTTGTCTGGGTGGAAAGGGCCGGCCGGCCAGCCTCCCCCCGAGCAGCGCCCCCCCTCACCGTGCCTGTCAGCCATGCTGTCGAAGAACATCCAGTTCTCTTTCTCCGGCCCGTACTTCACGAAGGAGACATAGTGACTGGTCTCTATGCAGAGCACTGCAAAGAGCTCCATCCTCTCCCGCGGGATGCGTGGGCTGCCCATCTGGCTCCTGACCTGAAACGCTTCAGGGACGTGCAGCGTTGTCGGCCTGTGCGTTTTGCGCCGGTAGTGAGAATGAACCTGGGGACAGACAACACGGCGTGACAACACAGGGGAAGCGGCAGTGTCTGGGGACAGGCGGGCAGCGAGGTCACCTGCTTTCCACTCAACTCCTCAGCTGGGGCTTTGCCACGGGCCAGGAGACTGCTACCCGGTGCCAGTTTTACCGCTCTCCGGACCCGCAGCAGGCCGTGTTCTCCGGCGGGGAGCAAACACCCCAGGCTTGCCGCTCCTGGGCTGCGCTTGGACGGGGGCCTCCAAGGAGAAGTGAGTGTGCAGCAGGGAGCAGGAGGGCTCTTCCCTCACAGCCTGCAGAGACTCAGTGGCCCAGCCTGGTGAAGCAGAGCGGCCCATATGCAAGAGGGGCCGCGTGTGTGCAAGCACATCACCAAGCCGTAACTACCCTGAGCGCTGATCTGGTCTGGCCTCCCACCTGACCAGCTGCAGGGGAAGCTCAGAGGTTTCAGTCTGACAGCTGCTGTCGAGGAGTGGGGGGCGATCCGTCAGCTGGCTACCTGTCTGCAGCAGGAGTTGCAGTACTGCTTCATCCCCATGTCGGCAAACACCGCGTCTCTGAAGCACTCGGAGCACTCCTGGGTGGCGATGTCCCCGCACACAAAGCACTCCCGGGGGCCTGAAGGGGGAACACACGCTTTTATCCCAGGGCCTCAGTGCGCACTGGCCCCTGCGCCGGCCATGCCAGGGAGCAGCAATCACACCCCAGTCCCACCCCTACCACGCCACCGACAATCTAGCTAGGCCAGCCTTCCCCCCCGTGTCAGCGCTCCCGTGCAAGGCAGCCATGCGCTCACCACCGCCCAGGAACTTACTGTCGAGCAGCAGGTCCGTGATGTCCAGCTCCAAGGAGGGAATGATTTTGCTGAACATTTTATATTCCTTCCCGAACCGGGGCATTTGGATAATGAAACAGGAGGGGATCTGGGAGAAGAGAAGCAAGTCACCAAACAAGGGAGCAAACTCCTTGCCCTGCCCACACAATCTCCTCCCGGGGGAGGGCACGTTCTCCATAGCGTGCCCCAGGATCCGCAGTGTTCTGGGGGGCTCTGCTGCACCGGGAGCCTAGGCTCACATCCACTAGGCAGCCTTGGAGCGGAGAGGGGAGTAAACGGTTCTAACAAGTCGTGTGCACGCGGCCGAGGGGGGCAGGGAACCAAGGCAGGCCTGGACGACGGGCACTCACCTCCACTAGCTTGAGACTGGAAGACAGGAAGGAATGTTCCACTAACTGCTGCACGTTGGGCACCACCAGATCCTCTTGCTTGTCTATGAATATCTGGTAATAGTAACACTCCTGCTCCTTCTGGCCTCCGGACCTGGGAGCAACAGTCCAGAGTCAGGGCACTGGGGCTGCCTCTCTGCACTATCCAGGAACCCCCTGGTGCCATGGTCATGGTGTGCTCACGGGACACAGTGCGCATGTTCTAGGACAGCCTCCAACCTGGCACACAGGGGTCCCTGCTCTATCTTCTACGGAGAAATACCCAGCACGGACGGGTGACAGATACCGACAGTTTCATTCCCAGTCGCATTCTGCTGCTCTGGGAGGAGTGGGCCAGACACGCTTTCCCCTTGATTTTAAAAACGAAGACACGCGGATCGTCTCTTCGGCCTGTCACGTCGTAGCGTGACTGCAGAATCCCTGTCGCTGAGTTCTGAGCGCCTGTTCTGAGATCCAGCAACCCGGGACACTGCACAGCAAAGCTTGCTGCATTCACAAGGCAACTTATACGTGAAAGACCCTCTAGGGTCCTTGTGTTGCCCTGTGCTGTCCCAGCATGGCTGCTTCAGAAGGGCCTCCTAGCCGGAGGGTTGGAGTGGAGCGAGAGAGGTTTCTCTGTATCTCTGCTTTTCCAAGTTGCCCCATGATACAAGCCACTCCACATCCCTCCACGGGGAGCCCAGAAAGCCGGCGACCCCAGTCTATTCTCCTGAAAAGTGCAGCTAGTTCTGGTTTCCTTCAGAGTCCTCACACTAAGCGAGTCGCCTGTCCCCCCAAAACAGGGCTTCTGGGAGCAAACTCCATCGATTTCCTGCTTGGGAGCTGTAGGCCCTCAGCTAGCTTAGCTGCGTGGAAACAACAGACTCTTCAGATCTCTGAGATACCATTTCCCAGACCAACCTACTGCAGACTAGGATGACCAGGCCTGCATCTCCCGTGCCATCACTGTCCTATCCAGGGACGACACTATGCACTTCCCCACCCTCTGAAGACAGCACACCTGGGAGTGGGGTTATAAACATCTGCCAAGTACAATCCCTCCTGGGATAGGACCACAACATGGTGGGCAGGCTGGGATTCAGGAGCACAGCAGGGAATAGCTGGGCACAAAGCAGACACACGTCTCCATCTCCTTCACGCACAAGGGAAATTCACTGCTCCTCTCCAGCCAGGCGTCATCTAACGACCCAAGTCAGCTCCTTCCCGCCCCAATCTCAAGTGCAGGCAACACTGTCCCTGCGTTAGCAAGAACCCCCAGAGACAGCAACTCACTGCAGTTTCAGTAGTGGCTCTATTCCCAGGATGTGATGCATGATGAGGTTGAGAAACTCCTCAGGGTCTGTAAGTGCAAGGAAATCACACCTCAGATCCGGCCCCCCCATACCCAGCACACTTTGTCCCATCTCAGCCAGAAGGGGTAAAGCACTGTCAGCTACGGGCTGACACACCGAGCTTCTCCAGGCAGGGCACAGATCCAATTAGGAGCTGAACACATTTGGTTATTTCCATAGCTCAAAAGTCCTACGATCATTGGCCACTGAAACACGGACAACTTTTCACAGAGAGAGGGGAAAGGAGAAGCTTGGTACAAGGACAGGCTCTTAACCCCTACTGTGCTGAATGATTTTTTTAGCTATATGGAGAGGAAATCATATTTTTGCTTTTCAGGTATGTTTATTCCATTCATCTGGGCTCAAGCAGCCTGGAGAGGAAGATCTCCAGGGTGTTGATTACCAGCACCAAATGCATTAACCGACACTGAAATCAGGGACGAGGCTGGAAACGGCAGGAACAAAGCAAAAGTTTGGGCTCAAGATACAAGAACGTATCAGAAAGAGGAAACAAAAACACTGGTCAGTGAACAACAGGACACGAGACCAGAAGATTTAGTGTCATTTCTACTTTTTCATATTTATGCAGCCATGATGCTAGCATCTGGGTGTTTCAATAACCCTGTGGCATGCTGCCGTCCCTTTTAGCTGCACTTCTCAAAGCACTTACAAATCTCGCTGTGGCAGGTCGCTGCTCTTCTGCCAACAAAGCACCGGTGCGGACAGTGTTGAGGTGGCTGGAACTCGCGACGCTTGGGGGGTGTGGCTTTTCCCCATCCCTGAGCCACGGCAGTGAGATCAACTTAAGTGGTAGCTGCCTCGTAAGGCAGGTGAAGTATCACTTCTCTAGCCCTGGATGGGAATGTCTCTCTATGTTCAAACGCACATAACAATTAAGACGAATATATGCAGACTCCAGTATCCATGTGAATCTGCAGAGGAATTTCGGTGAGCTAAATGTAATGAGGAGATTGTGGAGTCTGGCAGAGACAACATGGTTAACACCCCTTCTCAGACGAACAATGCTGAACTCGACAGCAAATACAAATGGATGGGTCAGACAGAAACCAGCCTTGGGCAAATTCTGCGTTGGTGGTGGTTTCTTCTGAGGCTGGCAGCCAGGGACCTAGCAATCGCAGTCTTTTTGCCTCATACCCAGGGAACTGTCCTGCATGGCCAAATCTAAGACGTGTGAGGAATTCTCCAGGCTGCAGAACGCGTGCTCTGGGGGCAGACAGTAGCGAGCCGGAGGGCTGCCTGGCTGGGGGAAGCAGAGGATAAGCAGACCATATGGAGGCAAGAGGCCAGCAGAGAACACATCACCTTTCTCAGACGTAGTAAAGCTTGAACACTGGCCCTTCTCCGTCAGCTGCTCCCGCAGGTGCATCACACTACTAGCGGCAACAAAGCCATTCCTGGGAATGAGGGGAAGGTGGTGATGAGCAATCTGTGCAGCGGCAGACTTACATCTCAGTGGCAGAAAATACAGCAGGTGATGCCTGGAGCCCACCTTCCAAAATCCTAATCAAAGATGCACCCCCCCGAAGGGCAAGAAGTGAGCACCCAACCACAAGCAGCGCTGAACGAACAACACTCCTCTCCCCAAAGCACTGGGGAGGGAAGGGGGTCGATAAATATCATTGATGAAGGCCAATGGATGCTCAATACCCACTGCAAGGCCCTGGCTCAGTCACCAGTCGTGCAGGCTGGCAGACCACGGGTGACCCGTTGGAGCCAGTATTTCTATGAGGCAGCTGATAAGCAACTTGGATTACTTGCTCCCTGGAGACTTTGCCCCCTTATCAGCAGCACTCCCAGCCTCAGGAGCAAGAAATCAGGGCCACAGATGAAAGCAGAGTCCTTCATGTGACACTGCAGGGCTTGTCCCTAGACCCAGCCTTTTATTATCAATTTCTTCCCCTCTCCTGCAACTTCTCCACTGAGACCTCTGAGCCCCTGGGATCCCTTCTGTAACCCTCTCACCTTCAGCCACGAGTCTTCTGGCCAGGGAGTAGGATCGGCTCGTTAACACTACTCCCAAGTCCTCTGGAAGGACCAACAAAGAACCATAAGCAGCCTTCTCCTGCCAGGGGCTTTGCGGCATTCCCGGGATTGAATTCTAGTGGGAGATTTAGCGCCACCTACTGAGGCCATGAGGCCAGCGGGCTAAAAAACCCATTGTAAAGGCCCGTTCCACCACGCTTCTGAAAGGGGACATTACCATCTCCACCGCTGGCTCCGTTCTGTACATCTGTCCCAGTGCATAGTTAGCAAAGGAAATCTACTCTCGGCGGTCACTGGGCTAATCCGAGTAGGAAGGAAGAGCAGGAAGAACTTTAGAGACGGCCAAGAGATGTGAATCTCCAGGGTACATCTGGTCTCAGTAGCATCTGAGCCGCAAGAGACCCAATTCCCACTGGAAGGAGGTGACAGCAGCATGGAGATTCCAGAAAAGAGACTTGCTGGCTTCCAGTGGTCTTTCCCACGGTACTCACCGTCGGAGGGGATTCACGATCTCATCCCGGAGGATCTTCTGGACGTGCCCACTGGGTGGTAGGGACGGCTTGAAGAGCATGGAGTCCAGCACAGAGGTGCAGGAGAAAAGGCTGTGAGGAGACAGCGCTTGGTAACTCAGCTGGATTTGCAGCAACAACTAACAGCAGACAGTGGAATCCGGTAATAATGCAGTTGGGGTTTGGTTTAAACAATACAAAGCATAATATGGACAGAGAAAGAGAGAGATTTATCAAGTCACAGATCCAAGACCAGAAGGCAACACCTAATCTGTCCTCCTCTATAGTGAAGCTTGGCAGAATTTGGTTTTCATTTTTTTATAATATTGACAAATAAAAATAAAAATTGCTAAATAGATTTTTTATCAACTTTACAGCTGCAGGAAGTAACTAATTACAGACAATTAAGTAGTGACAGTAGAAGTCAAGATTCAAGAAGTTAAAGCTAAAGTTAAAGTTCTAACCATTAAAACATAAATTATCAATATCACATGGCAAAATATACACAGTAAGTAAATCAAACTCCAGTCAATTCTCAAGTGCACTCTTTTCAATTATTAATGAAATGTTTTTTGTTGGGGTGTGCGGTGAAATGGATGTTTACCAACATTCACCGAAAATATCAAGTCCTTCCAAGCCTATCAATAACATAGGTCATAGAACTTCCCCAAAATAATTCCTACAACATATCTTTTGAAAAAAATCCAATTTTGATTTAAAAGCTGCCAGCGATAGAGAATCCGCCATGACCCTTGGAATATTGTTCCAATACAGCGGTTACTTACCCTCGCTGTTAAAAAGTCACACCTCTGATTTGTCTAGTGTCAACTTCCAGCCACTGGTTTCATGTTAAACCGTTTTCTGCTAGACTGAAGAGCCCATTACCAAGTATTTGTTCCTCAGGTATGTGCTTATAGACCGATCAAGTCACCCTCATCATGCTCTTAGTTAAGCTAAATAGATGGAGCTCCAGCCGTCTATCACTATAAGGCATATTTGCCTTTAATCAGTCTCTCGGCTCCTCTCTTTAAGCCATCTCCAATTTAGCAACGTCTTTCTTGAACTTGAACACCAGAACTGGATGCAATATTTCAGCAGCAGCTGCACCAGAGGCAAAATAAATTCCCTGCTCAGGCACCCAGGGATCACAGCCGGTTTGTCCATAGCATCGCACTGGGAGCTCATGTTTGGCTGATTATTTACCACAATCTCAAATCTCTTTCAGAGTCCTGCTCCCCAGGGTACAACCCTCCGTGCTCTGAGTCCAGCCTGCATACTTTGACGTATAGATTTACATCCAGCCTATCACAATGCCTATTGTCTGCTTATGCTCAGTTTACCAAACAATGCCATTCGCTAGCCGTGACCTGCTCTCTGTTATTTACCACTCCCTGCAATTTTTGTGCCATCGGCAAACTTTACCAGGGATGATTCTACATTTTCTTCCAGATTGATAATAATGTTCAATAGTGTAAGGCCAAGAACCGATCCCTCGGGAGCCCACATGAAACATCCACATAGGGATGACTCCCCATTTACAAATACAGTTTCAGACCTATCAGTCAGCTGGATTTTCAGATGTGTGCCACGTTCATTTTATTTTGTTCTAGTTTTTTAATGAAAATGCCTTGCAATACCAATTCAGTTGCCTTAGAGAAGTCTGCTACATCAACATTATTATCTTTATCAACTGAACTTGTTACCTCATCAAAAAAGATACCAAGTTAGTTTGACATCATCTACTTTCTATAAACCCATGTTGATTGACATTAATTATGTTACCCTCCTTTAATTCTTTGTGAATTGAGTCCTGTACGGGCTGCTCTGTTAGTCTGACACTGATCCCAGGCAGGATGAGAGGACTATAATTAACCGAACCATCCTTTACCCTTTTAAAACACCGGCACATTAGCTTTCTTTGTCTCCTGGAACTTCCTCAGTGTTCCAAGACTTATTGAAAATTAACATTAACAGTCCAGCAAGCTCCTCAGCTAGTTCTTTAAAACTCTTGGGTACAAATTATCTGGACACTCTAATTTAAAAATGTCCAACTTCAGCAGCTGCTGTTTAACACCCTCCCAAAATAATCGTGGAATGGAAAGGGTGTCACATCATCAAGTGATGTGTTTGCATCATTTTTTTTTTACCCCCAAAACATACAGGCTCGTTCCTGTTTCCCGCTTTGTGAAATCTGCCTTTTTAAAGCACCACACAAACAAACACACATATATGTAACTGGCCTGAATATTATTCTGCTTGGACACTAGAAATGGGACCCAGTCGCGATCATTGGTACCTAAGCTACCATTCATTTTTAAAGCAAGGGACCGAGAGACAGAATGCATGAACGTAGGCAGCGTGAAATGAGAAAGTTTTCCATGAATTGTGGCTAAGTGAAATCCTGTGGCTTGACTAATTTAGGAACATTTGTAGCGAGGCAGGGTGTGAATCAAATCTGTCTACAGGGCTAAAACTGACTAGTCTTGGGGGTCACCAAAGGATCTTTTTCTCCCACACACAGCATTCCGCCCTCAGCTAGGTGCATTCCTGAAGGTTTCTCTGACATACCAGTTTCTGGCCGTTACGTGAGATGATATACTGGGCAAGAGACCAGCAATTTAGTCTAGTGGGACGACCTACGGTTGTTCATTGAACACATGGCGCGTGCTTACCATCGAAGAACTCTCTTGTTCAGATTATGCAGGAGGGACCTGTCAACTGTAAGCTGCATCTCTATATTAAAGAGCAATTGCATTCTACTCTCCTTTGTGCACATTACATGTAACCCCTACGCTCCTGGTGAGCTCAATTAGGAACATCACCCCTGAATTATGGCCATCACTTAACAGAGGGAGATGGTGCCTGTGGGTAAAGAGGAGAGAAGTGCCTCCTACCTGAAAAGGGCAGCATCCATGTAGCAGGAGTTGCAGTGGCCTTGAATTCCTCTCATCCGCCCTTGTAAAACTTGCACAGCTGCGCCATTCTCGAGAGGAGAATTAGCCAGAACCTGAGGACCATCTATCTCACCTGCAACAGAAAGAACAGAAGCTGCCACTTCTAGCCTTCTCTTACACAGTTTTGCCCTCCTGGCCTTTCCTGTAGGCCTAACCCACCTATAAAGGTCACAATGCACTGTTCTATACTACACCCACTCATGCCTTTAGACAGGAACCTCTCTGGGATGGGGACTAGAGAGGATAGATATTGTGTAACCTAATAGTTGTGTAACCGCATGCAATCTTAGCGGTTACACGACTATTCAATAGTCCCTGGAGGCGGGGTGGGCATCCAGGGTGCTCCAACCCCACTCCCGGGGAGTCTCCTGCCACCCTGCACTGCTGCCACTCTATCAGAGGCAGCAGTGCAGGGTGGCAGGTGGAGCCAGTCCACGAGGGAAGCCAGCTTAAAAACCAGCTCCCCACGCAGACCAGCTCCGGCCTGTTGCCCCGCGCTTCTGCCTCTGATACAGAGGCAGCAGTGTGGGATGGCAGCAGCCCCTGTCTGTAGGGGATCTCAGCTTGAAAGCTGGCTCCACGTGCGCATCAGTGCCAGCCTGCCCCCATCACTCTCTGTGCTGCTGCCTCTCTATCAGAAGCAGAAGTGCAAGGGGAGGCAGATCCAGTGCTCATTGAGAGCCTGCTTTTAAGCCAGCTCCTTATGGGCACCGGGGCTCCCACTCCCCCTTGCTGCCTCTGATACAGAGGCAGCAAGGTGGGGGGTGGAATATGTGTAGTCGACAAGATTAACCAATAAGCCCAGGCTTATCGGCTAATTGTGTAGCCATCTACATGCTGACATTCCTAATGGGGACTGGACTGTTTGACATTCTTACCCACTATAATCTGTTGCAAGAGCACAGACCCATAACCTCTGCATGAGAGGGAACCTCTGTACTTCTCCTGATCACTCATTCAGCTGCTAGATTTTTTTAGCCACCACACATTCCCAGCCATCCTCACCCGCCACTGCTATCCTCATGTCAGCTGAAAGGGCTCACCGCGGAGAGCGCTAACTTCCTGATATGGTGTTGACTGTAAGCTTGAGACAATGGAATCTCTATGAAAAGCACTTCTAGAAAATGCGTCTGCATTGGAAGCGTCCAACAGCTTTAACCCATCAAAGAGGGATGGGCAGGGCTGCTCCAGCCAGGCCCTGGCACCCCGAGCTGTGGCAGGCCCAGCAGGGCCGGAGCAACCCCCTGCCTTTTGGTGAGCAGGGGACTGCTCCAGCCTCTGCTGGTTAACTGTAACCAGTAAGTATCACCCAGTAAAGGTGATGTTCACTGGTTAGCCATTCACATTGCTACCAGCCAGCTAGGGATGTATCAGCCACTGAGGGATAGCTTAGTGGTTTGAGTATTGGCCTGCTAAACCCAGGGTTGTGAGTTCAATCCTTGCGGAGGCCATTTAGGGAATTGGGGCAAAAATTTGTCAGGGATGGTATTTGGTCCTGCTGTGAAGGCAGGGGACTGGACTCATGACCTTGCAAGGTCCCTTCCAGTTCTGGGGGAATAATCTCCATTATTAAAAAAAAAAAAAGTGTTTAGTTGGGGAAACATGTAACTGCTGAATTTTTCACCAAGGAGAGGTGGGGCTCCAGGAGCTGGTGGGTGTCCAGAGCCGGCTTTTAAGCTGGCTCCCTGCATGTACCGGCTCCCACAGAGCCACCTCCCCCCACTGCCTCTGTAACAGAGACAGCAGCAGAAGTGAGGGGAAGGGGACAGGTGGGAGCTGGCTTAAAAGCGGGATCCCCACAAGCACTGGCTTATACCTACCCCTGCGTGGCTGCCTCTGATACAGAGGCAGCTGCGTGGGGAGCAGGAGGGCCTGGGCACAACCGTGAAGGCTAACTGATGAGCCCAGGCTCATCGGCCAACCATTTACACTTTCACATCCCTACAACCAGCTACAGGGATTCCCAGGGCTGGTGCTGAAAGCCCAAGTTGGTATATGAATGTCCATTTGCCATATTGCTGCCAGCTTGGGCGTGCTATGGAGTAGCTGGTCTGACTACACCAGGGGAGGGAAGGAACAGTGCACTAGCTCAGAAAAGCAGCAAAAATGCCACTGTAGTGGGATCTGTACTTTCCTGCCCTGCCTCCACAGGTACAGGGAAGCTGCAGGAGGCTCAGGGGCAATTATTGTGAGGAGTCTACAGCTCTGTCCTGAAGCTCTACACCCTCTGCTCCATGCCACTGTGGACATCCTACCATTCCAGCTGGCCCGTAACTAGCCCACTATGGCACACGTAACGTCCTGAAGGGCGGAGCTAGCACGTAGTGCAAGTGGCAAGGTGACAATAAAGCTGCAGGATCTCAACTGGGTTAGCCTGAGGACATTCCTGTGTGGTTGGCAAGTAACACGCCCACAATGCAGAACTTTGCACAAGTTCGACAAGAGAGAGAGTTTAAGCAACTTGCCTAAAGTCACAGCAAGCCAGTGGCAAATATCAGAGTAGAAGCCAGGAGAACCAACCCTCTGTCCCCTGGCGCTACATGAATAGCTTGGAAATGGACAATGAAAGGAAGAGGGAGAATGAGAAACAAGGGGACAGAAAAAAATTAACCCCCGAGTCCGCTCCAATGGGGACAGGCTGGGGAATATAAAGTGCAGTAGATTTAATTATGTTCCAAAGAATTTTTCTTGGCGAAAAAGGGAGGGCAAAATGCTGGTCCACAACACACAGACTGGCCAAGATGACTCCTCACATGTGAACCTCCTGTCCTAGCTTTTTGGCAGCTTTTAAGGGAACTCACCGGAAGTGCTGGCGTCCAGGGGGGTGATGCTCACACTCTGGAAGCGCATGTCAGGCTGGCATGACTGCAGCTTCACAAAAAGGCCACGCTTAGGGGGGCAGTGAAAGTAGCGCATACCTTGCCATTCGCCATCTGTGATCCCCTTCTCTTGATCCTGTGAAAAGGGCAGAAATCCATCCACAAGCAGTTCCACGTCAGGCCCTCTAGGAGTGAGTTAGATCAGTGGTTTTCAACCTGTGGTCCAGAGACCCTGGGGGTCTACAGACTAGGTCTAAGAGATCAGTGAAAGGTTTTCATTACCATAGACTCTCAACCTTTCCAGATTATTGTCCCCCTTCTGGAGTCTGATTTGTCTTGTGTACACCAACTACTGCTGACAAAATCAGTAACGCACGTCAGAGCACACTAGTACTGAAAGATGGCGGACTCTCTCATTTTTACCATAATTATAAATCAATTGGAATGTAAATATTGTACTTACACTTCAGTGTGTAGTATCTAGAACAGTAAAACAAGTCACTGTCAGTACAAAATTGTAGTTTGTACTGACTTTGCTAGCGCTATTTTATGTAGCTTGTTGTGAAAGTGGGCAAATCTCTAGATGAGTTGGTGTTCTCCGAAAAGATCTCGCACTCCTGGGGGATTCAATGTACTGTTGAGTGAGACCCACTGCCATACAACACTGGTTTTCAACCCACAGCCTGCAGACGCCTGGACAAACTGTATCTAGGATTTCTAAGGGATCTGCGGCTTCATTCAATTGTTTGTAAGGTTCTGCAAATAGATTCAGTTGTGAGCACAGCTGTGGAAAAAGGGTAACAGGAACAATCGCACCATAAGGAGGCACGATCAGCTGAAATTCTACATGTGACCAGACACACTATTGAATAAATCACAGTCAGAACTGCACTTCTGACAGCTGCACCAGGGTGGATGCCAGGATGGGATTTCATGACCTGACCACTACACAGAATTCTGTGCTTATTTTGACCCGCTTGTTCATGTACAGGTTGTACTCTCTGGTCCGGCAACATCTGTGGTCCAGCAGGACCATGGATGTTCCTGAACCACAGAGTCCAGGTATAAGGAGGTCAGGCTACAGGGCAGCAGGGAGGGGCACGACTCAGCCAGGAGCCCTGTGTTGAGGGGGGGCGGGCAGTGCAGCAGGGAGTTCTGGCCCCTGCTTCCGGCTGGTAGTAGGAGCCGGCAGCGGATGCAGAGCCCTGGCAGCCACAGAGCCCTGACAGCCACAGAGCCTCAGCCCTGGCAGCCACGGAGCCCTGGCAGCCACGGAGCCCCTGCTGCCCCAGCAGCTGTGGAGCCATGGAGCTCCAGCCTGGGGAGCCACAGCCAGGCAGGCAGCAGTGGGGCTCGGCTGGAGTCCTAGCCGGGGGAAGCATGGGCCACGTTGGGAAGGACCTCCCCTCGTGTGGCAAATCCCCTTGTTCAGGACCAGTCAGGTCTCAAGGGTGCTGGACAGGGGAGGTCCAACCCGTAGTTTAGTTAGGTTTTAGAACCATTAACCTCTTGCCAGCACTGAATGAACTTCATGAATCCAAATCCCAATAATAACGGCAGCTCCTGTCCAAGGATCCCAAAGCACTTTGCAAACAGGTAATGAAGCCTCATAACACTTCACAGACGGGTGAGAAGGAATCCATTTACCGATGGGGAAAAAGAGAGGAGAGAACACCATGCAGCCGCGGCAGATTACAACACCAATAGAAGGGCTAGGAACAGAACTCAGAAGTTCCATGCTCTCATCTATATACCACTCTCCCTCTGTTAAGGGAAGTTTGTGCACCAGTGTCTACAGAAACCCATCCACGATCCCAGAAAGAGAGGTTAGCTTAGTCAGCCCTAACTCTTATTAAGCAATATGAAGAGTTAGTGCTCCACCTACTGATGTGAGACAGACAGGCCCATGAACACCAAATGACACGCCAGTTCTGATCCTAGTGCCCTTAGAGAACACACACAATTATTTTGCTACTTACTAATTCAACCCCGGCCATTCTGTGCTTAATGTTGGGCAGGTATCCCAACCAGCGGATGATTCCAGTGACCGAATTCCCTTTGTCCAAGGTGATCTGTACCACGGAGTTCACATCCAGGGAATGTTTTCCACTTTCCAAATCCTCACCACTCTCGCTTCTCTCTCGCTTTATTTGTCTCAGAGATCCCGGAGCCATGTCTGGCTCGAATTCTGAAAATGCACACAACACGTAATAATGCATGGGAAAGAGCTGGGGCAGAAATTCAATCTTTGTTCATTAGAGTAAGTGTTACCAAATATTTGGCAGCATTGTATTCCTAATAACCACACAACCTGACATCTCTGTGCTTCTCAGAGGTGGATTTAAGCTCACAGAATGAATATGATGAGGCTACGGCACATTGAAAGGATACAGTGGAACAGGAAGAGGTGCAGAGAAGGGTAATAAAGATGGTCAAAGCTACGGAATGGCTGCTCTGGGAGGAAATACTAAAGAGATTGGGGCTGCTCAGCTTAGAAAAGAGATGCCTAAGGTGTGTCCCTAGCCAGTTTGCCAGAAGCTGAGGAAGGGATCACTTCAGGATTCCTTTGTTCTCTCCCTCTGGGCCACCTGACATTGGTTACTGTCAGAAAACAGGATAATGGGCTGGAGGGACCTTTGGTCTGTCCCACTATGGCCGTTCCTGTGTACTTATCGGTCCATCAATGGCTGTTAGCTAAATGGACAGGGATGCAACCTCATGCTTAGGGCTACCCTACACCTCTCACTATCAGAAACAGAGAAGAGAAGACAGAGGTGGATCAGTCCAAAATTGTCCTGGTCTGTACACTCCCCTTCAAACTGTGGTACTGATCACCATTTGAGATAGGGTGCTGGCTAGACGCACCATTGGTCTGACCCCATACGGCCATTCTCAGAAGAGTCAGGAAACGTAGGGGACTGATTCTCAGTCAGACTAAAGCCTCTTTATACTGCTCGCTGGGGAATTCACTGCTTCTTTTAGGTGGTTTGTTCTAATGGTTAATCTCCTCACTGTTAATAATCAGTGTCTCATTTCTCATTTGAATTTGTCTGGCTTTAACTTCCAGACACTGGCTCCTGTTCTGCCTCCTTCTAATAGACAAAAAGAATTGCAGTACTCTGTATTTTCTCCCCAGGAAGATTTTTATACCCTGTAATCAGTTCACCTCTCAGACTGCTTTTCAATAAGCTAAATATACTAAGCTCTAAGTCTCTCACTGTAGGGCATTTTCTTTAGCCCTCTAATCCTTTTACAAATGGAACAAACTCTTCTGTTGCGTTTCAGACTTGTCAGCCACACTGCAGAGAACAAGGTGAAAGAAAAAGAAAAACCAAACATGAACATGTCCCAATCACTGGGTTCTAAGTGTGTAGGGTGGCTGTATTTATGTGCTGCTTTACCTGAGGAGAGCAGCCCTTCCTTCACAACAGAATCCATAGGGATTTCTCTGAAAACATCTGTTGTTCCTTCTTCTTCCTATAAGTGACGATGCAATAGAGGGTTATGCCAGCTAAAGGATCTGTAAGTGGTGGGGTGTGGTGGGATGGAATGAGGAACCAATGGTTTTGATTGCCCTAGACACGACATACAATCTTACACCACCACCACCTATGTGGGAACTGATTTTGCACATTGATAAGGCACCTACCACCAAGCAGGCTGCAAGGACAACAAGAAGAAATGAAGGGCAAGCTCCTCTTACCGGACAAACTTTAACAAACCACTGGGTTCCCTCCTTGTGCACATCCATAGCAACTCCTTGCCTGAAGACCTCATCCAGGTAGAAGCCAACTGTGTCCCCCACTTTTACAGGAACAATCTCATCCACATCTGGTTGCGGTTCCTCTTTCATTGAGTCACAGTCCAGCACTGGGATAAACTTGATTTTGTTAACCGGCAGAAAGAGCCCATGGTTCTGCTTACATTTGAAATACTCAGAGCCATTATAGGTGCCATCGCAGTGGCCTCTGCCTTCACCACCACCCTGCAAAACCAACAGAAAAGCACATTACATACTGGCTGCGTCTAGACTGGCATGATTTTGCGGAAATACTGTTAAGGGAAAAGTTTTTCCATTAAAAGTATTTCCGCAAAAGAGCGTCTAGATTGGCAAGGATGCTTTTGCACAAAAGCATCCATGCCAATCTAGATGCGCTTTTGCGCAAGAAAGCTCCGATGGCCATTTTAACCATCGGGCTTTCTTGCGCAAAAAATTAAGGTGCCTGTCTACACTGGTCCTCTTGCGCAAGTATTCTTGTGCAAGAGGGCTTATCCCTGAGCGGGAGCATGAAAGTATTTGCGCAAGAAGCACTGATTTTGTACATTACAAAGTCAGTGCTCTTGCTCAAATTCAAGCGGCCAGTGTAGACAGCTGGCAACTTTTTGCGCAAAAGCACCTGCTTTTGCGCAAAATCTTGCCAGTCTAGATGCACCCTCTGGGTAGGGACAAGTCAGAGGGATGCCACCTGACCCTTGGCACAATGACATGATCTCATGCCCAAAGTGTGGTACCCACCAAACCCAGTAGGAACACCAGAGCTGTTATATAATGGATCAGAACACAGACTGATCCCCATTTTACAATGAAGCTTCCAGGAAACAAGATTTGCCTTCCTCAAACAGAGGTTTGAGTATAAAATGTGAGCCAAGAGGCAATGCAAGTCCACTCCTTTCAACAAGTCCTCTTTCTGTTGGACTGAGATGCTGGGCCTAGTTAAAATTAATAGGGGGCGGCGGGCAGAGAGAGAAATGAGCCTTCCTTCCCTTGAATCACCTTACCTGCAATTCCACCCCGAAGTAGGATGGGCTGTGTGGGGAAGATGAAGAGTTCTTGCTGATCTTCCCAATGTAGCGAATGGTACCAGTGAACAGTTGCTGGTTGAGATCCACTGTCACTTGCTGGCCCACTGTAGCCTTCACTGCTTCTTCAAGGCTATGCCTGTCCAGGAAACAGTTCAAGCGCTCACTGAGGGTGTTAATGGCCAGAAGGAAAACAGCTTCCTCCTCAGGCAGGGGATGAAGAATTTCTGCTTTGATAGTGACTATGGAATTGTCATCCAGCATGGTGACCCTCAAGTACTGAGTGGAAGTCCCGACACAGGCAATGCTGTGCAGGTAAGTCTTCTCTTTGAGGAAGCACATGCTCCCAGCTTGAAAGAGCTTGCTGCCATAGGGAAAATCATCTGTCAAGATGTAATACATGTGTCTGTCCTCTAGTGAAGGCAGAGGGCTGCTTGGCACAACGGCTGTAGTCATCTTCGTTTCCACACTGCCCTGAGAAGTTAGAGAATCACAACAGTTAGCACTAGCACTACAAGTGACAGTTTTCTTTCCTTCCCCTCTCCCTTCTTTTGGTGAGGTTCCCCCTTTCTTCTCCACTCTCATCTGAGGAAGCGGGCTGTGCCCACGAAAGCACATGGTGCGATTTCTATTTCAGTTAGTCTCTAAGGGGCTACAGGCCCACGCGTTGTTTTCTGTACAAAGCAGGTGATTATTATTCATTATGTTTTATGGCAGCATTCACACAAGGAGAGGCCAGGCCTGCCAGGGAGAGATCGCAAACCCAGGGGAGACAGGCAACCGGAAAGGGGAACAACCACCTGGAGTGGGGGGGCACTTGGGGAAGGGGGGGGCAGAAGATGACCCTGAGGGGGAAGTGTCTCTGAGGAAAGGGGCAGGGGCTCCCGGAGGGGAAGTGGGGGTCTCTTGTGGGGAGGCCCAGGTGTGAGGGGTCCCTGAGGGGAGGGGAGGGTCCCTTGCGGGGGGGGGCAGGAGGAGGGGGCCCAGGTGGGGGAGGTCCCTGAGGCGGAGGGGGGTCTCTTGGGGGGGAGGGGGCCCAGGTGGGAGGGGTCCCTGAGGGGGAGGGGAGGGTCCCTTGCAGGGGGGGGCAGAAGGAGGGGGCCCAGGTGGGGGAGGTCCCTGAGGAGGAGGGGGGGGTCTCTTGGGGGGGAGGGGGCCCAGGTGGGGGGGCCCGGGAGGGAGAGGGGGGGTCTCTTGGGGGGGAGGGCGCCCAGGTGGGGGGGTCCCTGAGGGGAAGGGGGGTGTCTTGGGGGGGGAGGGGGCCCAGGTGGGGGGGCCCCTGAGGGGGAGGGGGGTCTCTTGGGGGGAGAGGGGGCCCAGGTGGGGGGGCCCCTGAGGGGGAGGGGGCCCGGATGGGGGGGGTCCCTTGCGGGGGAGGGCGGGTGGGGGGGGGCCCAGGTGTGAGGGGTCCCTGAGGGGGAGGGGGGTCTCTTGGGGGGAGGGGGCCCAGGTGGGGGGGGGTCCCTGGGGATGGGGGGGTCCCTTGGGGGGAGGGCGGGGGGAGAGGGCCCGGGGGGGCGGGGTCCCTGAGGGGGGGGTCTCTTGGGGGGGGAGGGGGCCCAGGTGGGGGGTCCCTCGGGGGGAGGGCGGGTGTGGGGGGTCCCTGAGGGGGGGAGGGGGGTCCCTTGGGGGGAGGGGCCCCGCGGGGGGGGAGCAGGGGCCCTTGGGGGCCAGGCCGGAGCCCCGCCCCCGCCCCTCTCACCTCCCGCCCGGGCGCGGGTCCTTGGCGGAGCGAGCCGGGGCCTCCCTCAGCGGAGGCGCTTCCGGGTCCGGGGGGGGGGGACCATAGAGTCCGGGGGCCGCCGGGCAGAGCGGCGGCCGCTCCCCCCCGCGCAGCGCCCCCTGTGGTGCCGGGCGCACAGAGCGCCGGGCAGAACCGAGCGGCCCAATCGGGTTGAAGGGGCGGGGCGCTGCCAAGCGGCTGTCCTATGAGAAGCGGGCGGGAGGCGAAGGGACGAAGCAGGCGGAGCCGGGGAGCGGGACCTGCTGTGTGTCATAGTCCCTCCACTGCTGCTGCTGAGGGGGAGTCTCCCACCTTCCTGGGAGGGACTAGGTGGGAGCACCCCTCCATGCCTGGCCCATGCTCCAGGGCCATGCAGCCTGGGGGCCGACACTCCAGCCATTCCCCAGCATCCAGGTGCCACAAGAGGATTCCTGCACCTGAGTGGCAGGTGCACACCTTCCCCAGGCCTGGTGGCTGTCCCGCTGCAAAGGGAATAGGTTGTGCGTGGCGCTTCCCTGCCTGGGGGATTCCCAGCTGGGACACTTGTCCTGGTGGAGGGAGGGGTTAGCTTCCGGGGGTGTAGGGCAGCTGGACTGGGTGGGGGGACGAAGAGTTCTGCTCCTTGCTCTCATATTGTCTTTTCTTTTCCCTCTCCCCCCGGCACCAGTTGTTTCTCCCTCTTTCCTCCTTCTTTCACTCTCAGCTTCTCTTTGGCATGTCTGTCCTCGCTCACGTTCACTCACTCGTCCCTAGCCCGCAGGCCTGCTGACAGCAATTCTAGACCCCAGGGCAGGACAGCCAATGGGCCACCACTCATGCACAAGCCGTACTCGCACAGACACAATCCGCCTGACATTCGGGCAGTGCTACGTCTGAGCTGGCTGGTGCCTGGCAAGCTGCTGGCTGTGCTTTTGCAGTCCCTGTCTCACCCCTTCTCTGAGGCCTGTCCCCCCACTTCACCCTCTCTCCCTCTGTTGCTCGTTCTCCTCCACCCTCACTTTCCCCAGGCTGGGGTGGAGGGCTGGAGTGTAGGAGGGGGCATAGGATGCAGTATCTGGGAGGGAGTTTGAGTGTGGGAGTGGATGCAGGAGGAGGTTAGGGGGTCTATGCTTACTTCAAGCAGCTCCTGAAAGCAACCAGCACATCCTTCTAGCAGTGGCTCCCAGGTGGTGGTGGTGGGGGGGGGGGGGCAGAGTGGTCTTGCATGCCGCTGCCCACTGGCATCACCCCTGCAGCTCCCAATGGCTGCAGTTCCCAGCCAATGGGAGCGGTGGTGTCAGTGCTCAGAGCCATGGCAGTGTGCAGAGACCCCTGTGGCTGCAGGCACAGTTCCAGCCCCTTCCAGAAGCAGCATGGAGCAAGGGTGGGCAGGAAGCCTGCCTTAGCTCTGCTGTGCTGCTGGTGGCAGAGGCCAGGGCCCCCAGGCCCTTTTAATTCACCTGGGCCCCAGGCAATTGCCCTCTTTGCCCCCCAGCACTGCTCGCTGCTCAGGGCTGGCCCCAGGTGTGTGCATTCAGCCAGCCCCTTGCCCATGCCACTGGTTCCTTCAGTGGCAGCCCTGCAGCGGCTTATGAAACAAACGCGCAACCCGCCAGCATGGCCCTGCAAACAGAATCCGCCCACCCCAGGTTTGCAGGGTCACATCAGCAGCCTGAGCTTATGCCAGGCCAGGCCAGGGGCTGGCTGAGTGGAGCTGACCAGTGTTTCCTGGAGGGTCTTAGACAAGTGGGCTGGGTCACCCATGGACGATGTAAGTTCCGAGCGGTGAGAGCAGGGGATGGAGCCAGACGGGTGAATCTTTCTCACTGCAGCCCTTTCCTCTCTCCTTCACCTCTGTTCCTCTCCTGTTCCACTTCTCCGGGGCTTGGCCCTGGGGCTTGCTCATTATCGACTTGGAAGAGGAGCCTAAGCAGCTTGCTAATTAAAGCCCCAGAGGGGCCGAGGGACCTTTCAGTCTGCCGGCCTGGGATGAACCTGGAGCCCTGGCATGCGCGAGCTCCGGCAGCTGCCCCTTTTCCTTACAGAGGAGGGAAAGGGTGGGTGATGTCCTGCTTTGAATCCTGAGTGATGAGCTAGCGGACAGAGGCCTCGGGGGTGCCGGGACCAACAGAAAACACGACCTGCGCTTGTGTGTATAAATATTGGCTAAATAGATTTATTTTCATACAAAGATTTCACGGCTCTCCCTGCAGGACACTGGATCCCCCGCAGACGCCCTCTCCCCCTGCACGAGACGTACGAGACATCCTGCCGCCGTGCCTGCTGGAAGCTGCTGCAAGCCCTTTCTTCCGGCTCCCTTGTGCTTCTTTTACTAACCACTCCTGGAAATGCCAGTGCCTGCCCCGAGGCCAGCGTCTCCTGCCACTTTCTGGGGCTGGTGTACAACGGGGACCTCCTATAGAACAGGGATGGGGAACCAGGGCTTCGAACCAGTGCAGCTGCAACAGCCTCCAGCTTTCCCCCTTGGCCACATGGGGCACAGCAAATACCAAGGCAGATTCAATGCTGGTGTAGGTGAACACAACTCCATTGGCTTCAATGCTTACACCAGGGCTGCTCGGCCCACGGAGACTCCTCCGGCACCCTCCCCCCACACCTCATGATGTTACATGCACAATCCCAGAGTCGGGGGCACACAGGAGCCCTTTGCGGACCCTTTTGGGCACGGTCAGACGTTCCCTACTTGGATTGTTTGCCATGGGAGGCTGCGGTGCTCAGGTGGGACGCAGGTTTCTCCCCACATCCCACGGGGCCCTGCTTCTACTGGTTGGCCCACCCCAGCACTACAGATGGCTCATGAGATGTGCACTCTTGGAGCCAAGAGGCTGGACAACCGCTCATACCCCAGCCATGAATCCACGATGGCTTCCTGCTCTCCCTTTATTCATCCCATTGGGCAGGGACGGGCAAGACAGCCTCTGCGGGCTGCATCCGGCCTGCCGAGCTGGTGGGTGTGGCCTACGGCTGCCTTGCCACTCCCCCACCCCCAGGCCAAACGAGACCGAGGGATGGGGAGTGCGCACGAAGCCTCTTCCTCCGCCAGGGGTGCGCGGCGGCTGGAGGGAACCACCAGCTTTTTAAAAACAGCCGGTGGTTCCCTCTGGTGCCGCACGCCCCTGGCAGGGCGGGGGCGGGGGATGAGGGACTTAGCGTGCTCCCCAGCCCCCAATTGGCCTGGGGGCAGGGGAAACGTGTGAAGTCTCCTGCCGCTGCTGTGCCTAGAGGGAACCGCCAGCTCCTTTAAAACAGCTGGTGATTCTCTCTGGGCGCCGTGGGACAAGACTTCACACGCTCCCTCCGCCAGGCTGATCCGGATCTGTGGGCAGGGAAGCATGAGAAGTCTCTTGGCCTCGCCCCTGCTGCCCGAGGCCCCGCCCCTGCTGCCCGAGGCCCCGCCCCTTCCGGGGCAGCTCAGGGCCAATTCAGAAATGTACGAAGTGACCCCCCTTTAAAAATTCTTGCCCACCCCTGCCACTGGGGCTCTGTCAGGGAGGAAAGCTCGGGCTGGGATTCCTTGGAAGTGGTTTCACTGTCCCCACCACTGCTCTGCAATCCAAGGCACAGCTTTTAAAGAGCCGGGATTCAGGCAGGCTGGAATGGCAGGGATCTGTAGCAGCACAGGGATCTCAGCCGGGGGTTGGTCCTTCTCGGCTCCCTTCTGTAGCGTGTGGCAGCGTGGGCTGGACTCAGCAAACTGGCATCTAAGTCCCGCTCCGCCATGGACCTTCTGTGTGACCTTGGGCAAGTCACTTTGCCGCTTTGTGCCTCAGTGTCCCCTCCCACCTTCGGCCTTCTCTGTCTCTTTAGTAAGTTCTTAGAGGCACAGACTGCCCATATTTATGTTTATGCCGCTCCTAGTGCAGTGCAGCCCTGGTATTGGCTATCATCATACAAGTACAAATAAGAACAGTAATAATATAGCACATTTCATCCTGAAGGATCCCAAAGTGCTCTAGAGATGCCTCCCTGAAATGCAGCCCGCTCTGGGGTGGGATGTGGTAGCTGTTTAACAGCATACAGCAACACCACACAAGAGTGTTTAAAGAAGAGCAAAGATAAACTCTGACTAACTGCACGGGCATGTTAGCTTAGCAGAACGTAGTTACCTGAGCTGGAATTTAAGGCCTTCCCTTCTCCTGTCTCTGCCCACCTGTTTCCTTCTTTCTCCCATCCTGCGCCACGTGCCCTCCACAACCTCCCCACAATCATAGGCCGAGCTCCCTTTGCCTGCACCCTCCAGGGACGGGGTCCTGTTTATGGTCTGTCACCTGACTTTGGACTGTGAGCCCTGCGAGGCAGGAGACTGGTGTTGGGTCAACTCTATTTCTGGCACTCTAGCTGGGATTTATAATCACAACAAGGACACGTAGTGACCGGTGCGCTCAGGTCCTTGGTTTTACCTCTCTGAAAGGCAGCTGGGTGGGGCTCTGCCCGGGCCTCTCTCTGGCAGGAGCAGTTGGTTTTTCACAGGACACTGATGCTCTGATACCGAGGCTGGGAACAGGACCCTCTGCAGATTCTACACCCCCCTGCACAGTCCCTGGGCGTAACTCATCTCTGTGCAGCTGGCCGGCCTGGGAACTGGCTCAGGCAGCCAGTGGAAATCCCGTGTGTGTGCTGGGCATGGACTCAGGAGAGGCGCGGAGTGAGCTGGGCTCCTGTCTGGGGGCCTAACCCAAGCCATTGTGCACGCGAGACTGCACCTGCCGACAGGCCTTTCTGGGGCCTCACCAATCCCTAACCCTAAGGGAGGCCGCACGACCTGCTGGACAGCTGAGTCTTCCCTTCTCTGTGCCTCGGTTTCTTCATTGGTCCGGTGAGGCGGACGATGCTGGCTCCCCTGCCTGCGGGGGTTGTGGAGCTGTCTTGCCTGGAGGAGATGGAAAGCCCCAGCTGTGTCCACTGAGTCCTCCGCCCTGTTCCCCGCCTCGTTCTGCTCGAGGGGACGGGCAGTAACGCGCAGGCGCCAAGCTCGCCTGGCGGCCACAACGACAACATCAAGGGGGCTTGGGCACATGCTGGGAAGCCCCCCTCACCCGCGTGGCTCCAGCTTTTGGCCATTCATCCTGAGGCTCCCCACGAAGCGTGTCTGTCCAACTGGGACTTGCCTTTGGCAGCCCTGGGGATGCTTGCAGGGAGCTGTTTCTTTCAGTGCCTGGCAGGAGCCGGGGGGTCACTCCCAGCAGCCCCCCAGGGCCTTGCAGTTCAGTGAGAGCCATCAGCAAGTGTCACCCCAACTCTGAAGGACCACGGAGGTGGGGATCGAGTGCCAGCCACCCAATAAATAAATAAATAGGGGCAGGGTTTCCTCCAACCTCCGTGGAAACCTGCCCTCCTGCTGTCTGGCCGAGGGTCTCCGCTCACAGCTTGGCTAATGCCCCTCCGTGATCACCTGCAGCCCCCGGACCACGCACAGCTCGGCCCATGCCCCTCCATCTGCTCTGCCGTCCCCCCTGACTCCGGGGACGGCCCGGGCCCCTGAGCGTGCGGTGGTTTCGTAAGGCAGAGACGTGTCCTCTCCGGACCCCACCACAAACACAGGAGCTCCGAAGGGTTTCAACCTGCAGCTCCCTCCCCCGGTGGCGAACACTGTTTGAAACACACGTTGAAACTGACGGGAGTGAATGGGGATAAAGCAGCCGGTGGGAGCCTCTGCCCCGGGGGGCTGCTCAAGGCCTCTGGAGAGGCCCTGGCCCGGGGCGCCGTTTCTAGAGCACTGAGAAGGTTGGTGATTACAACAGGGAAGGGCGGACACAGCTCTGGGAGCCACCTCCAGTGCTCTGCGGGGCCTGCAAGTGCCGCGGGGCCGGCCTCCAGTGTCTCTCCTGCAGGGCAGGTGGCTGGGGCAGGGCAAAGGCAGCGAGCCAGATGGGAAACTGGGCCGTCGGGGGATGGCTGGTGTCAGTGGCCAGATCTCCTGTGGGCAGGACTCTCCGGGCTCGCCAGTACGGGGTGCCAGCTGGAGACCCCGCAGCAGGCTCAGTTGCGCTTGGTGGCCATCTGTCGATCTCGCTTCTTCTTCTCCATCAGCCTGGGGGAAAAGAATGTGGAACATGGCTTTGGACTCCCACGGCCCACGGGGAGCCGCTAGACTGCCACGGCCCACGGGGAGGCGCTAGACTGCCACGGCCCACGGGGAGGCTGCTAGACTGCCATGGCCCACGGGAGGTGCTAGACTGCCATGGCCCACGGGGAGGCGGCTAGACTGCCACGGCCCACGGGGAGGCGGCTAGACTGGCACGGCCCACGGGGAGGCTGCTAGACTGCTACAGCCCACGGGGAGGCGCTAGACTGCCATGGCCTACGGGGAGGCGGCTAGACTGCTATGGCCCAGGGGAGGTGGCTAGACTGCCACGGCCCATGGGGAGGCGGCTAGACTGCTATGGCCCAGGGGAGGTGGCTAGACTGCCACGGCCCACGGGGAGGCGCTAGACTGGCACGGCCCTCGGGGAGGCGGCTAGACTGTCACGGCCCATGGGGAGGCTGCTAGACTGCCACGGCCCACGGGGAGGCGGCTAGAATGCCACGGCCCTCGGGATGTGGCTAGACTGCCACGGCCCATGGGGAGGCTGCTAGACTGGCATGGCCCACGGGGAGGCGGCTAGACTGGCACAGCCCACGGAGAGGCGGCTAGACTGCCACAGCCCATGGGGAGGTGGCTAGACTGGCATGGCCCATGGGGAGGCGGCTAGACTGGCATGGCCCTCGGGAGGTGGCTAGACTGCCATGGCCTATGGGGAGTCGGCTAGACTGGCACAGCCCACGGAGAGGCGGCTAGACTGCCACAGCCCATGGGGAGGTGGCTAGACTGGCATGGCCCACGGGGAGGCGGCTAGACTGGCACAGCCCACGGAGAGGCGGCTAGACTGCCACAGCCCATGGGGAGGTGGCTAGACTGGCATGGCCCATGGGGAGGCGGCTAGACTGGCATGGCCCTCGGGAGGTGGCTAGACTGCCATGGTCTATGGGGAGTCGGCTAGACTGGCACGGCCCACGGAGAGGCGGCTAGACTGCCACAGCCCATGGGGAGGTGGCTAGACTGCCACAGCCCATGGGGAGGCGGCTAGACTGGCACGGCCCACAGGGAGGCGCTAGACTGGCACGGCCTACGGGGAGCAGACAGCTGATGTCTGACACTCTTTTTAGCTGCTCTCCAATGACAGATCTCGTGACAGCACAGCTGTGCTTGTCTTAGCTGAGGGAGGGTGCACAGGCGAGATCACGTTGTCTCTAGTGGCTGGCCTTGAGAGTGGCTAAAGCAGCGTTTCTTATACTTTTTAAGACTGAGGAACACCAAGGATTTTTGGTCGAGAAAAAAAAAATTCGGGGGAAAAGGGTCGGCAGGGAGGGAAGTTACTGAAGGGAAAAAAGGATTGAGGCAAAAAAGGGTTGGGGGAAGTTATCGAAGGGAAAAAAAGCTCGCCTGCCTCTTTAAGGGCAGCCATTTTGAATTTTGTTGTTCTCCACGGCACACCAGTTGAAGAAACACTGGGCTAAAGGCCCTACTAAAGCAAAGGGCGCTCCCCGTTAGCAGCCTGTGGAGGCAGCTGGCGGGTGGATGGGTTTATCCTCAGGCACATGCAGGCAGGACTCACTTCCTGTTGCGCACTTCGGTCAGCTCCATCAGCCGCTCCTGGGCCGCCCGCAGCTCGTCCAGCCGCTGCTGGTAGCGCAGGTCACAGTTGTTGCTGTGCTCGAAGCTGGATACCTGGTTGGAGAGCTCGCTGGCTCGGTCCCGCAGCTGCTGGATGGAGGAATACAGGTTCTCGTCGTCTTCTTCCTGCAACAAGGAGACCCCCAGGGCGGGGCATGATGGGGGCTGAACGACCAGCCTGCCCCGCCTTGAGAAACACTCTCTGGAGGCAGAGAGCCTATGCCTCTGGGTAGCCCTAGGCCAAAGTCCACATGCCCTCCAGTGCTAGGCAGCTGGCTTCCGAATCTCTTTCGATCACACGTGCCAGGAGCTGGCCAGTCTCAGTGTTGTTTCAAACAGGATCTGTGGCCCAAACCGCCCCATCATTTGGTGACATGTGGTCAATTAACCTAATGCTTTAATGAATCCTCACGGGCCTCCCTGTGAGCCCGGCCAGCATGTGAACCATTCTCCCCATTTCACAGGTGGGGGAACTGAGGTGGGGGGAACGGGCTTATCCAAGACCGCAGAGCAGGGTCGGCCCACAACATTTTGGCACCTGAGGCGGGAAGCTCAAATGACGCCCCCGTGCCCATTTCTCCTGCCTGCCTGTTATGTCTCTTGTGCCCTCCTTCCTCCAGCACAGCACTCCCCCATCTCTGTGCACCTAGAGTGGTAGTCATGTGCAGTGCACACCGAACACACAACTGCAAGGGTGCAGTCTCAGCCTGACAGCAGTGCAGCTTCTGAAGACTACAGATCCCAGCATGCAGAGCACCTGTGGGAGCGGCGCCTGAGGCTGCACTGCATGCTGGGACTTGTAGTCTCCATGGGCCGCCCCCGCTGCAGGAAATATGAGGCTTCCCTGCTGAAGGCTATAGGCTGTCCTTGCCCTGGCTGTTCCAGCTTCCCTTTCAGTCAGCTGGTGCGGGCCGCTCGGGTGCCCCCGCGCTGTCCTGAGCTCCCAAGGCCTGTCCGCAGGGGAGGGTCCCTGCCTACAGCTCTCCTAGCAGGGCCCCTCTTGCCAAGGCCACTCACCTTGGCGTTGACGATTTCGATGTGGATGAGCAGGGAGGAGAGCTCCAGGTCCTCCGTGTAGCTGTTCTTCAGGGGCACGGACCTGTAGCCTGCAGCAGCAGTGGAGTGTTAACAGACTGGTTAGCCTGGCTCCTTCCCTGCAGCCAGGCCGCGTGCATGCAGGCGTTCTCGCGCTGCTCTGCAAACCCTTGCAGGCGCGCTCCCCCATTGTCCCGTCTGCCGTCCCCCAGCGGCACACGCGTGTGGGACGGAGGCGGCGGGCGGGTTTGGGGCACCGGGGGTTGCCGGTGAGGATGGAGCGGGGAGGGGCCTGCTGACCAGGGAGACGCCTGCGGGGTCTGCGGGCGAGGAATTCGCCCTTCTCTGGGGCTCTCCGAAGGCTGGTTTCCAGCCTGGTGCGAGGAGGGGCCGGCGGCAGGCAGCCTGTACCTGTCTTGAGTCCCTTGACGGGGAAGGTGGCCTGGGCCAGGAAGTTGGGGTCGCTGAACATGTCCTCCTCATACACCACGAAGCGCAGGAAGGCAAACTCAGGGTTGTTGATGTCGAAGACGAACTGCTTGAGAAGCCACGTGGGGTTCAGGCCGTTATCAGCTGGGGAAGCAGGGGAGGGGTCAGTGCGCAAGAAACACCAGCCTCTGGGCAGGGAACAAGGGGGAGCGCTGGGTCTGCCCAGGCGAGGCAGCTGGCTGTCCAGGGACTGCGTGACTCACGTCGCTGGCCCCTGCTGGGGAGCTGCTCAGCAGCCTGTGTCTATATGGCCCCACCCTGCTCCCCCGTGGCAGGCGTCAGGCCCATGTTTGGATGCCTGAGTCTGGATGGATACGCCGCCGTGGCCTGCCGGAGCGCGGGGACCTGCCCAAGAGCCAGTCGGGGCCCCTACTGGCCGCTCCAGGGGAGCCCGAGGTTACTACCAGCCCCTGTTCTAGGATCCCTGTGGATCCAGCCACCCCCGCCCACAGGGAGCCGTTCTAGGGCAGGTGCGCTGAAGCCGCCCCGGCTCCTTTTACCGACACACTTTCTAGCTCTGAGGATCCACAGCCCCGAGGATTCCCCGCCCCTTACCAGGGCAATCGATACATGGCATGTCCGGGGTGCACCCAGCCCCCACAGAGGGAAACTGCCCCTCCCTGCCCCAACACAGAGGACTCCAATTCCCCGAGAGCAGCAGGCCGGGAGTTCTGGTCCTGCTGCCTCCTGTACTGAGGCTGCCAAGGGAGGGTCTGTGTACAGGAGCTCATGGCTTTCTGTGATAGAGCAAAGTTGGGCCACTTGTATTCACCCTGCCATTAACACAGCCCAGCCATGCAGGGAGCTGGCTGAATTTCTGCCTGGGCCAGATGGGGGTGAGCCCGTCAGGAGCATTCTGCTCCCGTAGCTGAAAGGGGCCGGTTCTCTGCAATGCCTCTTCCCACCCGCTCCTCACCTACAACGTCCGTCTTGTTCTTGCTGCTGTCAAACTCCGAGCCGCAGACCTCCACCTCCACGAAGGGGCACACGATGCTCCTGCCATTCTTGGGGAGATGCCGGGCCCCTACGATCTGGGCGAGGAGGCAGAGGTGTCAGGAAGAGACAAGCAGACCACAGTGTTAGAACTGCTGCAGACACAGGCCAGCAGCACCGGAATAGCAGGGACAGGCCCCGTCACTTTTTACTGGCCATACAGGGAGGACACAGAGAGGAGTGAGCAGAGGGCAGGGCTCTGGTGCGATGGGGCGGCTTGGGATGGAATCGGAACTTCTAGCTGTGTGTCATAGGCTCTATACTGCTAACACCCAGTGGAGAGTCTTTTCATGCTCAAGAGCTAGGGGCCTCCCATGCTTCTGGAGCAGGCTCTGAGATCCCCGCCTGTGAAGGTGGGAGAGGTCGCTGCACAGTGAAATGTGCATTTCTCATTTATCGCCTGTGTCGTCTCTGCCCTCCAGAGGGGTTCTGGCTGCAGAGGGGTTCTATGGGTGTGATTGGGACGAGGGTTTGGCCCACGGTATTAATCTATGAAAGAGGCAGATATTGAGTGATTGACGGGGCTGAGCTGACTGGTCCCAGGACTCCCCCGAATCCGAGGCTGGTCTTTCACTTGCCTGGAGCTGCACTGTGATGGGTTCCACAATCTTCAGGCTGCTCTTGTCAAAGGGGTCAAACAAGTCGTCCCGCATAATGTCTGGCTGCAGGACGTAGCCACTGCGGCCTCCCAGCATGAACAGCGCCTGGTTCAGCTGCATTGGTTTATCTGAAAGAAGCCCAAGGGCAGACACCAATCAGGACGTAGAGAGAGACAGTGGAACGTTCAAAGGGGCAAACACCAATCAGCACGCAGAGAGAGGCAACGGAACGTTCAAAGGGGCAAACACCAATCAGCACGCAGAGAGAGACAACGGAACGTTCAAAGGGGCAAACCCCATTCAGCACGCAGAGAGAGACAACGGAACGTTCAAAGGGGCAAACACCAATCAGCACGCAGAGAGAGACAACGGAACGTTCAAAGGGGCAAACACCAATCAGCACGCAGAGAGAGACAACGGAACGTTCAAAGGGGCAAACACCAATCAGCACGCAGAGAGAGACAACGGAACGTTCAAAGGGGCAAACACCAATCAGCACGCAGAGAGAGACAACGGAACGTTCAAAGGGGCAAACCCCATTCAGCATGCAGAGAGAGACATTCCTATCCCGCACTCGTGCCAGGGAGCGGGGTCGGGGGCTTACAAGGCCCGTGCACCAATGCTGCTGTCCAGCACATGCGCCGGGCAGGAGCGGGACAAATCCCCGACCAGGCTTCACGACTAAAGCACACTGGCAGGACAGAGCGGGACAAAGCCTGTGCCCCGACCCCAGACCTCGGCAGGAGTGCTGGGCGGGCAGAGCTGAGATGGGGGTGGGCGGGCCTGGATGCTAAGTGGGTGGGGGCTGTAGCTCTGCCCCTGGGCCGGAGGCAGCAGGGAGGCACCCACGAGGTCTCTGCACAGTGTGGAGGCACATGGCTGTGCAGGAGGCTCTGCCCATGGCAGTTCCATTGGCTGGGGGAGCTAAGCCCCCGCCTCTGCCCCACCGGGAGCTCTGCACAGGGGGCGCTGTGCTCTGCATGGGGTGGAGGCATTCGGAGCTGCTGGCAATTGCATCAGGCTGGCTCTTGGTCATGAGATGAAGCCGTGGGACTCTCTTCCCTGGGGCAGAGGGGCCCTGTTGCTCGGGACGTGCAAAGTGTGGCTGGGCAAAGCCCCCCATGTTCTGTGTCTGAAGGGCCCCCTGCCCACGGCTCCAGGGGGAGAGTTACCGGGGGTCTGGAAGTTGAGGGCCACCAGCTGGCTGCCGCAGATCCACATGGGCAGCGGGTCGTAGTTGGAGGAGTCCAGGCGCTGGCCCTTGGGGTAGACGCGGCTGAGCTGGCGCCGGTTGTACTGCAGGAACTTCTTGCCCTTGCTGCGGTTGGCGTACTTCTCAGCCTTGGTCTCGGGGAAGGAGGACATGTCCCGGTAGCAGGCCTTGTCCGTGCCGATCTCTGCAAGGACAACAGGCAAGGTCGGTGGGTGGTCACTGGAGGCCCCGGCTCGAGAGGCATCAGGCTGCTCTGGAGCCCAGCACATGAGCGAGGCCTACCGAGGATGGGAGCTCTCTATGCTGGCAGCCCCCACTGTGAACTTCCTCTGCCCGAACTGGAACCCACGGCCCACCCACCTATGGAGCTGGGCTGCTCTGACCCCGGAGCAGAGAGGGACGACTGCTGGAGGAGTGAGGGGCGGCTGCTGGAGGGGTGAGGGGCGGCTGCTGGAAAGGGAAGGGGGTGGCTGCTGGAGGGGCTGGGCAGCTCCGGTGGGCACCAGAGCTGGCTGGGACGGCTGGAGCTGAGGCAGGGCCTGGATGGGGCGGGGAAGGATTTTCCAGGGCCTGTTTGGTTCCCATCCCGCTGGCCAGACCCCTCGCAGGGCCCAGGGGGTCAGCTGCGGCTGGGCCCTCACTCTCTTCATCGAACGGCACCGGGCGGCAGTAGACGACCAGCTCGGAGAGCTCCAGGGCGATCTTCTTCCTCCGCTCCATGATCTTCCCCTCTTGCATCTGCGCAAGGAAAGGCAGGCGCTGAGCTCACCGCCGTGCACCGACCCCCCTGTGCAAACGGGCTGGCAGGCCGGGCACCCCTCCTCACCCCCGGCAGGGCCATTTCAGGGGAGCCGCCGAGCCCTAAATGGGCCAAGTCCGGGCATCACCCCTTAGCGCTAGTGCCCCTGCAAGCCCCGCCCCTGCAGGGAGTGGGCAGCACTCTGCCTTCCTGGGCAGCATGGCCCCCCCAACGTGAGCCCCACCCCCACCTGCGTGTCACTCTCACGGTGACGGCGAGCGCCACTGACACGCGCCCGGCGCCGGCCACTCACCCTGGCGTCTGCGTTCTGCGTGGCCTCCCGGATCTTGGCCACCCAGTCGTTAAGCTCCTCCTGTGTGTCGGCAGCCACGTCCAGCGACTGGGCCGGGTGGGACATCTGCTGGGAATGGATGGTGAAGACAAATGGTTTGGAGCTCCTCCCGTCTTTGGAGATAACTACAAGGACATCAGAGGGGGCTTTACTTGGAGAGGTTCCCAACGGACAGGGACCCCGGCGGGGCCCTGCTCTCCAGCCTGCTGCGCACGGGGAGTGGGGGTGGGGGGTCGACTCCTTCCTCTGATGCAGCCTCACCTCCGGCAGCGCGTCAGGACCTGGTGGGAAACCTGCCCCTCTGCCCCCCTGCGCTACCTGGGCCCTGGGCCAGTGGTCGGGGCAGGCGGGGGATTTGCCTGTGATCCGCGTCAAGACAAGAGGGACCCAGGGAGCTCTGCACGCAGGAGGTCCTGAGTTCCCTGGGGCCGAGGGCGCTCAGCCCCCCAGGTCTGTGCCCTACAGCTCTGACAGTTCTCCCTGGAGGGCCACAGCTCAGGGGCACCTTGCCCATAGTTAGCACTTAGGAGAGGGAGGCAGTGATGGCAGCTGCCCAGGGAAGCACAATGCAGAGGTGGCAGCTACTGAGGAAGGCACAATACTGCGATGCAGCTGCCAGGGGAGGCGCAATGCAGTGTTGCATATGCTGGGGGGGCGCACGATGCAGCTACTGGGAAGGGAGGTGCGATGCAGTGATGTAGCTACAGGGAAGGGAGGTGTGATGCAGTGATGTAGCTACAGGGAAGGGAGGTGCGATGCAGTGATGTAGCTACCGGGAAGGGAGGTGTGATGCAGCAATGCAGCTACTGGGAAGGGAGGTGTGATGCAATGATGCAGCTACAAGGAAGGGAGGTGCGATGCAGCGATGCAGCTACCGGGAAGGGAGGTGCGATGCAGTGATGTAGCTACCGGGAAGGGAGGTGCGATGCAGCGATGTAGCTACAGGGAAGGGAGGTGCGATGCAGCGATGCAGCTACCGGGAAGGGAGGTGTGATGCAATGATGCAGCTACAAGGAAGGGAGGTGCGATGCAGCGATGCAGCTACCGGGAAGGGAGGTGCGATGCAGCGATGTAGCTACAGGGAAGGGAGGTGCGATGCAGCGATGTAGCAACCAGGAAGGGAGGTGCGATGCAGCAATGCAGCTACCGGGAAGGGAGGTGTGATGCAGCAATGCAGCTACCGGGAAGGGAGGTGCGATGCAGCGATGCAGCTACCGGGAAGGGAGGTGCGATGCAGTGATGTAGCTACAGGGAAGGGAGGTGTGATGCAGCGATGCAGCTACTGGGAAGGGAGGTGTGATGCAATGATGCAGCTACAAGGAAGGGAGGTGCGATGCAGCAATGCAGCTACCGGGAAGGGAGGTGCGATGCAGCGATGTAGCTACAGGGAAGGGAGGTGTGATGCAGCGATGCAGCTACTGGGAAGGGAGGTGTGATGCAATGATGCAGCTACAAGGAAGGGAGGTGCGATGCAGCGATGCAGCTACCGGGAAGGGAGATGCGATGCAGCGATGTAGCTACAGGGAAGGGAGGTGCGATGCAGCGATGTAGCAACCAGGAAGGGAGGTGCGATGCAGCAATGCAGCTACCGGGAAGGGAGGTGTGATGCAGCAATGCAGCTACCGGGAAGGGAGGTGTGATGCAGCGATGTAGCTACCGGGAAGGGAGGTGCGATGCAGCGATGCAGCTACCGGGAAGGGAGGTGTGATGCAGCAATGCAGCTACCGGGAAGGGAGGTGTGATGCAGCGATGTAGCTACCGGGAAGGGAGGTGCGATGCAGCGATGCAGCTACCGGGAAGGGAGGTGTGATGCAGCAATGCAGCTACCGGGAAGGGAGGTGTGATGCAGCGATGTAGCTACCGGGAAGGGAGGTGTGATGCAGCGATGTAGCTACCGGGAAGGGAGGTGCGATGCAGCGATGCAGCTACCGGGAAGGGAGGTGTGATGCAGCAATGCAGCTACCGGGAAGGGAGGTGCGATGCAGCGATGTAGCTACCGGGAAGGGAGGTGCGATGCAGCGATGCAGCTACAGGGAAGGGAGGTGCGATGCAGCGATGCAGCTACCGGGAAGGGAGGTGCGATGCAGCGATGTAGCTACAGGGAAGGGAGGTGCGATGCAGCTACAAGGAAGGGAGGTGCGATGCAGCGATGTAGCTACCGGGAAGGGAGATGCGATGCAGCGATGCAGCTACCGGGAAGCGAGGTGCGATGCAGTGATGTAGCTACAGGGAAGGGAGGTGTGATGCAGCAATGCAGCTGCCGGGAAGGGAGGTGTGATGCAGCAATGCAGCTGCTGTGGGCAGGATGCAGCAATGAGGTGCAATGAGGGTGAGGTGCTGGGTGAGGTGCGATGCAGCTGCCGGGGGAGGCGCTGAGCCAGCAGCTCAGGCTGTTCAGCTGTAGCAAAGGCAGGTGAGAAAATCTGCCAGTGGGGTGGACTCAGCTCCCCCCGGCCTGGCGGCGCTCAGCCCTGACTTTCCGCCTCCCCCTCTCTCTTCCCGCTAATTCCCGTTTTACGTGGGGCCCCTCAGCTTTCTGGGAGCAAGAGGGGCCGGGAGACTGATGCTCATGTGCGGGCCTATGGCAGGGCCAGGGCTTGGTGGGCCCAGTGCTGAGGGCTGGGCCGGCCTCCGCCAGCCGCACTGGAGCCTGGGGGCTTTCCCGGCGGTTCTGAACTCACCGCCGGCCTGGCCAGAGATGCCAGCTGGAAAGCTCTGGAGAGGCAGGGACAGCTGAGCCTGCTCTGTGGGGCGGCCTCCCTTTGGGTCACACAGTGCTCCAGCCCCGTTCACAGGGCACCCACTGCCCCCTACACATAGCGCCCCAAGGGAGGAATCGGGCATGGACCCAGCAGCCCTCCTGTCATGCTAATACCCAGCTCCTATTGAATATCCCCCCAACAGGCCTCTGTGCTTTTTACAAGGGAGGTCAGTATCCCCAGTGTACAGATGGGGAAACTGAGGTACAGAGCAGGTGAACTGCCTGGCCCAGGCCCAGAGCCCGGAATAGAACCCAGTCTGGTGCTCTATGCACTAGGCCACGCTGCCTCCAAACGGGCAGGCTCCGGACTCACCCAGCCAGGTGCTCCAGGCAGGGGCAGCGCCCACGCGCAAGGAAGACTCCGAACTTTCCTCCTGGCAGCCCCGCTCAGCGGAGACGTCTGTCTCCGTTACACGCGCCCCCCATGGCACGTGCCAGAGCCCGACTCCCGGCGGCAGATACAGACACTCACCTACATGGCAGGACGGGACGTCGATGAACCCTTTCAGGAAGTTGCCCAGGGGGCTGTTTTCTGCGGACTGGAAGAAAGGAAGGAAGGCAGAGAAAGGGGAGTTACCACAGACAGACAGACAGACAGACGGACGGACGGACAGACAACTCCTTTCTGCCTTCAGCCAGGGCCGTCCTGAGGGGAGCACAGGGCCTGGGGCAAGCTTCCCCGCAGGCCCCCATCGCATGCCCTGCCCCACCCCTGCCCAGCCCCATGGCTGCTCCACCCTCCCCCGACCAGGGGGTTACTGGGGGTATGGGGCAGGGTGGCAGCAAGGGTCCCCCCGCGCACTCACCATGGTGGTGGGAGCCGGAGTTGGCCAGCAGCCTGCTCCGCTGTGCCCCCCGCCCCCCCCGGACGCTGGATCTCGCTTCTCTGCGGCGCTGGGAAGCAGAGCACCCTGGGGCCGGGGCGCTCGGCTTCTTGCTCCCGCGGAGAAACTGAGTCTGGGCCAGGCGAGGCCAGTGAGGCGGGGCGGAGCAGGCTGCCGGGCCGCTCTGCTCGCTGCCCTGGTGAATGCCAGAGGGGGGCGACCCCTGCTGCTGCCCCACACCAGGCCCGTCCACAGGACAGTTCAGGCGGCTGCCGCAGGGATCCTCAAAGCGCAGGGCTGCGGTGGCCACCCAGAACTGGCCTATGGACAGGATGGCTCGAATCTCGGCCTCCCTCCTCTTGTATTTGTAGCATAAGAACGGCCAGATGGGGTCCGTCCAGCCCCGTGTCCTGCCTGCCCACAGAGGCCAGTGCCAGGTGCCCCAGAGGGAGTGAACAGAATGGAATCATCAAGGGATCCCTCTCCTGTCACTCATTCCCAGCCTCCGACAGACGCTAGGGACACCATTCCTACCCGTCCTGGCTAATAACCATTGCTGGACCTAACCCCCAGGAATTTATCTAGCTCTTTCTTGAACCCTGTTAAAGTCCTGGTCTTCACAGCATCCTCTGGCGAGGAGTTCCACAGGTTGACTGTGCGCTGAGTGAAGAAAAACTTCCTTTTGTTTGTTTAAAACCTGCTACCTATTCATTTCATTTGGTGACCCCTAGTTCTTGTGTTCTTGGAATGAGTAAATGACTTTTCCTTATTCACTTTCTCCACGCCAGTCATGATTTGATGGACCTCTGTCATTCTCCCTCCTTCGTCTCCTCTTTGCTAAAATGAAAAGTCCCAGTCTTTTTAATCTCTGTTCATCTGGGACCCGTTCCAAACCCCTCCTCATTTTTGTTGCCCTTTTCGGAACCTTTCCCAGTGCCAATAGCACTGAGCCGAGGGGATGGGAAGCAGCAGTCACTGGAATTACAGACCCAGGAGAGTTGTCAATCAAACCGTCTCGTCTAGTTGCTCCAAAGTTTCCAGACGGAGGTTTTCAGGATCGAGCCCTGGCTAAGGTGGGCGTTTCTGCAAAGTCTGAGCAAAGCCTGAGGCTGGTTTGCGTGAGGCAAAGGCAGGCGTCACGCTTCTTCCATTTATCAACCGGGTTTTAAACCCCGCCGGAGCGGGAGGGAGAGTGGCCAATCTTCTAATGGCACCAGACTGAACACCCTGCCCTACCCCGCCTTGCCCCTTCTTGTCCCTCCCTCCCTCCCTCCGTCACTCTCCCCCCCACCCTCACTCACTTCACTGGGCTGGGACAGGGGTTTGAAGTGAGGATGTGGGCTCTGGGTGGAGCCAGGGTGCAGGAGAGTGCTCCAGGTTGGGGCAGGGTGCTGCGGTGTTGGGGGTGAGGGCTCTACCTGCGGGTGTGGTCTCTGGGGTGGAGCCTGGGATGAGGGGCTTGGGGTACAGGAAGGGGCTCCAGGCTGGGGCAGGGGACTGGGGTTCACAGGGGCTAAGGGCTTTGGCTGGGGGTGCAGATTCTGGGGTGGGGCTGAGGATGAGGGTCTGAGGTGCAGGAAGGGGATCCAGGCTGTGGCAGAGGGTTGGGGTGGGGTGCAGGGTCTGGGTGTGGGAGAGGACACCAGGCTGGGACAGAGGGTCCGTGGGGGTCCTGGCAGCACTTTCTGCGGCTCTCAGGAAGTGGTTGCCAGGTCTGGATGGCAGACAGGCTCTCCACGCTGTCCTCACACACTCAGGCACCGCCCCTGCAGCTCCCATTGGTCACAGCTCCCAGCCAATGGGCACTGTGTCTATAGTAGGGTAAGGGGTGCTGAGAGCCATTGGACCAAACTGTAAGACAAGCCCGTCAGGCCAGGGGCGCACCCCGGCACCCTTCATTCCAGCCCCTAGGTCTGGAGTAGTGAGCTGAACTTCCAAAGGAAAGAAGGCTGCTGGGATGGAGCACTGCATGCTGGGAGCTGTAGTTTCCTCAGGCCCCGCCCGACACTAAAGGTGAGGGTGGTCACGTGGCCGCTGGAGAAGCGGGCAACCTGGTCAGGCTTGGAGCCTGTTGGTTTGACTTGCTCTCCCGGCTCCGGTTAACCCCCGGGGTGTTCAGCCCAGCTGACAGGTCTCTCCAGACTGTGGCGGAAGGTGGGGAAGGGAGCCGAGGGGATGGGTTTGAAACTCACAGCCTCGTCCTGCTCCTGCACCAGCGTGTTCATGATCTCCTCCACGTAGTTGGCTGGGAACCACAGCTGCTTCTTGCCCCCGTAGTCTCCCCGCCACCTAGAAGAGGTGACAGGAACAAGGCAGCCGACTGACTCGGGGGTTCTAGGGAGGGAAGCACTGCAGGCAACGGCAGGGCAACAGCTGGCCCATGGAGACAGAAAAGGAGCCATTAGAACAGGCCTCAGCACCGCGCCCGGGGCAATGCACGACCTGTGATGCCAATGCCGAGGTGATGCCAGGGGCTTGGCTCAGGGCACGGAGAACCACTGGTGGGTTTGGTTCCCTGGGAACTGGCAGGCACCTCCAGTCCTCCCAAGAGAACAGGGAAGTGAGGCAGGATTCCTGGGATCCGTTGCGGGTCCCACAGGCGTGTCCTGGGCATATCACTTCCCTCAGTTCAGCCATGTGCCTGACTACCCAAGGCCCTGAGCCGTAACGAGCCGTCAGGAGGGGCTGGAGAGAGGCTGGAGAAGGGCAGGGATTTAATGGGAGCACAGGATCTCAGGGCTACCCTGTAGCAATATGGTTTTTCCGTAACCATGAGGAAAGGCCTGAAGCCATATCGGCAGCCAAAGCCTTCTTCTGCAGCCAGACTGAAGAGCAGAAGACGGCCTAGACCCTAGGCTGCATCTAGACTGGCAGGATTTTGCGCAAAATCTTTTAACTGAAAAGTTTTTCCATTGAAAGTATTTGCACAAGAGAGCGTCTACACTGGCATGTGCTTTTGCGCCAAAGCATCCGTGCCAGTGTGGACGCTCTCTTGCACAAGAAAGCTCCAATGGGCATTTTAGCCATCGGGGCAGTAAGGGAAGGGGGAGGCACCTGGAGGGTGCAGGGGTAAGGGAAGGTGCAGGTGCCAGGGGATTCTGGGGTGAAGCAGAAGGGCAGACACCTGCAGGGGAGGGACCAGCAGCAGAGGAGAGAGGCAGGGCAGGTGTACAGAGGGAGGTGTTAGAAGAGGGGTAGCTCACATGATCAGAGTGGGGCTATTGGAGGAGTGGGCACAGGGGGGAGAGAAGGGCTGGTGGAGGGGGGCAGGTCGCAGGAGGGCTGAGGGCAGTGAGTAGGGCAGGAGTCAGGACAACAGAGGAGGATGTGGAGTTGGGGGGCAGCAGGCACCAGGGGAGATGATGGAATAAGGAGAGGAGACATGGCAGCAGAGAGAAAAGGTAACGGTTTAAAAATAATTATTAATAACTTGGCATGCTGCCCACGGCCAGTTTGTTTGCGCCCCGCGGTGCAGTTTGGGTTTATGTGGGGATCAACACGTGGCCGGCGAGTGGGAGCCAAAACAAAAAAGTAGCCAGTGTAATGATCTTCTGTTGGGCTGTGTCTACACTGGCATGAATTTTCAGAAATGCTTAAAATGGAATACTGTTCTGTTTTCAGTTTTTCCGGAAAAGGAGCGTCTACATTGGCAGGCTGCTTTTCCGGAAAAGCGTCCATGGCCAATGTAGATGTGATTTTCTGGAAAAGAGCCCCAATCGCCATTTTCGCGATCGGGGCTTTTTTCTGGAAAAGACTACTGGGCTGTCTACACTGGCCCTTTCCGGAACAGTGTTCCGGAATAAGGACTTATGCCCGAGCGGGAGCAGAATAGTTTTTCCGGAATAGCGGCTGATTTTGTACAGTAGAGCGTCGTTGCTTTTCCGGAAATTCAAGGGCCAGTGTAGACAGCTCGCAGCTTATTCCGGAAAAGCAGCTGATTTTCCAGAACAAGTGGCCCAGTGTAGACACAGCCAGCATGTGTTTTAGTAGTTACATTCTTGGACTGTCATTGCTCATGGAAAATGCTGTCAAATGGGTAGAAATGGGGTAAATGTTGCATTTTATTAATATCAGCAGAACTGACTTAAATGGGTCTGTGTGTTGTGTAGTCTGGCCTTAATCTTTGTATTCGTGCCTGTCAGTGTGAGAGAAGCTATTTGTGTCTATTTGCTTGCATATGCAACCACGCTTAAGTTGAGGCCCTCAGCATGTTCTGTAAGTATCAGTGTGGCCCCTGGGGCTTCCGAAGTTGAGTTGCCCTAGCTCATCCCTGACAGGCGTCTGTCTAACCTGGTCTTAAATATCTCCAGTGATGGAGATTCCGCAATCTCACTAGGCCAGCGTTTCCCAAACTATGGGCTGCAGCCTGGTACTGGGCCACAGGAAAAAACTACCGGGCCACAGAGTGGTTGCCGGGGTGTTCTGCGCTCCTGGAGTGCCCGTGTGGTGCCGGGTCCCGCAAGCCCTCTGCCAGCCGGGGTGGAGTCTGCAGCCGGATGTTCCGGCTCCTGGCAGAGTCCTAGCTAGGGGAGGTGGGAGGAGGAGGAGGGGAGAGCTGGCCACTGGAAGCAGCACTGGACTGGGGAATCGGGGCGGGCTGGGGAGATTGGGGGGCCGGTGGAAGCAGGGTGCGAGGTGGGGGCACGAGGTTGGGGACAGGGAGCTGGCCGGGGAAGATGGGGGTGGGGAGATGAAAGGAGGGCTGGACGGGGGCAGCGGGGCTGGCCAACGGAGATTGGGAGGAGAAGCGGGGGAGAACTGGCTGCCCGGGAGGGGGTTGGGGGAAGTGGGGCTGGACAGAGGCGCAGCGGGCGGAGCAGGGGGGAGGAATGAATCGGCCTGCGGGGAGTGGGACTGACCCGGCCATATGTAGATCTTGGGGCGCTGCCCCCCTTCCGTCCTCCCCCCCCACAAAGCACGAGTGAGTCCGGCCTGAGGATTCTATTGCCCCCCCCTGCACACACCCCTCGCGTAGTTGCGAACTGTCTGGCTGGTAGACACACTCATGCAGCCTGAGCATATTGACCAGCCAGGCAGCTCGAAACTACAAACGGATACAGCTAGTAATAATACAACTTACCTAATGAGAAAATACCAGACATCTTATATGTCTGGTATTTTCTCAGTTTGTTTTTTATGTGTTTATATTTTTGGGCTGCAAAAAAGAATACTAAAAAAAAAGGGTTCAAACTAAAATAAAAAGTTTGGGAAACCCTGGTCTAAGCAGCTTTCTGTCTGTCTTACACTCCATGTATCCAATCCATATTCCTTAACTTGCTGGCAAGAATATTGTGGGTGACTGTATCAAAAGCTCTGCTAAAGCTGGCACTGGGGGGTTTTGAGAGGACCAGAAACAACTTATTTGAATATTCATCATTTGATTAATGAATATGCAAACGAACATTCCCAGTCCTCCAAAAGTTCATGAATGGATTTACTGTTCCCCGTGTCAAAAAGTTTGGGAATCCCTGCTTTAGAGTATTTGCCAGTCTAGACTTAGCCAAATTGTTTAGCCTTGCAAAATAAATAACTGTTGATATGTAAATACAGCTCATGCTGAGCGAGAGAAGGAATCTGGGGTGTGGTTATGTAAATCCAATTCAGGCAGGGCTGATGGAGGATGGGTTGTTAGAATGGAATGTGATGTACTGTAACTAATTTGGGCTGTTGTGGAGTCACAAATCCTGCTACCCCTAAATGTAGGAACTGTAAAATATGACACCAGTGCTTTCAGGAGAGACATCATCACTGTAAGAGATCTCAGATGAAGCAAAATGCAGGACAATGTAGCACTTTAAAGACTAACAAGATGGTTTATTAGATGATGAGCTTTCGTGGGCCAGACCCACTTCCTCAGATCAAATAGTGGAAGAAAGTAGTCACAACCATATATACCAAAGGATACAATTTAAAAAAATGAACAAATATGAAAAGGACAAATCACATTGCAGAACAGAAGGGGGACGCGGGGGGGTGGGAAGGGGGAGGAAGGAAGGTAAGTGTCTGTGAATTGCTGATATTAAAGGTAGGGAGAGTGGGATGTTTGTGAGTTAATGGTATTACAGGTGATAATTGGGGAAACTGTCTTGGTAATGGGTGAGAAAGTTCAAAGACTTGTTAAGTCCTTGTTGGTAAGTGTCGAATTTTAACATGAATGACAGTTCAGAGGATTCCCTTTCAAGTGCAGATGTAAAAGGTCTCAGATGAACAAGCCTTCCCCTTCCAGAGTTGAGTGAGCTCAGTTGGAGGGAAAAGGCTTGAACCAGCCTGCTTCATGCTTGCCAGGCATGAACTGTAAGACTAGCTCAACCTGCCTTGTTCCCCCTTGTTTTAAGGATAGACCTGCAGCAGACTCCATCAGGGCTATGTCTACATTTGTGGCTTCTTGTGCAAGAATCTGCAGAGTGTCTACAGTGCCTGCCTGCTCTTGTGCAAGGAAATTGACAGGACGGTGTGGTAAGAGAGGGCTCCTGTGCAAGAGCTATGCTCTTTTTTAACAGGTGTAGGCTCTCTTGCACAAGAGGGCAGTGTGGACGCTCAGCAGGGATTTCTTGCGCAAGAAAGCCCCATGGCTAAAATAGCCATCAGAGCTTTCTTGCGCAAGAAAGCGTCCACACTGCCATGGATGCTCTTGTGAAAAAGCACATCTCCCACATGGCAGTGTGGACGTTTTCTTGCGCAAGAGTTCTTGCACAAGAACCCTTGCGCAATATTTTCTTGCACAAGAAGCCGCCAGTGTAGACATAGCCAGGAATCTTTTTGTTAGTGTAGTAGCAGCTGGAATCTTTTGCCAGCCTAGATGGTGGCTAAAGAGTTGAAATCACTAAACCTACGTCTACACGCGCAGCTTCTTGTGCAAGAAATATGCAAATGAGGCTAAGCATAGAATATTGCTGAGCCTCATTTGCATACCTAATAAGCCACCATTTTTGCAGAAGAGGCTCTTGCACCACAAGGAGCTGTCTACACCGCCCCTTCTTGTGCAAGAAAACGCCTCTTGTGCAATGCCGTTATTCCTGAAAATAATCAGCGTAGCAGCGTTGCACAAGAGGGTTTTTCTTGTGCAAGAAGGGGCCGTGTAGACAGCTCCTTTTGGCGCAAGAGCCTCTTCTGCAAAAATGGTGGCTCACTGGGTATGCAAATGAGGCTCAGTGATATTCCACACTTAGCCTCATTTGCATATTTCTCGCGCAAGAAGCCGCAAGTGTAGACATAGCCTAAGAGCTGAAGTCACTGGTTTGGCCCGGAGCCAGACCCATTGCAGCCAGCAAGATTGCTGGCAGGAGCGACCGGCCGGTAGGAGTGGCGGCAGGCAGCTGGTGGGAGCAACCAGCGGGCGGTGCAAGAAGACCACAGGAGCAGCATAAAGGTGGCATAGCCTCAGGCTCAATGAGTGGAGACATCAGGGTGCTGTGTCAGGGGCCGCACGAGGCTATGTCTACAATGGAAGGTTCTTGCGCAAGAACCCGCCCGCTGGCTGCATCTAGACCGGCATGATTTTGCGCAAAAGCAAAATCTTGCCGCCTGTTTACACTGGCCGTGAGTATTTGACTTTGTAATGTACAAAATCAGTGGTTCTTGCGCAAATACTCCGACGCTCTCGCTCAGGGATAAGCCAGTGTAGACAGGCAACATCAATTTCTAGCGCAAGAAAGCCCTATGGCTAAAATGGCCATCGGAGCTTTCTTGCGCAAGAGGGCATCTACACGGGCACAAATGCTTTTGTGCAAAAGCACATCTCTTGCGCAAAAGCACATGCCAGTGTAGACGCTCTCTTGTGCAAATGCTTTAATGCAAAAACTCTTGCGTTAAAAGTATTTGCGCAAAATCATGCCAGTGTAGACGTAGCCGCAGAGTGTCCACACGGCCCGCTCACCCTTGCGCAAGAAGATTTACAGTAAAGCGTGGGAGGAGAGGGCTTCTTGCGCAAGAGTTATACTCTTTTCTAACAAGTGTAAGCTCTCTTGCACAAGAAGGCAGTGTGGACGTGCAGCAGGGGTTTGTTGCACAAGAAAGCCCTATGACTAAAATGGCCATCAGTGCTTTCTTGTGCAAGAGAGAGTCCACACGGCCATGGGTGCTCTTGCACCAAAGCACATGGCCATGTGGACGTGTTCTTGCACAAGAGTTGTTGCACAAGATATTCCTGCGTAAGAACCCACCAGTGTAGACATAGCGTGACTGGATAGAGCTGTAAGTGGGGCATTTGAAGTGGGGTATGGGGAAAGTTTGGGTAAACGAATGGAACCCTTACGTTGTTGGACTAGTGAGCTTGAGGGACAAAGGATGTTGCTCAATCCATTTGAGCTGGGACGGTTACTTGTGGGGGGTTAGGAACTCTGTTTGGGGTATTTTTCCGAGCTAATGCCATGTCATTTCTCTTCATCTTCCATTAAAAGTTTCTTTTCGACACTCAGACCCTGCGCTTGTGAGGGGGGAAGCATTGCCTTTCAGAGGCGCCCAGGGGTGTATGAATTTCCCAGGCTACTGGGTGGGAGCTTGAGCCGGTTCTGTGAGATGGGTGAAAAGGAACCCTTAGATATTGAACCCTGCCCTGGCTGCTGCTGGCACTACCTGGCAGAAGGGTTACATTAATAAATAGAGGATCAGGATATTACTGTGTGAGGCTCTTTCAGTGGCTAAAGATCCTGCAAAACCCGCAGGAAGTTGTGCCCTGAGCCCTAGGAATTGGGCAAGGGTGGGTGTGTAAAATGACAGGGTTGCACCTTGAGCCCTAGGAACTGGGTAAAGGTGTGTCCCTGCAGTGTGGAAGGGAGAGAGACATGTGTGCGGGTGACAACCCCACGGCATGGGCGGGTTGGTTTACCGACCTCGGTCGGGGCTGTGAGAACGTCACGTCCTGGGCGGTGTAGTTAAGCCGACCTCAGTGCCAGTGCCGACCCCCACCCCCGCCTTGGAGGAATTCTTCTCTGGACCTGGCTACGGCCTCTCAGAGAGGGAGCGGAAGAGCCCTCCCGGGGCGGCGCCGGAGCTGTGGGGCTGTAGCCCTCCCAGAGCAGAGGCAGTCTCCCACGGAGTCAGCACCTGGCCTCTCACAGGGGACGGGCCCATAGAGCAGAAGCCCCAGACAGGCCCCCCAGACACCCTCCTCATGGTGGCTCCGTGGGCTGCTGAGCCTGGAGGGCGGCCAGTTAGCGTTAGAGCCGGGGGGAGCTGGCAAGGGCAGCGTGGCTCTGCCCCAGCAGGCAGGCGGTACAGACAGGCCTGGCATCAGCCACCCCGCTGGATGTCTGGTACGGAGGCGGGCTCCACCCTGTTGCTACGGAGCATCTGAGGCTGCTCATGGCGCGGGGGGTGTACGACTGGTGCCCCTTCAGCTCTGGTGAAAGACCCCTCCTCGGGGCCTAGCCCCACAGGCCAAGGAGGCAGCTGGCTCCCAGGAGAAAAAGGGGGTGCTGCCCAGGGTCGGTCATTTGGGCCGAGCCCCCAAGGCAACCCCCAGCGGCTCATGAGCAGGGCAAGGTCCTTGGGAGCGGAGCTTCTCCCCAGAGCCGTCAGACAAAGCGACCTCAGACGCCTCCTCGTATCCTGAGCTGTGACCTGGCTTCTAGACTCCAAGCCCCTCTTTTGCCCCAGCGCCATGTGACAAGGGACCCCTCCGCGGGGCAGCCAGGCTGTGTCAGGAGAGAGCCGACCCTGGGTGGCCATTTTGAAAGTGGGGGGGGGGGGGCGGGAGGCGAACTCACCAGCCTCCATCCTGCTTGTCCACGTTGTGGATGATGGCCTGTTTGCAGAAGGAGAGCTCGTCTTCCCGCTGGGCTTTGTAATCGTAGAGGGCCTTCACCGTGCACTGGGGAGCAGAGCAGAGACATGCTCGCCTGAGCAGCTGCGAGGCCGGCATTCTGGGGTCCCCCCTCCGCTTGTGCCTCAGAGCTGCGGGGTACCCGCTCTGCCACCGGCAGAGCGAGAGGCTCTGCAGGGGCCGGGCTGCAGTTCCCACGGCTGGCAGCCGGGCAGAACACGGAGCACGCAGCTCTCGGGCAGCATGTGAACCCCTCTCCCGCCCTCCCTGTGCCAGTCTGCCGGGGTCCCCCAGCCTTGGGGGGCGTCTCCGGCCTGTGCCCGCTCACCCTGGCCATCGGCATCTTGTTGGCTTCCACGTAGAGGTGAGGAGTCCGCACTTCGTACAGGGCTCCGTAGTCCAGCTCCTGCAAAGGACAAGCGCAGGGTTCCCATGGGAGACGAGCCCACAGCTTCCCCCTTCCCCGGCTCCTGGGGGGCAGCTCGTGGGGACAGGGGAAGGGACTAGAGAAGAGCTGGCCGGCTGGCCAGGAGCCCCTCCTCTGATGGGAAGCGGTGTTATGTCAGGCGACCGGGCGGTATAGAAAGGTCTCTGCTGTGTGCCCCAGGCTTCAAAGGGCAGCGTGGCCCTAGGATCAAGCCAGAGCAGTGCATGCTGGGACATGTAGTCTGCACTTGCCACACCTCTGCCTAAAGATGAGCGCACCAGCAATCTGATTGGCCAGTCCCTGGGATTGCCCGCCCCTTGCAATGCACCCCCTGCGCAAAGCTTCAGGACCCCAGGACGCAGCCGGGTTTGGCCTTTCCAAGATTCTGGGGGGTAGCCAGACAGTCCCCCCATATTCACCCCCGAGCCCAGCTGTAGGGCCCCTCTTCCCCTCTCCGGTGCCCTCTGTGGGGCTCCCCCCAGACTCACAGCCGTGCCCATCTTCTCCAGCGTCTCCTCGTTGATGGGGTAGCGGAGTTTCATCTTGCGGTACAGCGGGTGCTTCTCGTAGTAGCTCACCAGGTCCACCAGGCTCTCGAACTCGGCTGAGCTGCCCAGCATGAAGAGCCGGCCCTCTTGCTGGATGCGGCAATGCTTGATCTTGCCCTCTGCTCTGTGACAACACACCCCGAAGGGCACGTGAGGAGGGGCTGGGGGATGGCAGGTGGGACGTGCCTTGTGTTAGAGGGGAGGCATTTCGCCCACCTGGAAATGCAGCTGCCTCTGGGGTGGACGGCAGCTGCTGGGAAACAGCGCACAGCAACACTGCTCAAAGGAAGCTGGCTTCTGGTGGGAGGCCAGTGGATGGAGTTCCCCCAGCGGGAATGCAGCTGGGACGCTGGAGTAACACCTGACTCATGGTAAATCCAGTGACTACAGCAAGAGCTTATGGCGCAGGCAATGTACAACCCAGCAAGGCCGTCGAGCAGCTCGCCGTGGCATTGCCCAGTGCCGACTCAGAGTGACCAGCAGCCCTAGCATGACAGAGTTACCCCTGGCACAGCGGGTATATGGCAGCTAGACACCTGCAGCTGACCCGAGCCAGCTGACGGACTTGGGGGAGTGCCCTGCGTGGTGGGAGCACCCCAGGACTTGGGCTGTAGCCTGAGCCAGAATGTGTCCACCGCAATCAAACAGCGCTTAGCCTGCAATTCACAGCCCGGCTCGCACGAACCGGCCGTGGGTGTCTAACTGCAGTGCAGGCGTCACCCAAACCAGTCAGCCAGGCCTGAGGGAGGCCAAAAGCATCCCCCGGGGACTCGCAGTACAGATCCCTGCAACAGCCCTCGCTGGGGGTCCACCCTGGCCCCCGTCCACCCCCACTGCACTCAGCTGAGCTGACTGGAGAAACTCATGAGAAGCACAGGGCATGGGCTGCGGGGAGAGATGGCAGCAGCTGGGCGCTGTTACCACGGGCTCCGGCAGCCTGGGTTTGAGATCACAAAGGAAACAAGTCTGCAGCTTCTCAGCTCAGGGATGCAGGCAGGAGTGCTGGCCCCAGACCCACCCCTAGTCCCGCCCCTTCTACTGAGGCCCCGCCCCTACAGGAGCCAAGCCGCCTCCCCACTCCATGCCCCCCCCCACCGCCGGGAGGTGGGACGGTGTGCTGCAGCCTGCCCCGCCCTCAGCCTGGAGAGGGCAGGTGGGCGCGTGGCCCCAGCCTCCTTGGCCTTAGAGCACGGGTAGGGTGGGGGGCATGCGGCTGCAGTCTCCCCAGCTCCGGAGGATGGGGAGGGTGGGCACTCGGGGGCAGCAACGCTCTGCCCCAGTAGGCCTACAGCAGGCGCTCCGGGGGCGGAGTGTGGGCGGGGCCACGCTGGCGGTTTGGGAAGCCAGAGCCCTCCCCCGCCTAGCCTACTGCCGCCCATGGCTCTGGGGCAACTCGTGTAGGGGGGATGCTGAGAGACATTCAGCCAAACTGCAGCGGGTCACCCCTACACGCCAGGGGAGGCCGCAGCACCCCCGGCACCTCTAGCTCCGGCATCTCCGGCCCCGCCTGGCCAGCTCACACTCACCGGAAGGAGATCGCATAGGAGTTGGGCTCGCTGCGTTTGCGCACCAGGAAGGCTCCGTCCCGGGGCACCCTCATCAGCATATGCTCAGCCTGTAGGCGGGTCAGGTTGGCATGGTACCACCTGGGCCGGGAACGAGCACACACAGAGATCAGTTCAGCGCATCGTCCGGACCCCGGGCCACTGAGAGAGGCGCTAACTCCCTTCAAGCTCCTAGGCTGAGCCCATGTGCGGTAAGCGCAGGAATCCAGGTCTGGCTTTCCACCCTGCCGGGCCCCGGAGACGTGTCCGGGCTGTTGCCTGTACGACTGTTTGACTGAGTGTCTAGGTGTGACGCCCGCTCCCCGTGAGTAGCGACGGGGGACAGGTGTGCTCAGGCTGCGGAGGCATCCCCAGGGCGTGTGACTCAGACTGGGCCGATGGCGTGGGGCTGTGCTGCCTTGTAGTGGCCACCAGCCGGGAAAGCGGGGGAAAGCGCCATTCTCACAGCCCCCGGCAAGGCCCCCTGGCTGGAGCAGCAGCCGTCTGCGTCCTGGGAGCCTCGTTCCAGTCCCCGTCCTGCACCTGTGCCGTTCTGCCCGCAGCCACCGACTCTGGCTCTATCTGGCCTGGGATTATTTCCACATAAACCTCCCTCTGCCCTTTGGTAACCCAGGGAGTGAGCGGGCTGTGGGAACACCTGGATCCTTGGGGCATGCAAGGGTGGCTTCCTCTACAAAAAGAAAATCCATCGTTGTGGCTACAGCCAAGACCCAACCCAGCCAGGCTCCTGCCCCAGAGAGGGATGCGGGGTCTCACTGACACCCCCAGAACAGCTCCAAGGCACAGTCAGAGGAAATGACGGTATAAAACTATGGTACGCCCACATCTGGAATACTGTGTACAGATGTGGTCTCCTCACCTCAAAAAAGATATTTTGGCCTTAGAAAGGGTCCAGAAAAGGGCAACTAAAATGATTAGTTGTTTGGAACGGGTCCCATATGAGGAGAGGTTAAAGTGATTGGGGCTTTTCAGTTTAGAAAAGAGGAGACTGAGGGGGGATATGATAGAAGTCTATAAAATCATGAGTGGTGTGGAGAGGGTGAATAAAGAAAAGTTATTTATTAGTTCCCATAATAGAAGAACTAGAGGACACCAAATGAAATTAATGGGGAGCAGGTTTAAAACTAATAAAAGAAAGTTCTTCTTCACACAGCGTGTAGTCAACCTGTGGAACTCCTTGCCAGAGGAGGCTGTGAAGGCTAGGACGATAACAGAGTTTAAAGAGAAGCTAGATAATTTCATGGAGGTTAGGTCTATAAAAGGCTATTAGCCAGGGGATAAAATGGTGTCCTTGGCCTCTGTTTGTCAGAGGCTGTAGAGGGATGGCAGGAGACAAATCGCTTGATCATTGTCTTCGGTCCAGCCTCTCTGGGGCACCTGGTGCTGGCCACTGTCGGCAGACAGGATACTGGGCTAGATGGACCTTTGGTCTGACCCAGTACGGCCGTTCTTATGTTCTAAATGACACCCCCAGAACAGTCAGAGGAAGTGGAGCCCTTGTGACACCCCATCTCCTGTAGGGGGCGCCGAATCCCGGCCGCAGGGCCCAGCAGCGGGGAGGGCAGGAGGCAGACAGGAGCGCAGGGCTGCGCGGGCGGACGGGCGGGGAGCTCTCACTCTTTGCTCTCGTGGGCGTTGGGCTGCGGCACGGGGTCCGTGAGCCTCATCTCGAACTCGTTGCAGCGCAGCGGCACCTCGCGGTAGTGGCAGATCAGGCTGTAGAGGCTGTCGAACACCAGGTTGTCCGTCAGGTAGAACTTGGTGGTGCCGGCTTCCTGCCGGGAGTGGATGCGGCAGTGCTGGACTCGGCTGGACCGCCTGCAGCGGGGACCAGAAAGGGTCGGCGGGGGCGGGAGCGACCCACGTCCCCCGGCTCTGCCCAAAGCGAGTGGGGGGGGGGGAGGTCAGCTCTCTGCAGCAGTTGGGGGGGGGGGCAGGAGAATAGCCCAAGTCACAAGGATAATCGAGGCCCCCCGCGTTCAGGGCTGGTTGGCTCTGGCCCGGTCCAGCCCTCAGCTGCCAGCTGTGAGCCATGCAGGGGTGCTGCGGCAATACACTGGCTGACAGTGCGACCGCCACCAATGATCCCAGCCTGCCACTCCCGGCTAGCGGGGGTGGGGGTGGTCTGGCCCTTTGCCGCTGGCACTTGAATGTGGGAGCTCTGGGTTCGGGTCAGGCCGCCTCCCCTTCCCTGGGGCTCTCCCATGTGGACTCCCCTGGCTCCTAGGACAGGCCTGGGAGCCACAGAGCTGGGTAGAGCCACGAACCTGGGCTAGCAGCCGGGCAAGCGACCCCTCCCCGAGCCGCACCCTGGGGAGCGTCTCTCCAGGAGCCGGTGGGTTCTGGGCCGGGCGGCTGAGGCTGCCAAGGCGGGAGAGGAGCGGCGCTCTAAGGGCCCCCAGGCCGGAGAGACAGAGGGTCCCGGCGGGAGGGGCTGGCGCAGGGGGTGGCCGCCGCGGGAGGCGCCTACCAGAAGGAGAGGGTGTAGTCTCCCACGAAGGTCTCGCTCTCCCGCACCAGGAAGGTGCCGTCCTTCCCGCCCGTCTCGGTGCAGTACTCGTGCAGCAGCTTCTCGGCGATCTGGCGCCCGTCGCGGCCCCCGCCCAGCTTCCCGTGAAACCACTTCTCGCTGAAGTGCAGCTCGTTGTTGTTAAACTCCTGCAGGCGCAGAGCCCCGGGCGAGACGGGCGGGTGGCAGGGAGGGGAGGCGGGAGACACCAGAGAAATCCAGGGGAGAGAGACAATGGGCTTCGTGCCGTGGCTCTCCCAGTGTGCTCCATGGACCACTGCTGGCCCGGGACCATCTTGCAGGTGGGCTGGGGGCTCGGGGCTCGCCCCCCCTGCAGTGGGGAGCCTGTGCTGTTGCTCCAGCCCCACGCCCCCCTCCCCGGGTTGGAGCGCCAGCGCCAGCTTCCCACTGTGGGGCTGGTGGGGGCAGGAAGAGGCTCCGCGCACTAGCTCACCCACTCCCACTAGCTGGGGGACCGGCAGGGCAGGAAACTGCTCGTCTGGAGGCTTCCCATTGGCCAGAATCACAGCAAATGGGAGCAGTGGGGGGGGGGGGGCAGTGCCTGGGAGTGGTGGGAGGCACAGAGCCAGGTAAGTGCCTCTGATGCCCAAACCCACACCCTTATCGCTCTCACACAAGCACCCTTCTACAGAGACCCTGCACCCCCAGCCTGCTCCTGCACCTCCCCTCTGGCCAGACCCCACACCCCCAGCCTGCTCCTGCACCTTCCCTCCTGGCCAGACCCCGCACCCCCAGCCTGCTCCTGCACCCTCCCTCCTGGCCAGACCCCGCACCCCCAGCCTGCTCCTGCACCCTCCCTCCTGGCCAGACCCCACACCCCCAGCCTGCTCCTGCACCCTCCCTCCTGGCCAGACCCCACACCCCCAGCCTGCTCCTGCACCCTCCCTCCTGGCCAGACCCCACACCCCCAGCCTGCTCCTGCACCCTCCCTCCTACCCAGACCCCACATCACCAGCCTGCTCCTGCACCCTCCCTCCTGGCCAGACCCCACACCCCCAGCCTGCTCCTGCACCCTCCCTCCTGGCCAGACCCCACACCCCCAGCCTGCTCCTGCACCCTCTCTCCTACCCAGACCCTGCACCCCCAGCCTGCTCCTGCACTCTCCCTCCTACCCAGACCCCGCACCCCCAGCCTGCTCCTGCACTCTCCCTCCTACCCAGACCCTGCACCCCCAGCTTGCTCCTGCACCCTCCCTCCTACCCAGACCCTGCACCCCCAGCCTGCTCCTGCACTCTCCCTCCTACCCAGACCCCGCACCCCCAGCCTGCTCCTGCACCCTCTCTCCTACCCAGACCCTGCACCCCCAGCCTGCTCCTGCACTCTCCCTCCTACCCAGACCCTGCACCCCCAGCCTGCTCCTGCACTCTCCCTCCTACCCAGACCCCGCACCCCCAGCCTGCTCCTGCACTCTCTCTCCTACCCAGACCCTGCACTCCCAGCCTGCTCCTGCACTCTCCTTCCTACCCAGACCCCGCACCCCCAGCCTGCTCCTGCACTCTCCCTCCTACCCAGACCCTGCACCCCCAGCCTGCTCCTGCACCCTCCCTCCTACCCAGACCCCACACCCCCAGCCTGCTCCTGCACCCTCCCTCCTGGCCAGACCCCACGCCCCCAGCCTGCTCCTGCACTCTCCCTCCTACCCAGACCCTGCACCCCCAGCCTGCTCCAGCACCCTCCCTCCTACCCAGACCCCACATCCCCAGCCTGCTCCTGCACCCTCCCTCCTACCCAGACCCCACACCCCCAGCCTGCTCCTGCACCTTTCCTCTGGCCAGACACCCCAACCCCAGCCTGCTCCTGCACCCTCCCTCCTACCCAGACCCCACACCCCCAGCCTGCTCCTGCACCTTTCCTCTGGCCAGACACCCCAACCCCAGCCTGCTCCTGCACCCTCCCTCCTGGCCAGACCCCGCACCCCCAGCCTGCTCCTGCACCCTCCCTCCTACCCAGACCCTGCACCCCCAGCCTGCTCCTGCACCCTCCCTCCTGGCCAGACCCCACATCCCCAGCCTGCTCCTGCACCTTCCCTCTGGCCAGACCCTGCACCCCCAGCCTGCTCCTGCACCCTCCCTCCTGGCCAGACCCCACATCCCCAGCCTGCTCCTGCACCTTCCCTCTGGCCAGACCCTGCACCCCCAGCCTGCTCCTGTACCCTCCCTCCTGGCCAGACCCCACACCCCCAGCCTGCTCCTGCACCCTCCCTCCTGGCCAGACCCTACACCCCCAGCCTGCTCCTGCACCCTCCCTCCTACCCAGACCCTGCACCCCCAGTCTTCTCCTGCACCCTCCCTCCTATCCAGACCCTGCACCCCCAGCCTGCTCCTGCACCCTCCCTCCTGGCCAGACCCCACACCCCCAGCCTGCTCCTGCACCCTCCCTCCTACCCAGACCCCGCACCCCCAGTCTTCTCCTGCACCCTCCCTCCTGGCCAGACCCTACACCCCCAGCCTGCTCCTGCACCCTCCCTCCTACCCAGACCCCGCACCCCCAGTCTTCTCCTGCACCCTCCCTCCTACCCAGACCCTACACCCCCAGCCTGCTCCTGCACCCTCCCTCCTGGCCAGACCCCACACCCCCAGCCTGCTCCTGCACCCTCCCTCCTGGCCAGACCCCACACCCGCAGCCTGCTCCTGCACCCTCCCTCCTACCCAGACCCTACACCCCCACCACCTCCTACACCCATTTGTCATTGTGGGTGGTTGGCTGGTGGTCTGCAGAAAGGTCTGCATGGGTCCGCGGGCCTAAAGTTTGAGAACCACTTGGTTTAGCATCACGTCCTTGTCACTTCGGCCACCTCTGGGGCGCAGCACAGCAGCCGTACACCAGCACACAACCATGCTGCCCCATGGTTTAGGACACAGACTGGAGGTTCCCATGTGCCACTGAACCTTCCTGGAGATCTAGCCAGTAAAAGTTAATGGCCTGGCTGGAATCTGAGCAGGACACCGATTAATACCCCGCCTTGTGAAAAGTACCAAGGGATAGTTAATGGCCAGGACCAAAGAGGTGCTTGGGTAGCTCCGTAGGTGACCCCTGAAGGTCCCTGAGATGCTGCCCTCCCCCCGTCCAGACCTTTCCTCCCCACAGACACACCTCTTTTTGCTCCACCTCTTCCTCGTCCTCGTTGGACTGGTAGTGGGACGTCTCCTCGGAGTAGTAGATCTTGTTGCTTGTCAGAACAAAGTAATGGGGGCTCCAGGTCTGCCAAGGAGAAAGTGGGATCAGAACCAGGCAGCGAGGAAGCCAGGGAGCAGGCACAGGGACCAGGATGTCAGCGCCCGCTGGAGATCACAGCTGCCCTGGTAGCACGCTGGCAGGACATGTGTCATGTTCCCACTCCAGTGCGTCCACAAGTGGATACCAGCCTAGTACTGCTGCTGGAAAATGGAGTCACTCCTCTAGCTCAGGCGGTGGAGGTCTGTGATAAAGGTCCAGGGTTCAAGCCCTTCTGATGACCTTGCGTAGGGGGACGGGACGGCACCACCTCCTTCCCCGCTGCCGGAACCAAGCCGTTCCTGGTTCCACGGGTGGTCGCTAGACCCTCCCCGCTCCCCACGCTGTGCCTTACGTGGTCGATGGGGTCCTCGAGGTACAGGATGCCGTTCTTGATGGAGTTGCTGATGTCATTCTCCGAGTAACTGGCCATGGAGACTTCCTCGTACAGGTTCCCTTCCACCAGCTTCTTGTGCTAGGGAGCGGGAGAGCAAACCAGAGAGAGGCAAACGCCCACGGTTAGCCTGACCCTCGCCCGTCCTGCAAGTGCCCCGGACTATGCTCTGTCTGCCACGGTGCAGGTGTCCCATCGCTCAGCTGGGGCAGTGAAACAGCTGCTCAGTTTCACTCCGGCTACGTCTACACTGGCATGATTTTCCGGAAATGCGCGTCTAGATTGGCAGGACGCTTTTCCGGAAAAGCACTTATTGTGGAAAAGCATCCGTGGCCAATCTAGACGCGCTTTGCCGCAAAAAAGCCCTGATCGCCATTTTCGCGATTGGGGCTTTTTTGCGGAAAACAAATCTCAGCTGTCTACACTGGCCCTTTTGCGCAAAAGTTTTTCGGAAAAAGACTTTGGCCCGAACGGGAGCAGCATAGTATTTCCACAAAAGCACTGACAATCTTACATGAGATCGTCAGCGCTTTTGCAGAAATTCAAGCGGCCAGTGTAGACAGCTGGCAAGTTTTTCCGCAAAAGCAGATGATTTTGCGGAAAAACTTGCCAGTCTAGACACAGCCTCCCTGTTTGCCATTGGTTTCACTTCCTGGTTCTCCTGCTGTGTGGGCTCACGGGAGCTTGGGCAGAGGAGTCTGTCGTGGGAGCAAAATGACTTTAATGGCTGCGGGTGGCCGGGACTGGTTTCTTCTGGCAAAGAGATTCCCACGCACCTTTGTATCTTAGTACGTCTAGACTACATGGCTCCGTTGATGGAGCCATGTAGATTTGTTTGTTCGGCAAAGGGAAATGAAGCCACCATTTAAATAATCGCGGCTTCATTTAAATTTAAATGGCTGCCCCGCTCTGCCGATCAGCTGTTTGTTGGCAGATCGTGGCAGACTGGACGCTCCCCTGCCAACATGAAAGCCCTTTATTGACCTCCCCGGTAAACCTCATCCTACGAGGCATAACGGGGAGGTCGATAAAGGGCTTTCAGGTCGGCGCGGGAGCATCCAGACTAGCGCGCTGAGCCGACAAACAGCTGATCAGCTGTTTGTCGGCTCAGCGCAGCAGCCATTTAAATTGAAATGAAGCCACGATTATTTAAATCGCGGCTTCATTTCCCTTTGCCGATCTATCTAATCTACATGGCTCCATTGACGGAGCCATGTAGTTTAGACACATCCTTAATGTCGGAGGCAGAGAACATTCACTCCAGCACGTTCCTGTAACCCCGCGCTACAGGGCTCTCCCCCGTCCTAGCTACCCAGCCTTAGGCAGCCATGTGCTGTTCCTGTATTTCCCACTCTGGACTGACTTGGAGAAGGTTGGGGCGGGGGAGGGATGAGGGCACGCCCTAGGTGCCGCACCTTAATGAGGATTTTCTTCTTGAGCTGGGTGGGGGAAGGCAGCTCATCGGCGTTGATGTCCACCGGCTTGGTGAGCAGCATGTCCCCGAAGACCTTCTTGAAATGGGAGGCCATGTTCCTCTGCTGGACGATGCTGCAGTGGTCCTCGATGGAGAGGATGATGGGGAACCTGGGGTAGCCGGGAAGGAAAGGCCGGGTGACTCAGAACAGCCACCGAGAAGAGGTCCCAGGTCGCACGCCTGCTCCTCTGGTAGCCGGGGGCAAAGCTAACGAGGGCGGGACCCCACAGGAGCTAACAGGAACCACAGACCCAGGGGAGAAGCTGGTGGAGCCCATAGAGTGGGGGAAGCTGGAGGCAGAACCCTCGGACACTCACTAAACCAGGATCTGACACACACAACCTAGGAGTGTCGATGCCTTGGAATGGGACTTAGCAACTAGGTCTCAGCCCGGGATAACCAGGGAACATCTGGCCACCACACCTGGTTAAACAGGTGTCACTCTGGTTTCTAGTCATTACGGGCAGGCGTTTCAGACCCTTTCCCCAACCGCTGTTACTATTAAGCATGAGAACTCTGGATACTCTTGTTATCCACTGAAATGCCCAGTCCCCTTTTGAATGCGGCTAAGTTCTTGGCCTCGCGGGCTTCCTGCAGCCATGAGTTCCACTGTCCCTTAGCGAGCGGTCGCTAAGCCGCAAAGGGGTGACAAAGCCCAGGCGGTGCCGTGGGGTGGCCCTTACTCAGAGGTCACGAAGGCGTGCTCCTTGATGGTGTGCAGGACATCCAGGAATTTGATTTTGGAGGTGAGGGTGTGTCCGTGGTAGATGATTGGCAGGTCGTCGGGACCATCCCAACAGTCCACTAAGGGCAGAGATGGTTGAGTGGTTAACACCCTCCCCCCACGCGTGGTCACTGATCCCCCTGCCCCACACGAGTGTCGCTGTGGCACTGTGCGCACGTCGTTGGCGTGCCAGGACACGGCACTTCATGGGTGGTCCCGGGGTAGATGCCACACTGGGGCTCATGGCTCAGATGCCAGGTAATATCACAGGCTGCCACCTAAGCAGGGCCACGTGGGACTGTGTGAGTGCAGGAGGCTTTGGGTGGTTCTGCTTGTCATGGATAGGAAGGGCAGGCAAGATCGGGTTCACCGGGGGGCTGAACCATCCAAATCTGAGGGCCCACTGAGTGGCAGATGCTGGAGCGACCGTCTAGGCTGATCTCCTGCACAGCCCAGGCCAGAGAATTCCTGCACTCGGTGGATGTGAAACGTTGGCCCAGCCGCCCCAGAGGACAACGATCCACTCATAACGTGAACGTCTCCTGTTTCCAGGGCACCGGAAGGAGCCTGATACGATTCGCCAACTAGGAATTGTGGCAGCCACCTCTGGGGTGAGACGGGGCGGCTGCCTGGCACCTCCCTGCAGCCCTACACCGACGGGTAAGACATCCCAAGCGGAGGCAATGGAAAGGGCCAACCCACCGCAGGGTGTGGCCAAGGCCCTGGGCTCAGGCCCCTACGTTTGTGCAACGTGGGAGTTGGGAACGTGGTTTTAGGGATCCTCCCAAGGATGCTGACTCCAGTGGTGACCGTGCACCCCTGCTGGCAACCCTAGGACAACTTCCTGCTGCCCCGCCCCACCCGCCATGGAGTGGCACCCGGGCTACTTGGCTCAGGCAGTCTGCGGCGCTCACAGCAGCCGCTCACTCACGCTCTATGCAGCGGCAGCCCATCCGGAGGCAGCGCGCGTAGGCTTCCAGCGAGGACTCGCTGGAGAACTGGTCCCCAGTCAGATACCTGCAACGAGAACAAGAGGGTCCCTGAATCACCAGCAGTGCCCAGAGGGCTCCAGCCTGCAGAACCGGGGGCAGGACTGGGGAGCCTGGAGGAAGAGGAGCAGCTGCAAAGGCGGCTCCCAGACCACCTCAGGGAGCAACAACTGCAGATGCTGCCCGTCCAGGCAGTGCCCGGCCACAGACCACGTCCCTGGAGCTGCCTGGCAGGCCACGAGCTGCTGTGAGCAGTGGCTCCTTGCTGGGCTCGTGAGCTCTGGGGTCTTCGCTGTCCCGGGGCACCGCCGTCGGGATCCCATCTAATTTCCGTGTCTGCTCTGCCACGGCCGGCTGAGCTCAGGGGCCTCATCAGAGGTCGAAAGCCGCCAGGCCAGGCTAGAGAGAAGCCCTCCCCCCATGTTCGCTATTGCACTGCAGGCCAGAGCTCTGCTAGGGCTCTCAGACCAGACTGGCAGCTCCCCCAAGCTCTGCAGAACGGCTCCTAGGGCTGCCGCAGGAGGCTCCCGATTAGCTCCAACGGGTCGTGTCACTTCCTCTGCGCCCCACCGCCCGGCAGCTCTTACGTGTTGTGGGAGGAGGAGATCCAGTACTGGGAGAGCGGGTAGTTCATCTCCTCTGGGACCACCCGCTCGTACTTGGTATCCATGACCATGTTTTCCCTGGAGAACAGGTACGTCAGAAACTGAGGACAGAAGGGAAGCTGGTGAGAGTAAGGCTCCAGGACCCCGTGGGTCAGCCCAGGCAAAGGGGAGCAGCAGGCATGGGGCAAAGCCCTCGCAGGAATAGGGAAAGGGGGAGAAGTCGGTGGACAAGAGCAGAGGCCAAGCCAGGGCCTGTAACTCCTGCTGGGGCTGGGCTACAGAGGCAGCCTTTGGCACGCACGCTTCCCAACGTGTCGGGGAGCCGGAGGGGTTCGCTCAGGCCTCTCTTCCGTTACAACCGGCCCGTCTGCGTCCACGCAGTGCAATTCCCCGTGGGAGTCACTGCTGCAGCCTCCCACAAGCAGCTGCCAGAGGTGGATTTGGGGGCCAAAATCTGCAGCTGTGCCCGTTAGACGAGGATAATCAAACCCTCTTGCTTCAGGCCACAAGGAGAGCTACAAGTGCCAGGAAGGAATAGCAACCCCCAACGTGCAGCACCGTACACTAGCCAGATGGGGAGCGTACGGCTTTCTGTGAAGCCTCGGCGCATGGTAACAGATGGAGGCTATGTCAGCGGCCTGTAGGTCCCTGGGTCTGATCTGACACGGCCCATCCTGATCTCCAGGCTGAGGGGCACACTGTCTGTTATAAAGGCACCTACAGCCGTGCACGCCACACGTCACAAGCCCTGTAACTACTCGAGAGACGTCACCTGCCCCAGCTGGGAGTCTGAGCTCAGCTGGCGGGTGCTGAGATGGCAAAGGGGTTGGCTGGGATCAGGGGGGATGGGGTACCGGTTCCTCTACCTCATCCAGCTGGAAGAAGGGCTCTGCCATGTCACTGAAGGGGTCCCTGAGGTAGCTGCACATGTACTCCCGCACCTTGCCGATGTCACTGGCCCAGGGCTCCTAGGGCGAGAGCACAGAGGGCAATGTTAGGGGAGGAGCTGCCCTGAGGGTTTGGATGTGAACCACCACAGGCGGGAACCCGAAGACTCCAGCCTCAGATCTGCAAGATGAAGAACCTCCTGACAGAGAGGCTGGACTAAGGGCTCAAGAGACTCATGACCTTCAGCTCGCCACAGGGCAGGTATGGCACATAATCCCCACCACCACCACTGTGCCTCCACCCTGCTGTGCAGGGAACAGAGGGGAGTCCGGTGTTGAAGGCCAGCAGCACTGGCGTGTTGAGCTGGCGAGTCCTACCTTATTGTAATTATTCTCTTGACTAGATTTAAGATCCATGCAAGCCTTGGTAGGGATTTGCTCCTCGTTCTTAAAATGGTTTCATCTGAATTTTCTGTCAGAGATCGACAGGCCACGAGGCCAGGTCTGACCTTCCCTATCACGCAAGTCACAGAATCTCCTCCAGGCATGCACCAAGCCCATCACTTCTGACTGAGCAGGAGCAGGTCTTCTAGAACGACCTGCGATCGGGAGTGAGAGACCCCAAACCGCAGAGTCACCACATTTAAAGGCAGAAGGGACCACGCGATCACCCAGTCTGCCCGGGCCTATGATGGATTCTCCATTGCAGCCCTGCATGAGTTGTTCTGATGGGGAATCTCTAGAGCTATCAATGGATTCAAAAAATTAATCACACAATTAACCACACTGTTAAACAATAACAGAATACCATTTATTTTGATATTTTGGATGTTTTCCACATTTTCAGCTATATGATTTCAGTTACACAGTCTACAAAATGTAGTGCTTGTTTTCTATTTGTTTTTATTACAAGTATTTGCACTGTAAAAAACAAAATAGTATTTTTCACTTCACCTCATACGAGTACTACGGTGCAACCTCTTTATCATCAAAGTTGAACTTGCAAATGTAGATTTACATACAAAAAGAACTGCATTAGAAAACAAACGAATGTAAAACTTTAGCACTTCCAAGTCCACTCAGTCCTACTTCTTGTTCAGCCAATGGCTCAGACAAAATTGGGTTACAATTTGTAGGAGATAACTTTGCCTGCTTCTTGTTTAAAATGTCACCCGAAAGTCAGAACACACGTTTGTATGGCACTGTTGTAGCTAGCATCTTATTTTGGTACCTTCTTTGTGTTTTGTCAGATCTGCAGTAAAAATGTTGTCTGGGTTGATAGCTGAGAGTGCCTTAATACATGGCAGCATGTGAGTAAAACAGAGCAGAAGACGTACAATTCTGCCCCAAGAAGTTCCACCACAAATACAATTAACACAGGTTTTTAATGAGCATCATCAGAAGGGAAGCGTGTCCTCCGGAATGGTGGCCAAAACATGAAGGGGCATACGAATGACTATCACATCTGTCATTAAATACCTTGCAGTACTAGCTACAACAGTGACACGTGAACGCCGGTTCTCACTTTCAGGAGCCATTGTAAATAAGAAGGAGGCAGCATTATCACCCATAAATGTAAGCGAACTTGTTCGTCTGAGCGATTGGCTGCACAAGGAGCACAACTGAGGGGTCTTGTAGGCACTGAAGTTTGACACTGTTTTGTTTCTGAATGCAGTTGAGGCACCAAAAAAAAAAATCTGCATTTGTAATTTGCACTTTCACGATAAAGGGATCGCGCTACAGTACTTGTCTGAGGTGAACTGAAATGCTGTCTTTTATCATGTTTACAGTGCAAATATTTGCAATAAAATACTGATATAAAGTGAGCACTGTACACTTTGTAGTCTGCTGTGTGAGTCTGTATGCAAAAAAACCCCAAGGAGCCCTGTGGCACCTTAATACTAACAAATGTATATGGGCATAAGCTTGTGGGGGTAAAAATCACGTCAGCAGATGCTGACGTGGATTTTACCCATGAAAGCTTATGTTCAAATAAATCTGTTAGGGTATGTCTACACTACAGCTCTAATTCGAACTAACTTAGTTCGAATTAGTTAATTCGAACTAAGCTAATTCGAACTAATGCATCCAGACTAAAAAAACTAGTTCGAATTAGCGTTTTGCTAATTCGAACTAGCATGTCCACATTAAGTGGACCCTGAACCGGGGTTAAGGATGGCCGGAAGCAGTGCCGGCAGGGCATCACATGAGGACTTAGAGCGTGGAGCTGCTGCCTCAGGCTAGCCGAGGGCTGTGCTTAAAGGGACCCAACCCCCACCCTGGACAGACAGTTCTCAGGGGTGCCCCTCTTGCAAAGCAGTCCTGGCTTGGAGTGCTCTGAGTGCCCACACTGGGCACATCACAGCACTCGGCCATCAGCCTGGCTGTACTTGCCGCAGGCTGCCATCTGGGGAGAGGGGGCAATTGGGGGGCTGCAGGAGAGCTTCCACCCCCAGAAGCACGCAGAGCCAGCCCAGTCCTCCCCATCGGGGGCTCGTACCCCATTCCTCCGTCACCTCCTTCCACTTACCCTTCCCTAGCCCCCCTTCCTGATGTACAAAATAAAGAAAACGTGTGGTCAAAAATAGAATCTCTCTTTATTGAACAAAACTCGGGGAGACTGGGAAAAGGAGGTGGGAGAGGGGAAGAGAGAGGGTGGGAGAGGGGAGGGCAACTACAATGATCAGAGGTTTGGAACAGGTCCCATATAAAGAGAGGCTAAAGAGACTGGGACTTCTCAGCTTAGAAAAGAGGACACTAAGGGGGGATAGGATAGAAGTCCATAAAAGCATGAGTGGGGTGGAGAGGATGCATTAAGAAAAGTTCTCCATTAGTCCCCATAATAGAAGGACTAGAGGACACCAAAGGAAAGGAATGGGTAGCAGGCTTCAAACTACTAACAGAAAGTTGCTCTTCACAAAGCAAAGATTCAACCTGTGGAACTCCTTGCTGCAGGAGGTTGTGACGGCTAGAACTTAGAACAGAGTTTAAAGAGAAGTGAGATAAAGTGATGGAGGTTGGGTCCATGGAGTGCTATTAGCCAGGGGGTAGGAGTGGTGTCCCTGCCCAAAGTTTGTGGAAGGCTGGAGAGGGATGGCACGAGACAAATGGCTTGATCACTGTCTTCGGTCCATCCCCTCCAGGGTCTCTAGGGTTGGCCACTGTCAGCAGACAGGCTACTGGGCTAGATGGACCTTTGGTATGACCCAATACGCCCATTGTAAGCTCAGGGCTCAGGGTTGGGGGTCTCAGTGGACCACCTTCATTTTCATGCACACCTGCTCCTAGGTGGCCAGGCTGGCAGCTCTCCTGCCCTAGACGGCCACTTTCCTGTGCCTAGTGCGGAGGTCGTGGACGAGGTCCAAGATGTCTGCACTAGACCAGGCGGGTGCGGTCCTGGGCAGGCTCCCGAGAGCCGCCAGCCTGGTCCCGGGAAGAGGGGGATGGCTGGGTGGCAGCGGGAGGCTGGCTCGAGCCGTGCCAGGTGCAGGGTCTGCTAGCTGGGTGCTGGCCAGCCTGTGCCACTTTAAGAGGTCCGGGGCCGGAAGGGGGGCAGACTAGTTTCCCTGGTGTTGGCCAGAGTGGCCACCAGGGAAAGCTGGGGAGGGCTAGCCTCCCACTAGTTTGAATTAAGGGGCTACACACCCCTTAATTCGAACTAGTAAGTTCGAACTAGGCTTAGTCCTCGTTCAATGAGGTTTACCTAGTTTGAACTAAGCACACCGCTAGTTCGAATTAAGTTCGAACTAGCGGAGCGCTAGTGTAGCACCTATCAAAGTTAATTCGAACTAACATCCGTTAGTTCGAATTAACTTTGTAGTGTAGACATACCCCCAGTCTTTAAGGTGCACCTGGCTCCTTTTCGATTTTGTATTCTGTGTTATAATTGAAATCAGCATCCTTGAAAATGTGGAGAAGCGTCCCAAAAGGTTGAACACATTTCAGTTGGTATTCAAAACAGTGGTTCAATTGGTTCAACAGTGTGATTAAAATGCAATTAATGTTTTAAATAACAATTACTTTTGGAGTTAATCACACAAGTTAACTGCAATTAATCGTCGGCCCTATTAATCCGCTGTTAAAAACATGCCTCTTCTTTCCAGTCTGAGTTTGTCTGGTTTTGGCTTCCCCCACCCATCATCACATTCTCTCTGTCCACGGCTGGAATATGGGCAGCGGCACACACGGCCCTCTCTGCTAATACTGCCCCCAGAGGATGCCCACTTGGAGGGCAGTGGGTCTCATGGTGTATCAGGAAGCCCTTGGAGGATCATGACTTTAGGTTACCAGAGGCCGGGGCTGGCTTTGGGTAGCCAGAAGCAATCTGATTTCCGAAGAGCGGCGCTATGCCGGGGAATGGGACGTGAGCCGTAGCCGATACCTTCTGGTCGTACTGCAGAAACTTCTGGAAGTCGTACAGTGTAATTTGGCACAGCTCTGCCCGGTCGACGTTCCTGGGGAGGCGCAGGGAGCCAGTCAGCGGCAGTATGTGCAAGGCAGGGAGCCAGACTCCCCCCACCAAAAGGAAATTGAGCTCTGCCACTGCCCCTCACTTCTAACCCACAGCCCCCCGGCCACCCCAGCCCTGGGCTCCGCCCCCCACAGCTCTGCCACTGCCCCTCACTTCTAACCCAGCCCCCCGGCTACCTCAGCCCTGGGCTCCTCCCCCCACAGCTCTGCCACTGCCCCTCACTTCTAACCCAGCCCCCCGGCTACCCCAGCCCTGGGCTCCTCCCCCCACAGCTCTGCCACTGCCCCTCACTTCTAACCCAGCCCCCCGGCCACCCCAGCCCTGGGCTCCTCCCCCCACAGCTCTGCCACTGCCCCTCACTTCTAACCCAGCCCCCCGGCCACCCCAGCCCTGGGCTCTGCCCCCCACAGCTCTGCCACTGCCCCTCAGTTCTAACCCAGCCCCCTGGCTACCCCAGCCCTGGGCTCTGCCCCCCACAGCTCTGCCACTGCCCCTCACTTCTAACCCAGCCCCCTGGCTACCCCAGCCCTGGGCTCTGCCCCCCACAGCTCTGCCACTGCCCCTCACTTCTAACCCAGCCCCCCGGCTACCCCAGCCCTGGGCTCCTCCCCCCACAGCACTGCCACTGCCCCTCACTTCTAACCCCCAGCCCCCCGGCTACCCCAGCCCTGGGCTCCTCCCCCCACAGCTCTGCCACTGCCCCTCACTTCTAACCCAGCCCCCCGGCCACCCCAGCCCTGGGCTCCTCCCCCCACAGCTCTGCCACTGCCCCTCACTTCTAACCCAGCCCCCCGGCCACCCCAGCCCTGGACTCTGCCCCCCACAGCTCTGCCACTGCCCCTCAGTTCTAACCCAGCCCCCTGGCTACCCCAGCCCTGGGCTCTGCCCCCCACAGCTCTGCCACTGCCCCTCACTTCTAACCCAGCCCCCCGGCTACCCCAGCCCTGGGCTCCTCCCCCCACAGCTCTGCCACTGCCCCTCACTTCTAACCCAGCCCCCCGGCTACCCCAGTCCTGGGCTCCTCCCCCCACAGCTCTGCCACTGCCCCTCACTTCTAACCCAGCCCCCCGGCCACCCCAGCCCTGGGCTCCGCCCCCCACAACTCTGCCACTGCCCCTCACTTCTAACCCAGCCCCCCGGCTATCCCAGCCCTGGGCTCCTCCCCCCACAGCTCTGCCACTGCCCCTCACTTCTAACCCAGCCCCCCGGCTACCCCAGCCCTGGGCTCCTCCCCCCACAGCTCTGCCACTGCCCCTCACTTCTAACCCCCAGCCCCCCGGCTACCCCAGCCCTGGGCTCCTCCCCCCACAGCTCTGCCACTGCCCCTCACTTCTAACCCAGCCCCCCGGCCACCCCAGCCCTGGGCTCCTCCCCCCACAGCTCTGCCACTGCCCCTCACTTCTAACCCAGCCCCCCGGCCACCCCAGCCCTGGGCTCTGCCCCCCACAGCTCTGCCACTGCCCCTCAGTTCTAACCCAGCCCCCTGGCTACCCCAGCCCTGGGCTCTGCCCCCCACAGCTCTGCCACTGCCTCTCACTTCTAACCCAGCCCCCCGGCTACCCCAGCCCTGGGCTCCTCCCCCCACAGCTCTGCCACTGCCCCTCACTTCTAACCCCCAGCCCCCCGGCTACCCCAGCCCTGGGCTCCTCCCCCCACAGCTCTGCCACTGCCCCTCACTTCTAACCCAGCCCCCCGGCCACCCCAGCCCTGGGCTCCTCCCCCCACAGCTCTGCCACTGCCCCTCACTTCTAACCCAGCCCCCCGGCTACCCCAGTCCTGGGCTCCTCCCCCCACAGCTCTGCCACTGCCCCTCACTTCTAACCCAGCCCCCCGGCCACCCCAGCCCTGGGCTCCGCCCCCCACAACTCTGCCACTGCCCCTCACTTCTAACCCAGCCCCCCGGCTATCCCAGCCCTGGGCTCCTCCCCCCACAGCTCTGCCACTGCCCCTCACTTCTAACCCAGCCCCCCGGCTACCCCAGCCCTGGGCTCCTCCCCCCACAGCTCTGCCACTGCCCCTCACTTCTAACCCCCAGCCCCCCGGCTACCCCAGCCCTGGGCTCCTCCCCCCACAGCTCTGCCACTGCCCCTCACTTCTAACCCAGCCCCCCGGCCACCCCAGCCCTGGGCTCCTCCCCCCACAGCTCTGCCACTGCCCCTCACTTCTAACCCAGCCCCCCGGCCACCCCAGCCCTGGGCTCTGCCCCCCACAGCTCTGCCACTGCCCCTCAGTTCTAACCCAGCCCCCTGGCTACCCCAGCCCTGGGCTCTGCCCCCCACAGCTCTGCCACTGCCTCTCACTTCTAACCCAGCCCCCCGGCTACCCCAGCCCTGGGCTCCTCCCCCCACAGCTCTGCCACTGCCCCTCACTTCTAACCCCCAGCCCCCCGGCTACCCCAGCCCTGGGCTCCTCCCCCCACAGCTCTGCCACTGCCCCTCACTTCTAACCCAGCCCCCCGGCCACCCCAGCCCTGGGCTCCTCCCCCCACAGCTCTGCCACTGCCCCTCACTTCTAACCCAGCCCCCCGGCCACCCCAGCCCTGGACTCTGCCCCCCACAGCTCTGCCACTGCCCCTCACTTCTAACCCCCAGCCCCCCGGCCACCCCAGCCCTGGGCTCCTCCCCCCACAGCTCTGCCACTGCCCCTCACTTCTAACCCAGCCCCCCGGCCACCCCAGCCCTGGGCTCTGCCCCCTACAGCTCTGCCACTGCCCCTCACTTCTAACCCAGCCCCCTGGCTACCCCAGCCCTGGGCTCTGCCCCCTACAGCTCTGCCACTGCCCCTCACTTCTAACCCAGCCCCCCGGCCACCCCAGCCCTGGGCTCTGCCCCCCACAGCTCTGCCACTGCCCCTCACTTCTAACCCAGCCCCCCGGCTACCTCAGCCCTGGGCTCCTCCCCCCACAGCTCTGCCACTGCCCCTCACTTCTAACCCAGCCCCCCGGCCACCCCAGCCCTGGGCTCCGCCCCCCACAGCTCTCCCACTGCCCCTCACTTCTAACCCAGCCCCCCGGCTACCCCAGCCCTGGGCTCTGCCCCCCACAGCTCTGCCACTGCCCCTCACTTCTAACCCAGCCCCCCGGCTACCCCAGCCCTGGGCTCCTCCCCCCACAGCTCTGCCACTGCCCCTCAGTTCTAACCCAGCCTCCCGGCCACCCCAGCCCTGGGCTCCGACCCCCACAGCTCTGCCACTGCCCCTCACTTCTAACCCAGCCCCCCGGCTACCCCAGCCCTGGGCTCCTCCCCCCACAGCTCTGCCACTGCCCCTCACTTCTAACCCAGCCCCCCGGCCACCCCAGCCCTGGGCTCTGCCCCCTACAGCTCTGCCACTGCCCCTCACTTCTAACCCAGCCCCCCGGCCACCCCAGCCCTGGGCTCCTCCCCCCACAGCTCTGCCACTGCCCCTCACTTCTAACCCAGCCCCCCGGCTACCCCAGCCCTGGGCTCCTCCCCCCACAGCTCTGCCACTGCCCCTCACTTCTAACCCACAGCCCCCCGGCCACCCCAGCCCTGGGCTCCTCCCCCCACAGCTCTGCCACTGCCCCTCAGTTCTAACCCACAGCCCCCCCGGCTACCCCAGCCCTGGGCTCCTCCCCCGACAGCTCTGCCACTGCCCCTCACTTCTAACCCAGCCCCCCGGCTACCCCAGCCCTGGGCTCCTCCCCCCACAGCTCTGCCACTGCCCCTCACTTCTAACCCAGCCCCCCGGCTACCCCAGCCCTGGGCTCCGCCCCCCACAGCTCTGCCACTGCCCCTCACTTCTAACCCAGCCCCCCGGCCACCCCAGCCCTGGGCTCCTCCCCCCACAGCTCTGCCACTGCCCCTCACTTCTAACCCAGCCCCCCGGCCACCCCAGCCCTGGGCTCCGCCCCCCACAGCTCTGCCACTGCCCCTCACTTCTAACCCACAGCCCCCCGGCCACCCCAGCCCTGGGATCTGCCCCCCACAGCTCTGCCACTGCCCCTCACTTCTAACCCAGCCCCCCGGCTACCCCAGCCCTGGGCTCCTCCCCCCACAGCTCTGCCACTGCCCCTCACTTCTAACCCAGCCCCCCGGCTACCCCAGCCCTGGGCTCCTCCCCCGACAGCTCTGCCACTGCCCCTCACTTCTAACCCAGCCCTGGGGTTCCTCTGGGTTTACGTGCCTGTGTCTGGGGAGCGAACCGGGTGCTGCTGGGGGACGGGGGGTGGTGGGGGTGGTGGCAGACAGGGCTGGACTTGTGAAGAGACCCCTGTGCTCTGACCTGGCGCACACGCATGCACACACACTGTGAGCCGGGCTCTGACCTGGCGCACACGCATGCACACACGCTGTGAGCCGGGCTCTGACCTGGCGCACACGCATGCACACACACTGTGAGCCGGGCTCTGACCTGGCGCACACGCATGCACACACACTGTGAGCCGGGCTCTGACCTGGCGCACACGCATGCACACACGCTGTGAGCCGGGCTCTGACCTGGCGCACACGCATGCACACACACTGTGAGCCGGGCTCTGACCTGGCGCACACGCATGCACACACGCTGTGAGCCGGGCTCTGACAAGGAGGGCTCCTTGGTACTCACCGCAAGGAGAAGGAGAGTTCCAGCTGTTCAATTATCTGCAATGCAAAGGGACACGGGGGCAGGTTAGCTGGCCGAGAAGTGTCCCGTGCAAGCTGGATGGGGACTGGAGCAGGAGGCGGAGTTTGTCTAGAGTCTGGGTCAGTACGTCTCAGGGCCTGAGATGGGCGGCTGAATGGCCCTGGGTCTCTGACTCCCTCTAGGGTCTTCCCCATCTCCCGTCCCTACCCCAAAGCTCCCACAAAGCCTGTTCTCTGGGGCTCTCTCTTCTTCATGCCACGGACATTCAAGGTGCTGCAGAAATGCCCATTACTAGTGACGGGCAGCAGCGTGACCTCTCTGGCCCTTCTTAGCCACCCCGGACTCTCCCCCTGCCACATGGTCACCCAGGGCCTGGCCACCCGAAGGCCCCGACTCCATACCGATTTCTGAGCTTCGAACATCAGGTTTTTGTAGAAGTGAGTGAAGTGGGTGAAGGCCATGTCGCTCCTGGCTTCCACTTCCTGTCGGGAGAGAGACAGAACCTTGTGAGGGGGGCTGGGGGGAGCAGAGACTCCCAGGCTGGAGGATCTCGGGAGACGTCAAGCACCTGGGGCAGAAGATGGGGGGAAAGGCCCCCTGGAGGCAGCGAGGCATCAGATTGCCTTGAGTCAAGCCCATAGGCCATGTGGAGCCTGGGGCGTCACAGTCCTGACAAGCAGGGCCCCATTCTGAGCCAATGTCCCAGATGGGCTGGCTGGGTTATTTCCAGGGGAAGTTGGGACCATGGGTGGCGGGAGAAGGCAGCGGAAGCCCCGCCCCTTCTGCCCAAAGCCACACCCCTCGTCCTGAGATCATACCTCTTGACAATCTTGCCCCGCCCAACTCCTTACACCCTACACAGGGTGAGCGGCCCAGCGAGAAGCAGATCAGAGTGTTGGGCGGGGAAGGAGCAGCAAAGGCGATTGGCCACCTCTAGGAATGGACTAAGAGCCTATTCCCTTGAAAGTGTCCTTCGGAAGGGCAGGAGGAAGGCACAGAAAATCAAATCCCGGGCGGGAACAGAGTCTTCCACTCCTACTCCAGAGGCCTGGCCTCTAAAGGGAGGGGCAGAAAAGCAGAGGTGACGAGAGGGAGGAGACCGTGTTCTCACCACGAGCTTGTCCCGCAGGAACCTCATGTTGGGCACCCGATAGTTCACCTGGGGCAGCCAGGTCTTCAGATCCTTCACTGTGACACTGCAAGACACACAGAGCAGGAGTCAGCGTCACATGCAGGCTCTGGGCCTCCAGGCAGCCCCATGGCCTCAGGCAATTTCACTCCCGCCCTTCTCACAGATGGGTCTTCTGGGAAGCAAAGGCCTGTCCCTGTGAGAAAGAAAAGGGACCAAGAGCGGCAGGAACTCCAGGGCTCCAGAGCTGCCGGGTGCTCGCGGGAACCCCGTACATGATTCACCCAACTTGTGTCTCCCCCAGGGACCTGAACTCTGGGTTCACTGAGCAGTGAGACATGGGGCTGGCCCCCAGGCTGAGGTTGCATGCAGGTGGCTCCTAAGTCGGAATCACTAGTGTGGACACACTAAGGTGTTTTGCAAGGCTGCAATCCATGTCGCTTAGCCTGGCTGCCATGGAACAGGGTTTGCTTCTGAGCTTCTGACCACGTGCAGAGCAAACACAGAATCATAGAACATAGGACTGGAAGGGACCTCAAGAGGTCATCTCACAGCAGGACCCAGGACCGTCTTGACCGTCCTTGACAGGTGTCTGTCTAACCTGCTCTTAAATATCTCCAGTGATAGAGATTCCACAACCGCCCTAGGCAAGGAAATCATCTGTAAACACTTGGGGTATGTCTACACTACCCTCCTAGTTCGAACTAGCGGGGTAATGTAGGCATACCGCACTTGCAAATGAAGCCCGGGATTTGAATTTCCCGGGCTTCATTTGCATAAGCGGGGAGCCGCCATTTTTAAAACCCCGCTGGTTCGAACCCCGTGCAGCGAGGCTACACGGGGCACGAACTAGGTAGTTCGAACTAGGCTTCCTAGTTCGAACTACCATTACTCCTCGTGAAATGGCAAATACAACTTAGATGGGGCTACTATAAGGCAGGTGCATAACTGGCTGGATAACTGTACTCAGAGAGTAGTTATTAATGGTTCACAATCCTGCTGGAAAAGTATAACAAGCAGGGTTCCACAGGGGTCTGTTTTAGGACCGGCTCTGTTCAGGATCTTCATCAACGATTTAGATATTGGCATAGAAAGTACGCTTATTAAATTTGCAGATGATACCAAGCTGGGAGGGGTTGCAAGTGCTTTGGAGGATAGGGTCATAATTCAAACTGGTCTGGACAAATTGGAGAAATGGTCTGAGGTAAACAGGATGAAGTTTAATAAAGACAAATGCAAAGTGCTCCACTTAGGACGGAACAATCCGTTTCACACACACAGAATGGGAAGCAGCTGTCTAGGAAGGAGTCCTGCAGAAAGGGATCTAGGGGTTATAGTGGACCACAAGCTGAATATGAGTCAGCAGTGTGATGCTGTTGCAAAAAAAGCAAACATGAGTCTGGGATGTATTAACAGGTGTGTTGTGAGCAAGACACGAGAAGTCATTCTTCCGCTCTACTCTGTGCTGGTTAGGCCTCAGTTGGAGTATTATGTCCAGTTCTGGGCACCACATTTCAAGAAAGATGTGGAGAAATTGGAGAGGGTCCAGAGAAGAGCATTGAGAATGATTAAAGGTCTAGAGAGCATGAGCTATGAGGGAAGGCTGAAGGAATTGGGTTTGTGTTTTCAGGGATCTAAAAGGGTGTCATATGGAGGAGGGAGAAAACTTGTTCATCTTGTCCTCTGAGGCAAGAACAAGAAGCAATGGGCTTAAACTGCAGCAAGGGAGGTTTAGGTTGGACATTAGGAAAAAGTTCCTAACTGTCAGGGTGGTGAAACACTGGAATAAATTGCCCAGGGAGGTTGTGGAATCCCTTTCTCTGGAGATATTTAAGAGCAGGTTAGATCAATGTCTATCAGGGATGGTCTAAACAGTATTTGATCCTGCCATGGGAGCAGGGGACTGGACTCGATGACCTCTCGAGGTCCCTTCCAGTCCTAGTATTCTATGATTCTATGAATTGATTCCAGTGTTTAACCACCCTGACAGTTTTTCCTAACGTCCAACCTAAGCCTCCCTTGCTGCAGTTTAAGCCCATTGCTTCTTGTCCTGTCCTCAGAGGCCAGGAGAACAATTTTTCTCCCTCCTCCTTGTGATACCCTTTTAGATACCTGAAAACTGCTACCATGTCTCCTCTCAGTCTTCTCCTTTCCAAAGTAAACAAGCCCCATTATTGCAGCCTTCCCTCACAGTTCATGTTCTCCTGACCTTTTATCATTTTTGTTGCTCTTCTCTGGACTTTCTCCAATCTCTCCACATCTTTCTTGAAATGTGGTGCCCAGAACTGGATACAATACTCCAACTGAGACCTTTAGTAACATGCCCCGATCCCAAACGAACAAAGGAGAGACACAGAAAGAGGTGAAGTTCCAACTGACAGACTGGTCTGAGAAAACTGGGGGATTTCAAGGGCTTCTTTAAAAATCTGAGTCACTTTGTCTCTTCTGCCTCTGGAGGGACTGCTCAGGGTAGAAAGACACTATCTACCAGGGACAGAAAGGAGGGCAGTTCGGAAACCTGAGAGCTGAGGCCTGGAAAGAAGGTCTGGCGGACAGGTCAGCTGAGAAGACATTCAATCTCTCAGTCTGATTTTGGGCCTCACACTTGTTTTGTATAGTCCTCTTAAAAATACCCACAGCCGAATGGGCCTTGCTGTGTATTTGCTGTGAGGGCTATAGCATCGTGAGGGCTCCTCTCAGAAAGATGAACATGGGTGTGGGATGTCGGCACAAGAACCCAGCCAGCGAACCCGTAGAGATGGCGGAACTGGAGCAGGTGCAAATGGTACCTCAGGGCATTAAACTGACTAAAATCATCATTAACCCTCTGACAGCCACCAAGCTATTTGGGACTCAAACGCACAGCCCTAGTGCTTGGCTTGAATCTGCAGTTACCCAAGTCAGACAGCAGGGGGCAGCATGCTCCATCCTCTCCTGCTCCCCCCTCCCCTGGCACCTCTCCCCTCCCCCATCCCCTTCTGCACTTGCTAACCCAGTCTACAGCTGCTCAGGGTGTTCTCTGGGCTTTGAGCCAAGGCCCCGGTGTAGTTTCGTGGCATGAGCTCTGAGCTGCAGCAGAAGGGCTTTGCTGGTGTCACTATGCCGGGAAACCCTCCTAGTGGAGACCCAGCAGATACGGGCAAAAGACCAGCGGAGATTATCTCAGATTCCCTTTTTGGGGGGTGGAGGGGTAACTGTGTCCACACCCGGGCTGTCGCTGGGGCAGCTCTGTCAGGCAGGGGAGTGAGTTTTCCACAAGGCTCCCCAACAGCGCTAGGCCAGCGAACCGTTGCCGAGGAGACTGGGCCTGAGATGTCAGGAACCACGTGGCTTGATGCTGGATGGACGAGCCGAGATGTCGTGACTTGGCGTAGCCCCGGGAGGGTGGGGACCGGCCCGTGACCCAAGCGAAGGGAAGGCCAGCAGGGAATGCTCAGCCGAGTTGTGGAGTTTGGGTGCTGACACCTGCCTGAGAAGTGCTGAGGGCCGTCCCCACGCAGGGACCCCCGATGGGAGGGGTGAGCGGCCCGAGACCAGTCACTGACAGGGCGAGGGGTGGTCAGCGCCGCTTAGGATCAGACCCCAGGCTTGGCTTTAGCTGGCCTCACTGAATTTAACACGATCAGCTCTGCGGCCAGGCCCTGCCGCTGCACCAGAGCGCGGTGCTCGGGAAAGCAACACCGAGCAGCCTGGGGCGGGCGAGCGCGGGGGGGGGGTCTCCAGCTGCGTCTCAGAGACTCAGCAGCTCACCGTCCCCGCAGCCTCCCAGGATCCCCGCCGTGCTATTAATACTGTGACCTTGTGGTGCCTGGATCACGCCCTGCAACCCCCCGGGCCTACAAATCCAACCTGGTGTAGCTGTGTACGCCCCTCACTGGCGCATCGCAGGGCATCCCAGGGGGTAACACAACATGCCAAATCAGCTCAGCTCAGTGGGATTATGCCGAGTGCCTGGTGCAAGGAGACGTCCCCGGAGACTCCAGCCGGGGGGCCGTCCTTGGGGGACAGGCCAGAAGGCCTTTTTCCCCTCACTAGGTTTGTCTCAGACTGGAGCATAACGCACAGACCCCCAGGGGACACACCCATGTTTTTGTAAAGCCAATTGCGCCTTCCACATGAGTCCCATTTCCTGTCCCATCTCCCATCATTTCCTGCCCAGGCCCCCTCCTCTTCCTGGATGGAACCCCTCGTTTCCTGCCCAATGTCCTGTTTACACAGAGCGGGTACGCGGCGGGGCCAAGAGGTCATCCCCGGCGGCTGCTCCTCCTCCCGCCCTGGTATCTGCGCCTCTTTAGCTAGCTGGGCAGGAAGGGACCTAGCTTAATGCTGATTAAACAAAACATTTGAAACCGTTTTCTTGCCTCCTCCCTGCCCCCCTTCAGTGCCCCCGGGCTTCTCAAAGAGGCGCTGACTCATCTCCACCTCCTCGTTCAGTCCGGTTTGGCTCCGGATTCCTGGACAACCTGTCACAGGATGTGAGCGTCCCACTGCGTCCTGGCCCGAGTTGCAGCTCTGACCATGGGCTCCAACTCCCCCCTCCTTAAAGCCACACGCGGAGCCTGGCCAGCAAGCACCGAGCACCCAGGCATGCCAGTGGGCGCTCTGAGTGCACAAGGACTGCAGAATCAGGGCTTCCGCTGCTGATCGGGAGGCCAGCTCCTGGCCACGGAGAACAGGACTCCTGCGGCTTTTTGGCTAGCCTGGGGAGGAGCAGAAGTGGCACGGCTGTGTGGCGGGCAGGGCGTGGCTGAGACCTGGAAGTCCGTGGGAGCTGCCTGAAAGCTCAGCCAGAACTCCTGGTAAGCTGAGAGCTTGGGCAGCCACCCAGGAGAGATTCCAATGCTGCCCAGCTGATTAGCAGAGCCCCCACAGCCCCCCACAACATGTGTTTTTATTGGTGGTGCACATGTGCACATGCCTAGTGCACATAAAATTTATTCTGCACACGGATGGAAAAGTTTAGAGCAGGGTTTCCCAACCTATGGGTCGGGACGCAAATATGGGTCACCAAGTGTTTCCCCAGGTGGCTCTGCCCTCCCTCCTCCCCCCGTTTTTGGATTGCCTTCGGTCACCAAGTCTTCCTGATTTGTCAAAATGGGTCCCCATCTGGATTGGGAATCGCTGGGTTAGAGGGAATGCTACCCCCATCCTGTGCATGTCGCCCTCTGGTGGCTGTCGCAGGAAGTGTGGACGCGCCGAGCGAGGGGCGTGACGACTTTGTCAGGATGAAAACCCCGAGGGATGTCCCCCTCCATCCGCCTCACTCACCTGCCCTCTCTGGTCCTGTCCATCAAGTCAAACTGTTTCCGCAGCCACCTGCAGGAGGAATGAGAAGACGCGGATCAGCTGGGAGCGCAGTGCAGTTAACGCACCCGCTGAGGTCTTGGCCTCTTCCGAAGGGGATTCCACCTCTGGGAGGTGTCTCCTCCCCTCCTCAGCACCCCGGCCAGCTCGGGGGCCCCCAGACGATCAGTGCTCTCCAGGAGTCCTGGGTGCCCCCAAACAGGGATGAAGGAAAACCAAACGAAAGGCCCTGCCTGCCGCTGGCTTCCCCGCCCCACCACACTCTGCAGGGCCAGGGGTGGCCTGGGTCTCCCGCCCCACCCGGCTTCGCTCTGGAGTGACGAGGCAGAGGGACCCCAGCCTTCCGAGGGCTCCCGTACCTTTCGGTCTGCAGCGGCGTCTGGGCTTTCTGCGTGTCTGTCACCAGCCAGTTCAGGCCCGTCATCCACAGGTTGACGTCGTCCTCACAGAAGGCTGAGGAGAGGAGAGGGGCTACGGGAAACCGCCTTTCTGTGCGTACCTTAGCGAGGGGGCGGGGGGGGTTCTCCAGGGCCGACCTCTCCCACAGCTCTGGGGTCTGGGAGGGGGTCTGGCTGCTCAGGGGCCGACCTCTCCCCACAGCTGTGGGGTCTGGGAGGGGGTCTGGCTCCGGGTGGCGCTTACCTCAGATGGCTCCTGGGAAGCGATGGGTATCCGGGCCAATGGGAGTTGCAGAGCTAGCGCTGGGGAAGGGCAGTTTCAGCGCCCGGGTGGCAGCCCCTATGCCTAAGAGCTGGAGGCGTATGCTGGCTGCTTCCCAGGAGCTGCGCGGAGCTGGGTAGAAAACCTGCCAGTTCCACCCCAACCAGACTTTTGTCAGCAGTGCTGACCGGAGTCACCAGGGGCTCCGTATGCCGGTCGAAAACTGGACACCTGGAAACCCTACCTCTCCCTTAGGGCAGGAAATAGCTTTAGGGCAGGCGGGGCAGCTGGGGAGGCCGCCTCACGCCCCTGGGAAGAAATGGGGGATGGAAAACCTCCCAAATTAGACTTTCCCCACCCATTGCCACCCGGCACTGACCAGCCACGCTAACTGTCCGCAGCCTGAAGTCCGAGCCGTACAAGACGATGAAACACATGGCGGAGTCCAGTTTCCGAGCGTCTTCTGGGTAGCGTTCAAAATCCCGCGAATTCTTCCCTGGGCGGATCTCTTTTATCTCGCGAATGTCAACTAGAGAAGAAAGAGAAGGCCCCGTGACCTTTTCCCCAAAGTCTGTCTTCCACACCCTCAGCCCCAGCCGCTGTCTGGCATTGTCGGGATTAAGCACGGCCTCGTCACGTAAAACTCGTATGTGGGTCCTGCAGTTGAGCAGGCCTGGGATGGAAGTTTCCATCCCTGCTGTACCCAGCTAAGCATAGCCAGGGACCCTGCAAGCCCAAACTGCAGCTGGGCTTTATCAGCTTTAAGCCATGCCTTGAGCTGGGAAACTACTGCGCGGTAAACAAGTGTGACCTCGGTCTCAGCTCTTTCTGAAAGTGATAAGAATGGCGTTGAGCCAGGTACGTGCACAGCCGGTAAACAACTTAGTAGAAGATCGCTGGGAGTCCCGCCCTTCTGGGAGTCTCTCCAGGCACCTAGACCTCGGAAGGTGCCCTGGGTCCCCCAGCTGGAGCCACGTCCACTGCTGCCGGGTGCGAGGTGGCCAGAACAGGGGCGGGCCGCTCACGTGCCAGGTGTCCGGGGGCGGGGCCACTCATATGCTGATGCCAACAGGCTGGCCTCAGTCTGAGAGGGAGGGTGTAGTAAAGACTGGGACCCAGGCAGAGAGGGAAACTGAGGCAAAGGAACCCCCAGGTAGAAGAGGGAACCGACCTGGGAGTTGAGAGGGCTACAACAGGGACCCAGCCGGAAAGGGAACTCACCTGGGAGCCGAGAGGGCCATAGAGGGAACTCATCCAGAAGCCAAGAGGGCTATGGTGGGGGCCCAAGCTTTTAAGGAGGGAAACCACACAGAAGCTGAGAGGGCTACCGTGGGAACACAGACTTTTAAAGAAGAGGTCAACCCGGGAGCCAAGAGGGCTACAGTGGGGACCCAGATGGAAAGGGGAGTCCACCCAGGAGCTGGAAGGGCCACAGCAGAGACCCAAACAGGGACTAGGGCTCAGCAGGAGATTGGAGGGATGTGACAGAATCCAGGTCCAGCCGACAGTGGGAACACAGGTGAAAGTAAACAGTGGGCCGATTAGCAAAGAAGCCCGGATGGATCCACCCCAGCAGGAGGAGGTGAAAGAGAAAGGCCAGGGTAGGAAACAGGACCCTAGGTCAAGGCCTTGTGAGCTCCCTCCAAACACAAGATGACTTGCTGAGGCAACTGTGGGCAGTGGAAGGGGACCTCGAGGACCTCAAGTTTGAGAACCATGAATGGCCATAGGAGCTTTCTTGCACAAGAGAGCGTCTACACTGGCACGGATACTTTTGCGCAAAGGCCCACGCCAGTGTAGACACTCTCTTACTCAAATACTCTAACGCAAAAACTCTTGCGTTTAGAGTATTTGCGCTAAATCTTGCCAATGTAGACACAGCCTAAGGGTATTTGCTTTGTCATGACACAGCCAGTTTGTGTGGCAACAATTATAAAACTTGAAATTTTTGAATCTCAGTGTTTACTCTGAACTAATTATTCTCTGACCCAGCCCCTTCTGTCTGATCCATCCTGATAATTTCCCTCATTGTGAAATATTCTATCGCTGCAAATTAAGCCAAAGCTTAAAACTTCATGGCTGTGTCTAGACTGACCAGTTTTTCCGGGAAAATCAGCCGCTTTTCTGGAAAAACTTGCCAGCTGTCTACATTGGCCGCTTGAATTTCTGCAAAAGCACTGACTTCCTACTGTAAGAAATCAGTGCTTTTTGCGGAAATACTATGCTGCTCCCATTCGGGCAAAAGTCCCTTTTGCGCAAAACTTTTGCTCAAAAGGGCCTGTGTAGACAGCTGAAATTTGTTTTGCTCCCATCCAGAACACACCATACGATCCATCGTCTATAGCCAAGCCCTTCAATACAACCGCATCTGCTCTAATCCCGCTGACAGAGACCAGAAGCTTCAGGATCTCTACCAAGCATTTATAAACCTCAACTACCCACCCGGAGAAATAAAAAAGCAAATTGAAAGAGCCAGATGAATACCTAGAAACCATCTACTTCAAGACAGACCCAAGAAAACCAACAATAGAACACCACTTGTCATCACCTACAACCCCCAACTTAAACCTGTCCAACACATTATCAATAAACTACAGCCTATACTGGAACAGGATACCATACTCCAAGAGGCTCTGGGGGTATGTCTACACTACCCTCCTAGTTCGAACTAGGAGGGTAATGTAGGCATACCGCACTTGCAAATGAAGCCCGGGATTTGAATTTTCCGGGCTTCATTTGCATAAGCAGGGAGCCGCCATTTTTAAAACCCCGCTGGTTCGAACCCCGTGCAGCGCGGCTACATGGGGCACGAACTAGGTAGTTCGAACTAGGCTTCCTAGTTCGAACTACCATTACTCCTTGTGAAATGAGGAGTAACGGTAGTTCGAACTAGGAAGCCTAGTTCGAACTACCTAGTTCGTGCCCCGTGTAGCCGTGCTGCACGGGGTTCGAACCAGCGGGGTTTTAAAAATGGCGGCTCCCCGCTTATGCAAATGAAGCCCGGGAAATTCAAATCCCGGGCTTCATTTGCAAGTGCAGTATGCCTACATTACCCGGCTAGTTCGAACTAGTGGGGTAGTGTAGACATACCCTGGGAGACAGACCCATAGTCTCCTATAGACAACCACCTAACCTCAAGATGATTCTTACCAACAACCACAGGACATACCACACTAATACCAACCCTGGTACCTTCCCTTGCAACAAACCCCGTTGCCAGCTTTGTCCACATATTCATTCTGCTGATACCATTATTGGACCTAACCAAGTGAGTTATAAGATCAAGAACACATATTCCTGTGCATCCAGAAATATAATTTATGCTATCATGTGCCGAAAGTGTCCGTCTGCTATGTACATTGGACAAACATCTCAGACACTTCGCCAAAGGATTAATGCCCACAAAACAGATATCAGACAAGATCACAAAGAAAAAACAGTTTCTTGCCATTTCAACCAGAAAGGACACTCTCTCAATGACTTAACCACCTGCATTCTGCTACAAAGACCTTTTACATCTGCACTTGAAAGGGAATCCTCTGAACTGTCATTCATGTTAAAATTCGACACTCTCCAGGAAGGAATGAACAAAGACTCAAACTATCTTACCCATTACCAAGATAGCTTCCCCAATTATCACCTCTAATACCATTAGCTCACAGACATCTAACTCTCCCCACCTCTAATATAATTAATTCACAGACACTTACCTTCCTTCCTTCCCCCCCCCCCCCCGCATCCCCCTCCTGTTCTGAAATGTGATTTGTCCTTTTCATATGTGTTCATTTTTTTAATTGTATCCTTTGGTATATATGGTTGTGACTATTTTCTTCCACTATTTGATCTGAGGAAGTGGGTCTGGCCCACGAAAGCTCATCATCTAATAAACCATCTTGTTAGTCTTTAAAGTGCTACATAGTCCTGTATTTTGCTTCAGCTACACCAGACTAACACGGCTACATTTCTATTACTGTGCCAATCTAGACGCTCTTTTCTGCAAATGCTTTTAACGGAAAACATTTCCGGAAAATCATGCCAGTCTAGACACTGCCCATGATTGTGGGCTACTGTGAACATTTAAACTGATAAGCACTTTTTAAAAGGCTTCAGAATGAACATTATCCACCCAGACTGTATATTACAACCGAGCTTTGCTAAGCCCATGTATCATAAATCCCTAGGTAGCCAAAGAACAGAGCAGAGGCGCAGAAGCGCAGAAGCAAACCTCCCATAACGAGCCAGGAGGAGAACGGCTCGTGTTTGCAATGCGGCTGTAATTCAAAGACTAAGAGGTTCCTTGAAAGAGCGCTAGGCCAAGGCCAGTGACTCTACTGAGGCCGGGGGAGATTTGCCTGAGTAAAAGCTGAGGCGGGATTCACTCCTGGGCAGGGACCCAGAACAAAGCCTAGTTTAGTCTTGCCACAACCCTCCTCGGCACGTCGCAGACACAGGCTGTGATCACCTGGGCAGAGCGCCAGGCTGGCTTCTGGGAACCCAAGATACCTCTGCCACAGGTACAGTGACCTGCTAACCCCACCCCCGCCCTGCCAAACAGCCTGGGGGTGGGAAGACACCAGGCGAGGGGCAGGAGCCAGGGGGACAGGCTCATGGGGACACTGAGCAATGGGCGGGGGGGGACACTGCACAGGGGACTGGTGGGGCAGGAGTCGCAGAGAGCTGATCCCTTCCTGCCTGGCACCTTGGCTCACCATTCGCACCTGGGCTGAGTGGGGGTCAAATGCTACTGATCCTACAGGCACACATGCTGCCTGGTGTCAATGACCCAGGGTGTGTGGGGCAGAGGGGACTGGAGCCCAGGACCAGGGTGGGGACACAGGAGGGAGGGAACTGGGTCTGGGGGCATTGGACAGCTCTGGTCATAGTTCTGTGTCTCTGATCCCTGATGAACCAAGTGCCCCGGGAGGCTGGTAAGGGGACCCCGTGCCAGGGGATAGGACGAAGGAGGCTGAAAGGAGAATCCCTCTGCCAGAGGAACTGGATGGAGGAGGTGCTCAGAGTGGGGGCACTGGGCCCCCATGCCAGGGGGCGGGGGAAGAAGGCGGATGGGTGGGGCACTGGGCCCCCGTGGCAGGGGGCGGGGGAAGAAGGCGGATGGGTGGGGGCACTGGGCCCCCGTGCCAGGGGGCGGGGGAAGAAGGTGGATGGGTGGGGCACTGGGCGCCCGGGCCAGGGGGCGGGGGAAGAAGGCGGATGGGTGGGGCACTGGGCCCCCGTGCCAGGGGGCGGGGGAAGAAGGTGGATGGGTGGGGCACTGGGCGCCCGTGCCAGGGGGTGGGGGAAGAAGGCGGATGGGTGGGGCACTGGGCCCCCGTGCCAGGGGGCGGGGGAAGAAGGCGGATGGGTGGGGCACTGGGCGCCCGTGCCAGGGGGCAGGGGAAGAAGGCGGATGGGTGGGGCACTGGGCGCCCGTGCCAGGGGGCGGGGGAAGAAGGCGGATGGGTGGGGCACTGGGCCCCCGTGCCAGGGGGCGGGGGAAGAAGGCGGATGGGTGGGGCACTGGGCGCCCGTGCCAGGGGGCGGGGGAAGAAGGCGGATGGGTGGGGCACTGGGCCCCCGTGCCAGGGGGCGGGGGAAGAAGGCGGATGGGTGGGGCACTGGGCCCCCGTGCCAGGGGGCGGGGGAAGAAGGCGGATGGGTGGGGCACTGGGCCCCCGTGCCAGGGGGCGGGGGAAGAAGGCGGATGGGTGGGGCACTGGACCCCCGTGCCAGGGGGCGGGGGACGAAGGCGGATGGGTGGGGCACTGGGCCCCCGTGCCAGGGGGCGGGGGAAGAAGGCGGATGGGTGGGGCACTGGGCCCCCGTGCCAGGGGGCGGGGGAAGAAGGCGGATGGGTGGGGCACTGGGCCCCCGTGCCAGGGGGCGGGGGAAGAAGGCGGATGGGTGGGGCACTGGACCCCCGTGCCAGGGGGCGGGGGACGAAGGCGGATGGGTGGGGCACTGGGCCCCCGTGCCAGGGGGCGGGGGAAGAAGGCGGATGGGTGGGTGCACGGGGCACCGTGCCGGGGAATGGGCTGGAGGAGGCGGATGGGTGGGTGCACGGGGCACCGTGCCGGGGAATGGGCTGGAGGAGGCGGATGGGTGGGTGCACGGGGCACCGTGCCGGGGAATGGGCTGGAGGAGGCGGATGGGTGGGTGCACGGGGCACCGTGCCGGGGAATGGGCTGGAGGAGGCGGACAGGGGCTGCGGGCATGGGGCACCCCTGCTGCAGGAAGGGAGACGCCAGGCTCCTCGCAGCTCCCTTGGCACCGGCGTCTCTCTCTCTGGCTGGTAAACAGCTCCCCGAGGTCCGGCCTCCGTTGCTAGCAGTCGGGTTACCCTGGTAACACCAGAATGCTGTCAGGAAACTGACAACGTCACCCGCGCCGGCTGCCAAGGCTGATGCTGACGGCCACGCCACGGCCAGGAGGGGCAGCGGGGTCTGCAGGGGCCAGATGCTGGGCTGGGCAGAGCAGCCCCCAGGCCCTGCCCCTGTGGGGAGTGCGAGGGGTCAGGTCAGCCAGACACTGGCCGTGGGGTAGAGCCCTGCGTAGCCCTCCTGGAGACATGCCAGGGTGTGAGCAGGGCGGTTCCCTCTGATAAACGCCGCGTCCCCGTCTCTGCAGCCCCGTCTGCCTCCCGCTCCCAGACTGAATGGCTGAGCCGCCCATGAAGTAGCTCCTTCCTCCGGCGCCCACATCCTGCCAGCGAGGCCTCGATCTGATGTCCCGCTGCCGTCAGGCTGGATGCCCGAGTGGGGAGAGCAGGAAGCCCGAGGCCCAGGCGGAGCGCAGGGGAAGAGGGAGGGAGAGGGGGCGCTGGCTGGAGTCAGTGCTCGCCATCTCTTGGGGCTCAGGGCCGGTTTGCCTCTCCCACAGGTATCGGTAACTCCCCAGCAAAGGGGGGGTGCTCCTCTGAGCTTCAGCCAATTTCCTGCCCTGCTAGCTCCCCTCCAAGATCTCCAGACGGGCCCCTTCCTACAGAATGCTCCTGGAGGAGGTGGGGCGGGGTGACAGCAGGGGAGCTCTGGGGGGGCTACCCTGGGGCACCCCCTTCCCCTGGATGCCCGAGTGGGGAGAGCAGGAAGCCCGAGGCCCAGGCGGAGCGCGGGGGAAGAGGGAGTGAGAGGGAGCGGTTGCGCTGCACTGCAGCTTTTGCGCTGGCTTAACCCCCAGGGCTCCCCTGAAGCCAAGGCCTGACGCTGATCAGCCCCGCAGAGGAGCCAGCTAGGCCTCTGCAAGGCAACAGGCAAGAAGCCTCTCAAAAGCAGAACGCGCAGCTCTCCAGCCTCCCTTTGCCGGGCTACGCTGAGCTTGTCCGAGCTGGCAGGCCCCCGCGCCCGGGGTCCCTGGCCCCGTTCTAACAACTCCTGGAACCGGGTTTGATCCATGGACTGATGGTTGTAGGCACCCGGTCCCAGCTTGGACTGATCTCTCGCCGGACTGCCCAGTCAAACTGAGCTGGGGGGACGTGGGAATGGGGTGTGATGCCTCCGCGTCTGCAGTTCAGGGAGCCCTGGTGTTAGCCACTTTAAATTGTGCCCCACACGTGCCTGGGAGCCCAGCTCTCCCCTGCCAGGCCCGAGGCCAACAGACCCTTTCTGTAGGTCAGAAGGCAAAACGGTCTTTGTGCCATGGAGACTCGGCGGCGGCGGCTACGGCGGACTGCGGTAGCTCTTTAGTGCCCAGGGATCGCCTCACCCACTGCTGAAATGCAGCCAGCTCTGGTGAGGCGCCCACAATGCACGGGGCCGCAGCACGCGCGCAAGGAGAATTCCACACCATGGGACTTGCACCGGCGCCAGCGGACTGTTGATACCTGAGCTGGCTTGTGCCCGGGACACCCAGGTTACCGCCGCCTGCCGCTTGCAGAAAGGATCTGTGATGGGCACCTCTGCTCTGAAAGGCAGCACCTTGCACCAAGGAACTGGGGGCGTCACGGACGCCAAGAGGAGAGCGCCCCCTACTGCGTCACCCCAGGGCCGTGCTGGGTCGCTGGGGTCAGTATGACTCACAGGGAGGGAGCCCCCAATGCATTGCCCCTTCCTGCCACACAGGGATTTCACAGAGCGTGGCCCTCCCCTCCCTTCCCTTCCCTCTGCCTCCAGCCGCCCCCTTATCTCCACACAGGCCACCTTTGGACAGGGAAGTCGCTGGCTCTCTGGCGAATCAGGGTCCCTGAAACCTGTGGGAGCAGAGAGCCCTGCGAGTCCGTCCTTGACATGCCCTGCCCGCGCGGAGGGGGTGAGGAGTCTCGTCCACTCGCCCAGCTTCCCCCCTGGCATGTGCTGTCCAGCTCCATAACTCCGATTTCCTCCTTCTGTTTCCTCTCCTCTGCCTTGCCCAGCCTGGTCCCTCTGTCCCGGACACCCTGCTTCTCCCTCCTTTCCTCTCTCGGCATTTCTCCCTCGGTGCTCTGCCCAGGGCCGGGGGAAATTGCTGCGTTCACATCCGTGGGGCAGGAAGCCTCGTGTTCGTCTGCAGAGCGGGTACAGCACGGCCAGGGGCACAGCAGCTCCGCCCCGCTTCTCCTCCCTGCCTTGATGGACCCCTCCGGGGCTGAGGGGAGAGACCAGTCCCCACGCTCTGGTCAGGTCTTGCCTGTGGACGAGGCTGCTGCGAAAGGGGCCAAGGAGTGTCGGTGGGACAAGGGCTTTGCAGTGTGCTTCGACGGGACTGAGACCAGCCACCCCATTCACACAGGCCAAGGACCAGCCACCACGGCTGGTGACATCTTTCAATCCGAATGGGGTCCTAGCGATGAAAGGTCCTGTGCCCCTTTATCGATCCCCGGGACACCAGGTCCACCCTGGCTTTCCCCGCTTGGTTACTCAGACCTGCTGTCCCATAGCCCTCTTCACACTGCTGTCCCGCCCATGAGCCATCCCCTTCTGCCTCCGGAGGAGTGGGAGGGCTTCCTGGACATCCATGTTGCTCCTGAATTGGCCAGAGGGGTCAACATCTTTCTGAGAGGCTCTGACTGGGCGCGGCCTCCCCACTCGGCCTCAGCCTTCCCCCATCATGGAGACATGGGCACTGGGGCTGTCATTTCCAGTGTGGCTAGACACAGAAATAGACACTTGGGTAGACACCAGAAATAGCAGCGGCACCACAGGGACAGGCTGCTGGGACAGGCTGGCTGTGGTGAGTACAGAGGGTTTCAGGCAGGATTGTACACGTGGGGGCTTGTCCTTCCTGCTGCCCATGCGGCTGCTCTGTTGGTATTTCCTCAGCAACTCTAATGCAGGCCTGTGGACCTGAGCTGGAAATGCCACCTCTACCGACGACGGAGACATATCCCAGGCCACTCCAGGCTCTAGGGGAGTTAGTGACGGAGCTGGGCTCGGAATTGCAGAGCTCGCGGCTGGGGGAATACCAAGCCAGCGTGCAGAAATGCAAGGCAGCGTCCCGTCCTGTCCTGCTGGCCTCCAGAGCAGGAGCCAGCAGCGCAGTGAGAAATGAAGTCTGCAGCTTGCTGCCCTCGCTCTGTGCTTTTCCTCTCCAAGGAGACATTCAGACAGCCATTTCCCGGACTCTATTCTGGGACGGTTCAGGAAACGGCCGAACACAAAGAGCAGGGCTTAGGGGAAAGGACAGGCTTGGTGTACAGAGGGCACACGTGGAATACAGGCCGTTATGAAAAGGACTGAAATCAACCCTGCTTCCCCCGATTTCTCCTGGGGGCGGGGAGAGGGAGAGACAAAAGAATCCTGTGGGACAGAGGTTACTCATGTCGGGCAATGCATAGAAGGCCTTCACAGGTTGTGCGATGAAAGAACCAGAGCCGAGAAGGCTGGAAGAGAATAGGCTTGATCAGTGAAGTCGGGAGTGGGAAAAAGACCTTCGATGGGGAGGGGCGAAGACCCTCCACTGCACTTTTAGCTGTAAGGAAGAGGAAAGGAACCCCTCCCCCAATAATCCTGGCCCAGAAAGAGCAGCAAAGAACATGCAGAAAACGTGCAGCCCGTGAGGAATGACCAGGTCTAACTAGCACACGGTCCAAAGTTAATCTCCGGTGGGTGGATCAGTGGCTCTTCAAATCACCTCCCACCCCCTTAGTACACCATCCCGAGGCCTATAGGGCCCAGGCCTGTCCCCAAATCCCCTGGCCCTCCCCGTTCTGAGCTCTGTTAATCCTCAGTCCAGCCCGGCCAGAACAACCCCTGCCTGCGGCACACCAGGGCCCACCATGGGCAAAGGCCGAACCGGAGCGCCCCTGTCCGCAGCGGGCCCTGCGGGGCTGGAGCAATCCCCTGCCTGCGGCGAGCAGGGAGCTAACTGCTCCAGCCCCCACCGGTTAACCCGTTAACCTTTCACGTCCCCAGTCCCTGTGCAGGATGCGGCCTCCAACCCGCTTTCTCTGCGCTATGCACCATGGGAACGGCACATCTCCCGGCTCCTCTCCCTTGCCTGCTCTCTACTGAGGAATGCGCCTACGGGCCAATCTGAGCTCCTCTGGGAATTGATGGCGTCTGTCCAAAGGTGGCAATTTAACCCCCCAAGACCTAACCACAGGGCTGTTCTCTCTCAGTGCCCTCTTATTATCCGCTCTCGCTGCAGGCCCAGCCCATGTGCCGGTAGGGTGGGGCTTCCCAGCTGGGATCTTTCTCAGCCAACGTGCAGGCGCTCACAGAGAGCAGGAATAATGGACGTGGGGTCGGATCTCAGCACTGTCCTCAGGGACTGGCAGCCTGACAGACCAGGTGGCCTTATGGGTGGGCGGCTGCCCCAGGCGCAGTGGTCAGGGGGTGTCAGTGGTTAATTTGTGCTGGGACTTGCCAAGGTTCAGCGTTGGCACCTCTAGGCTTGGCGGTTCAGAGCCCCAACCCCCACTCTCCGGGCTTGTCTAAACTACCGCCCTCTTTCGAAAGAGGGATGTAAATTAGACAGATCGAAATTGCAAATGAGGCCGGGATTTGAATGTCCTGTGCTTCATTTGCATAATGGCGGACGCGCGTTCTTCCGGAAAAAAAAAAAAACCTTTTTGAAAGATCCTATACTCCTGGGCTATAGATGAATATCGCCGCGCCTCGTTTGCATACCTAATGAACTGCCATTTTTGCGCAAGGGATTTTTGCACAAGAAGGCGCAATCTACACTGCTACTTCTTGCACAAAAACCCCTCTCTTGTGCAAGAGCTGATCTGCCAGAAAATAAGTGGCAGAATGGCTCTTGCAGAAGGAGGTTGTTTTGCGCAAAACGGCGGCTCTTTAGGTATGCAAATGAGATGGGGTGGTATTCATCACCACACCTCATTTGCATATCTTGTGCAAGAATGAGTAGTCTAGACGTACAGGAGTATAGGATCTTTCGAAAAGTGGTTTTTGTTTTTTCGAAAGAACCGCAACTACATGGCGGTTTCACTTTCAAAATACTCGTTTTCGAAAGAACGTACGGCCGCCATTATGCAAATGAAGCACAGGAAATTGAAATCCTGGCTTCCTTTGCAATTTCGAGCTGTCTAATTCACATCCCTCTTTCGAAAGAGGGCTGTAGTCTAGACATAGCCTCCGGCCGCCCAGCTCTGAGGTCAGCACCGCCGCCGCCGCCAGCAGCAGTGCAGACATAAGGGCGTCATGGTGGGGTACTGGCACCCTTACTTCTGACCTGCTGCTGGCAGTGGTGCTGCCTTCAGAGCGGGGCACCCGACCAGCAGCCGCTGCTTTCCAGTTGGTCAGCTGGGGTGGGCCTGGGTGCAAGTGTGTGGAAGGGAGCTCAGGGAAATGGGTGGAGGCAGTGGGGCCGTGCGGTGATGGGAAGCCCAGGAAGGCAGAAGGAGACAGAGCAATGGCTCGGGAGGCAGCAGGGGCCAGGGGCCCCAAAATCCTAGTTTGCTCAGGGCACCATTTTCCCTAAGGCTGGCACTGTGACGTCCATTGACTCTGCCAGCATGGCAACATTCCTCATACCACAGCATATCGACACAGCTCCACCTGCGCTAACTCACCTTTCCGCCACCAACAGGAGATCAGGAGCTTGTTGGGGCTGAGGCCACATCAACCACGGACTTGTAGCACCCTGCTCACCCAGGTGGATAACTACAAGAGTGAGCAAAGAAGACGGGTGGGCTTTCGGTTCAGGCACTGGAACTCTGGCAGTCCAGGCTCAATTCCCTGCCCTGCCACAGAATTACGGTGTGACCATGGGTGTGTCACTTAATCTCTTTGTGCCTCAGTTCCCCGTCTGATGTTCCATAGACAGGAAAACAGTGTTGGGCCAGCAGTGTGATTGCATGTCGGTTTGGTCACTGGGCAGGGGGTTTATAAGGGAAGACTGAAAAATTAAATACACTTGGCTTGGCCAAAGGACCATGAAGGGGGACAGTGTTAATCACCCAGGAGAACAAGGTCATGGACATGAAGCAAGAGCAAGTGTTCAGGATGGTCCAAAAACACGAGAAAAATTAACCACAGTATGATTTTACAATTTCACCTAGGTCGCAGAGAATGGTTTTTAACCGTGAGATCTATTAAGCCATGGATCTGTGAACATAAGAACGGCCATACTGGATCAGACCAAAGGTCCGTCTAGCCCAGTGTCCTGTCTGCTGACAGTGGCCAATGCCAGATGCCCCAGAGGGAGAACAGACCAGGAAATCATCACATGAACCCTCTCCTGTCACCCATTTCCAGACAAACAGAGGCTGGGGACACCATTCCTACCCATCGTGGCTTACAGCTATTGATGGACCTAACCTCCATGAATCTATCTAGCTCTTTGTTAAAGTCCTAGTCTTCACAAATTCCTCTGGCAAGGAGTTCCACAGGTTGATTGTGTGCTGAGTGAAGAAACACTTCCTTTGTTTGTTTGTTAAAGTCCTGATCTTCGCAACATCTGTGAGAGTCAGAACATTTGCTGGTGGCCTGTAGAGAGCTGGTCACCTGATGCTGGTCCCTCCTGCTGGTTTCCAGCTGCTACGTTATAGAAAAGAACGCGAAAAATGTTCCTTTCTCATCAGCGTTGGCTGCAGTTGCCACAGGGATGCTGGGCAATTGAGAGCGGGAGGAGAGACGGCTTCCAGGACCATGAATGGTGAGTGAAGTGTCCTCATAATTGTGAACGGAAGGGGGGCTGCCCAGGAGGGAATCCCTCTGTTAAGATGCAGCCTGGGATGTTTGTGGGACAGTGGATTAGTCTGTCGAGGAAGGGGTTAAAGCCCTGTCGTTTGAGGCACCGTGGACTAGACTGGACCGGCCATCTACATACCCAAATGCATCTCTGCTCTCTCCCTCGTCTCTGATTCTGGGCCTGTTGCTGGCATCATGGGACCTGTCTCTGCGGGGTATAGGCTGGTGTGGCTCACGGCTTGTAAATTCCACTCTGCCTTGCCCCTCTAGTCTCGTCGCGTCCCGGCTCACAGCCTGGCCTTCTAGCAGGGCAGGCGGAGGCAGCCCCAGCGAGCAGGAAGAGAGGTCAGAGGCCATGGGGTGACACTGGGACAAGGGAGAGCAAGAAAGCCCGGGGCAGAAAGCCCCCCATCTCCTGGACCCTGAGCACGTGTCAGGCTGAGAAGGGTCTGCCCAGAGGGGCCAGAGGCCCAGTATCACCTCAGAAGAGCCCTCGAGACGCGCAGTCGCTGTGGCTGAAGGAAAACGACGCGGGGGCCTTTGTCTGACAAAGCATGTGAGAAACAACCAGCGCTACGTGGCAAGAGGCAGCCCGCGCCGGGTAAGCAGGAAACGGGTCATTTCCCAGGGAATTTCCAGCCTGCTCCAGCTGGGCTTGTGACCAGCAGCAGGTAGGGGCCTGGCAGGGGTCAGGAATGGGCTTCTCTCCGTGCCACTGTCTTAGAGCCACGGTCCCGACACACAACGTCCCCGCCTGACGCGGCTCTTGTGTCCTGGGGGGGCTTGCGCGAGTGTCCGCGCCTTTGTGTGTGTCTCCCTGACTGGGGGCCCGCCCGTGTGCACCTGGGGCCTGGGTGTGTACGTGTCTGGAGGGAGGAGAGGAAGTCGGGAGCCTCGTCGTGCTCACTAGCCGTTCAGAGGTCCTGGCTCAGGGCCGGGGGAGGCGTGGCCAACTTCGGCTTGTGAGCCACGTGCAGTGCGGCTGAGGGGGCTAACGTGCTGCCTGGGCCGAAGTGAGGCTCGGGCTAATGTGCAGCATGGCCTCAAGGGGGGCTATCAGACTGAGGAGGGGAGCTCCGGGCTTTTGCCCTGCAGTGGAGTGGTGGGGTGTGACGGCGCGTTGGGGTTTTCCCGTCTCCTGCACCCCCGGAGTGGCACGAACAGACTCCACCAGCCAGTAGAATAGAGGGAGTTGATTGCTTCTCCAGGATACAGCACAGCACAGATGGAATCTGGTTACAGGAACTGGGGCTAGGATGCCTCAGCCCCCCTTGAGATGGGGGAGACTGGCCCCCTAAATTCCAGCCCCTTTCCTAGGCTGTATCCTCCATGATCCCAGACAGAAACTAAAACTCTCTTCCAGCCCTGCCCCCCAGCCAGGGCAGCATTCCACCTTCCTTTGTTTCTCTCCCTGCGGGGTAGCTGGTCGGACAGGTTGAGAGACCCTTGCCTAGTGACTCATCCCCTGCCCTGCTGGGCCATGCTACAGACAGCAGCCAGTGGGGGTCACCCACAGCCCCAGCATAGCAACCAGCAAGGTACCAAAACTACGTCACACGGGGCACACACACACACGCACGCCCGTGGGTGCACACACACAGACACCCCCACCCCTCTTACCCTCAGCAGGACCTCCCAGGCCAGCTGCTCCCCGGTGTTACCTCTGCATGGAGAGGCAGCGGCCAACAGCTGGGAGTACTGGGTTAGCCCAGGAGGGAGAGGCAACAGTCTCCCTGCAGCTCCCAGCTGTTGGCTGCTGCCACTCCCCGTGGCAGCTCCCAGCTTGCCGGCTCCAATGCTGCTGTGCAGTGTAACCCCCACACCTAGCGTGGGTCGCTGTCCCATGGAGGGGCACTTAGACTGCCTACAGCAAGAGACGGGGCGGATATAGGGCAGGGCGAGCGGGGCGGCCGCCCCGGGCCCCGCGCTTCAAGAAGCCCCGCGCATGCGCCGTGTCAAAGGGGGGGCCCCGCAAAATCCTCATCTGCCCCGGCAAGAGATAAGAACAAGGGAGCTCGATAGCCTAAGATGGGAGCCAGCTGGCTTTTAGCGTAAGCAGTGGTGGCTCCTGCACTAAGCTCCAGAGCTCTCCGGTTCAAATCCGCCCCGTGGTAGTTACACAAGGAGGGGACCTGGTGGCACCATGTAAAAGCACGGGACCAGCACACCCAGGCAAAAATCGGCGTGTATGATCCCTTATGCCCCACCCACATGTCATCCCCAGCTTGCTCCCAGGACGGGGAAGGCACGGCTGCTGGACCTGGGGGCGTCAGCAGGAGCGGGGCTGAAGCCCTACGCCCCAGCAGGCGGCTCCCACAGGCCTGGCTCTGACTTGCTCTATGAGGTTCAGATGGTCAGTACGTTGGCCACACCCGCTCTAGCCAGTGGGGCTGGGTCACTCTGGGCTGTCCCGGCCTGTCTGTTTCCTTGGGAAGGACAGCGGGTTCCACCGACATCTGGAGACCCGAGGTGGGAGGAGGAATTGGAGCTGCCCGGAAGGGCGGGAAGAGAGCGTCCCGTCCAGCAGTTTAGTCATCATGCGCCTGGCCTGGTGGGGAGAGGATCGGTGAATCACACGTGGCAGATGTGAGTCATGTTGCTTCACGCACGACTGGAAAGCATCGGATCTGAAGTGACCTCTGCAAACGCAGAAGGAGCTTCTCGGGGACCGTCTTCCCAGGGGGCGAATGGGCAGAGGAGAGGGGAAAGGGAAGCTAGAGAAGGGGGCAAGAGGAATACAAAGGACGAGCACCATGCTGGGCCCCAACCCGGGCTCGGCTGCTCACACCTCTCCCTCCACTGACGCAGAACTCCTCCGGAACGAGCCATTTCAAAGCCTCTTTTGTTCACTCTCAGGCTCCTGCTGAGCCTGGCTCCCGCGGGGTCACTCCTCACGCCGGAGCCCGCAGCAAACTCCCTGACACTAAACACAGCCGGGAGTGCTCGAGCGAGACTGGCTGAAAACAAGACACGCTGCTCAGGATGTCGGAAACTCGATGGCCCCTGCCCTCAGCAGACAATGCGGCCCTTCATGCTGCAGGCGCCTCTCTTGTGATCCTATTCCGCACGCCTGCAAGCCCAACGGGCATCTCTTTTGAGCTGCCTCCTCCTAGCAGAGACCACCTGGGAAGCGGGACTCCTCCCACACGCAGGCCAGGCAGGGCGACTTCCCAGCACAGGGCAGCGACGTCCCACGTTCCCTTTCGGTGCCACGCAGCAAAGCTCCAAGCCAGAACTAACACATGGGAGAGGGTCATATTAAGGGACAGGCTGCAGAGGCATCTGCCGACGGTGAGGGTACCAGAGATGTGGAAGTCCCTCCCCACGAATGTACGGGCGGGGTTCTGGCAGACGCGCTCCCGACTTTAGAGAGGGGAAGAGGTGGGTGGAGATCGGCGAGAGAGGGAGTGAGCGAGGAGGGCAGGGAACGAGATGGTCTTTCAGCAGTTTAAACCAAACCCCATCTTCCCCGTGGGAAAGTCCTAGGGGATTTCATAGGCCTGGAACCATGGTGGCAGGTTGGTTCAGCAAGCTGTGCCTCCCCAGGCAGCCTGGCATAGCCCGACACACACCCCACCCCACCCCAGGGTCCTATCTGCCTGCTTCATTTCCTCCTTCTTCTTCGGTGGTGAGAAGATTCCTGGGCCCAGGGCGGGGGGCTGCACCTCCTGCCCAGCACTGCCGTTGGGATGGTCCAGCCATGCTGCCCACCCAGGACTCCAGGGCTGGGCACTCTACAGCCACACCGCCTGCCTGGTGTGCTGGTCCTGGAGATGCTCTGGCCATGCTACCCACTGGGTACATTAGGGCTGGGAGCACGTATGTGTGTGTGTGTGGGGGGGGGGTCTCTGGGCTCCAAGGGGGAAGGGGAGCATCAGGGCCTCAGGAAGAGGAGGAGAGGCTGGGGAGAGAGCTTCCCCCAATGGCTCAGTCACCCACCACCCATGCATGGAACCAAGCGGGTTCTAAAAAATGTAACTGGATACCGTTGACATGAGTCTAAAATGCTACAGGGCTGATGATTCTCACTTTTCGATGCATGTTTGGAGCCGTCCTATGACATTCAACTGGAGTAGTGTGTCCGTCCAGTTCTGGGCACCACATTTCAGGAAAGACGTGGAGAAATGGGAGAAGGTCCAGGGAAGAGCAACAAAAATGATGAAAGGTCTAGAGAACATGAGCTATGAGGGAAGGCTGAATGGGGCTTGTTTAGTTTAGAAAAGAGAAGTCTGGGAGGGGACACAAGAGCAGTTTTCAGGTATCTAAAAGGGTGTCACAAGGAGGAGGGAGAAAAACTGTTCTCCTTGGCCTCTGAGGACAGGACAAGAAGCAATGGGCTTAAACTGCAGCAAGGGAGGTTTAGGTTGGACATTAGGAAAAACTTCCTCGCTGTCAAGGTGGTGACACACTGGAATAAATTGCCCAGGGAGGTTGTGGAATCCCCGTCTCTGGAGATATTTAAGAGCAGGTTAGACAGACATCTGTCAGGGATGATCTAGATGGTGCTTGGTCCTGGGGACTGGACTCAAGGTCCCTTCCAGTTCTAGGATTCTATGGGTGTGTCTAGACTACATGTCTCCGTTGACGGAGCCATGTAGTTGAGTTTACTCAGCAAAGGGAAATGAAGCGGTGATTTAAATAATCGCCGCTTTATTTACATCAAAATGGCCGCCGTGCTATGCCGATCAGCTGATTGTCGGCACAGTGCGGCAGTCTAGACGGGGATCTGCCGTCATCAGATCCTGTAAGCCTTGTCACAAGGTTTACCGGAGTGGTCGACAAAGGCTTCCCTTGTCGACCGCGCCGCATCTAGACTGCCGCTCTGTGCCGGATCAGCTGATTGTCGGCGCAGTGCGGCGGCCATTTTTATTTTAATGAAGCGGGGATTATTTAAATCCTCGCTTCATAGACTATGCCGAGTAAACTACTTTACATGACTCCGTTGACGGAGACATGTAGTCTAGATGTACCCCTAGGGATGGCAATTCTACCACCTCCCTAGGGACCCATCCCAGTGCTTCCCCACCCTACTAGGGAAAGAGTTTTTCCTAATATCCCACCTAGACCTTCCCCACTGCAACTTCAGACCATTGCTCCTTGTTCTGCCATCTGCCCTCACTGAGAACAGCCTCTCTCCATCCTCTTTGGAACCTCCCTTCAGGGAGTTGAAGGCTGCTCTCAAATCCCCCCTCACTTTTCACTTCTGCAGACTAAATAAGCCCAAATCCCTTAGTCTCTCCTCATAGGTCATGTGCTCCAGCCCCCTCATCATTTTGGTTTCTCTCTGCTGGACCCTCTCCAATGCGTCCACATCCTTTCTGTAGTGGGGGGCCCAGAACTGGACACAATACTCCAGATGTGGCCTCTCCAGTGCAGAATAAAGGGGAATAATCACTTCTCTGGATCTGCTGGCAATGCTCCTCTTAATGCACCTAATATGCCATTAGCCTTCTTGGCTACAAGGGCGCCCTGTTGATTCACATCCAGCTTCTCATCCACTGTAACCCCCAGGGCCTTTTTTGTTGAACTGCTACTTAGCCTGTTAGTCCCCAGCCTGTAACAACGCTTGAGATTCTTCCCATCCCAAGTGCGCTTGTCTTTGTTGAATCCTTGGTTAATTAATAGTGAATGAAAAACAATGAGACTGGGAGAGGCAGGTGGGAAGGACACCACACACCTCAAAAATGTTTCAGTCCCAGTTCTGTGAGGGGGTATGTCTACACTACAGAGTTAGTTCGAACTAACTTTCATAGGCACTACACTAGCGCTCCACTAGTTCGAACTTAATTCGAACTAGCGGAGCGCTTAGTTCGAACTAGGAAAACCTCATTTTATGAGGATTAAGCCTAGTTCAAACTAGCTAGTTCGAATTAAGGGGTGTGTAGCCCCTTAATTCGAACTAGTGGGAGGCTAGCCCTCCCCAGGTTTCCCTGGTGGCCACTCTGGCCAACACCAGGGAAACTCGTCTGCCCCCCTCCCGGCCCCGGACCCCTTAAAGGGGCACGGGCTGGCTACGGTGCCCGTGCCAGGTGCAAGCCTGCCAGCACCCAGCCAGCAGACCCTGCACCTGGCACGGATCGAGCCACCCACCCGATGCCCCCCAGCCCTCCCCCTCTTCCCGGGACCAGGCTGGCGGCTCCTGGGAGCTTGCCTGGGACCGCAAGAGGCGGGCACCCGCCTGGTCCAGGAAAGTGGCCGTCTAGGGCAGGAGAGCTGCCAGCCTGGCCACTCAGGAGCAGGTGTGCAAGAGAATCAAGGGGGTCCACTGAGACCCCCGACCCTGAGCCCTGAGCTTACAATGGCCGTCCTGGGTCAGACCAAAGGTACATCTAGCCCAGTAGCCTGTCTGCCGACAGTGGCCAGCCAACCCTAGAGACCCTGGAGGGGATGGACCAACGACAGTGACCAAGCCATTTGTCTCGTGTCATCCCTCTCCAGCCTTCCACAAACCTTGGGCAGGGACACCACTCCTACCCCCTGGCTAATACCACTCCATGGAGCCAACCTCCATGACTTGATCTCACTTCCCTTTCAACTCTGTTCTAGTTGTAGCCTTCACAGCCTCCTGCAGCAAGGAGTTCCACAGGTTGACTCTTTGCTTTGTGAAGAACAACTTTCTGTTACTAGTTTGAAGCCTGCTACCCATTCCTTTCCTTTGGTGTCCTCTAGTCCTTCTTTATGGGAACTAATGAAGAACTTTTCTGTATGCACCCTCTCCACCCAACTCCTGCTTTTAGAGATCTCTATCCTGTCCCCTCTCCGTCTCCTCTTTTCTAAGCTGAAAAGTCCTGGTCTCTTTAGCCTCTCTTCATATGGGACCTGTTCCCAACCCCTGATCATTTTAGTTGCCCTCTCCTCTCCCAGCCTCTCTCTTCCCCTCTCCCACCTCCTTTTCCCAGTCTCCCCTAGTTTTGTTCAATAAAGACAGATTCCATTTTTGACCACAATTGTCCTTTATTTTGTACATCAAGAAAAGGGGCTAGGGAAGGGTAAGTGGAAGGAGGTGAGGGAGGAATGGGGTACGAGCCCCCGATGGGGAGGACTGGGCTGGATCTGTGGGCTTCTGGGGGTGGAAGCTCTCCTGCAGCCCCCCAATTGTCCCCTCTCCCCAGATGGCAGCCTGCGGCAAGTGCAGCCGGTCTGATGGCGGAGTGCTGTGATGTGCCCAGTGTGGGTAGTCCGGGCAATCCAAGCCAGGACTGCTTTGCAAGCGGGGCACCCCTGAGAACTGTCTGTCCGGGGGGGGGGGGGGGGATCAGGACCCTTTAAGCGCAGCCCTCGGCTAGCCTGAGACAGCATCTCCATGCTCTAAGTCCTCCTCTGATGCCCTGCCGGCACTGCTTCCGGCCAGCCTTAAGCCCGGTTCAGGGTCCACTTAATGTGGACATGCTAGTTCGAATTAGCAAAACGCTAATTCGAACTAGCTTTTTAGTCTAGATCCGTTAGTTTGAATTAGCTTAGTTCGAATTAACTAATTCAAATTAAGTTAGTTCAAATTAGCGCTGTAGTGTAGACATACCCATGTGGACATGCTAGTTCGAATTAGCAAAACACTAATTCGAAATAGTTTTTTAGTCAGGATCCGTTAGTTTGAATTAGCTTAGTTCGAATTAACTAATTTGAATTAAGTTAGTTCGAATTAACGTTGTAGTGTAGACATACCCAGGAAGGCTTGGAGTGAGCATGTGTGATATTTTTGCTGCCTGTTCGCACTCCATAAGAGGACTCTGTTTGAGCATATGGTTGATCAAACTTCTGTCCAACCCGAGACACGCGCTGAACGTGACAACATGCGGCTAATGCCAGTGCTGAGGTTTACTATTCCAGTGCAGCTAGAATCCGGCCTTTGACTTTTCTACCTCTTGTCTGCTCGTTCTAATCTGTGTGCATGCACTTCCTGCTTTGCTGTGGCGTCTGCTCCTGCGCTTGTCCTTTCCCGCCGGAGTGAAGCACTGATGCAGATATTTGTAATCTGCCCAAATCCTGCTTTTATTTCTGAATCCCAGATCGTTAGAAAAGAGCACCACGTGCATGAGGCCGAGAGAGGCTTAGAAACATAGAGCACTTGGAGTTGGACTGTTACCAAATGGTCTTGAAGATGTGGGCAAACAGCATGTTGAATTAGTCACATTCACTGATCGCTTCAAAGGCACCTGTGAGGATTAGTCAATGATAAACGGGGACATTCAAGCTTTGCCTTGACGTCAGGATGCAGCCCGTACAGAAGGTTTCTTGGTTTCTACCACTTAGGATTTTATGACTCAGACACCTGGGGACAGTCTACGATTTTTCCTTTAAAATTTGTTGAGTTTTTGTGTCCCGGATACCTGATCCCAGCTCCTTTGGCCTGGGGCTTCCTCTGACACCCAGCCCCACCACTACTAGAGCTTAATTGAAGAGGTCCTTCAAAACGCTAGGAACTGAGTCATCCGGGGTCACCGGCCCTCCACGCTCACAACACATGGTTGCTGAGAGTTTATTTGTTTAGCCCCATCTGAAGATCTTTGTGCTGCTCACACTGAGTCACCGAGTTGCCAGCTATGGAGTCAATGCAGAGGGAGAACGGAGAGGGCATGAAACGGTGGCTTGTTTGCCTTCTGGCTCGGACGAGCTGTCGGTGCGTGGCGTGTGTCCGAGGGAGACAGCTTAACCAATACCCTACGTGAGCTCTCAGTTACACTCAAGGAAACGGGGAGACGTACAAGATGATTTTTCCCGCACGAGACCCTCCAGAGGACTCTGGTGGTTTTGTGCAGCGTTTGTGGCTCAAGCTGTATCTGAAGTCAGACACGACAATCGCTTTAGCGTGAATCAAATGAGCATTTTGTTAATTCGTAACAAGCCCTCAGGGAACACTGGGTTTGCTCTCCCTTTTACTTTCTTTACCTTTAGCTTTTATTGTTGGGAATCCCAAATCTACCAGCTTGGTGCTACTTTCATTGCCCATTGCGTGCTGTACACAAGGGCAGGGCGAAGGGGGCTGTTCCCCAGGGTCCCCAGCACTTCAAAGGGGCAGTGGCTGGAGCCTTAGGCCCTTTCGGTCACCCCTGTGGCGTGCTGCAGAGCCCTGGGCAACACACTCTGGATGGCACTGGATGTGGGGTGGCCCAGGTGGCACTGAGGGACGGCTGCTCTGGCCCTGCCCCTACAGCCTGAGGCCCCTCCCCTACCATGGAGCTGCCCCTTCTACTTTACTCAGGGGGCCGGCAAGTCTGTGGGCTTGCCTGGTTGTATATCTCCCACAGTGTCTGATCCAGGGAGGTTATAATTTTGCTACAATCCCTAGGGGTATGTCTACACTACCCTCCTAATTTGAACTAGGAGGGTAATGTATGCATACCGCACTTGCAAATGAAGCCCGGGATTTGAATTTCCCGGGCTTCATTTGCATAAGCCGGGCGCTGCCATTTTTAAATCCCGGCTCGTTCAAACCCCGTGCCGCGCGGCTACACGGGGCACGGACTAGGTAGTTCGAACTAGGCTTCCTAGTCCGAACTACCGTTACTCCTCGTGGAATGAGGGTCCCACGGGAATTCTGTGGCAAAGCAGGGGCTCAAATTCAGGCCTCAGAAGTATCAGGCTAACGTCTTAACTGCTGGACCATCCTTGTTCATGGCAGAGCCACCTGCAGATCACAGATCCGAATCACAGGACTGCAAGGGACCTTGAGAGCTCATCTAGTCCAGTGCCCGGCACTCAAGGCAGGACTAAGTATTATTCTAGACCAATGTTTCTCAACCTAGTTACCATTGTGGGCTGTATTATGTGGGCAGCATCCAGTACTGCCTGTAAGGTCCTGAGGATGTTACATGGGCCACAGCTGTGTGCTGATTGGAACTACGAAGCTGGACCACCCCGACAGGTGTTTGTCTAACCTGCTCTTAAAAATCTTCAGGGATGGGGATTCCACAACCTCCCTAGGCAATTTATTCCAGTGTTTAATCACTCTTACAGTGAGGAAGTTTTTCCTAATATCCAACCTAAACCTCCCTTGCTGCAGTTTAAGCTCATTGCTTTTTGTCCTATCCTCAGAGGTTAACAAGAACCATTTTTCTCCCTCTTCTTATGTTCCTGAAAACTCCTAAACAAACCCATTTTTTCAATCTTCCCTCATAGTGAATGTTTTCTAGACCTTTCAACATTTTTGTTGCTCTTCTCTGGCCTTTTTTTTTTTTTTTTTCCCAGTTTGGTCAACTTTTTCCTAAAATGTGGTGCTCAGAACTGGACACAATACTTCAGCAGAGGCCAAATCAGCATGGAGTTGAGTGGAAGAGTTACTTCTTGTAGCTTGCTTTCAACACTCCTGCTAATACATTCCATAATGACGCTTGCTTTTTTGCAAACTGTTACACTGTTGATGTTGTCTAATACGTTTCACAGAAATGATCAAGGAGTGACGTGTTGGCTTATGAAGAAACAGTAAGAGAAACAACATGATAACTGAAGAGGAGGTAATTCAGTCCAGAAACATATGAGAAGTGTAAACTCTAAGGAGAGGAAATATTCAGCATAATTAAAGGGGTGTATCTAGGAGCAACGAGATGGAATTTAGAAAGGGAAATTGAGCTTGAAAGGCTGTACTACTTCAGATCAAAGGTCCATCTAGCCCAGTGTCCTGTCTTCCAACAGCGGATAATGCCAGATGCCCCAGAGGGAGTGAACAAAACAGGGATCAAGTGATCCCTCCCGTCACCTACTCTCAGCCCAGGCACACGGAGGCTGGGGACACCCATTGATGGACCTAACCTCCGTGCCTTCACAACATCCTATGGCAAGGAATTCCACAGGTTAGCTGGGTGGCGTTACTTCCCTTTGTTTGTTTTAACCTGCCGCCTATTCATTTTATTTGGCGGCCCTTAGTTGTCATGTTAGGAGAAAGAGTAAATAACACTTCTTTATCTACCTTCTCCACACCAATCAAGATTTTATAGGCCTCTATCATATCTCCCCCGAGTTATCTCTTTTCCAAGCTGATAAGTTCCAGTTTTATTAATCTCTCATGCGGAAGCTATTCTGGGACTGGGACATATTGTTTGCACTGTTGCCAACTCTCATGATGTTCTCACAAGTCTCACAATATTTGGTGGCTTTCTTAAAGCTCCTGTAGGCATATGCTGATGTGAGACTCCCAGCTTTTATTTTTAAAAATAAGCAAGTTTCTAGCCCTCTTGGCTGTGGAGAAAGGCTTGAAATTGTGATCCATGTATCCCCTGATGGGTCAAACCCCAGAAAACAAAGCAAAAGAACAATCCTTTTCTAAAATGTCATGATTTTGAAGCCAATCTCGTGATTTTTTGGAGCTTGACTCATAAGTTTTGAACTTAGCTGGGGTTGAAAACACTGGGTTTGTGTCGCAGAATTAAGAAAACTCCTTAAATACCAGATCAAACCTCCTCCCAGGGCCAGTGTTTGGCTGTGGAACAGATTCTCCAGCTCCAGCCCTTGTGTCCTTTAAAACTAGACAAAATTCTGTCTGGACCTGCCTAAGAGCAAGGGGAACAGACTAGCACTGCAGTGTGGATCAGTTAAGGCTGATGTGCACACAACACCCCTACCACAGACCCACCAAGACAAGGATATGGAAAGCTTAGCCACCTAGCAGTACACATGTATCCTCTTCTCATCCACCCAGACACACAAATGGCTCAACCATCGTACGCTTCTGATCACAAACTGGAAATTTAACTCTGCCCCTTCGTGGCAGTGGGAGGAGGGAAGTTTGGGAAAGGAAGTGCTAGAAATCCCAATGGGGCACAGTTAAGGATATTATGTTTCTTATTAAATGTATGTACAATGCCCAGCATGATTATGCTTCAATATCAGATCGGGTCTCTAGATCCTCTTAATAATAATTATAATTATAATCTTTATAAGACTAAATAATTAGACACGCAAGGCGTGAATAAACAGAGCCAGATGCATTTCTTTTTTTGTGCCCAGAGCGCTGTATGCACACAGTATGATACCATTCACAATTTCCTGGAAACCAACATCTGCACTGGATTTTCAGAGATCATGTCAGAAATATGTCTCCGACTCCCCCCTATGTTGTCTCAAGGGTCCTAGCTATTCAAACATCTAGGAATCCAACTCCAGCTGTAAACATCCCTTTCTCTTCTAATGGGATCTAGTCCATTACACGAGTGCTTTGAATATGTGCATTATATGGCTTACAAATGGGGGTACTGCTGGAGCAGCCATTGTAAAAGGCCTGGCCTGCTGCTTTTATCAACACTAAAAGAACCAGAGAGCTTCCTTTATCCATTAGGAGGAAACCTCAATGCAAAGCAGACAGAAGTAATTGCTCTGACCAGAATTCTCTTCTCCCTGGGCTCCGCGGATATCTTGCCGCCCCAGCCTGGGAGCTCCACACTTGCAGACTTTGGGTAAAAATGAGGATGCTGGTGGTGAGTTAGGCTGCACCTCCCCTCTGCACGGGAAGGGGGGGTGACCCGCATCCTCTCCATGCGGAGGGAGTTCTCACTGAAAAAAAAATGATACATTTCCTCCCAGTTCAGTGAAGTTAAAACACATCTTTATTTTCCCTCCCCAGGTGTCCCTATTTGTAGATGTCAAAAGTCTGCAGGCATGTAAGGGCTAGTACTAATTAGCAATCCACTCCTCACTGCTAACAGGAAAAATGGTTACAAAATGCTTCCTGAAAATGTAAGTCCACAAAACCCACTGACTCCCTTCTCTAGCCTAGCTGTGACCTTCTCCGCACATTCCGCAGGCCCGTTCCACGTAACCTTCTGTGCCTCGACTGAAACCGCCTGCTCTTAAAGAGACTGTCAGCTGGTTTAGGCCCAGCCAGGGCTGCTGATGGAGGGAGGGGTGTGTGTAGAAGAGGCAGTTTTTCTGGGGCCCATTGATTTAAAAGGGTCCCAAGCAGAAGCAGCAGCTGGGAGTCCTGGGCCCTTTAAATGTCCATGTTGAGGGCTGGGGTGGAGGGGGGCGCTAACCCCCCAGCCCCGCTCCTTCTGCCCAAGGCACTGCTCCTTCAGGGAGACCCGGAATCGAGTCCCCCCTTGCCCAGGGCTGGGTGAAATCTGTCACTAGCCCTGGGCCCTGCATTCTGGGTTTGTATAAAAAAAGTGCTCACAACACCACGTGGCTAGGAACGCGATTGTGAATTCACTGAAAAGCAGATTTTGGTGTGTTTTTTAGACTATATAAGCATCGCACTCGTAATCCAAAGCACAATAGCACTGGGCTATTGCGAGGCCCACCAAGTGAAACTGACTAGAAACACAAGTGAAATGGACTAGCCGAGTTTCGCTGCTCCAACCTACTGAAACAGACAACCTAGATGTGAAAAACTCTTCCTGGTTGAGCAGGCTACCCTGGTGGTTCTGCAGCTTCTTAATTCGGCGGGCTGTTGGATAAGACAAGCTGAATGGGAAAGTTTCTAAATCAGTCAGCGTTCTGCCGAACAACCCAACCCTTCACGCTTGATTCTCAACAGCTGCCTCCTGTGACCTGCTGGGCTGGGTCCCACAGACCACATTTTGAGAACAACTACTCTACAATGTGACTAGCTCTGTGTGTGTGTGTGTGTTAATTTACATGCATGATTTTAATCTGCCCAGTGTCCTGTTAACCAAACCAGCCTTTTGGAGACATTCTCCCACCACATCCTGCGAGACTGTTTCCAAGTAGAGATTCTAACCTGCCCTATTTTTAGCCAGGGTTTCACTCTCCCCCTCCTCCACCCCCATGCTACCTCATCAGGAAAAAAAAAAGAAAGAAAGAAGAAAACCCTCTTGCTCCAGTGTACTTCAGAAGAGTTAAAAGCTGCTTCAGAGCCTTTGAGGGTTTGGTCACGAAGCCTCGCTGGGGTTAACTCTTGGCTCTGTAGTCCCCTGGCCGGGCTGTCGTGACCCGTTCTTTCTTTAGCACAGCGGGTTGGTTTTGCCATTTCCCAACCCTCAGGAATGTTCTTTCAAATCTGTGAAAAATGCCGGCGTGGCCGGATGGGCTGCAAGTCCCAGCTCCAACCTGCGCCTGGGTCCGGAGAGCGAGGGACATGTGACTGCCCCCGCTCTGAAAAGGGGCTCCCCCGCCATTCCTCTCCCTTGGCTTGGGAAAGGTCGGGATCTAATGCTCCGCAGAGGGGAGCGGAAGGACAGCTGCCCGGGGGCGAGGGGCTGGAATGCACCTAGCGGAGCTCCGTGTGCAGACGAAGCTGCGGCAAAAGGGGTGCAGAGGAGCCAGAGCAGAATGACGCCTTGCTGGACACAAGCCGAGGGTCGCGGGCTGGGCTGGGCTCAGGTGGAGCTAACCAGTAGCATGTGTCATGAAGAAGGTGGTAGGCTCAAGCAGGCCGGGCTCCAGCAACTTTTCTATGTTTATGAAGCCCAGCTCTGCTGGGGCTGTGAGTGGCCAGGCCCAGAAGTGCCAGGGCTCACACCCGGCACAAGTTAAGCACTGGGGATAGGGAAGGAGCCTGTGAACCCAACAGGTTGGGTAGGACGCAGTCCTGGGCTGGAGTTAGGGTGGCCAACTTTCCACTTGCACAAAACCAAACACCCCGCCCCACCCATCTGCCGAGGCCCCGCCGGTGCCCCCCCCTTCTCAGAGACCCTGCCCCGGTCACTCCCTCCCCCTCCCTCCATTGCTCGCTCACTCAGTGGGCTGGGGTGTGAGAGGGCGGGAGGGCTCCGACAGCGGGGGGGCTGGGGAGGAGCTCAGAGTGCGGGAAGGGACTGCAGGCTGAGGCAGTGGGTTGGGATGCAAAAGTGGGGGAGGGCTCTGGTTGAGGGTGCAGACTTGGGTGGGGATGAGGGGCTTGGCATGCAGAAGGGTGCTTTGGACTGGGACCGAGGGGTTTGGAGAGGGGACGGGGGCGGGGGCATGAGGCTGGGGCATGGGAGGTGAGGCTCCGGCTGTGGGTGCAGGATGGTGCTCTGGGCTGGGATTGAGTGGGATTGGCAGGAGGGAGATCAGGGCTAGGGCAGGAGGTCGGGGTGCAGGGGCTCAAGGGTGCAGGGTCCAGGCAGCACTCACCTCAAGCCGCTCCCGGAAGCAGCCAGCATGTCCCCCCACAGGCTCCTTTGCGAAGGCGCAGCTACGTGGCTTTGCATACTGCCCCATCTGCAGAGGCCACGCCCACAGCTCCCATTGGCTGCAGTTCCCGGCCAATGGGAGCTGTGGGGCGGCACTTGGGCAGGGGCAGCATGCTGAGTCCCCAGATGCCTCTACATGTAGAAGCCGGAGGGGGGACATGCTGGCTGCTTCCCAGAAGCCATGCACTGCGGCAACTATCAGGGAGCCTGCCTGCCCCGAGGCACAGCACTGCCAACCGGACAGCCACCGGCCCGTCAGTGGTGCTGCCTGGAGCTGCCAGGATCCCTTTTCAACTGGATGTTCCAGTCCAAATCCAGACACCCAATCACCCTGGCTGGAGAGGGGTTTAGGGCTAGAACAGACGGCTGCTCCTCCGTGCGCAGGTCAGGGCAGAGGGTGGGACTGGGCGCAGCATGTTAATTAATGTTTAAAATGTGAACCGGTTCATCACGAGGTTTAACCGGTTAACTCTGGAGCGGCGTCTACCCCACCCGTGGTGCAGCGGGTCAGGGGCCAGCCAGCTAGGCTGGTTAACCAGTTACTTGCTAAGCAGGCGGATAAGCTGCCTGCTTCCCAGTTAACCACTTACATCCCTAGGCTGAGCTCCCCTCCAGTGTCACTGCGGGTGGTGGAGATAAACCCCAGTGACCAAGGGGAGACTGCAGCTGAGCACCGAAAGAGTGCTGAGAGGACTGCTGAAGGGGACAACAGAAAAGGGCAGCCGAGCCCTGAAGCAGGGATGGGCTCTTGGATCAGTAACCTCCCTCCTGGTGGGATCAATTCAGTGACTAAGAATCAGGCCCCTAACTCTGTGCACTAGATAATTCGTTGTTTGTATACAACAGCCCGTCCTCTGTGGTATAATAACTGAACCCCTGTATTCCTGGCAGCGATGGAGGGTGCTTATCCGACTCCATGCTCGGGTTCCCAACACCACCTTGTGCTGCATGCTGGGCTTGTTTAGGTCTCTCGTCCGAGTGACCGAGTCTTGCGTAACTTGTGGAAGCGGGGGAACTGCAGGACCCGGGGGTGCCCCCACGACTCTCCCCGAGCTTCGTATTCTCCGCGTTTCCTCATGGTTGATGGCTGGCTGGCTGCAGGGGGACAGCTCAGGCACAATGGTGGCTGGTAGCCCTAGACATGTGGAAGCCCATGGACATGTTCATACGATAAGAAACAGCATGAGTTCCGGCTGGGCTAACAGACTGTGTAATCAGTCTCCAACAGCAAAGGGTCTTCTGCCTTAAAGCCTTCCTTTATTTCCATACACAGCAGCACTGCTTGGCCTGCTTATCCAGTTAATACATTCATCAGGGGGCCTACAAGATGCCTCATTAATTCCTTTACAAATTGATCACCATATTGATGGTACATTTCAAAGTGCCAGGACAGGGCTAAAAGGAGGGAATGCTATCTTGGCTACGTCCCTAAGAGCGAAAACTATTCAAACAGCCCCGGCTGTGCAAGCAGGAAGCCATCTGGCAACTAGAGAATTGAACTTTCCAATGATTAAATATACTCTGCCCCCAGCAGCGCGTCAGGGTAACCATAATGGGATAAGCGTGAGGGGGAGATCTAGAGCCCTAGTCCCCTTCTCGGTAGCCGAGGGCTGAGGAGAGTCCTGCGATTGCACCCTTGGCTCCAAGGCATGGAGCTGGGACTGAACACACAGGGGAGCCAGCAACTCTCCCCAGTTCTTCCAGTTCCCTTTTTATAAACAAAAAACCATCAGGCTTCCGCAGAGTCACTCGGCTGAAGATTTACAACAGCTCCACCTGCTTTGGAAGGGGAGCCTGAGGCACACAGATCAGTGGCCTGACAAGGTGTGTGCTTAGATAAATCGAGTTGGATCCCGGAGCTCTGCTGCCCAGACTCGATTCTGTAACATCCTGAAAATACGGCGAGAAGTCCTGTGGCACCTTATAGACTAACTGAAGTGTAGGAGCATAAGCTTTCGTGGGCAAAGACCCACTTCATCAGATGCATGTAGTGGAAATTTCCAGAGGCAAGTGACGAAGTGGGTCTTTGCCCACGAAAGCTTATGCTCCATCACTTCGGTTAGTCTATAAGGTGCCACAGGACTCCTCGCCGCTTTTGCAGATTCAGACTAACACGGCGACCCCTCTGATACTTGACATCCTCAAAATAGCAGACACTCCCTATGTCACTCAGCAGCAGGGCGGGACTACTTTTGCAGTGGTTACGGTGATGAAAGACTACCAGGGTCTTAAAAGACGGTACCAAAGCAGGAACGGCACGGCCTCTCAGCGCTTCGGGCCACCACCAAGTCGTGAAACTTCCTCAGCAGCCTTCTCCTGGCCACGCTAGCCCCCCATCATACCAGGAGGGGGAAGCCAGATTGGGGGAGGGGCACTTGATGACTGTGTAGCCTATTTCTGGTCCCTCGTAGCCACACTGAGCAGAGTTCCTCTGGGCGGCATCCACTGACTCCCTAGATGCTTTTGACGGGCAGCGAGCACGGTTTGGGGTCCCCCTCTGGATCACTCATTATTACCCTTTGGCCCCCATTCCAGCCCATTTTTCCATCTGTTCTTCCCCTGGCTAAGGGGAAGGGTTAAGGGCAGGGCTGCTAGCGATAGTTGGGCTTGTTATAAATCACCACTTCAGTGCTAGGACAAAGTCATAAGAACGGCCAGTCTGGGTCAGACCAAAGGTCCATCTAGCCCAGTGTCCTGTCTGCCGACAGTGGCCAATGCCAGATGCCCCAGAGGGAAGGAACACAACAGGGAAACCTCACGTGATCCCCCCCATCACCCATTTCCAGACAAACAGAGGCTAGAGACACCATCCCAACCCATCCTGGATAACAGCCATTGATGGACCTAACTTCCATGAATCTCTACCAACACCAGCCAAGAAGATGCAAGAGTCTCTCTTGGGTACCTCATTCCTGATGTCCCACCACATGATGATTGAAAGAAGGTTTTTCAGAAGCCTGCAGACTGTGTGATCAACAGAGCCCTGCAAAATCCACGGATATCCGCGCGGGTGGATGTGGATAGCTGTGGCTCATTTTTGCCTGTATAGATGTGGGTGTGGAAACAATATTTTGTATCCATGCAGGGCTGTAGGGATCAAGAGACTAGGGTGGCCGACTGGGCTTCTGGAGGTGCTGGGTTTGAGTCTTGACTCTGCCACCGACACGTTGTGTGAGCTTGGCCAAGTCTCTCATGCTCTGTCTGCAGAGGGGTTAATGACAGTGACTTACCTCCCAAGAGAGCCACAAGGATCAGCTGCCAAAGTGCTTTGAGATCCTCAAAGGGAAGACACTCTTAAGCAACGTCTATACTCCTGTGACATGCAGAGTACCTAGACTGCGTGGTACAGATACCAACGGCGGGCAGACAGCAAGGCATGAGCAAAGCCACACAGAACCTTAGCAGGCATACTCTACACGGCTCTCTCTATCCACTACCAGTGCGTCCATGGTCTATGCTGATATGGTTAGCAATCCAGTGTCTGGTTGCCTTTCCCTGCTGCAGCAAAAGGCTCTGGCAGGAGAAGACAGCGGGGAAAGGCTCAGCATACCTTACACGCTACTGCATGTGTAGGCCAAGCCTTAACGACAAGCAGAGAATTGTTATTCGGGAAATCAGATCAGGTGGGGGTTCTTCTGTGGCCCATCTCACCCTCTTGCTCCCCACTTCAAAAGTCAGGAACTCACTGGTTCTAGTGATGGCAAGTCCTTCCACATTCCTAGCTGGAGGGGGAGAGGGGCGATCAATTTATATCAGACACCCAGGGTGCCTTTCTATTGGACAAAGCCCATGCACAAAGAGGGGTTCTCAGACTGACTGGAAACTGGAAAGGGCAGATTCCAAAAGCAAGACTGGGGTTTAGAAAAAAGCCAAGACCTGGGGGAATCTGAAAGCTAAGGAGGAGTCAGCAGGATCACGACTTAATATTTGTAAAGTGCTCTTAAGATATAAAATACTGCGTTAGTGCTAAGCTCGTGTTAGGCTATGTCTACACTGCAGCACTAATTCAGGATACCTCCAGTATGCCGAAATAACTTTTGAGCACACCTGTTCTTTGGAAATGTAACGGGCTCGCTCTTCCGACGTCCTGTGAGAGTGAGGGGTGTTTCAGAATAGCTATTTATTTCAAATAAGTGCTGTGTAGACAGCACCGCATTTCGAAATAAGCTATTTCGAAATTGACTCGAAATAAGATATGCAATGTGCATAGCTCAAACTGTGTAGTTTATTTCGAGCGACAGGTGCAGTGTAGATGCACCCTCAGAGTCCTAACGTAATAGACATGCAACTGTACATCACACTCCCCTGAAAATAGAGATTCATAAAGTTTAAGGCCAGAAGGGCCCATTAAATAATTTAACCTGACTTTTTGTAGCTCACATACATGCCCGTACATATACAAATCACACATCTACATCATCTATTCAAACACTCACAATCATAGACTCCCAGTGCCAGTATTACCAACCTCAAAATGTTTAAAAATCATGGGTTAAGCCCCCAAAATCATGAGACTGTCTTTAAAAAATCATGAGATTTTAAAAACAGACGCTGGATTCTTTTTAATTGCCTTCTGGATTTCGGAGGTCGTATTTTCAAGTTTTTGTTTGCAACCAGACAGACTAGAAATATACCTTAAAAAAAAAGAAAAGAAAAAGACAGCCAAGATTCCCATGTAATCCCATTACTGCATTGTCTGGAGCCCTACTAACAAATATCAAATATCATGATACAATCACGAGAGCAGGCTACAGTGCAGTACACACTTACATCACTACACTCTCATCCCGTATATAATCATAGTCATTCATTTAAGTCTCACAAACATCAATTTACACCTACACCAAAAATACGCTGCCAGCCTATATATATCCCAGAGCAATTACACCCAAACACACATACAAACACCCAGGCTGTACATAAGTATACTTCCATATAACCACACATATCCTATGTATACCTTCCTCCCACACACAACATATGATCTCAGGAAGGGTTAGAAAATTAGGTGACATGGGGAGCAAGCTAATGAACACTGAACTAAATCATCTTGTTAGTCTTTAAAGTGCTACATAGTCCTGTATTTTGTTTCAGCTACACCAGACTAACATGGCTACATTTCTATCACTGAACTAAAGTAGAGCCTCTATAGAAACACAGCATGGAATCTATTTTGGCACGAACACTTAGGAGTTTTCTGTATAAATTCTACAGGTACCGACAAGTGCAGAGGCCTTTATCTCTGCACTAGTGCTAATAGTCTTATTCCACCACCCTCTATTCAGAAGGATTCTAATGATCTTTAGAAACTTTATATTTTGGAATTAGTTCACCCCACAGAGGAAGGGAGCCACCTCTGGGATGTAACAGCTATTTGCCAGCTTTCAGAGCGACCTCAACGGTCTGGGACAAGAAGCAGAGACCACCACTCCACTGAGACAAGAGCAACATTGGGGTGTGATACAGATTAATCCACCGAGATTAATGTTGGTAAAATAAATCCCAGAAGAGACAGTCTCTAAGGCCTTTGGGCACCACGATGAAGGTAATGAGGATTACAGCCTTACCCCGATTATTACAGAATAGAGAGCTCTACAGACACACCGGATACCAGATCTTTAGGAGAGGCAAACTAGAATACATAGAGTTCCTCAAGTGGGGAGATAAAATTGTGGGCTGAAATAAAATGCATAATAAGCGTTTTCATTTTCCAAGGGTTTATGAACTACTGGCATTCCAACCTGATTCTTATCAACATCCAAAATCCAGTGAAACCTTATGGTAACAATCAACTTCCAAGATTTTTAGGGAGGCTGAGAAGTCTAGTGGTCTGAGCAAAGCTCTGGTTTCCAGGCACTTCTGGGTTTTGTTCCAAGCTCTGCTAGAGGCTTTCTGGGTAGGGTTGCCAGGTGTCCGGTATTCAACCAGACAGTCAGTTTTTTGCGCCCTCTGTCCAGTAAATTTTTTTAGAAAATACCGGACATGTGCAATGTCCGGTATTTCAACGGAAGCCTGGCAAGAGCGGGGGGAGTGGCTGGGGAGGCGGGGCCGTGATCGGCGCAGGGAGCCCTCAGCTCAGCCGGTTGGGTGCGGAAACCTGGTGGGGATAGAGGCGGGGGCAGTGGCTGGGGAGGCGGGGCCGCGATTGGCACTGGGAGGTTCATGTAATCAAAATATATGATATAAACTGTTGATTGTTTATAATAAAGTTCCCATTCAGTGTTAAGCATAGTTGTGGTGGTTTTTTTTTTTTTTGCTTGACACATTTTTAGCACATGTGTTCGGTATTTTTTGGGAAACCATCTGGCAACCCTTCTGGGTGACTTTGGCTCATATTTTCAAAGTTATCCACTCATTTTGAAAAAGCGACGAGGAGTCCTGTGGCACCTTATAGACTAACCGAAGTGTTGGAACATAAGCTTTCGTGGGCAAAGCATCTGATGAAGTGGGTCTTTGCCCACGAAAGCTTATGCTCCAACACTTCGGTTAGTCTATAAGGTGCCACAGGACTCCTCGCCGCTTTTGCAGATTCAGGCTAGCACGGCTACTGCTCTGATACTTGACACTAATTTTGAGACACGTTAGGCGTGGTTTATGGAGGAGTAGCCTACATGCAGTTAATATAACAGAAAAATAGAAGAATGGCCAGACTGGTCCACCAAAGGCCCATCTAGCCCAGTGTCCTGTCTTCTGACAGTGGCCTATGCCAAGTGTCCCAGAGGGAATGAACAAAACAGGGAATCATCAAGTGATCCACCCCATTGTCCACTTCCACCTTCTGGCAAACAGAGACTGGCAGTTCCTGTTGACTTGATTTGGGATTGTAGGTTTTCAGCACCTTGAAAGTGAGACCCTCCAGGGAAGGGATGGGGGAGGGAGACCCTGGCTCCTTTGAAGTCAAGAGCAAAACTCCCATTAACTTCCATGAGCCAGAACTTTGCACCACAAGTCTCAAGTTGGGAATGCAAAATTACTGGACACTTTGGGAAGTTGAGGCCTACGTCTTTCCGTACTGCTTCGCCATTAATGAACTTGGGTATGACTTACAGATCTCCTATGGCTGGCTTATGGATGGATTAATTAGTGTGTGCACAGCACTTTGAAACACAGCACTGTTGATCTGTTAAGTGCGGCATAATTTTGCAAACAGCCAATTGATCAACTCTCTGCACTGAAAAATCACCATAAAAAGGCATCCCTAGGACAAATTCTATCCATTTCCAAGCAGAAAGATGTTTTTCTGTGTACTGCCCTGGGATCTGAGGCTACGTCTAGACTGAAAGCCTCTTTCGGAACCGGCGTTTTCGAAAGATATTTTGGAAAAAGCCTCTTTTGAAAAAGAGCATCTAGAGTAGACTACAACCAGTACTTTCGAAAAAGCAAGCTGCTTTTTTGAGAGAGAGCACCCAGGCAGTCTGGATGCTCTCTTTCGAAAACGCACAGTTTGCATTACATAGCGCCTTTTTTTGAAAGAGCACTTTTGCAAAAAGGCGTTTTTTCTCGTAAAACGGTCGAAAAAACTGCCACGTTCTTTCGATTTACTTTCGAAAGAACACAGCAGCAGTCTAGACGCAGGGGACGTTTTTTCGAAAAAATCCTGTAGTCTGGACACACCCTGAGAGTCAAGCTGGGATCTTTTTGGCAGTGATAATGACTCTCCAGGTTAAGTTTTGTCCTGACACCTGTGCAATTCCATTGTTTTCAAATTAGGGATGTGAATGGTTAACTGGTGAGGGCTGGAATAGCTCATGGGTAGGGGGCTGCTCCAGCTCCACGGAGCCCACTGCAAGCAGGGATGCTCCAGCCAGGCCAGAGCAGCCTTTGTCCACGGCAGGCCTGACCTGGGCATTCTTTAGGCAGGGGCACTCCAGCCAGCTGTCTGTGGCACGGGGGCGGTGGGGGGGGGGGGGGGGAGGGACAATGCCCTGCAGCCCAGCTGGGCTGGAATGGCTCCCCGCCATGCCTCCCTTTAATTGGTTAACCAGTTAAACATAATGCTGAACGGTTAACCAATTAAACGGGATTTTACATCCCTATTTCAAATTATGTCTTCGGTTCTATCCATGCAACCTCACTGAGAGCAACACGGTCATAAAGGCCTAATTAAAGGCAGGAAACAAAAGCAGTGAAGATACACAGGTGACCCTGCAACTGGAACTTAACCGATGCTGCGGCTGGTGCGCCCTCTCCCAGAGCTGTGTTGTACCTGCCGGGGCGATACACGTAACAGCAGTAAACACTTATTGTTGTCACTGACGTGTCTGGCTCTGACTCTGAAATGCCCAGGAGGAGCAGAGATCGGTCTTCCACAGCCACTCCACAGAGGATAACTGTACTTTAAGGAGACTCCGTACCCAGTGGGGCCTTCCGTGTGGAGTGTCAGTGTTATCGCCATGACCATGGGAAGTGACTGTCTAGGAAGGAGTCCTGCAGAAAGGGATCTAGGGGTCAGAGTGGACCACAAGCTAAATATGAGGCAATAGTGGGACACTGTTGCAAAAAAAGCAAACATGATTCAGGGACTTCAGGGGGTAGCCGAGTTAGTCTGTTACAGAAAAAAACAACAAATGGTCTGGTAGCACTTTATAGACTAGCAAAACATGTAGTTATCTGTTCAGAAGTCATCTGAAGAAGTGGGCTGTGCCCACGAAAGCTCATGATACAATCTACATGTTTTGTTAGTCTGTAAAGTTCTACCAGACCACTTGTTGTATGATTCAGGGAGGCATTCACAGGAGTGTTACAAGCAAGACAGAAGAAGTCATTCTTCCGCTTTACACTGATTAAGCCTTAATTGGAGTATTGTGTCCAGTTCTTGGCACCACATATCAAGAAAGATGTGGAGAAATTGGAGAAGGTCCCGAGAAGAGCAACCAAGACCTATGAGGGAAGACTGAAAGAACTGGGCTTTAGTTTAGAAAAGAGAAGACTGAGAGGGAACATTATAGCAGTTTTTAAGTATCTAAAAGGGTGTCACAAGGAGGATGGAGAAAAATTATTCTCCTTGGCCTCTGAGGACAGAACAAGAAGCAATGGGCTTAAACGGCAGCAAGGGAGGCTTAGGTTGGACATTAGGAAAAACTTTCTGCCTGTCACGGTGGTTAAACACTGGAATAAGTTGCCTGGGGAGGTTGTGGAATCTCCATCTCTGGAGATATTTAAAAGCAGGTTGGACAGACACCTGTCAGGGATGATCTACACAGTGCCTGGTCCTGCCGTGAGGGTACAGGACTGGACTCGAAGACCTTTTGAGATCCCTTCCAGTTCTAGGATTCTATGATTCTACCATGTGTGAATTTCCTGTGTGAAATCATGGCTGCAACCATGTCTCAAAAATAAGGGATGGGATCGGCCATTTCCAGCAGCACAAAGAGAAAGTCCCTGCCTGTGATGAATTAGACCCTGAGTAGGCCGTACTCAGGAGGCAGATGAACAAATATTTACTGAATTCTGCACGAGGTCTGAGCCACAGAGTCCCCCTTCGTAGCAACACACACTCTGAGCGTGAATCCCCCCGTGCTGAGCCGAGAGCATGGCCCCCATGGGATAAGATGAGAGGGAAGCAGAGTGGAAGGGACTAGAAAGCAGAAGAAAAGGGGGGGGGGGTTAAAGCACAGGGAAGGGCATCCGTGGAGCGAGGCAGGAAAACCCCACCAATTCCTCCGTCAACTCCATTATCTCCAGTGGAATTACAGCAGGAAGGGCTGTGACGCTAAGGGCAATCAGAGAGGAAGAGATAACAGCGAGGCAGGCGGGGAGAGTACGGAGCTGCCAGGGAAAGGATGGGGATTGGGGTGGCTGAGCGTGAGGAGAGAGACAACAGAGGGATAGTTGCTGGGAACATACTGAAAAATAACAGAGAGGCAGGTGAGAAGAGGAGCTCACCCCCTTCCCTCTGCCGTCTGCTCAGCCACAGTGTGTTAGCCAGGGCGGGCTGGGTCACTGCGTGAGTGGACCTCCGCCAAGGAGAAAGCGCAGGCCGCTGCGTAGGTGGCGCTCTGCCCCAGCACAGCCCGCATGCCCCAGGGCGATGCTGCTGGCGGTGCCCTCGCCAGGGTGCCGTGCAAACAAAGGTCACCATCGTTTGCGATGACTGAAGATCTCCTGGTGCTTTGTGTCAGGGAAAGAGGGTGAGTGGAGGCGTCCCGGCCACCTCACCACTCAAGTACCTGCATGCTCCTGACCCACTCCCCTGCACTCACAGGCTGTGCTCTTCCTCCCTGACTGATGCAGCAAGCCATGAGACAGATGCCACATTGGGCTCCAGGGTTCTCAGTGGCGAGACAGGATCGCTGCGGGCACCATCCATACGGGTGCTCTATCCAATCAGTGACCTGCCACCCTCCCAGAAATGAATGAAATAGAACCCGTAAACTGCACTTCTCAAAGCTTAGCAACCCGCACAACGGCTATGCAGCACTTTAAAGACTAACAAGATGGTTTATTAGGTGATGAGCTTTCGTGGGCCAGACCCACTTCCGCAGATCAAATTCTGGAAGAGAATTGGCACGACCATATACACCATAAACCATCTGGTTCGTCTTTAAAGTGCTGCATCGTCCTGTCTTTTGTTTCAGCAAGACCAGACTAACACGGCTGCATCTCGATTACTACTCACAACGGTTGGCATCCCCATTTTACAGCCTCAGAGGGAGAGACGTGCCCAGCTCCATGCAGCAAATCACTGGCACAGCCCAGCCAAGATTCGAATAGGGGAGTTCCTAGGTGCTCAATCCACTAGGCCATGCTGCCTCCCTACACAGATTTACAACCCAGTGCATTCAGCTCGGATTTTCCTGGTGTCTTGGACTGAGCTGCACCCAGCCAAGCTCCCCGTCTGGTAACCTCTCTTCAGAGACAGACATTTTCTTGGTTCACGCCATGCGGAATTTACTCACTGTCTCCTTCCACTTTCTCAGGCGTCCGGCTCCAGATGATCTGTCTGGTCTCCAGCTTCACCTGAAACGTCCTCCTCTCTGGCCTCTGGGACTTTTTTTGGTAGAATAGGGTCAGTACGGTCCCAATTTCCAAACCCCTGAGGATCCTCCCCATGTCCCCAATCTCCATCCTGGAGTCCTCCAAAAAGCCATTGACACCATTCAGCCTGGACACTGACATCTTTATTGCCTGGCCATCGCCTGACGGAATCACAGAGCGGGATCCGTGTCATGCAGGAAAGGAAGGAGTCTCTGGGAAATGAAGTCAAGACCCTTGGAAACAAAATCTACCCTCTTATGTTCAATTGCTCTCCCCCAAACCTCCGGAGACAAGGGCTTCCTTTGCTGCAGTAGCTACCAGTGCTGGCTTCCACTCTGATGCACCACAGATGCTGCAAAGATCCAGGACTCTCCTCAGAGCTGGGGAAAGAGGAAGGGGGTGGGATCGAAGGATCCTGCAACCTTCCCTTTCTGCAACCCAGGAAGAGGGTTAAATCCAGCACAATACGGCTTCCCTGCTCTACTACAGCAGCTGCCGCAAGCAGTGAACGCTCAGGCAGGCAGGTTTAGAGGCTGCTTTTCAAAACAAAAGCTATAAAAAAAATCATCCAAGCAGGCAGGTCCAGGAGGCTGAATGTACAGCAGCACCTTTACACACACAAGATCCATACAATCCAGCTGGTGCTGATGGAGCTGCGGGGGGGCATGGCGGAGGAGCCCCGGGTAGAGTGCTGCCAGGCTGCGGATCACTGTCAGCTGTGGAAGAGAGGGAGGAAAGAAGCACAGATGGTGCAAAGTAAAAAAGCTGTGCAGCCAGCTCCAGAGAATGCCCCTTCAGCCAGCAAAAAGCAGCCTCCTCCTAACTGGGGATGGAAAGGGCTGGGGGGGGGGGACGACAGGCAATCTCCCAGTGGCTTTTCCTGCAGCTCCTGGGGAGGAATGAAGAGGGGTTGGTTCAGTAGGTTTCTGGCAGGGAATCTGGAGGATGTGGGGTTTCCCCTGTTCAAGTTCTCCCCTCCTGCTGCAGATCCGGGCGAGGGAGTAGTGGTGTGACTTCCCGGGGGCTGCTGCTCCTGCTTCTGCCTGAGGATCCAGCTGACAAGGGGGGGGGGGGCTCTCCTCCCCCTTTTCTCTCTCTCCTTCTCTCTGCTGATTAATTTCAGGCTGGTGAAATGGACGCCCAGAGGAAACTGCAATCACACATGGCCGGAAAGAGATCAGAAAGGAATTTTAAAAAAAAAATTGCAGGATCTTGGAGAAAGAAAAATAGGAGGAGAGGAAGAAAAGATGGTGGAGGGTGACATCTAGAGGAGAGAGGCCTGCTTGCCTCTGGAGGGACGAGGGAAGGGCAGGCTGAGAAGCAGCTGGGACATGCTGCTGTCCGCATGGTTCTTACATCTGGAGGGGATGGAGCACAGACAGTGACTTTTGGTTTTGCCAGTGGGTTCACTGAAGAGGTGTAGGGGTGTGTGGGGGGGGGGGCGGGGAGGGCTTTGCTACTTTGCGGGGGAGGCAATTTTCAGCATATTTATACACTTCTTTCATATTCTAGTTATCAAATATGTGACTATCATGGGGGGCTTAATTTAATCAAGACTAAATCAGTCATGCACGATAGAATTACATTAGCATGAATTACAGGATTGGAATCACTGGACTCACCTACAAGCCGCCTTCACTAACGTCACAGCTTACCTCTCACTGGAGCGCTCTGGAGGAATCTGTCCGCGATCTTATTTCCATCCAGCTCCCTGGTATGGGACAGCTCCATTGGTCAGTCCTGTCTGTCCCACTGGGTTAAGGTTTCTGATGCTGGAGAATGAGCACTCCATGAGCAGCCTAGTAGGTAGAAGACAGGGAGGGCTGGGGGACTTGCACAGGGACTTATTGGTGGGTCCTTCTGGGCTCACGTGCAGAGGAGAAGGGGGCTGGCCTTTCAGGTAAAAGGCAGGGAGGGCTGGGTGGACTTGCATAGGGAAGGTAGGTGGCCTCCTCAGGCTGGCCCCATGCACTGGTCCTGTTTCCCCTTTGGGAAAAGATGATCACGCTAATACTAGTCTAATCATTCTGCCTTGTGGTTTCATGGTGCCCCGTATGTGTGGTCCTGCTGCCGCCTGGTGCCATTGCAAAATGTCGGTTTAAGGCAAAGTTACTTCCAGGGGACATCTTAAATAATCCTCCTTCCAACCTCCTCATGAAGCCTGAGCACACCCCATTGGTTTTCCATCAGTGCTGAGCCCCGGAGCAGACAGGGAGTCGGCCCCTATGGGATGGAGGAGGAAGTCCGGGGGCGTCATAGTGGGAACCTGGTGGACTTCAACTACAAGGCCGCAATGGACAGCAACACGGTTTGCACTGGTGGTTGCGTGGAAAACACAGGCTGTGTCTTCCAGCGCAGTGGGCTGTGTTACGCATGGTGGAGTGAGATTCGTTCAGGGCCAGCCTGCGTAGAAGCATCTTCTGATTTCAATCTAAGGGAAGCAATACAGGCAGTCCCCGACTTACGCGGATCCGATTTATGTCGGATCCGCACTTACGAACGGGGCTTTTCTCGCCCCGGAGCTCACGGGCGGCGGGTCGCCACCCGTGTCCTCCAGGGTGAGAAAAGCTTCTCCCGGTCTCCCTGGTCTGCTGGGGGGGTCCAGCAAAGCCGCTGGACCCCCCCAGCAGACCAGGGACACCCGAGCAAAGCCGCCGCCTGGGCGGCTTTGCTCCCGGGCAAACGAGCAAAGCCGCCCAGGCGGCGGCTTTGCTCTGGTGTCCCTGGTCTGCTGGGGGGGTCCAGCGGCTTTGCTGGACCCCCCCAGCAGACCAGGGGGACAGGAGCAAAGCCGCGGAGCACGCCCGCAGCGGGACAGCCCGGGCGCGTCTGGGTTGTCCCGCTGCGGGCGTGCTCCAAGGCTTTGCTCCCCGTCTCCCTGCAGACCAGGGAGATGGAGAGCAAAGCCTTGGAGGACGCCCGCAGGGGGACAGCCCAAGCGCGCCCAGGCTGTCCCTTTGCGGGCGTGCTCAGCGGCTTTGCTCCTGTCCCCCTGGTCTGCTGGGGGGGGGTGCAGCTAGTGCCCCCCCCCCCCAGGCAGACCAGGCTTTTCTTGCCTACCCCTGGGGTAGAGCAGCTGGGGGCTGCCGGGTTGGTCCCGCAGCACCGCTCCGGACCAACCTGGCAGCACCCCAGCTGCTCTGCCCCAGACGTCCTGATTCAGCCGCTGCTGGTCAGTTTCAGCAGCAGCTGAATCAGGACGCCTGGGGCAGAGCAGCTGGGGTGCTGCTGGGTTGCTCCAGTAGCGCCAAGGAGCGGCGCTACTGGAGCAACCCAGCAGCACCCCAGCTGCTCTGCCCCAGGCGTCCCCAAGTCAGCCGCTGCTGAAACTGACCAGCGCTGACTACAGGAAGCCCGAGGCAGAGTTGCTCTGCCCCAGGCTTCCTGGAATCAGTGCTGACCAGTTTTAGCAGCAGCTGACTTGGGGACGCCTGGGTTTCTTAAGTTGAATCTGTATGTAAGTCAGAACTGGCATCCAGATTCAGCCGCGGTTGAAACTGATCAGTTTCAGCAGCGGCTGACGCCAGTTCTGACTTACAAACAGATTCAACTTAAGAACAAACCTATAGTCCCTATCTTGTACGTAACCCGGGGACTGCCTGTAGTAGAACGGAGGCTACATGGAGCAGCATGGCTGTGGGAGGGGGTGAGAGCCTGGGACGGACTGGCCTCCAGTGAGGAGGAGTCCTGGGACCAGACTTATCATCCTGGAAGAGGCTGCCAGGTGTTGCCCTTGCAGGTAACTTTTCCCACCAATGAGACAAGCCCTGACTCCCCTCAGCTGCCCACACCGAGAGCAGCCGTGGTGGGAAGGTGCAGCAGGAGATTCTCCCCCACAACCTCTCAGAGCAGGAAGGGGCCAGAGGAAGGTTGGGGGGGGGGGGCTGAGGTGGAAGGAGATGAATGGGACACAGAGGAGAACAAGGTGTTGGCTGGCGTGGGGGGGGGGGGGGAGTTGGGGGAAGAGAGAGTCTGAGAAAGCTGGTGGGAGTGACTCTGGAAGATAGTGCTGGAAAGTGACACAGCCCTGAGAAATCTCCGCCATTTTCTCTCTCTCTCACACACACACACAGAGGTAGTGAGGAGGAGAGGCACCATTGGCAGCATGCACCACTGCCTGATTCTCCATGGGAAATCCTGCAGCCCCAGATACAATACACATCAGGGCTTGCCAAGATAAAATGGTAGAACTCCGGGCTTTAACGATTATTGGTTCTTTAATGACCTGAACGATCAGAGTCACAATTTTACATTGCAGCCAAAAGATGGCGATTCCTGGAGCAAAACATTCCCTGGGAGATGTTCGTGCGATATCGATTCACCACAAGGATTTCCATCTACTTCACTTCTCTTCACAGCACCTTGTGTTTTCCGGAGTGATCCCTCCTCTATGTTAAATGCTGACCAGATTTTTCCTGATTAATGGTGCCTGGCCACACGGGGACGTGAGGGAGAAAGCAGAAAGACGCTGATTTAAGTGATAGTTACATACCACAGTCAATGTTCCCTCTAATCATTCTTTTTTCATCCATGTGTAGAATGGTCAAAATATAGTTCAGATTCACACGGGTAGTCAATCCTTAAGTATAGAAAACAAAAGGTTTATGAATATAAAAAACTGAAAGAGTTTGTAGATCAGGATGATATTAGTGTGCCTGTCGGTAATAAATATCTCTGGTTCATCCAAAAGATTGGAATCCAAACTCTAGCTTAGTTGTGGAGTCTGTTGGAGTTGTTCCATGAATTTTTCAGTTATTACTTGGGGATTTCTGTCCAATGGCTCACACTTCCCCTGTTAAAGGTTAGCAGGTCCCAGATGGCAGAATCATGCCCGCTGTTTTTCTTTTATAGCTGAAACAGGATGTCAAGTGTTGTGAGCACAGCATGTGTCGAAAGATTTCTCATTGTTGAGCCCACAATGATCCACCCTTTGAAGTTCACATTCTGTTTCCTCCAGACCTGTGCGCACAGCTAAAACCCTGAAGTGTGGGGAAATCGGCCTGTTGGCTTATCTTCATCAGCTGCACTTACATGCTGGAAAGAGGGTGAGGTGCTGCAAAAGATGTGTGATGCAAACATCATCACTTTGTATAAAAATAAAGGTGAAAGGGGTGATGACAACAATTACAGGGATGTCTTGCTACTAAGCGTAGCAGGAAAAGCTTTCTCAGAAGTCAGGTTAGTGGGCCTACAACCGCTGGCAAAGCATGGCTACCTTGAATCACAGGGTGGATGTGTGACGGCACATCGGGGAGCTCCCCCAACCCTACACCCCCGTCCGCAGCTAGATGTGACTCTCCACCAGCCAGTAGAGTAAAAATGGGTTTATTACTTCTCCAAGATACAGCACAGCATAGGCTCGATGTAGGCATAGGCTAGGCCGACAGCCCTAGTTCCCTTGGGGGGAAGGGGTTCACAGGCCCCTGAACCTCCTATACTGGTTTTAATCTGCTTCCTCCATGCTTCCCCACTCTCAGCCTGCCCCTTCTCCAAACCACAGAACAGTCATCCCCCCAGGTAGCCACACCCCTTCCTTTGTTCAAACTCCTTTCCCTGGCCAGGTGAGACGTTGCTAGTCATGATCTATGTGCCTGCCCTCAGGAACCACCCTACTCTGGGCAGTGCTTGCAGATACAGGCCAGTAGGGGTCACCCACAGCACAACACAGCAACCAGTGAATGTCCAACCAGAGTGGACCCATGGCCACAAGAGTGTACAGACCCCCCCCCCCCACACACACACTGCATCACACGATGGAAGATCAACTACAGACATGATATTTTTTCTGCGTCAACGGCACAAAAAATGCAGAGAGCAAAACCAACCATTGTATATCATCTTATTGGAGCTAACCAAAGCGTTCGACACAGTAAGCAGAGCAGGTCTGTATGCAAAACTAGAAAAGATAGGATTCCCACCAATCCTGCAAAGTCTTATGTGTTCATTCCACAACAGCATGAGAGCAACTCTCCAGTTTAAAAGGTCCACTTTGGATAGCCTTGAGATGAAAAGCAGAGTGAAGCAAGGATGTGGTTTTGCCCCTACAATGCTAGGAATCGTCTTCTCGGTACTCTTGAACTGTGCATTTAGGGACATGAAAGATGGAGGGTGTCTCCACAAAAGATCAGATGGGAAATACTTCCACCCGTCCTGACTTAACTCAAAGTCCAAAGTCAAAAAGGTGTTAATCAGAGAATTTCTATTTGCTGCTGCTGCTGCCCTCATAGCCCACGATGAAGATCTGCGACAAGAACTCATAGGCTGCCTTTCAGATGCATGGCAAGCATTTGCTCTTACCATCAACATCAAGAAAATAGCAGTATTGGGACCGGGGGTTCCACAAGATCCTTCAATGACCTTCAATAGTCCCAAAGTTCTGCTATATAGGTTCTACAGTAACCACGAACCTCTCACTGGTTGAAGAACTAAATGTCCACATTGGAAAGGCTGCCACCTCCTTTAGCTGAAACAAAAGATAGGACTATGCAGCATTTTAAAGACTAACGAGATGGTTTATTAGGTGATGAGCTTTCTTCTTAGTCTTTAAAGTGCTGCGTAGTCCTGTCTTTTGAATCAGCTAGACCAGACTAACACAGCTGCGTCTCTATCACCTCCTTTAGCTGGCTGACTAGCATGGAACACCTCAGAGTTTGCCATCAAGACCAAAAGGCTGGTGTACCAAGCTGGTGTCTCAGCACTCTTATGTGTGGTGGGGAAACATGGACAATTGATGCTTATCAGGAGAAAAGGTTAAACAGTTTCCACCTACGTTGTTCATGCTGCATGAAGTCGCCAACACAGAAGTTGTTCAATGGGCAAATTAACCAACTGTAACAGCCCTGCTCAAGCAAAGATGACTGGGCTGGCTGGGCCATCTGAGTAGGTTGGAAGATGGACACATGCCCACAGACATGCAATACAGAGGGAACAAGAACAACAGGATGTTCCAAACTTGGCTCTAAAGACACATGCAAGCGAGAGACGAAGGAATTTGGAACTGATCCTGACCAATGGGAAATCTTAGCAAGTGACTGTACCAAGCAGAGCCATCATTTCCCTCAGGGTCTCAAAGTCCATGACAGGAGCTGGCTCCTACAGCTCGAAAAGCACCCATAGGAAGCAAGCAGCTCCCAACCAAGATGCAGACATTTGCAATAACTGCCACAGAGGCTGCAAATCTCGGATTGGTCTAGTCCGGGGTGGCAAACCCATTTAACAAAGAGAGCCGGAACAGCGGCAGAAAAAATGGGAAGAGCCGCACCAGAATTGTCGAGCTTAAAAAAAAAAAAAAGGAGGGTACCCCTTTAAGAAACAAGCTTAGGCTTTTTGGCCATATCAGGCTCCCATCGACAGCAGCCAGCTTGGGTGCGATTTTGAATCGCCACCACGGTGAGCATAGGAAAGCCAGGGGCCGGGGGGCGTTTGAGAGGGGGGTGCAGGAGCAGCTTCACGAGCTGCACTTCTGGGGGAGAAGAGCCGCATGCAGCTCACGAGCCATGGGTAGGCCACCCCTGTCAGTCACATGAGACGCTGCAAACCCATTCCCACCGTCTCTTGCAGCTGTTATGCATGCGTGCACAGGCAATCCAGCTACACTGATTTACATAGGGCAATGGCTGGCCATGACCTGTTCCTTATAACAGGGATAGAGAAGCTGAAGATTGAATAGGCAACATTAGATTTATGCAGGACATACATGTCTTTACTTTTAAGATTAATTCAAGTTACAGGATGTAGACCGGGGGCAACATGGGGGGCACAAGGGTCATGTGCCCCTAACGCAGTGGGTGGAGAGGGACAGGCCCAGCACCTGCACTGGTCCCCATGCTTTGGCGGGCCCAGGGCAGCCTAGGGGAGTAGCCAAGGGCCTGGGGCCAGCAATAAGGACTGGTGCACCCCCACGCTCACCAGTGGCAGGAAGCAGAGTAACCCGGCCCCAGCCACTCTGCTCTCCTGACTCTCAGCCACGTTGCTTGTGGGAGGAGACTTGCGGGAAGGGGTGGGACTGTCCCAGCCACGGACACATGGGCAACGGGCGAAGCGGAGTGACCCACCTTGGCGCTGGGAGAACAGAGTGGGTTGGGGCCGGGTCACTCCACTTCCCACCACCACTGGTGAGTGTGGGGGGAAGGGGGATGTGGATCCCTGCCGCTGAAAAAAAACGGGTTCCAACTGAAGTAAAAAGTTTGGGAACCCCTGGTCTAGCCAGCTTTCGATCCATCTAATGAATATGCAAATATGCAAATGAATGTTATGTGTAAATGAAGCCCAAGTGTCATGGCAAAGAGTTTCATATACTGAAAATCAAAGGAAATTAGAAGCTTAAATTCCTTTGCAGATCTGATGTCTGCAGGGCCGACTTATCCATTAGGCACAGTGCCTAGGGCCCATGATACTTTTAGAGGCCCATGAAAATGTTTTAATTTCTTTTAAAATCGGAAGGAAAAAAATGAACTTTTAGGGTTGAAGAAAATGTTTTAATTTTTTTCTCACATCAGAAATAAATGAAACTTTTAAGGCCCACGAAAATCTATTACATTTTGCCTAAAACAGAAAAAAAATAAAATGTTGAAGTATTTAAAGTTATATCAAAAATAATTTTTATATATATTTTTTTATGGAGGAAGGGGCCCCGACGGCAAAAGTGCCTAGGGCCCACGAAAGTCATAATGCGGCTCTGGGTGGCTGGCTTTGGAGTTCAGACAACACCCTGCTTGAATTCTTCAGCCCTGGCTTGTTCCAAGTTTCACAATCACATTTTGTATTGTAGAGCAAACGGCTTGTAGGCTGAGAGTGTGAGCGAAAGAAAGTCATTGCCCAGCACAGGGCTTGAACCCATAAGCCTGAAATTAAGAGTCTCATGCTTTGCCATGTTTTTTATTTCACTTTTTTTGATTATATCCCTTTGGTATATACGGTTGTGCCAATTTTCTCCCACAATTTGATCTGCGGAAGTAGGTCTGGCCCACAAAAGCTTATCACCTCATCTGGTTAGTCTTTAAAGTGCTACATAGTCCTGTCTTTTGTTTCCGCTAGACCAGACTAATACGGCTACATCGCTATTACTATGCTCGGCCAACTGAGCTAGCCAGGCTATGCACAGCAGCCAAACTAATGACCAATCATAGGGTAGCAGGATCCAAGTGTTCTCAAGTGCCTGATTCAAGGCTCTGTCTTGCCCCCAATGGGGTGTTTTGGTCTCCGCGTCTTCCTGGCCTGGCCAGCGGCTTTGCCTGGTGGCACCCTCTGCAAGTGGGGATTCTCTCCCAGAGCTATGTGGGGAGCTCGGAGCGTCTTGCTGGGTGGGACAGGCTCTGAGCTTTGCCACTGGCCAGCGCGCTGCCCTCAGGGAGCAGACACAGTGCGGAGCCTCGTCCCCCCGGCCTCTGGCAGCCCAGGGTGTGCTGTGCCCTGGGGGAGGGGCTGGGCCTTTGGGCTCAGGAGCCAGGCCTCCAACAGGGTAGGTGTGTTCTTCTAACACCCAAGGGGAAACAGCCCCTTCCCCAAATCCTTGAGAAGCTCATTGGAAAGGAGAGGCGACAAATGGGCATGGCAAGCCACGCGGAGGAACAGGAGGACGAGGAGGGCAATGGGAATGAGATCCCGCAGTTGGTTCCTGCTACACCAGATGGATCCAAATCAGTGAAGTTGGAAATGGATACAAAAGTCAATGCCATGGAGTTGCTGTTAGTTGGAAGTACTGGACTGAGTGCCCTGGAGTCTTACACCCTGTGGCTGCGTCTAGACTGGCATGATTTTGCGGAAATACGTTTAATGGAAAAGTTTTTCCGTTAAAAGTATTTCTGCAAAAGCGCGTCTAGATTGGCACGGATGCTTTTGCGCAAAAAGTGCTTTTGCACAAAAGCATCCGTGGCCAGTCTAGACGTGATTTTGCACAAGAAAGCCCCGATCGCCATTTTAGCCATCAGGGCTTTTTTGTGCAAAACAGTTCTTTCCTGTCTACACTGGCCCTCTTGCGCAAGTAGTCTTGTGCAAGAGGGCTTTTTCCTGAGCGGGAGCGTGAAAGTATTTGCGCAAGAAGCACTGATTTTGTACATTACAAAGTCAGTGCTCTTGCGGAAATTCAAGCGGCCAGTGTAGACAGCTGGCAAGTGTTTGCCAGTCTAGACCCATTGTTACCAGGAGAGCTTTGTCACAAGGAGTGGGGAGAGAGGAGAGGCTCCAATAGACACTAGTGCCGTCTTTCTGTCCTGATGCCGAGATACAGAAACCTCCCCTGCTGCTTAAGCATGTTCAATTGCGGTTACCAAGCTCGTCGTATAGTCGCTACAATTTGTATTGACTATACGAGTCGTCGATAGGGCCGCTCTGCAGAGCTGCAGCTCTGCATTTTAAATATAATAAAAGCCACCGGGCTCTTACTCCATTTAAAATGCAGAGGCACAACATCTGCACAAGCCGGGACTGCTCGGTCCCGACGCATGCTGAGTCCAGCAGCCTGTTCCGCGGGGGGGCCCAGCTCCCTACTGGGATCCGTGCGGACAGGGGCTGCTTCGCAGCAGCCTCCCCTCCCCACTCCCCTCGCTGCCTCTGATAGAGGGGGGAGGCAGGCGGAACCCCAGAGATGGTGCTAGGGGGAACTGGCTTTTAAACTGGCTCCCCCCAGCACTGGCTAGTGTTCCCCTGCCCTGCAAGGGGGCAGCATGGGGCGAGGGGGGGCTGAAGTAGTCCCCACTTCCCCTGTGTTCCCACTGCGGCGCTTCAGCCATTGAACTATAATAAGAGCCCCACGGGGCTACATTTCAAAGGCTGAAATGCTACAGTGGGAACTGGCACGAGTGGGGACAACTTCAGTCCCTGCTCGCGCTGTTTCCTCGCTGTGCCTCTGCCTCTTCTGCCCCCCAGGGAGACGGTGCTGGGGGGAACCAGCTTTTAAGCAGGCTCCCCCCAGCACCGGCTCCTGCTCCCCCTGCTTGGGAAAGCGACTAGTTGAGTCACTACCTGACTATCCAATAAGCTTATGCTTGTCGGATAGTCAACTAGCCACTTACATCCCTACTCCTGCTCCCCAGTTCTTCCTCAGATACTGCCCCTTGCAACACACAGACCTCTCTTTACTACATGCTCTGGGGAGGTGTGAATGTGATTGGGTTTCAACTCCGCTCTGCTTGGCCTCCTTTTGGGCCCTTTTTTCAAAGGAACCCGCATTCCGCCATTAGCTGGGACACACCTTACCTTGCTCCTGTCCCCTGGCACCTCCCCTTGTGACTTTGGGAAGCCAGCTATTCCAGGCCTCCTGGCATGTTCTTCACACGTGCAGTGTCCACTCTAAGGGTACGTCTAAACTACATGGCTCCATCGACGGAGCCATGCAGATTTGTTTGTTCGGCAAAGGGAAATGAAGCCGCGATTTAAATAATCGCAGCTTCATTTAAATTTAAATGGCTGCCGCGCTGAGCCGACAAACGGCTGATCAGCTGTTTGTCGGCTCAGCGCGCTAGTCTGGACACTCCCCTGCCGACATGAAAGCCCTTTATCGACCTCCCCGGTAAACCTCATCCTACGAGGCATAACGGGGAGGTCAATAAAGGGCTTTCAGGTTGGCGCGGGAGCGTCCAGGCTAGCATGCTGAGCCGACAATTTAAATGAAGCCTCGATTATTTAAATCGCGGCTTCATTTCCCTTTGCCGATCAGCCTAATCCACGTGGCTCCATCGATGGAACCATGTAGTTTAGACAGACCCTAAGGCAGGGGTGTCCAAACTTTTTTCAAAGAGGGCCAGATTTGAAGAAGTGAACATGCGTGAGGACCGTCCCCGCACTCTCAGCCCCAAGGCGGAGGGCCCGTGGGGTCGGAGGCAGGCGGAGAGCGCACGGCACGCCAGCCTCACGGCGGCCCGGGGACAGGGCGAACCCGCAGCCGAGCGGGGGAGCGGGGCTGCGGACGTGCCCTACAGGGCAGGCTCTTGGACCGCGGAGGCAATGGGCAGCGGCGGCGGCGCGGCCGGAAGCAGCGTGCTAGGCGCGCCAGTTCAAAAGAGCGCCAGGGAGCCAGGAGAGGGGGAGGAAGCGGGGGCCGTATTAAACCGGAACACGGACCGCAATTGGCCCGCGGGCCGGACTTTGGACATGCCTGCCCTAAGGGAACACTAGGCCGCATTTGGCCTATGGATTGGGGCACCTCGGGTTTTGGGAGCCCCCTTGATTGCACCTCACTTTGAGAAGCAGGGAAGCTCCCACTTGACTCCACTTGAAGTTGGTGGGAGCTGTGGGTTTTTGGTATCTCTGCAAATCAGGGTCCAGGGCTCTCAAGCTGCTCATCCCAAAACGGAGATCCCCCGCTCCCAAACCAGGAACCACCTTTGAAAATTAGCGCTCTGGACCTCCCCTTGCAATAGTTAGCAAACCTGTTCTGAGTCTGCCCCTCGAGACTATCTCTGGGCATTGTCATGGGACCCCAGTTCTCTGTGACCCGCTCCTGGCTCTAGAACCTCGCAAGACTCCATCCCACCCCATCTCACTCCTGCAGCTGCTTTACTGCAAGGGAGCATCAAGCTGGCTGAGGCTTCCCCTGGGAGGATCCATGTTTCAGAGCAACAATCCAGCACACGCTCAGCATTCAGACGCTCCAATTCACTCATTGGCCTCCACAGCTAGACAAGGTTCGTTGCTTAATTTTTTATGGCAAGGAGTCTCTTTCAAGCCACAGTACTCCTCTTGTGGAGATGACCTTCCCTCCGGAGAACGCACCAAGGCTGTGTCTACACTGGCCACTTATTCCGGAAAATCAGCCGCTTTTCCAGAATAACTTGCCAGCTGTCTACACTGGCCCCTTGAATTTCCAGAAAAGCACTGACGATCTACTGTAAAATCATCAGTGCTTTTCCGGAAAAACTATGCTGCTCCCATTCGGGCAAAAGTCCTTTTCCGGAAAACTGTTCCGGAAAAGGGCCAGTGTAGACAGCACAGTAGTGTTTTCCGCAAAAGAGCCCCGATCGCGAAAATGACGATCGGGGCTTTTTTGTGGAAGAGCGCATCTAGATTGGCCATGGACGCTTTTCTGGAAAAGGTGCTTTTCTGGAAAACCATCCTGCCAATGTAGACATGCTTTTTCCGGAAATACTTATAACAGAAAACTGTTCCGTTTTAAGCATTTCCGGAAAACGGTACCAGTGTAGATGTAGCCCAAAGGGGCTTGAGAGAATATTATCCTGAGTAACTTTGGGAGAGAGACTCAAATCCTAGCCCGTGGTGGATTAACATTAGGAACATGGCCTAGAAGTCGCCCCTATTGACTTGACTGAGGGAAATAATTACACTTTAAACACTCCAAAAGGATGGCAAGAAAAAGAGCAGAAATCCAGATAATAACTTACATCTCAGCTCCCTCCTTCCCTTTCCGCAGCTCAGGCCAGTTAACATTGGGCAGGACAATACACTAACGTTGGGCAGGACAATAAAAGGACAGCAGCCTGGCCCCTAGGGGATGGGAAGGAATCAGTGGAATTCAGTACATCTTTTGCATCTCTGACTTAGGTGTTATTGGTCCAGGGAGCAGAGCTCTGATCTGAGCACATCTCCTCGCTCATCTTTCTCACAGGTGTAGTTGGGGGGATAATATGGGCTGGGGGGGGTGCAGTCAGTGATCCAGAGGAACGTCAGGGAACATGACAAGTACAGTTCTTTGGCAATCAGGAGGGAGAGAAGGAGGATGCTGAGTTCTCCAGATAGTAGCAGTAGCTGATGGGCTGGGCTATTTCCTCAGCTTTGCCTGTGTCCTTTCCAATGGTTGGGTTGGTTTTCATCTGGGAGCCCTCATGCCTTAGAACAAAGCCTGGTGAATAAAACTCATAGTGAACTCTTGTCATTGGACCCAGTGGCCCAGTGACTTGTTGCCATCTAAGCAGCTGTTTGAATGTGTGGACAGTAGGGGAAATAAGATGTTAGAACTGAGGGTACGTCTAAACTACATGGCTCTGTCGACGGAGCCATGTAGATTTGTTTGTTTGGCAAAGGGAAATGAAGCCGCGATTTAAATAATCGCGGCTTCATTTAAATTTACATGGCAGCCGCGCTGAGCCGACAAACAGCTGATCAGCTGTTTAAATCCCCGCTTCATTAGCAATTGCGATACGTCTAATTTACATCCCTTTTACGAAAAAGGGATGTAGTCTAGACGTAGCCCTAGAATATGGAGTTTTTTTCAGGATACCAGAGGTATCCTGAAAAAACTCTGCTGCGTCCAGGGAATACGTCTGCTCTTCCGTTTTGTTTTTTTTCAGAAGACACGCTCTTTCGGAAGCCCTGTCTTCCTCCTTCCACAAGGAAGAAGGGATCTTCCAAAAGAGGAGGATTTTCCAAAATATGGCCCAGTGTACACAAGCCAAATTTTGGAAAAGCCTCTTCCAAAAAAATAGTCAAAAAATGAGGAGTAATGTTAGTTCGAACCAAGGGGTTTGGTTCGAACTAACACATCCCAGCGCGCACTTTCACTTTTGAAACAGCTGTCATTCAGAGTAACGTGCCGGCGAGATCATGCTAATGATGCGCAGAATATTTAAATCCCCACTTTATTGACTATTTCGAATGCCTGCATTTGCATCCCTAGTTCGAACTAGGGTGCAAGTGTAGACATACCCTAACTAATGGCTTTTCCTAATTTAATTACAGTATGACTTCAATTGCATGGCAAGACCCCCAAAAGAAGAGCAAACAGATGTCTAGCAGTACCTCTGAGACAATTATTGCTGGTGAGGGCAAAAGCTCCTCTCCAAAGGTTGAGAAGAACCTCGCCTTGCAACAGGAGAATTCTCAAACTGTCCAGCCTGTTGCAGCCAGGAAGGGAACACAGCCTGGTCTGAAGAGAGAACTAAGCTCCTTGTGGATGCAGGAGAAGTTTCAGGCTGTAAAAAGGCTAAAATCCTCTCTCTCTTCTCCGGAAATAGCCACTCACCCTCCCGCAGTGAGAGATCTAACCTCAGCTGTGCTTGAAGAAATCCGGGTTATCAAGGGAACTTTGCAGGCACTTTCAGACACGTCAATGGAAATTAAAGCCACACTCTCGAAAGTGCACAGTGAAATTGTACAGATCAATACGCTGAGGGAGAAAAACGAATCAGGAATCAGCCATGTAGGCGACCACGTAAAGATTCGAGTCACTAAACTGGAGGTCAGCAGCTCTCCAGATCTGAAGACACAGCTCTGTCATGCAGACCCACGGAGCCTCGCCCTACAGCAGGAGCAGCAGAGGTCTGTAGAGCGGGAGGTCAGTGCTGCTGTAGCAGAAGTGGTGGAGCAATGCAGTGTCCAGAATCAACAGGACCTCACGCTTTGGCAAGGGAAGAGGAAACCTGAACCAGTAGGACCCCTGGTAACAGAAGACTGGACAAGCTTGCAAACTCAACAGGACTCCTCCCCACTACTGCAGGAAGAAGGCAATGACCAGGTAAGAATGCTCTTCATTTATTCCGGCTTCCTTCCCACCCACACCATCTGAACTATTCCACATACTAATCTCAGACAACCCAGGCCTCTCTGCCAAATTATGCCACCCAGTTCAGGTCTTTGCATATTGAACTTGCAGAATCTGGGCTTCTTTGCACACTTCTCCTATGCAGTCTGGCTCTCTCCACCTATTTTTTGTACCTGGACTTCTCTGAAACATCATCCCATCCAGACGCGGCCTCTGGACAGATTTAGCCCATTTGACATGTACCTTTGTATGAAACAAGCTCACCGTAAATCCACAAGCAGACACCTACTTAAAAGGTCATCATCTCAAACATGCTGAAAACCCAACGGTCCACACAGAATTCAACAGAGGTTGGGTTCTGTGCATCTCTGAAACCCAAACCAATGAGATGTCTAAATATGATCGGAAGTACCTAACTTTATTATGACTAGTATTTGTATAGTTGTAGCTCCGAGGAGCTGTGGGCATGAACCAGGACCCCACAGGGGAAGACACTGTACAGACACAGAATAAACACAGTCCCTGCCTCAAACAGCTCACCATCCAAGGAAGCCACGCTTGAAAATGCTGTCCTGAGGAAACTTTGGCAGCTGCTGGGAGATTCAAGTGGCTCGACCACTATGCAGCCCTAATGAGGGACTGGGCTGTGGTCGGGTTCCTCTTGCTTTCAGTCTCCCTAGTGTGTGTGGTCTCCAGAACCGTGCCATCAAGGAAAGGCTTTCTTCTCTTCATTTCAGAGCGCTGAGGAGCACAGCAGTCAGCTCTCGCTTACCGACCTGGTGCTGAGAACCGTCGCCAGTCTGAAGGACTCCGACAGTGCCACGACAGTTGCCACGGCAGCACTGGCGGCAATACTGGAGGACCACAGGGCTGAGATGAAAGAGACGGTAAGAGGGCAGGCTCTGGGACAGGTGGAAATTGGAGTTCTTTATGGTGGGGCCAGCGCATGCCCTTCTTTGTGGGTCTGTATAGTGACTTTGCTGTAATGGAACAGATGTACCAAACCTGCGTGTTGTAGTCACATCTGCATTATTGCAGCATCCCTCTACTAATCATTAAACTAATGACCTGTGTTCGCTGTGATAGTGGGCTATGTCCTACTATATTAATGAGCTTCATGTATGAACTTGTGAATCAAGGCTTCTTCAGGACAGATTTCTGTCACAGTTCCCCCCAGCCCAGGCTCCGTCTTTCTTCTCTTGGGCTTCATGTTCAGTCCTTGGGTTTTAACTTTATCAACTCTGCTGTTATGATCTCTGTAGCTTTTTGCCCCATGTATCACATTTGTCTGAGTTATAGTATAAGCTCATAGCGCAGAGACCATGTCTCTCTGTGCATTTCATAGAGCCCCAGTACACATGCCCTATAAATAATTTACGGAAACGATTAATAGGAATTCAGTTCCCGCTGTTGCCTGATCTTCAGACTGTGCATAATTATACAGATTACTTCTGAATTTCCAGTTACCACTTTGGCTGTGTCTACAATGGGCCACTTATTCCGGAAAATCAGCCGCTTTTCCGGAATAAGCTGCGAGCTGTCTACACTGGCCCTTGAATTTCCGGAAAAGCAATGACGTTGAACTGTACAAAATCAGCCGCTATTCTGGAAAAACTATTCTGCTCCCGCTCGGGCATAAGTCCTTATTCCGGAACACTGTTCCGGAAAAGGGCCAGTGTAGACAGCCCAGTAGTCTTTTCTGGAAAAAAGCCCCGATCGTGAAAATGGCGATCGCGGCTCTTTTCCGGAAAAGCGCGTCTACATTGGCCATGGACGCTTTTCCGGAAAAAGGGCTTTTCCGGAAAAGCAGCCTGCCAGTGTAGACGCTCTTTTTCTGGAAATACTTATAACGAAAACTATTCCATTTTAAGCATTTCCAGAAATTCATGCCAGTGTAGACACAGCCTACGAGTGTTGGCAGGTCCTTGAACCAGGATCAGGCCAAGTGTTTAAATTATCCTATGTTCAGGAAGCCTGATGTGTACAGCTGCAGCACTCACACTACGGGAACTCTTCTATAGTCACAACTATAGTTTATTAATACATTTAGCACAGTCACAAACATCCCCCTTAACAAGACAGAGAGAGAGTGTACATCTGTATTTCCACATACTCACACCATTCCTTTTGGAACAATCTGAAGTGTTAGCCATTGTCTTCCTCATCACCCTTACCTTCCCCCATCATCACCAGTGGCCATCAGCTTGGCACCTCCCAAGGATGGCATCTCTTTCTCCTACTGCTGGGATATCACGTTTATCATCTGTTACACTAACACTGCTATGTTTGATGCATATTCAGTAGGGCTGTGTCTAAATTGGCAAGTTTTTCCGCAAAATCTAATGATTTTGCGGAAAAACTTGCCAGCTGTCTACACTGGCCGCTTGAATTTCTGCAAGAACACTGATGATCTCATGTAAGATTGTCAGTGTTCTTGCGGAAATACTGTGCTGCTCCTGTTCGGGCAAAAGCCATCTTGCGCAAATCAATTTGCGCAAGAGGGCCAGTGTAGACAGAACAGTGCTGTTTTCCGCAAAAAAGCCCCGAAGGCTAAAATGGCGATCAGGGCTTTTTTGCAGAAAAGCGCGTCTATATTGGTCACAGAGGCTTTTCCGCAAAAAGTGCTTTTGCGGAAAAGCGTCCTGCCAATCTAGACACACTTTTCCGAAAATGCTTTTAACGGAAAGTTTTTCCATTAAAAGCATTTCCGGAAAATCATGCCAGTGTAGACGTAGCCTAGGGGTATGTCTAAACTACATGGCTCCGTCAACAGAGCTATGTAGATTTGTTTGTTTGGCAAAGGGAAATGAAGCCACGATTTAAATAATCGCGGCTTTATTTAAATTTAAATGGCTGCCGCGCTGAGCCGACAAACGGCTGATCAGCTGTTTGTCGGCTCAGAGTGCTAGTCTGGAAACTCCCACACCGACATGAAAGCCCTTTATCGACCTCCCTGGTAAACCTCATCCTACGAGGCATAACGGGGAGGTCGATAAAGGGCTTTCATGTCGGTGTGGGAGCGTCCAGACTAGCGCGCTGAGCCGACAAACAGCTGATCAGCTGTTTGTCGGCTCAGCGCGGCAGCCATTTAAATTTAAATGAAGCCGTGATTATTTAAATTGCGGCTTCATTTCCCTTTGCCGATCAGCCTAATCTACATGCTCCATCGATGGAGCCATGTCATTTAGATACACCCTAGGAGGTGTTTCCTTTTCTACTTATTTGTATTTCCTCCCCTTACTAATGGTAAAGTGTCTTTTCCTTATAGTTAGTATGTCGATCTTAACTAACTTTATCATAAATGGCAATGCACTACCAAGGTCCCCCTTTTGTGGTTATCACATTTGTTATTTCTGTCCTATCCAGGTATTTGGTCTGGCCTCAACCGGTTCTTTCAGGTTTTTCCAAGTTATGGTGTGCCTGTTAAGTTTGAGGGTATTCTGGGAAGCCCCCAATGCCGGAAAGGTTGCTTTATCTTAGATGAAAGGTCCCAAATATATGCACATTGACTTTGCTATCTAGGTGAAAGGTCCTGAATATGTAAGCCAACTTTGCCTTAACTCAGCATATTGGGGTATGTCTACATTGCATTCCTCCTTCGAGAAAGGAATGCAAATGAAGACAAATGAACTTGCAAATGAAGCGCGGATTTGAATTTCCCACACTTCATTTGCATAATCCTGTCCGGCCGCTTATTCAAAATACCCTATTTCAAGATAAAAAAACACTGTGTAGATGCGGTTATTTCGAGAAAATACCCTTCTTTCAAAATAACCCTTAAAGCTCAGGAGGTTCAAATCCGTGCTTCGTTTGCAATTTCATTTGTCTGCATTTGCATTCCTCTCTCGAAGGAGGAATGCAATTTAGACATACCCTAGGATGTGGACTGTAGGACACTGGCATTAAAATCAAACTACTTCAATATAAACCTATTGTAACCTATTATAATAATGTCATCAAACCAAAAAAAACCCGAAGTAAATATCTCTCTAGCCAAGCAAGCAGATTGGCCCTATAGGCTACACCTCTTCCAAGAAATGAATTCTTGAATACCTTTTCTTTTTCTGCAGGTGTCTGACATTGTGGATGGCATCTATTTCCAGATAAACAATGTCCCAGAGGGCAGTGCTAGGCGGGCAGCTCTCAGGGTGGTGTGTTCATTGGCTGAGGAGTACCCAGAGGAAGTGGTCTCAAGCCTTCTGAGACGCTCCTTGCCATGCGACAGGTAATTGCATTGATGCGTAACCCTTTTCTTGCGTCTTTCACGTGAGGCTCTCAAAGCACTCTGCCACTGTGATGACTTCTGCCACCAGCCTCTCTGTGCAGTAAGTCAGTACAGTCCCCCTCTTACAGACTGGGAAACGGGATAAAGGTAAAGTGACTTGCCCATGGCCATGCACTAGGAAGAGGACCTAGGAACCCTGAGTCTCATTCCCAAGTGGTGTTGGTCATGACTGACCACCTTTTGTGCAGCTGCCAGAAAGAAGGAGGAAAGGAAGCTCCTTTCATTTCACAGTTGAATACTTGGTCCACAAGACACAAGCCGGGCCTCTAAGGGCACATGTGGGTCTTTGGGGCACTACATGTGGCTCTTATGAACTTACTAGATCCGATCAAAGCTCTGTCTTAGTTTGATGATGCAAAACCTCCACTGGGTTCTGATTTTACAGAACCATACTCAGCTTGGTTCTGATCCTATCGCTCCCAGTTCTGTTTTGTCCTATCTCCAGATATCCTGCATTTCTTCCTGTTTCCTGATTGGACACGTTCCAGGCAGATTCCCCTGTGTGCTGTGGGCCTCCCCGGGACCATTTTTAGGGGCCTGGCTAAGGATGTTAAATTGCGGTTAATTGACTGGTTGAGTAGTCGATGGAATTTCCATCAACTACTCGACTAGTCGATAGGCACTTCCGCATTCCTCCTTTGAACTGTCCAAGAACCACCGCTGGGCCTCCTGTACATTTCAAAGGAGGAATCTGGAACTCTGAGTGCCTCCTGGCACCAGCAGGAAGTCTCTCTGACTCTGGGCTGGACGTGGGCATGCCTGTTTAGAAATGTACAAGAGTCCCCAGCGGGGGCTCCTGTGAATTTCAAAGCCACAGCTCCTTCATGGACCCCAAGCTCCATGCTGTGCTGCATGCTGCACGGAGCCTGGGGTCAGCTGGGGACTCCCCAGCTGATCCAGGGCTCCTCTGATCCCGGGCTCCATGGCACTGCCCCTTTGAAACACTGAGGCGGCGTTTCAAGGGGCAGCCGCTGCATAGCTGAGTCGGGGATCAGCTGTGTAGTGGCTGCCCCTTTCATAGAATCATAGAATACTAGGACTGGAAGGGACCTCGAGAGGTCATCAAGTCCAGTCCCCTGCCCTCATGGCAGGACCAAGTACTGTCTAGACCATCCCCGATAGACATTTATCTAACCTACTCTTAAATATCTCCAGAGATGGAGATTCCATAACCTCCCTGGGCAATTTATTCCAGTGTCTGACTACCCTGACAGTTAGGAACTTTTTCCTAATGTCCAACCTAAACCTCCCTTGCTGCAGTTTAAGCCCATTGCTTCTTGATCTATCCTCAGAGGCCAAGATGAACAAGTTTTCTCCCTCCTCCTTATGACAGCCTCTTAGATATCTGAAAACTGCTATCATGTCCCCCCCACCCCAATCTTCTCTTTTCTAAACTAAACAAACTCAGTTCCTTCAGTCTTCCCTCATAAGTCATGTTCTCTAGACCTTTAATCATTCTCGTTGCTCTTCTCTGCACCCTCTCTAATTTCTCCACATCTTTCTTGATATGCGGTGCCCAGAACTGAACACAATACTCCAACTGAGGCCTAACCAGCACAGAGTGGAGCGGAAGAATGACTTCTCATGTCTTGCTCACAACACACCTGTTAATGCATCCCAGAATCATGTTTGCTTTCTTTGCAACAGCATCACACTGCTGACTCATATTCAACTTGTGCTCCACTATAACCCCTAGATCTCTTTCTGCCGTACTCCTTCCCAGACAGTCGCTTCCCATTCTGTATGTATGAAACTGATTGTTCCTTCCTAAGTGGAGCACTTTGCATTTGTTTTTTTTAAACTTCATCCTATTTACCTCAGACCATTTCTCCAATTTGTCCAGGTCATTTTGAATTATGATCCTATCCTCCAAAGCACTTGCAACCCCTCCCAGCTTGGTATCATCTGCAAACTTAATGGCTACGTCTACACTGGCAACTTTTTCCGGAAATGCTTAAAACGGAACGGTTTTCCGTTATAAGTATTTCCGGAAAAAGAGTGTCTACATTGGCAGGATGCTTTTCCGGAAAAGCCCTTTTTCTGGAAAAGCGTCTGTGGCCAATGTAGACGCGCTTTTCTGGAAAAAAGCCCCGATCGTCATTTTCGCGATCGGGGCTTTTTTGCGGAAAAGACAACTGTGCTGTCTACACTGGCCCTTTTCCGGAACAGTTTTCTGGAAAAAGGACTTTTGTCTGAGCGGGAGCAGTATAGTTTTTCCGGAAAAGCAGCTGATTTCTTACAGTAGATCGTCAGTGCTTTTTCGGAAATTCAAGGGGCCAGTGTAGACAGCTCGCAGCTTATTCCGGAAAAGCGGCTGCTTTTCCGAAATAAGTGGCCCAGTGTAGACACAGCCAATAAGCGTACTTTCTATACCAATATCTAAATCATTGATGAAGATATTGAACAGAGCCTGTCCCAAAACAGACCCCTGCGGAACCCCACTTGTTATGCCTTTCCAGCAGGATTGTGAACCATTAATAACTACTCTCTGAGTACAGTTATGCACCCACCTTATAGTAGCCCCATCTAAGTTGTATTTCCCTAGTTTATTGATAAGAATATCATGAGAGACCATATCAAACGCCTTACTAAAGTCTAGGTATACCATATCCACCGCTTCTCCCTTATCCACAAGACTTGTTATCCTATTAAAGAAAGCTATCAGATTGCTTTGACATGATTTGTTTTTTACAAATCCATGCTGGCTGTTCCCTATAACCTTGCCACTTTCCAAGTGTTTACAGATGATTTCCTTAATTACTTGCTCCATTATCTTTCCTGGCACAGAAGTTAAACTAACTGGTCTGTAGTTTCCTGGGTTGTTCTTATTTCCCTTTTTATAAATGGGTACTATATTTGCCCTTTTCCAGTCTTCTGGAATCTCTCCTGTCTCCCATGATTTTCCAAAGATGATAGCTAGAGGCTCAGATACCTCCTCTATCAGCTCCTTTAGTATTCTAGGATGCATTTCATCAGGCCCTGGTGACTTGCAGGCATCTAACTTTTCTAGGTGATTTTTGACTTGTTCTTTTTTTATTTTACCTTCTAAAACTACCCCCTTCCCACTAGCATTCACTATGTTAGGCATTCCTGCAGACTTCTCGGTGAAGACTGAAACAAAGAAGTCATTGAGCATCTCTGCCATTTCCAAGTTTCCTGTTACTGTTTCTCCCTCCTCACTGACCAGTGGGCCTACCCTGTCCTTGGTCTTCCTCTTGCTTCTAATGTACTTATAAAAAGTCTTCTTGTTTCCCTGTATTCCGGTAGCTAGTTTGAGCTCATTCTGTGCCTTTGCCTTTCTAATCTTGCCCCTGCATTCCTGTGCTGTTTTCCTATATTCATCCTTTGTAATTTGTCCTACTTTCCATTTTTTATATGACTCCTTTTTTATTTTTAGATCATGCAAGATCTCGTGGTTAAGCCAAGGCAGTCTTTTGCTGTATTTTCTATCTTTCTGACACATCGGAATAGCTTGCTTTTGGGCCCTTAACAATGTCCCTTTGAAAAACTGCCAACTCTCCTCAGTTGTTTTTCCTCTCAGTCTTGATTCCCATGGGACCTTACCTATCAGCTCTCTGAACTTACCAAAATCCGCCTTCCTGAAATCCATTGTCTCTATTGTCCCTTCCTTAGAATTGTGAACTCTATGATTTCATGATCACTTTCACCCAAGCTGCCTTCCACTTTCAAATTCTCAACCAGTTCCTTCCTATTTGTTAGGATCAAATCTAAAACAGCGTCCCTGCTGGTAGCTTTTTCAACCTTCTGAAATAAAATGTTGTCTCCAATGCAGTCCAAGAACTTATTGGATAGTCTGTGCCCTGCAGTGTTATTTTCCCAACATATATCTGGATAGTTGAAGTCCCCCATCACTACCAAATCTTGGGCTTTGGATGATTTCATTAGTTGTTTAAAAAAAGTCTCATCCACTTCTACCACCTGCGTAGGTGGCCTGTAATAGACTCCTAGCATGACATCACCTTTGTTTTTAATCCCTTTTAGCCTAACCCAGAGACTCTCAACACTTTGAAACACTGCCTTGGGGTTTCAGAGCTGCAGTGCCACACAGCTGATCCCTGGCTCAGCTGTGAGACGCTGCCACTTTGAAGAACCCCTTCTCCCGCCCACTTTTGGTGACTCTATCTGATAGAGGCTGTAAGGGGTGGGTGGGGGGAAATCGACTAGTCAACTAGTCCTTAACATCCTTAGGCCTGGCTGTATGTTAGGTCTCACTAGACAGTCAGACCCTGGAAAGACACTCCAGAAGCTCAGAGAGGAATGAGCACACTATGCCCTGGTCTACATGAAGGAGTTAATTTAAAATAACCCCCTTTATGTCAAAATAATAAGCGGAGCATCCACACTGCCAAGCCTGTTATTTCGAAATAACAAGTGGATTTCCTCAAGGGTCTGTTTTGGGACCCGTACTGTTCAATATCTTCATCAATGATGTAGATATTGGGATAGAGAGTATGCTTATTAAGTTTGCAGATGATACCAAACTGGGTGGGGTTGCAACTTCTTTGGAGGATAGGGACATAATTCAAAATGACCTTAGCGAGTTAGAGAAATGGTCAGAGGTAAACAGGATGAGGTTTAATAAAGAGAAATGCAAAGTGCTCCACTTAGGAAGGAACAATCAGTTCCATACATACAAGATGGGAAGCGACTGTCTAGGAAGGAGCATGGCGGGAAGGGATCTAGGGGTCATAGTAGACCACAAGTTGAATATGAGTCAACAGTGTGATGCTGTTGCAAAAAAAGCAAATATGATTCTAGGTTGTATCAACAGGTGTGTTGTAAGCAAAACTCGTGAAGTCATTCTGCCGCTCTACTCTGCACTAGTTAGGCCTCAGCTGGAGTACTGTGTCCAGTTCTGGGTGCCACATTTCAAGAAAGATGTGGAAAAATTGGAAAGGGTACAGAGAAGAGCGACAAGAATGATTAAAGGTTTAGAGAACATGACCTATGAAGCCAGGCTTCATGAACTGGGCTTGTTTAGTTTGGAAAAAAGAAGATTAAGGGGGGACATGATAGCGGTTTTCAAATATCTAAAAGGGTGTCACAAGGAGGAAGGAGAAAATGTGTTCCTCTTGGTTTCTGAGGACAGGACAAGGAGTAATGGGCTTAAAGTGCAGCAGGGGAGGTTTAGATTGGACATTAGGAAAAAATTCCTAACTGTCAGGGTGGTCAAATATTGGAATAAATTGCCAAGGGAGGTGGTGGAATCTCCCTCTCTGGAGATATTTAAGAACAGGTTAGATAGACATCTGTCAGGGATGGTGTAGACGGAGCTTGGTCCTGCCTTGAGGGCGGGGGGCTGGACTCGATGACCTCTTGAGGTCCCTTCCAGTCCTATGATTCTATGATTTTATGAAATAATAGGCTGGTTATTTTGAAATCTGAACTCCTGCTTTCCTAGGAGTATAACGCTATTTCAGTGTTGTTATTTCAGGAGTTATTCTTTCAAATTTAGTTATTTTGAAATAATTTCCTGGTGTAGACATGCCCTAAGAGAGTTCAGGAAAAACTTCTCCATGCAGAGGGCAGCGAGTGAGCACAATGGAGCCCAGATACCAAGCTGAAGGCGGCTATATAAGAGCCTAACTAGAGGAGAGTGGACAAAGTCTGATCAGCAATCCAACATTTCTGAATTTCCAGCAATGCTGCTGAGCTGTGGAAAGGCCTGTGCAGAAATCTAGAAACCAACGCCCGAGTGATGTGGCAGCTGCTCAGAGAACTGAAACAGAGACCTCGACTTCAGGAGAGCAGCAGTAGCTCGGGTGATAGTGCCTTCCTCACTCCTCTGGCTGTGAGTAATCACACCAACAGGGCTTCCCCTTCCAGAGAAAGCTAGCACCTCTGTATTCTCTACAGTATTGACCAGCATGTCAGAGCCTTGAAGCAGGAGGCTGGTGAGTCATCTGGGGGAAGAGTGTGTATGGGTACCACATTTGCCAGAGGATGCTCAGAACGTCTTCCTGTATTTTCCATTTTACCTTCCACCAAGACTTTTACCATGACCACCCTCTTCTGCTTTTCTCCTTTGGCGGAAAAGCAAGTTCTTAACCTACTAGAGGGTTTAATGGCAGAGCAACATGCAGCATCGTCTGTTTCCCAAGTTGGAGCATCCTGCCTCCGTAGCCCTTTCCATCGTTAGCTAAATTTCCTGGTTGAACACATCTAGGTGGACTTAATGTTAATCCTTCCTACCAGCAGAACTCTGCTGCAATGATTCCATTTTGCCTTTACAATTTAACCTACCTGTTTATTGTAACTGCAAGTCAACCAACAAAGCTTCTTCTTTGCCAAGATCATGAAGTAACATGGGAAATGCTGTCTAAATGAAAATAAGATGGGTGCACAACTGGTACCCAAAAAGCAGTTGTCAGACTAGGAGGGTGTATCTAGTGCAGTGTTTCTTAAACTTTTTAAGACTGAGGAACACCAAACAATAATTTTTTTTATGAGAAACACCAAGAATTTTTGGTTGAGCAAAAAAATAAATGTTGGGGTGGTGGAAGGGCGAGGGGAAAATTATTGAGGAAAAAAAAAAGGGTTGGGGGAAAGTTGAGCAAAAAACCAAAACCAAAAAAAGGGTCACCTGCCCCTTTGAGGGCAGCCATTTTGAATTCTGTGGTTCTCTGTGGCACACTTCCAACTGCCTCGCGGGACACCGATGTGCCATGGAACACAGTTAAAGAAACACTGATCTAGTGGAACCCATGGGGTCAGGTACTTGTCCAGTATTAGTCAATATTTTCATTACTGACCTGCCTAGTTTAAACAAACATTACTAGTAAGTCCAGCATACATCTATAACTCTTGATACATACCCCATGTACACACATCACACAAGACTATGAATGATCAGCGACCCACTAGTTTTCAAACGATACCTCACAAGGCAATTTTTGTACAAAAATTATTACCATAGTGCGCCGGGGCTGAATACAGGCCTGCTTTTGGTCATAACACCACAGAAAGATACTAACCTGTTTCCCAACCGGATCACATTGATGACTCACAGTTAATTTGTGATCCAGTACACCCCTCAGATCCTTTTCAGGAGGATATATATACCTTTGCTAAGTTAACAAGCTGTGGCAAGCTTTTATCATTAGAAGAACAAACAAACCTTTTCATGTGTGGAATGTCCAGGAGAGTGTTGGTCCTTGCAGAGCACACGGTTCTGAGAAGGCTCAGGATGGGGAGTGTGTTGGGGTTACCCTGCAGGTAGTAGCCAAGGCTGGTAGAAGCCAGAGTGGGGCTGTGGAGTTGTACACAGGCTGCTGGGGTCACCTGACTAAGGGCTGACTAATGCATGGACACTCAGGGTATGTCTACAGTATAGAGTTTTGTCGGAAAAATGGCTGTTTTTCCAACAAACTTGAGGAACGTCCACACTTCAATTGTGCACTTCCACAAGAAAATCGAAAGCACAGAGGGGTTTTGCCGGCATCGGTAATTCCCATTCTATAAGGAAGAAGCCCTTTTGCGAAAGAGCTCTTTCACAAAAAGGCCTGTGTGGATGGGGAAGAGGGAGTTCTTTTGGAAGAAGAGGAAAGAAGAAAAAGCACAGGTACCCTGGTGGCCACTCCATCCATAGCAATCACAGCTTACATGCGAGAGAGCATCCATTCAGTCTGGACACTCCCTTTCGAAAAAGAAGATCACTTTTTCGATGCACTTTTGCAGTGTGGATGAGCTCTTTCAGAGGAAGTTTTTTCGAACATTTCTTCTGAAAAAAGCTTCTTCTGAAAGAAGCCTGTAGTCTAGACTTAGCCTCAGGGGGTTACCTGCATGCTCGTAGTCTGGTTGTGAACATTCCAGCAGCAAAGCATTGTGGGGCACCTAGATGTGGGCAGGGCAAGTGGTGACATAACCCCTCACCATTCTGGGGCTGTGTCTAGATTGCAGGCTTCTTTTGGAAGAAGTTTTTCCGGAAGAGATCTTCTGAAAAAACTTCTTCCGAAAGAGAGCGTCCACACTGCAAATGCACATCGAAAAAGTGATCTGCTTTTTTGAAAGGGAGCGTCCACACTGAATGGATGCTCTCTTGCATTTCAGCTGTGATTGCTATGGACAGAGTGGCCACCAGGGCACCTGTGCTTTTTCCTCTTTCCTCTTCTTCCGAAAGAACTCCCTCTTCCCTGTCTATACATGCCTTTTTCTGAAAGAGCTCTTTCGCAAAAAGGCTTCTTCTTTGTAGAATGAAGATTACCAATATCGGAAAAAAAACACAGTTCTTTTGATTATTTTTCAAAAGAATTAATTGCAATGTGGATGTAAGTGATTTTTTTTTTGGAAAAACGGCTGTTTTCCCAAAAAGAACTCTGCAGTGTAGACATACCCTGGGATGCATCCTGAACATCATCAAGTGTTGTAAATAAGACAAAGGTGGAAATTGTCCTGCTGTGCATGGCACTCATGTGATCCCAGCTAGAGTCCTGGTCTCCATACTTTAGGAAAGATGTGGACAACTGGAGAGAGTCTCACAGACTCATAGACTTTAAGGTCAGAAGGGACCATTATGATCATCTAGTCTGACCCCCTGCACAGTGCAGGCCACAGAATCTCACCCACCCCTCTTAGAATAATCCTCTCACCTATATCTCCAATATTGAAGCCTTCAAATACTTTGAAGGTCCCAAGATGCAGAGAATCCTCCAGCTGTGATCTGTGCCCCATGCTACAGAGGAAGGCGAAAAACCTCCAGGGTCTCTACCAATCTACCCTGGAGGAAAATTCCTTCCCGACCCCAAATATGGCGATCAGCTAAACCCTGAGCATGTGGGCAAGACTCACCAGCCAGACACCCAGAAATTCTCTATAGTAACTCCTATCATCCCTCCATTGACCTATTTCCCAATGATAATGAATGGTCAATTAGTTACCAAGATCATATTATCTCATCAACCCATCCCCTTATCATAGAATCATAGAACTGGAAGAGATCTCAGAAGGTCATCAAGTCCAGCCCCCTGCTCTAGGCAGGACCAATCCCATCTAAATCAACCCGGCCAGGGCTTTGTTAAGCCGAGACTTAAACACCTCTAGGGATGGAGACTCCACTACTCCCCTAGGTAACCCTATCCAGTGCTTCACTACCCTCCTAGTTAAATAGTTTTTCCTAATATCCAACCTGGACCTCTCACACCACAACTTGAGACCATTGCTCCTTGTTCTGTCATCTGTCTCTACTGAGAACAGCCTCTCTCCATCCTCTTTGGAACCTCCCTTCAGGAAGTTGAAGGCTGCTATCAAATCCACAGGACTGCAGCAAGAACAATAACAAATGTAGAAAACCCAACTTTTGAGGAGAAGTTTAAAAATGGGCATGCTCCATCTTGGCAAAAGGAGACTGAAAGGGGACCTGATAATTTTAAAATGTGTTGAGGGCTATGCTAAAGGGGGGATGAATTGTTCTCCATGTCCACAGAAGGGAGGACAAGAAGTAATGGGCTTAATTTTTGCAGCAAAGTGAGCTATTAGGAAATCCTTTCTAACTCTAAGGCCAGGTCTACACTAGACCCAGCAGCTTGGCTTAAGGTACGCAACTCGGCTTACTTTAAGCAGAGCTTGGCAGAGTTCCCATAGTGGGAGGCTGATGGAAGCAAACGCTCCCGTCAGCTTCCCTTACTCCTGGCAATAGCAGGAGTACCAGATGCCGGCAGGGGCATCCTTTGAGTTTGAATTAGTGAGTCTTAACTAGACTCGCTCAATCGAACTCCAGAAGATTGATCATGGCAGCGGCGATCTTCCATAGAGTGAAGATGAGGCCTTAGGGTAGTTAAGCTCTGGCACAAGCTTCTGAGGACAAGCACCTCTCAGGATGAGTTATGTTTACTTGGTTCTGCCTCGGCAAGGGGGGGGCCTCTTCAGCTGCTTGCCTTTCAGACCAAAATTTCAATGATTCTAAGAGGGGAGGCAGAGGATTTTACAGTTAGAGTTGTCTCTATCTTCCTCAGGCAACCAGAGCCCTGTGTGAGATGCTTACTATCTACATGTGCACTGGGGCAATGCGGGGCTTCTACCCCCAGCTATTCCTAGCCCTGCTGACTCAAGTTCACTACCTGGTGAGCCTGCCAGGCTACACTGAGGTCACCAGAAGGGAGTGCGGCCAGCAGGACCGGCTCATGACAGCCAGCCACGTGAGGTAATTATGGAAAAGAGCAGATGCTTATCAGGTGAGTAACCTCCTGGATGTTCCTCATGGCAGGACTTGGCAGAACCTACCAAAGGCTTGGATGGGAACACACACCACTCTCTCAAGAAGGGGTCCTGTTGGGGAGGGGGCTTTGGCTTAACTCAGATGGACACAAACCTAGGAAAAGTCTCCAGCTGCACCCCTTCCATGTGGCCATACAAGCGGTAAACTCCAGAATTCCACAAACCATGCAGGGTACGTCCTCCTCTGCTTCTGCCAAGCTTCCTTTCCTGGCTTCTGATCAATAGCAAACCTTTTAAATACCATACGTGATGCAACTGAACAGCCTCAGCTGCATCTGAATGGCTCCCAGCTTATAGGGCCTCCCTGAGCTGCCTGTGAACCCTGGTTGATACTAACCCCCTCCACCCCAATGTCACTCTGGCTCAACAGTGCCTCACCTGATGGACACCACTAGCATGTCTATGGCAGGGCTTTTGAATCCCTTTCAGAGTGGCACCAATACATCTGTAAGCTTGATGTGAGGCTGAGTCATCCCTGAACCAGAGCCTGATTAAGCTGCATGTGCTGAGTCATTCCCATAGGCTCCAGACACTCCCAAATCAGGAGCTGGTCTGGTGACTCTCAGGGCAGGTATATAATCCTCACAGGAGACAGGAACTCTCCTCTACTTGCTAGCTGTGACAGTCTCCTAAGGTCTTCACAATTGAAGATCGTAATCCCAACTATATGTATAAAATGATGGGAACTAAATTAGCTGCTGCCACTCGAGAGAGAGATCTTGGAGTCATTGTGGATAGTTCTCTGAAAACATCCACTCAATGTGCAGCCGCAGTCAAAAAAAGCAAACAGAATGTTCTGAATCATTACGAAAGGGACAGAGAATAATAATTGTCTCTATATAAATCCATGGTACGCCCACATCTTGTATACTGTGTCTGCAGATGTGGTTGCCTCATCTCAAGAAAGATATCTTGGCATTGGAAAAAGTCAGAAAAGGGCAACAAAATTATCAGAGGTATGGAACAACTGCCATAACACAAGAAATAGGGGTCACCAAATGAAATAAATAGGTAGCAAACAAACACAAGGAAGTTTTTCTTCACACAGCGCACCGTCAACCTGTGGGACTCCTTGCCAGAGGATGTTGTGAAGATCAGGACTTGAATAGGGTTCAAAAAAGAACTAGATAAATTCATGGAGGGTAGGTCCATCACTGGCTATTATCCAGGGTGGGTAGGAATGATGTCCCTAACCTCTCTTTGTCTGGAAATAGATGACAGAAGAGGGATCATTTGATGATTCCCTGTTCTGTTCACTCCCTCTGGAGCATCAGGCATTTTCCACTGTCAGAAGACAGGATACTGGGCTATATGGACCTTTGGTCTGACCCAGTATGTCCTTTCTTATGTTCATATGAGAAGAGATTAATAAGACTGGGACTTTTCAGATTGGAAAATAGATGACTAAGGGATGATATTATACAGGGCTATAAAATCATAACTAGTGTAGAGAAAGTGAATAAAAAAAAGTTATTTACTCCTTCCAAGAACACAAGAACTAAGGTTCACTAAATGAAAATAATAGGTAGCAGGTTTAAAACAAACAAAAAGGAAGTATTTCTTAATACAACTCACAGTCAACCTGTGGAACTCCCTGCTAGAGTATGTTGTAAAGGCTAAGACTATAACAGGGTTATATCAACAGGTGTGTTGTAAGCAAAACTCGTGAAGTCATTCTGCCGCTCTATTCTGCACTAGTTAGGCCTCAGCTGGAGTACTGTGTCCAGTTCTGGGCGCCACATTTCAAGAAAGATGTGGAGAAATTGGAAAGGGTACAGAGAAGAGCGACAAGAATGATTAAAGGTTTAGAGAACATGACCTATGAAGCCAGGCTTCATGAACTGGGCTTGTTTAGTTTGGAAAAAAGAAGATTAAGGGGGGACATGATAGCGGTTTTCAAATATCTAAAAGGGTGTCACAAGGAGGAAGGCGAAAATTTGTTCCTCTTGGTTTCTGAGGACAGGACAAGGAGTAATGGGCTTAAAGTGCAGCAGGGGAAGTTTAGATTGGACATTAGGAAAAAATTCCTAACTGTCAGGGTGGTCAAATATTGGAATAAATTGCCAAGGGAGGTGGTGGAATCTCCCTGTCTGGAGATATTTAAGAACAGGTTAGATAGACATCTGTCAGGGATGGTGTAGACGGAGCTTGATCCTGCCTTGAGGGCGGGGGGCTGGACTCGATGACCTCTCGAGGTCCCTTCCAGTCCTATTATTCTATGATTCTATGATTCTAGGGTTCAAAAAAAGAGCTAGATAAATTAATAAATTAATGGAGGGTAGGTCCATCAATGGCTATTAATCAGGATAGGCAAGGATGGCATCCCTAGCCTCTGTTTGCCAGAAGCTGGGAATGGACGACAGGAGATGGATCACTTGATGATTACCTGGTCTGTTCATTCCCTCTGGGGTACTTGGCATTGGACACTGTCAGAGGACAGGATACTGGGCTAGATTTGCAAATTCCATACAATCCAGTTAGGACTGAATAAAGATTTAGATTGGTTATCTCACTACAAAGGCAATTTCCCCTCTCCTGGTATTCACAACTTCTTATCAGCTGCTGTGAGTGAACCATATCCACCTGACTGAATTGGCCTCATTAACACTGGCGATACACTAGATAAGTAACATGTATATATCCCTGCCTCTGTAATTTCCACTCTAGTTCATCTGATGAAGTGGTTTTTACCCATGAAAGTTTATGCCCTACTAAATCTGGGTATGTCTACACTACAACGTTAATTCGAACTAACTTAGTTCGAATTAGTTAATTCGAACTAAGCTAATTCAAACTAATGCATCTAGAACTAAAAACTAGTTCGAATTAGCGTTTTGCTAATTTGAACTAGCGCATCCACATTAAGTGGACCCTGAAGCGGAGTTAAGGATGGCCGGAAGCAGTGCCGGCAGGGCATCAGAGGAGGACTTAGAGCGTGGAGATGCTGTCTCAGGCTAGCCGAGGGCAGTGCTTAAAGGGTCCCGACCCCCATCCCGGACAGACAGTTCTCAGGGGTGCCCCGCTTGCAAAGCAGTCCTGGCTTGGAGTGCCCAGAGTGCCCACACTGGGCACATCACAGCACTCGGCCATCAGCCCGGCTGCACTTGCCACAGGCTGCCATCTGGGGAGAGGAGGCAATTGGGGGGCTGCAGGAGAGCTTCCACCCCCAGAAGCCCGCAGAGCCAGCCCAGTCCTCCCCATCGGGGGCTCGTACCCCTTTCCTACCTCACCTCCTTCCACTTACCCTTTCCTAGCCCCTCTTCTTGATGTACAAAATAAAGATAACGTGTCTTCCAAAATGGAATCTGTCTTTATTGAACAAAACTGGGGGAGACTGGGAAAAGGAGGTGGGAGAGGAGAAGAGAGAGGCTGGGAGAGGGGAGGGCAACTAACATGATCAGGGGTTGGGAACAGGTCCCAGATGAAGAGAGGCTAAAGAGACTGGGACTTTTCAGCTCGGAAAAGAGGAGATGGAGGGGGGATATGATAGAGGTCTATAAAAGCACGAGTGGGGTGGAGAGGGGTGCATACAGAAAAGTTCTTCATTAGTTCCCATAATAGAAGGATTAGAGGACACCAAAGGAAAGGAATGGGTAGCAGGCTTCAAAGTAGTAACAGAAAGTTGTTCTTCACAAAGCAAAGAGTCAACCTGTGGAACTCCTTGCTGCAGGAGGCTGTGAAGGCTAGAACTGGAACAGAGTTTAAAGGGAAGTGAGATCAAGTCATGGAGGTTGGGTCCATGGAGTGGTATTAGCCAGGGGGTAGGAGTGGTGTCCCTGCCCAAGGTTTGTGGAAGGCTGGAGAGGGATGGCACGAGACAAATGGCTTGGTCACTGTCTTCGGTCCATCCCCTCCAGGGTCCCTAGGGTTGGCCGCTGTCGGCAGACAGGCTACTGGGCTAGATGGACCTTTGGTCTGACCCAGGACGGCCATTGTAAGCTCAGGGCTCAGGGTCGGGGGTCTCAGTGGACCCCCTTGATTCTCTTGCACACCTGCTCCTGGGTGGCCAGGCTGGCAGCTATCCTGCCCAAGCCGGCCACTTTCCTGTGCCTAGTGCGGAGATCGTGGACAAGGTCCACGATCTCCGCACTAGCCCAGGCGGGTGCCTGCCTCTTGCGGTCCCGGGCAAGCTCCCGGGAGCCGCCAGCCTGGTCCCGGGAAGAGTGGGAGGGCTGCGGGGCATCGGGTGGCTGGCTCGATCCGTGCCAGGTGCAGGGTCTGCTGGCTGGGTGCTGGCAGGCTTGCACCTGGCACGGGCACCGTAGCCAGCCCGTGCCCCTTTAAGGGGTCCGGGGCCGGGAGGGGGGCAGTAGAGTTTCCCTGGTGGTGGCCAGAGTGGCCACCAGGGAAAGCTGGGGAGGGCTAGCCTCCCACTAGTTCGAATTAAGAGGCTACACACCCCTTAATTCAAACTAGCTAGTTCGAACTAGGCTTAATCCTCGTGGAATGAGGATTACCTAGTTCGAACTAAGCGCTCCGTTAGTTCGAATTAAATTCAAACTAACGGAGCGCTAGTGTAGCGCCTATGAAAGTTAGTTCGAACTAACGTCCGTTAGTTCGAACTAACTTTGTAGTATAGACATACCCTCCGTTAGTCTTTTAGGTGCCACGGGACTTCTTGGATTTTTTTTTCAAATACAAAGACTAACATGGCCACCTCTCGGATACTCTGCGTAGTTATCAATGGCTCACTGTCAAACTGGAAGGATATATCAAGTGCGGTCCTGCAGCAATTTATCTTGGGATCTATTCAATATCTTCATAAATGATTGGGATAATGGCAGAGGATGTACACTTCAAAGTTTGTGAACAAAACCAAGCTGGGAGGGATTGCAAGCACTTTGGAGGACAGACCTTGAATTCAAAATTATTTCGACAAACTGGAGAAATAGGCTGAAATAAATGGGGTGAAATTCAATAAAGACAAATGAGAAGTATTATGCTTAGGAAGAAATGATCAACTACACAAATACAAAATGGGAAATAACTAACTAGGAAGGAGCACTACAGAAAAGTATCTGGGGATTATAGTGGATCACAAACCAGGTATGACTCAGTAAGGTAACACTTTTGTAAAAAACAAACATTATTCTGGGATGCATTAGATCCTGCGATCTTCCCAAGTGCAGATTCCCTAACTACGGGGGGAGGGAAGAAGAGACATTAATCTCTCTCTGCACAGAGAAGTTTATCCTGTAGTCCCAGCCCGCCCTCACCCTTTTTTAAGCTCTCATTTACATCCTCTTGGTTTATAGCCAGTTACCAACTGTGTTGTTAGCGACCTTTTGATTTCCCATCCCATCACCATATTTGATAGTCTGGTCCCAGGGGAGAGCAGAACTAAGTACCGAAGCAGAGAGCCCAGTGAAACCAGCTCAGAGACTATTACCCGACAGAAAGTTCCCAGGAACTATGGGGAGGGCCTTAGACAGAGGGGAGGCATTTAATAACCATACGTTCCATCCATACGCACACCCATGTGGATAGAAATCAGATGGATAGGAGCTACTACGTCACACGTAAGATATCTATTGTGGCCAGGGCAGGATTATTCCTTGCAGTCGGTTCTGCAGACTAATTTAAAATGTCTCAAGCTAGAAAGCAATCCCACATTCCCCGGGGTTTGTTACATCTGTGACAAACTTGTCCGGTGATCTCCCTCCACAGGGAAAGCAGTGCCCCTGCTGCTATGCATACCATGCCTGAAGGGTGTTGATGTCTTACATCTAGCCTGTCAGCCCACCCATGAGATGATAAGAAAGTCTGTGCAGTAGAGTGGAGAAAGGATTGAGGTCCAGTTATCCATCAGAGTGTCAAATGGGTCAAAATAATTCCTGGTGCAACTCTGGCCCTATGTCTCTTGGGGTATGTCTACACTACAGTGCTAATTCGAACTAACTTAGTTCGAATTAGTTAATTCGAACTAAGCTAATTCGAACTAACGCATCTAGAACTAAAAACTAGTTCGAATTAGCATTTTGCTAATTCGAACTAGCGCGTCCACACTGATTGGACGCAGGGGCGCATTTAAGGGCGGCTGAAACCGGTTCTGGCAGGGCATCAGGTCAGTAGTTGCTTTGTGTGGCTGCTGTCTGAGACTATCTGAGGCTCGTGCTTAAAGGGACCCCCCCGGACAGCCGGTTCTTAGCTTTTCCTGCTTGCTTGCCAACCTCGCCGAGGGACAGCAAAACGTTGGTCTCTGTGCCCGTCTGTGTCGGTGCTTCCCTTCGGGGACGCCGCCACAGGTGGCAACATGGAGCCACAGCTCGCCCTGCACCTTCTGGTGCACTTTCTGGACTTGCTGCTGCAAGCCTGCCAGCAATGGCTCGAGGCTGCCTGGCACCACTTCGTGCACGTCAGCCCCCTGCCTCTCTGCCTGGCTGCCCTGGGGGCTGTGGAGGAGCCGCGGCGGTGCCCCGGCACCGGCGTGCCCCGCCGCATCTGGCGTCTGGACATCAGCAGCGACTGGTGGGACCGCATCGTCCTGGAGCACTGGGAAGACCGACAGTGGACCCAGAACTTCAGGATGAGGAGGGACACCTTCCTGGAGCTCTGCGAGTGGCTCGCCCTGCTCTGCGCAGAAGGGACACTCGCATGAGGCCCGCCATCCCCCTCCAGAAGCGGGTGGCCATCGCCCTCTGGAAGCTCTCCACGCCGGACAGCTACCGATCCGTCGGGAACCAGTTCGGCATGGGGAGATCCACCGTCGGAGTGGTGCTCATGCAGGTATGGCACTCGTCGGCCACCGAGCCGGGGGGGGGGGAAGGAGGGCTGCAAGGAGGGGATGGGCCGCCCCACGGACAAAGGGGGGGAGGGAGGAGGTGAAAGCGCCCCGCACCAGAGGAGTCGGTCTGTCCCGGCCGTACTACACGCCGCCAGGGGGTTGCTTCCGGGAGTGGGGCGTGGGGCACTGCCAGGGCACGAATGCTCCCAGCCACCTGGGCGCCCCACTGATTGGCACTTTGCTGTGTCTCTCTCCGCAGGTGGTCAAGGCCATCAACCAGGTGCTGCTCCGCAGGGTGGTCCGCCTCGCCGACCGGGACGCCGTCATCCGGGGATTCGGCGCCCTTGGCTTCCCCAACTGCGGGGGGGCCATCGACGGGACGCACATCCCCATCCTTGCCCCGGAACACCAGGCGTCCCGTTACGTGAACCGCAAGGGGTACTTTTCCGTGATCCTGCAGGCCGTGTGTGACCACCGGGGCCAGTTCACGGACATTAATGTGGGCTGGTCCGGCAAAGCACACGACGCCCGGGTGTACCGCAACTCCTCTCTGTGCCAGCGGCTGCAGGATGGTACCTTCTTCCCCGACCGCCACATCAGGGTCGGGGACGTGGACATGCCCGTGTGCCTGGTGGGGGATGCCGCCTACCCACTGCAGCCGTGGCTGATGAAGCCCTACACTGGGCACCTCAATCCCTCCCGCCAGGCCTTCAATGCCAGGCTGACCAGGGCCCGCATCGTGGTGGAGGGGGCCTTCGGGCGACTGAAAGCCCGCTTTCGATGCCTCCTCACCCGTCTGGACCTGGCCGAGCACAACATCCCTCCCGTGGTGGCAGCATGTTGTGTGCTCCACAATTTATGTGAGAGAAAGGGGGAGGCTTTCCTGCCAGCCTGGATGGCTGAGGCTGACCGCATGGCTGGCCACTACGGTCTGCCCCGCACCGCCGCCGTCCGGGAAGCCCAGCGGAGGGCTGTCCGGATCCGGGAAGCCCTGTGGGAGAGCTTCCTGGTGGAGGAGGAGGACTGACCTCTCCCTGCATGCCCCACTGGGGCCTTCTTCCACCCTACCACCTTCCGCTTTCCCCTCCCTACCTACTGTCAAATAAAGACACCTGTTTTTCAAACAAAAACGTCTTTTTATTTAACATAACTGGGGTGGGGGGGAAGGAGGAAGGAGGGTGGGAAAGGGGAGGGGGAAACCTGGGACGAGGGAGCTGAAAGGGGAGGGAAGGGAGGAAGGGAAAGGAAATCTCAGGGGTGGGGGTCCGGCTGCCTCTCCTGTCTCGCAACACTGCGGGTCCGGGGGCGTTGGTGGGGAATGGTTGTGGAGGGTGGGGCAGGAGGGACGGGGGGTGTGGAGGAAGCAGGAGCGGGAGCAGGGGGAGCAGGAGGGGGAGCAGGGGGAGCAGGAGCCGGAGCAGGAGGAATTGGGAAGCGGTCGAGCAGGCTCTAGAGGTGGCCTCGCAGGGCACGGCCCTGCTCCTCCAGTGCCTCCAAGCTCCTCCGGCGCAGCCTCAGGTCCTCCTGGACCCAGTGGTCCTGGAGACGGAGCTGTTGCTCAAGGAACCGGAGGTGCCGCCTCTGGTACTCCTCCTGGTTCCTGGCTGTCCTGCTGGCCCGGGCGCGGGCGGCTGCTGCAGGCGGAGTGGTGCGCCCTGCAGTCCCAGGTGCTGCGGCTGTGGTGAAACAAGAACAGCGGTCAATTACCCCAGGGGCCCAGGTGTGTGAAACCCAGCTCCCCTCTGCAAGGCCAGGGCCCCTGCAGGATCCCCAGCTGCTGCTCCGTGGTGGGCAAGGCCCAGGCGCACGGTCCCTGGGCTCCCTCTCGCCCCAGCCCCCCGTACACATAAGGGGAACACGATGGTACTCACATGTGGATGCCTCCCTGGCCTCAGATGACACAGGCGAGCGGCTCTGTGGGGTGCCTCGGGGGTCCCGGGTCCTGGGCAGGCTGCCGGCTCTCGGAGCCCTCCTCCTCCTCCTCCGTCTCTGGGAGCGGTCCCTCTGCCCCGGGGTCTATCATGTCCCGGGGGGCAGGGACGGCATGAGCCCCCAGGAGGCGGTCCAGAGCCTGGAAGTGGGGGCACGCCTCCGGGTCGGCCCCTGGCAGGCAGGCCCGGGAGTAGGACTGCCGCAGGTCCTTGATTTTCCAGCGCACCTGCTCCCAGCTGCACTGGTGGCCCCTGGTGGCCAGGCTGGCAGCCATGCGGCCGTAGACTGCCGCGTTCCTGTGGCTAGTGCGGAGATCGTGGACATTGGAGGCTTCCCCCCAAACCTCAATGAGGTCCACGATCTCTGCACTAGACCACGCGGGCGCCCGCCTCTTGTGGCCTCGGGCAGGCTCCTGGGAGCCGCCAGGCTGGTCCCAGGAAGAGGGGGAGGGCTAGGTGGCATCAGGTGGCTGACTCATGGGGTGTCAGCTGCTGGGTGTGCTGGCACAGGTGCTGGCAGCCTTGCAACTGGCACAAACTGTGTAGCCAACCCGTGGCCCTTTAAGGGTTCCGGGGCCGGGAGGGGGGCAGACGAGTTTCCCTGGTGTTGGCCAGAGTGGCCACCAGGGAAACCTGGGGAGGGCTAGCCTCCCACTAGTTCGAATTAAGGGGCTACACACCCCTTAATTCGAACTAGTAAGTTCGAACTAGGCTTAATCCTCGTGGAATGAGGATTACCTAGTTCGAACTAAGCGCTCCGTTAGTTTGAATTAAATTCAAACTAACGGAGTGCTAGTGTAGCGCCTATGAAAGTTAGTTCAAACTAACGTCTGTTAGTTCAAACTAATTTTGTAGTGTAGACATAACCCGGTGTCTATATACAGGAACCGAGAGGGATTGCTCTATTTCTGTAATCCTAGTCTTGTTTTCAATGCAGCTGTGCAGTAGACGCGCTGAAGGCTATGCTGATCCGAGATAGGAACGAAATAGTGTTGCCGTGGATGGAGAAAGTGGGAGGCTGGGACCTTCTCTCAAGTGCTGAGGGTTACCTGGAAGGGGTCCTTCTCTTGGCTAGGTAGGCAACAAAAGCTTCAAGTTCCTCTGGTTACCCTGGGCAGTGCTGATTCATGATCAGGCTGCCATCTGTTGCAGACTGCTTCGTGGCTGTATATTCCGCCAGTAATGAGTGTCTGATTTATATCACAGAGCCATGGTCACCCATGCAAGCCACCATCTCTCTGGGCTTCTTGCCAATTCCATCCCAAATCTCCGTACGGAGGATGAAGAGAAAACTTTGACAGCCGTGGCTTTCTTCACGGGGGTAAGACGTGTTAGTCGACATGCCTGGCTAGGCTTCGGGAGAGGGTTTATTTCCAGACGTCAGTAGGTCACTGTTGAATGGGGACTTTGCATCAGCAACTTGCCTGTCCTCTTATCTGATTATGGTGGGAGAGGCATGATGAGAGATTGGGACGGGGTGGGCCTGCTGGCCTGGCTGTCAAAGGAATTAGCTTAACTCGCCAGGGCGCCCTCCTCGGGCGATGCCTCAGCACCGTCATTTTCCTTCTAGGACCCACGTCACTCCAAGGACTGCGGCGGCGTCCTCTTTAGGGCACTGCCCTCTGACTGTGCCACGCTTTGGTGTTTCCTCTTTCCGGAGACCTGCAATCTCCGTCCAGCCACTCTCTCAGTGGCAACTGCACTTACCCTCCGTCTGCAGGCCCTAGAAGCCAGGCAGGTGCTCTCTCTAGCTTCCCCAATCCTTGCTTACAGCATTGCTCTGTCCAAAGGGCTGGCGTCCCTTCCCCTGCTAAGAGCCTGGTCTTCTCCCTTCTGAGCTCTGCGCTGCCCTGCAGCCCTTCTCAGATGAGCCTGCGGGGCCATGACTGGCTGCTCCTCTCAGACTCTTTCAGTTGGCTCTCTCTAGCGTCATAGGCGCTGACTCTGTGCCACGGGGAAAAATTCCAGGAAGCCGAGCTCTCCCCCCCAAATTCTCCTCCTCCCTCCCAGCGCCTCCCGCCTACTGCAAAACAGTTGGTTTGTGACATTTGGGATGCTCCGGGAGGGAGGGGGAAGGAGCAGGGATGTGGCGAGCTTGCGGGAGGGGGCATGGGGACGGGGACTTGGGGAAAAGGGTGGAATGAGGTGGGGTGGAGGTGGAGCTGAGGCAGGGTGAGGTGGGGTGCAGCAGGGGTTTGGGGAAAGGGGTGGGTGGAAGCAGAGCAGGGGTGGAAAGAAGTGGGGTGGGGGGTTTGACGAAAGGGGTGGAATGGGGCAATGTGGAGAGGAAGATCAAGCACCCGTCAGCTAGAGAGCATATGGACGCCTCTCTCTGTCACAGCCTCCCTAGGGCTGATTTTAACCCCACTTTTGCCAGTGAGGGGCAGCTGTCCTATCACAGAGATCCTATTTCTGGATACAGAAGCACTAGTTTTGGATGGGTTAAACCATCAGGGAATTAGAGAGAGAATGAGGTCACCAAGGGAATTTTTCTCAGGGCTCCCTCACTAATGCGGTAACTTGTCTTTCCCCAGGTCTTTGGGGCTGCCTGAGTCCAGTGGCCCTTCATCTAAACCCCTGACATCCATTGGTACTTCACTGGATTTTTATTTTTAACTTGCAGATCAATCCCACTTGTGGGGGACAGTTCTGAGAAAGGGCTATTCACACCTCATGACGTGTGGGCGAGGAGTGAACTGTTTTCACACAGGAGTGGGCTGGGAGCTGTATTCCTTCGTCTAACGTTTCAGTGGGCAGGTGTTGGTGGGTTGTGATATAAGAGCCAATGAGATAATCGGGTGGTGTCTTCTGGCCTTAAACTCTACAACTTCTAGGAGAATTTATAGCAGAATGCAGGGAATGTTGCCTCTGACATCCATCCAAAGAACACAGCTCTGTTTTCTGCTTGTAATGGACTCACTGCTCTGATTTTAGCTTCTCCGTAGCCAATCCGTGACCAAGCTATTGCCAAAACGAAGTATTCTGGGTAGGCTGGAAGAGTGGCGGACGGATCCGAGACCCACTGTCCGCTGGCTGAGTCTGCACGGGCTTGGAAACATGGCACTTCACCCACAGAAGGTAACAGCAAGGGGAATGTTCTGTGGAAGCTGCAGACACGCAGCACCTCGGAATATCAGGCCTTACACGCCTGCAACTAGGCCCCCAAAACTGGAGGCTACTTTTGAAAACGCACGTAAGGGATTTGCCCAAGCAAGACAGTTGGGCAGCTCAAACCAGAACCCAGGAATCCTGACTTGCTCCAGGCCTATTATCTAGAAGACCACGCTGCCTTAGGCACAGAGGTGACAATGGTCAACGAATGGTGAATTATCATTATTTTCAGGTATAAAACCGACTCCAGCGATACCAAAACAAGCCTGTAGCGAACACAGCTGAAATGTGTAGCAGGTGCTGACGGCACCAAAGCAAACCCTAGGTCTGTGGTAGTAAAACAGAACCGTTGGATGGCCCTGATTCTGCCAGGGTAGCCTTGCCCCAGCCCCGGCCCTGATCCTTCCGTAGCCGGAGCTGCCCGTGCAGCCCGACCCCACCTCTGCCATGGCCGAGGTGGCCTGGTCGCAGCCTGACCCTGATCCTGGAGCAGCCTGGGATGCCCAATCCTGATCCTGGGGCGGCCTGGCCCTGGCCTTAATCTTGCCACAGTGTGGGCGGCCCAGCCCTGGAGCTGCCATGGTGGGGAGGCATGCTGTTCCCTGCCCACCTAGGTGCTGCTGTGAGGAGAGAGAACTGGGGATATCCTCTCTCCTTGCAATAGCCCTGAAGCACCCTCCTTCACTCTAAACCATTCCTAAGCCCAGCCCCACCCCATAGCTGGTACCCCAGCCAGAAACCTTACCCCCTTGCACTCCAATCCTAAGCCCCTCATTCTTGGCTCCATCCCAGAGTCCTCATATCCCTGCACCCCAACCCTCTGCCCCATGCCTGAGTCCCCTCCCACACTATGAACCCCTGGCCCCTCCACTACATGAATTGTTGTGCACCAATGTGAAGGCGAGGTGTCGCACATCACCTCCAAACACCTGTACATAACACAATTCATTCTGTTGGGGGGTGCTTAGCGGGAACGCTGTCCTGCGCCCAGCTGAAAGAAAGTGAGTCTTTGAATCCTGGGAGAGTCGTGCTCTGAGCTCCCTCTCTTCAGTCAGCTGGTGACGTTGTGCACTGACTAGCTGGCACGGGGCAGCATTTCATCTCTGCTGATGAGTTTCTTTTCTGCAGGCGAAACAGCTCCAGGCTCTCCTTCCCGCCCTGCTGGGGGGGTTGAACGAGACACACGAGAGGCTTGTTGGGGAGGCCATCGCCGCTCTGGGAAGTGTGCTCAGGCACCACAAGGGCAGGGTGAACATCGGCTCCATCAGCGTGCAGATTGCCAAGACGCTTCGGCCCTTCCTGGATGATGTAAGGCAACAGGAAAACAGCGGCTCCTTTGTGCGTGGAGGAGGAGCTAGTTAGTGCTTCCAGGGAAAAGAAGTACCCCTGTGGGGAGAGGACCTTTCCATGCTGGGGTCCTCCTGCTTTCCCCTATCCCGAGCAGAGGTTTCATTCGGCGAATCCTGCTGGGCTTGTATTAAGTAGCAGTGCAGATGGGTAAAGTGCATGTCCAGTCACAGCAAAGCTCAATAGAGCAATATCTAGTCAGTTACCCATCTGTAAAATGGGGTTACTGATATTCCCTCACCTCCCAGGGTACTGCGAGGCCTTATTCACAGGGCCAGTCCTAACCAATTGGCAGCCCAGGGCAACCACCTGGCTCGCCCATAGGGTTATAGAATCATAGAATCATAGGACTGGAAGAGACCTCGAGAGGTCATCGAGTCCAGTCCCCTGCCCTCATGGCAGGACCAAGCTCCGTCTACACCATCCCTGACAGATGTCTGTCTAACCTGTTCTTAAATATCTCCAGAGAGGGAGATTCCACCACCTCCCTTGGCAATTTATTCCAATATTTGACCACCCTGACAGTTAGGAATTTTTTCCTAATGTCCAATCTAAACCTCCCCTGCTGCACTTTAAGCCCATTACTCCTTGTCCTGTCCTCAGAAACCAAGAGGAACAAATTTTCTCCTTCCTCCTTGTGACACCCTTTTAGATATTTGAAACCCGCTATCATGTCCCCCCTTAATCTTCTTTTTTCCAAACGAAACAAGCCCAGTTCATGAAGCCTTGCTTCATAGGTCATGTTCTCTAGACCTTTAATCATTCTTGTCGCTCTTCTCTGTACCCTTTCCAATTTCTCCACATCTTTCTTGAAATGTGGCGCCCAGAACTGGACACAGTACTCCAGCTGAGGCCTAACTAGTGCAGAGTAGAGTGGCAGAATGACTTCACGAGTTTTGCTTACAACACACCTGTTGATACAACCTAGAATCATATTTGCTTTTTTTGCAACAGCATCACACTGTTGGCTCATATTCAACTTGTGGTCCACTATGACCCCTAGATCCCTTTCCGCCATGCTCCTTCCTAGACAGTCGCTTCCCATCTTGTATGTATGGAACTGATTGTTCCTTCCTAAGTGGAGCACTTTGCATTTCTCTTTATTAAACCTCATCCTGTTTACCTCTGACCATTTCTCTAACTTGCTAAGGTCATTTTGAATTATGTCCCTATCCTCCAAAGAAGTTGCAACCCCACCCAGTTTGGTATCATCTGCAAACTTAATAAGCGTACTCTCTATCCCAATATCTACATCATTGATGAAGATATTGAACAGTACGGGTCCCAAATGTACAGGTTGCCAGATGGTTTTAAAAAAATGCCGGACAAAAATTTGTCAAGCAAAAAACAAACAAACAAAAAAAACTGCTGGGGAAAATTTGTCAAGAAAAAACAAAAACAAACAAACAAAAAAACCCAGGGAAACCTGGGGGAAGGATTTTGGGATGAAATGCGGTCACAGCTCACCCCTAAGACTGGCTCTGTTGGCGGCCCCTTGAAAATGGCGGCCCTGGGCAACCGCCCGGCTTGCCTGCCCCTAAGCCCGTCTCTGCTTGTTCATTATTGCTTGTGAGGGGCTCACAACTAGTGAGCAACCCCACAGAAAAGCCTATAAATAAGTCATTTGTACGGCAGATTCTGATGTCCTCTATTAGTCAAAGGGATAGTCTCTGCTACAGCCGTGATCTGCAGCTCACAACACCACAGAACTGACACTGCTCTCTGAGCTCATCCTTTCCTCACAGCAAAGCAGGCCTCCCTCATTACAGATGGCAATGAATGCTTGGCAAATCCAGACATCAGCCAGTTTATAGGCTGCAGTCTCCATCAGACATATGGCTCCCCAGACAGGGTCTCCCCGGACAACAGGGATGTGATACTTACTCTCCTGGGGGAATGGCCTGAAACTCCCATATTTCTCATGTGTATTCAGTTGTGATCTTGTATAGAAAATAGGCCATGTAGGCATCAGGGGAAAGATCATGAGCTGTTGAAACCCACCGTTCTGCCTAAATATGTCTGTCTCTAGTGCATATGAAGTTATGAGATTGAGTTGTAGGGTTGTGATTCACACACGCTGTAATCTGGGGACGCAGATATTAGCTCCCCAGAGGCAACAGCAACGAAAGTAACTGCTGAGTTAGACCCCCAGACCTTCTGTGCCACTGCACAAGTCTCCAACACTTGAGCAGGGCACAGCACAGACGCTGCCATTGCGTTCCAATGACATGGTGTTAGCAGGGTGTGCGCTTCTTGTATAAAGACACCTGACAGTTAAAGCAGAGAACCTTCATCATCCACACATAAAGGTGTAGTGTGAAGGAATTGCCATTTCTACAAGCCACCCTATTGGACAAAGAACACTTCTTTCTCCATAGGCAGGCTGTGCACAGTGATAATGCCTCAGTCTGAGGATTTGTCTACACTGGTCCTTGTGCAAGGAAGTAAAGCCCCCACCCATTGAACGACAAAAGCTTTGCCATGGCAAGGGCTGCTGGAAACAGTGCTTTCCGGACACCAAAGCAAATGCTGCTCATGGGGGTAGAAGTTTCTTCAGCACTTTGCCAACAAAAGTGTTGACATGGCTGAGTCGCTAAACGCTGTATAGTGTAGACAAGGCCTGAGTTTGCAGTTTCCATTAAACCTTTCTTTGTGTATTCCTCGCAGGACAGAGACAAGGTGCGCTCCTCTGCCATTGGCCTCTTTGGAAACCTCTTAAGTGGTCTGAACCTAAAGTCTAAATCCACCATGCAGGAGCAAGTCCTTGGCAGCTTTGTGCCCTTGCTGCTCCATCTGTACGAGCAAGACCAGAAGGTGGCCGAGGTAAGACTGAGCATCATTTCTTCAAGCCTAAGAAATGACAGTTGATGGGCCTTTCTTCCAGATTCCTCTCTAGATCCATTTCCCAAAGCACAATCTTTTCTGCTTTACACCCTATTCCTATTCACATGACCCAAAGGGCACGTCTACACTGCGGGCAAAAGTCGAATTAAGCTACACAACTACGTAGCTGATGTCGAAGTAGCTTAATTCGGCTTTTGGCGATGTCTACACAGCAGGAAGCCAAAGGAAAAACACTCTTCCTTCGGCTTCCCTTACTCCTTATGAAATGAGAGTTACAGGAGTTGGAGTAGGAAGTCCTCCAGCTTGCCATTACTTCGAAATAACGGCTTGCTGCGTAGATGCGCTCTTTGTTATTTCAGAATAATGCCAGTTATTCTGAAATAATGCTGCTGCGTAGACATAGCCAAAGGTAAAAATGTTGCGCTTCTTGGCCACTGCTTGTATCCTTTTAGCCCATTTGACGAATCAGTTCCAGTCAGGAGCCATTAGCAGGGAGCCAGGGACATTAAGGCCACATTGCTGGGTGACATCTACAACTGCACCTCTCAAAACATGTTTGTGCATCCGTCTGCAAGTGCAAAACTCTATGGGTATGTCTACATTGCATTCCTCCTTCAAGAGAGCAATGCAAATGCAGACAAATGAAATTGCAAATGAAGTGTGGATTTGAATTTCCCATGCTTAATTTGCATAATTGTGGCTGGCTGCTTTTCTGAAATACTGTATTCTGAGAAAAAATGGGGTTATTTTGAAAAGAAACCCTTCCTTTGAAAAGGCGGTGAGGAGTCCTGTGGCACTTTATAGACTAACTGAAGTGTTGGAGCATAAGCTTTTGTGGGCAAAGACCCACTTCGTCAGATGCATGTTGTGGGTCTTTGCCCACGAAAGCTTATGCTCCAACACTTCAGTTAGTCTATAAGGTGCCTCGCCGCTTTTGCAGATTCAGACTAACACAGCTACCCCTCTGATACCTTCCTTTGAAATAACCCTTACTCCTTAAAAAATGAGGTTTACGGGTATTTTGAAGGAAGGGTTTCTTTTTTAAATAACCCTGTGTGGACTATGTTTTTTTTCTCAAAATAAATATGGTATTTTGGAAAAGCGGCTGGCTGCAATTATGCAAATGAAGTGCAGGAAAATCAAATCCACACTTCATTTGCAATTGTCTGTATTCCTCTTTCAAAGGAAGAATGCAACATAGACATACCCTATAAACCCTATCTCATAGGGCTGGAAGGGACCTTGAGAAGTCATTGAATCTACCTTTGTGGATGGAACAACTACCATCCCTGGCAGATTTGCCCCTGATCCCTAAATGGGCCCCTTAGGAATTGGGCTCACACTACTGGGTTTATGAGGCCAATGGGCAAACCACTGAACTATCCCTCCCTATAGGTAAATTATAGCCTACGCACCTCACTTGCATGAATGCATCTGCAAACAGCTGTCAACCAAAGACTGTAGGGCCCTCAGGCCCTGACTCTCGCAGTGGGATAGGAACAGAGACACTACATGGCCCCAGGAGGAGGCCATTAACCCTTTCCTCCCCTCTCTGACTTAGGGTAAATTGTCTTTATTAACTTTCAGCAGCTACTAGACAGTATCAAGAGCCTCCTTCCTGATTGCCCTCTCTCCCCTTTCCCATGCAGAGCTGCGAGTGGACTTTGGCACGATGTAATGACTTCATGGGATGGAAGTTGCTGGAGGAGATATTCACCATGGCCCATTATGACAATCAGCAGGCCCTGTGCAATGTTTGCAGGCACCTGGTAAGTGAACACTGGGCTGTTCTTTAGAACTGGGTGAGTTGGCGGCAGGGGACACGTTATCTAACACGTGGCACCATATTTAAAACGACTTGCATCTCCCCTGAGATCTCACTTGGCAGGCTGAGAGACCCTCCTGCCTGCGCCCTGCTGCCGCCACCTGAGATCACCTTGGCGAACCGTCACGGGAAAGCTTTGAATCCTTGCCTAGAAGAGACACGTTGAGCAACGTGCATAGGCACAGGCAGAGGGAGGGGCGCCGGGGTCAGTGCCATGGGAACAGAAAGACAGGCTCTGCACCGCGCAGAAGGCCTTGGAGCACACAGGCCTTTCAGAGGGTGGCAGTGGTGCTTTTCTCTGTTGGAAAGCTCCCTGGTAGTCATTGCTCGCAGCAGAATCCCAGACATTAGAAACAGAACCCACCCCCTTCTCCTGACAAGGGAGGAAGGGCTCTGGCCACCCACACTAGTTTTAAATAGCTCAGCTGAGAGATCTTCCACTGCTGCCTTTGGGACACGTGTCTGCTTCTAGCTGGCTGGCACTAAAGTCTGATCAGTCTGTTAGCCTACTGGAGTCATAGAATCCTAAGGCTGGAAGAGACCTCAGGAGTCATCGAGTCTGGCCCCCTGCCCAAAGCAGGACCAACCTCAACTATATCAACCCAGCCAGGGCTTTGTCAAGCTGGGACTTAAAAACCTCTACGGATGGAGATTCCACCACCTCCTAGGAAAATAGTTTTTCCTAATATCCAACCTAAACCTCCCCCACTGTAACTTAAGCCCATTGCTCCTTGTTCTGCCATCTGTCACTACTGCGAACAGCCTCTCTCCATCCTCTTTGGAACCTCCCTTCAGGAAGCTGAAGGCTGCTATCAATCCCCCCTCGCTCTTCTCTTCTGCAGACTAAACGAGCCCAAATCCCTCAGCCTCTCCTCATAGGTCATGTGCTCCAGCTCCCTCATCATTTTGGTTGCCGTCCACTTGACCCTCTCCAATGCATCCACACCCTTTCTGTAGTTAGGGCCCAAGAATTGGACGCAATACTCCAGATGTGGCCTCACTAGTGCCGAATAAAGGGGATAATCACTTCTCTAGATGTGTTGGAAATGCTCCTTCTAATGCACCCTAATATGCCATTAGCCTTCTTGGCTGCAAGGGCGCCCTGTTGACTCATCTCCAGCTTCTTACCCACTGTAATCCCCAGGTCCTTTTCTGCTCAACTTCTACTTAGCCAGTCGGTCCCCAGCCTGTAATAATGCCTGGGATTCTTCTGTCCCAAGTGCAGGACTCTGAACTTGTCCTTGTTGAACCTGATCAGATTTCTTTTGGCCCAATCCTCTAATCTGTCTAGGTCACTCGGGACCCGATCTCTGCCCTCCAATGTATTTACCTCTCCCCCTAGTTTAGTGTCATCTGCAAACTTGCTGAGGGTGCAACCCATCCCCTCATCCAGGTCATTAATAAAGACGTTGAACAAAGCCGGCCCTAGAACAGATCCTTGGGGCACTCTGCTTGAAACTGACTGCTAACCAGACATCAAGCCATTGATCGCTACCCATTGGGCCTGACAATCTAGCCAGCTTTCTATCCACCTTACAGCCCATTTATCCAATCCATGCATCCTTAACTTGCTGGCAAGAATGCTGTGGGAGAGCGTATCAAAAGCTTTGCTAAAGTCAAGGTAGATCACATCCACTAGGATCCAGTTTTCTGTGTCTTCTCTTATGTCTTCCTCCCCTTGTGGATCCAGATACAGTATTTCTCTTTCTTCTACTTCCTGCCAAACTCTCTTGGATAATCAGAGGGGTATGTTCGTTCCTCCTTAGGTTCGGCGGTGCTCAGGGAGAGTCCATGAATTCCTGTCCCAGAGCCGGCACTATCTGAAGAGTGAGCAGGCTCCTGTGAGGAGGGCAGCCAGTATGTTCACAGGTGAAAAAAATCCCAAACCACATATTTTACCTTTGCAAGCAAGTTCTATCAAAGCCTTTTTCTGAACTTCCCTGACTCTCGGATGGGGTATGTACAGGAAACAAATTATAGCCCTTTAATGCCCCATGCTCTCATCAGAATCCCTCTAACCCCCACATTACACTACTCCTCTAATGGCTCTAGAGCAGTGCAAACACTAGAGCTGAGTTAATAATTCACAGCTAGGTACATTTTGCTTTTTTGCTTGTTGACCACATTGTGAGATTCTCCAGTGTCTGTACAAACAGCTTTAACCACTAATTGTGGGGTGACTGATTGTGCAAACTCTGTTACAATTGAATATATATACTATTCAGGCTATAATTTACCAAATGAACACAACTGGAACTTTTGGCATATCAACGCATAAATGCTACAGAGGCGAAACTAGTTCACTGTAGAATGTCAGAAGAGACAGGGCCTATACCGATCATGGGAGGGCTCTCCCACTGGCATAGGTAATCCACCTGCCTTGGAGGCGGTAGATAGGCCAATGAAAGAATTCAAGAAGTTACAATCTAGGGGTATGTCTACACTACCACCCTAGTTCGAACTAGGGTGGTAATGTAGTCAACCGGAGTTGCAAATGAAGCCCAGGATTTGAATTTCCCGGGCTTCATTTGCATGTTGCCAGGCGCCACCATTTTTAAATGTCCGCTAGTTCGACGTTCCACAAGGAGTACAGGTAGTTCGGAATAGGAAGACTAATCCGAACTACCTAGTTCGTGCTGCGCGTAGCCGCGGAGCACGGAGTCCGAACTAGCAGACATTTAAAAATGGCAGCGCCCGGCAACATGCAAATGAAGCCCGGGAAATTCAAATCCTGGGCTTCATTTGCAACTCCGGTTGACTACATTACCACCCTAGTTCGAACTAGGGTGGTAGTGTAGACATACCCTAGGATACAAATGGAAAGTCATTTGTGGCCATTATTTGAGCCACAGTTTGCTTTCTGATAGTTTTTCCCCTAGCAAAGTGTGAGTGATCACAGAATGAGATCCTCTGACATTCACCAATGCAAGAGAAGGAAAAATCATTTTTTAATTTGACCAGCTATTGGCCAGGGTGTCCCCAGTTGCCTACTTCTAGTAGATATACTTTGCTTTGCAAATCAACCCTTCGGGCATGCTCCAGAGGTTGGTCTCCTAGGAGCTTCTGAGCAACTCTAATGATCTGCTAGATGTCGTGAAAGCACCTTAATTTGGGGATAGGCCTAAACAGTAGACGTTCCCATTAGAGGTTGTAAGGAGAAGTTAGAGGCTAATTACGTGAACCATTTCTCTAGGGTTCATTGTCCATCACATGGATGGCAGCCGCATGAGTCAAGGAGATATAGTCTCACTGCTCAGAGGTAAGTGAGGATCCTGGCCTTTAAACCAAGCAAATGAATATGCCTGGGTGTGCACATATAACCGGTTATGTGACTGTGCAGGACTATTTCAGGGTGTGGTTTTAACAAAGACGTGTTCTGGATGTTTGGGTAACAAACTGTCAGAGGCTGGCAATGGATGACAGGGGATGGATCACTGGATGATCCCCTGTTCTGTCTATTCATTCCCTCTGGCCTTGGCCTGACCCAGTCTGGCTGTTCTTATGACCTTACATTAAATGTGCACATTGATACTGTATTCCTCTAGTGTGGCACAGCTGTTTCTGATCACACGGACAGCGTATGTGTGTACCTAAGTTCATGGTCTCTGTGTATTTGTGTATTTTTACGGGTGATCACAGGTCAGAGTCTGACCTGCTCCTTTTTTCAGCTCTCAGTGATTCGCTGCTTGACCCTGAGCCTTCAGTCTGCAGTGTTGCTTCTGTCTCTATCCAGCAAGTGAAGCAAGTCTCTGAGAATCTGGCTGTGACAAGCGTCCTGTTCTCACTGAGGAGGCTATTCTGCTGCATGACCAACCAGAAGAGAGAGAAACCTCTGTATGAGGACAGCCCCTTTAAAAGGAAGAGGTGGCTGGAATGCCACGATTCCAAGATGGTATGAGTTCATTCAAGGGGAGTAAGAATAAAGCAAGAAACTCCTAACTAGCATCTTCCATGCCTCTGGGTCTGCATTGGAAAGCACACAAAGAAGGGGAGAAATCCCATGCTCTCTGAAGAGGAACTTGCTCCTCCAGCATTAGAAAACACTAGGGCTGCGTCTAGACTGGCATGATTTTGCGCAAATACTTTTAACGGAAAATTTTTTCCTTTAAAAGTATTTGCGCAAGAGAGCGTCTATACTGGCATGCGCCTTTGCACAAAAGATTTGCTTTTGTGCAAAAGCATCCGTGCAAGTGTAGACGTTCTCTTGCACAAGAAAGCTCCAATGGCCATTTTAGCCATCAGGCTTTCTTGCGCAAGAAGTTAATGTTGCCTGTCTACACTGGCCCTCTTGTGCAAGAATACTTGCGCAAGAGGGCTTATCCCTGAGCGAGAGCGTCAGAGTATTTGCACAAGAACCACTGATTTTGTACATTACAAAGTCAGTGTTCTTGCGCAAATACTCACGGCCAGTGCAGACAAGTGGCAAGATTTTGCGCAAAATCATGCCAGTCTAGACACAGCCTAGCAGAGCTCCTGAGAGGTAAACACAGATCTCACCTCCAGGCAGAAAGCTGCTCTTGATAAAGGAAAATAAATTGTGATGCCGTGTGTGGTTAACCTGAAGAATTCCGTGCCCCTGTAGGTCAGTGAGAATACTTGGGGGAGACGGCAGGCAGGAGACAGTGCCAATATACTCTTCACCCAGGATGGGTGTTAGCTAGAGTTCAGATGTTACTGCTTATAAAGCCCTTGGTTCTGCTCAGCTGAGCATCGTTTTTGTTTAAAGGAGCACTGTGAAATGGGGAAGGCCATGCACAGCATGAATAAAGAAGTATCTTGATTCAGTTTTAAAAGGGATCTTGTTGGGCCTGGACTAATAGGAAGGCTTAGTCCAGCCCTGGGCTGTTCGGATCCCATTTGCTTCACAAGCTCAAGGAGAGAAGTTTTGGCTAGAGAGGCATTCCCACTTGCAGGCATGCTCTTCCCAGGATTCCTGGGAGACCTTTTCCCCTTAGCAGAGCATTGTAGGCTAATTTCTGGGTTGAGATGTTGATTGTTGATTGTGAGCTCATATAAAACCAGTCACCTGAGTTAAAAGTTCAGCCTCCTAAACAAATTGTTATGGAGCTGGATGTAGGTGTCCGGCCCAGTACTCAGAGCAGCAGCAAGGTCTAGAGGGTGAAGCAGGATCCCAGTTGTGGAACAAAGCTGAGGGTCAGCACCAGAGTCAACTGCCAGTTACCAGAGCCGGAGGTCAAGCTGGAGTCAGAATCAAGAATGGAAGTTGAGGACCAGAGCTGATGTTAGATGCCAAGGGTCAAGCCGGAGTCATAAGCTGAAGGCCCGGCTCAGTGCCGGGACTAGTCACTGAGGATTGGAGGTGAGAAGTAAGGGCAGGAGAAGAGGCAAAGACGAAGTATAAAGCAGGAGCATGGTTGCAACAGGAGCAAAAACGGGTGAGGCAGGAGACAAGCAAGAATCAAGAACAGGCTTGGTTGCAGAAGGCAAGCACTAGCAGGGTACGGTACCATTATAACAGGAAACCACTTTGTCACTCACACAAACTTCCTGTTCCTCCTACTGGCTTAAATAGCATAGCTGGATGGATTGATGGAGCCGGGTGATCCTCTAGTCTGAGTGTCTGTGGGTGGTGCGTTGGGTGGGGTGTTAGTCGGACCCTTAGTACTTTCTCAGCACATTGACCTTCAGTAGACATTGGGTGGAAGCAACTGTCTAGGGATGCCCAGGCCTGGGTTCGAGATCTGTGATATCACACAACTATAGAAGTGAGATTAGCCAGGTGAGCATTACCAGCTTTGGAGGCACATGAGGGACCACAAGCCCAACTGGTGTATTTACAAGTTCTAAATTGTCTTTTATTAATAACTAGAAAAGTCATCTGGCATTGCCCATGTGGGGGCCAAACTGAGCAGCCTAGCGCTGCTGTGGGGAGGGGTGTAAGGAGGGGATGGGCTGCCCCAGGGAAAAGTCCCCTCCCTGGGAGGGTTTGTTATGTCCCAGCCGCACTACGGACTACCCGTGGTGGCCAGGATTGTAGGGGGTGTTGCTCCTGGGGAGGGGGTGTGGAGCAGTGGCGGGGAAGGAGTTTTGTGTGTCCCACTGCAGGCGGTCAAGGCCATCAATAGAGTGCTGCTCCATAGAGTCATCCGCCTCACTGATGTAGACACAGTCATCGAGGGCTTTGGCGCCCTGGGCTTCCCCAACTGTGTGTGGGGGGGGGAAGCAATCGATGGGACGCACATCCCCATCCATGCCCCAGACCACCAGGTCTCCTTGTACATAAACCAGAAGGGATACTTCTCGGTCATCCTGCAGGCTGTGTCTGACCACCGGGGCCGCTTCCTGGACATTAACGTGGGCTGGTCCGGCAAAGTACACGACGCACGGGTGTACCGCAACTCCTCTGTGTACCAGAGGCTGCACGCTGGGACTTTCTTCCCCGACTGCCACATCAGGGTCAGAGACGTGGACATGCCTGTGTGCCTGGTGGGGGATGTGGCCTACCCGCTACAGTCCTGGCTCATGAAGCCCTACACGGGACACCTCAACCCCCCCGGCAGGCCTTTAATGCCAGGCTCAGCAGGGCCTGCATCATGGTAGAGGGTGTCTTCGGCTGGCTGAAGGCCCGATTTAAATGCCTCCTCACCTGCCTGGACCTCTCCAAGAATAATATTCTGCACATGGTGGCGGCGTGCTGTGTGCTGCACAATTTGTGCGAAAGGAAGGAGGAGGCTTTCCTGACAGGTTGGATGGCAGAGGCTAACCACTTGGCTGGCCTGTATGCGCAGCCCTGCACGGCTGCCAGCCGTGAGGCCCATCGGGAGGCTGTCGGTATCTGGGAGGCCCTGCGGGAGAGCTTCCAGACAGAGGAGGAGTGAAGTCTCCCTGGCATGCCCCACTGGGGCCTTGTGCCTTATTCCACCCTCACATCTTTCCACTTTCCCCTCCCTAACCCCCCTTCCTGATGTAAAATAAAAACACGTGTGTTGCCAGAAATAAACTCTCTTTATTGAACATAACTGGGGTGGGGGGAGGTAAACCTGGGAGGAGGGAGCTGGAAGGGGGAGGCAAGGGGAGGAAAAGCTCAGGGTTGGGGGTCTTGCTGGTCCACCTGTCTCCCAGCACTGCGGGTATGGGGGCCTCGGTGTCCTTGGGGGGGAGCGACTATGGAGGGTAGGGTGGGTGGGGAGGGGGATAGGAAGAGGCGGGAAGGGGAGCAGGAGTTCAAGGAGGAGCGATAGCTGGGGCAGCAGCAGGGCCTGGAGCGGCAGGAGGCAGCAATCTCTGCACCAGGGTCTGCAGGTGGTCTCAGATGGCACGGCCCTAGGCAATCAGCTCCTGCCAGCTCTCCCGCCATAGCAGCAGGTCTTCGTGCACCCAGTGTTCCAAGATGCACCTTTGCAGGATCCCCAGGTGCTGCCGCTGATACTTCTCCTGGTTCCGGTTCACCCTGCTGGCCCGGGTGCGGGCGGATGTCCTGGGCGGGGTAGTGCGCCCTGCACTCGCAGCTGCTGCGGCTGTAGAGGAACAAGAGAAGTGGTCAGTTATCCCTGGGGACACAGTGGGTGAAGCTCAGCCCCCCTCTGCAAGGCGAGGACGGCAGGTCTCCGCACCATCAGAGCCAATGTGCTTGCACACAGGCCATGTTTGACATGTCCTGCTATCCCCGGGAGTGTGAGCTGGCCCGGGACTGCACCCAGGCCCCTGTGCTGTATATAGTGTGGGAGTGGGGGGGAGGGGAGATGTGCCCTACCTCTGCGTAGAGGGGGCTTGTGGAGGGAGGGCATCGTGCAGCGTCCCTCCCCGGGGTCAGGAGCATGTCATGTGCCTTCATACATACGCGCATGTTGGTAACAGGCCAGGGCCCTTGTGTGGCAGCCAGCTGGGACCACATGCCCAGGGTGGCATGGCACATTCACAGGTTTCTGCGTGCTCTGTGATCAGCAAGGCACACACGCACAGTCCCTCCCCCACACCTCCGCCCTGCATAAGGGGACAGTGATGGCACTCACATGTCGACTCCTCCTTGGCCTCAGACGACACCAGTGACATGGCTGCTGTGATGCCTCGGGCATCCAGGGTGGGTGCCACGCTTCCTCCAGGCTCCTCCTCCTCCTCCATGCCCTGGTCAGGGCCCTCGGCCCCAGGGTTCATGACCACCTGGGGGGCACAGACCGTCTTCCCCCCCAGGATGCGGTCCAGGGCATCATAATGGGGCAGGGGTCTGAGTCAGCCCCTGTTTGGGAGCTGCCCCCTGTGGCCCTGGCATACGCCTGCCACAGCTCCTTTATCTCCATGAGCACCTGGGTGCGCATGTGGCCTTTGGTGGTCAGGCTTTCAGCCATCCGCCTGTAGACGACCGCGTTCCTGCATCTAGTGTGGAGATCATGGACATTGGAGGTCTCCCCCCAAACCTCCATCAGGTCCATGATCTCCTCACTGGACCAGGAAGGCGCCTGCCTTTTGTGGCCCCTGGCAGGCTCTTGGGAGCTGCCAGCCTGCTCCTGGGGAGCGGTGGAGGGCTGGGTGCCAGTGGGTTGCTGGCTCATGCTGGGCCAGGGGCAGCAATTGCTGGCTCTGTGCTGGCAGGCTTGCAACTGGCACAGACACTGTGGCCAGAGTCTACCCCTTTAAGGGCTCTGGGGCTGGGGGGGGAGCAGAAGAGTTTTCCTGGTTTGGTCCAGAGTAGCCACCAGAGCACCCTGGGAAGGGCTGGAGGCCCCATATTTCAAAATAAGCATCTACACAGCGCTTATTTCGATTTAGCTATTTTGAATTTGGCATTATTTCTCGTGGAATGAGATTTACCAAATTCGAAATAAGCACTCTGCTATGTTGAATTCATTTCAAAATAGTGGCTTGGCTGTGTAGATGCTGGTAAAGTTATTTCAGAATAATGGCTGTTAATTCGAAATAACTTTGCTGTGTAGACATACCCTTACAGACTAACACGGCTGCCCCATGACACTCTTATAGTGTGTTACATTGACATCTGTACTTTATGCATGTGCATCATGGTTTCAGCCCCTTTTCCTTATCTGTACAACCACACCCCACTAATTTCTGGGTGTCATGTTTTACATAGGCTAATTCCTTAGTTCCGCTTACATTCCTTAGTGCTTATGTCAATGAGTTACTTACTATGCGAGACACGAAGTGGAAAGTACAAGCTTTTAAGCTGCACACAGTTCTTCCTGTCTGGAGAAGGAAGCAGAATGCCTGAGCTAAAAACAGGTTGGGACAGATTGTTAAGCAGAAGGGGTACCACGTGAGAGGTAGTCACCTGAAATGCAGTGGGCCATTGGGGGTCAGACTGTCATGCATAAAGGGTTTGAAGTAGGCCAGTAAGGGTATGTCTAGACTACAGGCTTCTGTCGACAGAAGTTTTGTCGACAGATACTGTCGACAAAACTTCTGTCGACAAAGAGCATCTAGACTACATTGAGTTCTGTTGACAAAGCAAGCTGCTTTGTCGACATGATAGTGTAGACGCAAAGGACAGTTTACATGCAATAACACCTTCTGTCGACAGAACTCTGTCGACAGAAGGCGTTATGCCTCGTAAAATGAGGTTTACCAGCGTCGACAAAACTGCTGAGTTCTGTCGACGTTATGTCGACAGAACTCAGTGGTAGTGTGGACGCAGGTATAGTTTTGTCGACAAAAGTCCACTTTTGTCGACAAAACCCTGTAGTCTAGACACACCCTAAGAGTAGCAGGCAGTGTGGCATGTTACAAATTGTTTCAATGAGCCAGAAAATCAATGTGGCTATCTATGTCTACACTACATGGCTTTTAGAGACAATGCTTTGTCTACACAGCCTGTAGCTCAAAGTCAGTGCGTGTGAAAACTGTCCACGCTTTTGTGAACAAAATACTTCTAGCAGAGTGGCTTTTCCTTTGTTGGCAGGAAAGTGCTCCTGCTGACAAAGCAGTTTTCACACTTGCATATACAGAGGCAAAACTTTTGTCCTTTATGGGAGAGGAGGTTAAGCACCCGTGAACAACAAAAGTTTTGTGGATCAGTTGTAAGTGTAGAAGACAAAACTTGTCTCTGTGAAATCCAAGGTTTTGTCCTCTCACTGAGTTGTGACTTTAAGTTCCCACTATTTCCTTAAGTCCTTCTTTGGATACCTGCCATCACAGTACTGACTTACCAACGTCTCTTATGGTACGTCTAGACGACAGAGCTTTTCCGGGGTACCGGAGGTCCAAGGAACACGCCTGCTTTTCCAACAAAAAAAATCGGAAAAGCAGACATGTTTTTCGGCAACCCTGTAAACCTCGTTTTACGAGGAAGAAGGGATGTTCCGAAAGAGGCTTTTTTCCCCCTACAATTGGCTCAGTATAGATGGGCCAATTGTTAGAAAAGTGTTTTTCAGAAGAAAAGCAACAAAGATACGCAAACTGTGGTTCGCAATATGCATATCTTTTTCTGATAGATCTTTGTAGTCTAGACACAGCTTTAGCTGATGAGAGCGGAAGAGCTCTCAAAGGCTTTGACTTAGAGATTTCTTTCTCCTATAAGAACTGCTAAAAATGATCGTTGTCGCTGTGAATTACAGGAAGATCACTAACATGGCTTTAAATTAGGTCTCCCATTTCCTCCTAGTGTTTCCCTCCCAAACTCATTTGTAGAGGTCTGTGTGCATTGCAGTTCCCAGCAGAGTGATGGCTCTAAACCCAGACAAGAATGAGGCCAAGAAGTAGGACTTATAACAGAAAAGTGATGCTTATTTGAGAAATGAAACTCTTCCTTTAGGATTACATTGCAGCTTCTTTTCCTATAACTGACATTTTCCTCTCTATTTTCCATATAACCCAAGAGACGTCTCCCTGCCTCAGGTAGGTACTCCTGAGTCTTGCTGTTATCAGCAAAAATACAATTCTAAAGTGTATTTGCCCTTGGGAGTAATTTTTTTTACAAGTAAGTATAGCAAAAGTTTTTAGAGCAGATGCAACTTTTTTTTAGTAGTAAATGAAAGTCAGGTTCTTCTTCTGGGATCCTTTCTCAGTCTGGGGACCAAGTATATTATTGACTCAGATGCTAATAATAATAAATAATGGTAATGTGAGAGTCCCCAGCCGAGATCAGAGCCCTATTGAGATGCCGTGCAAAGCCAGTCCCAGTGTACAGACAGAGACAAAGGGGAAAGATGAGAACTGAAATGTGAAGTGACTTGCCAAATGACACAAGGCAAGTTAGTGGTAGAATTAGAACTAGAATCCTAACGGTTGAATTCCCACTGTAATGCCAGTCCACTGGAACACTGCCTCCCAATGGTGTGTTGAACAGCCTGATAGCACTGCCTGGGTTAGACACCACTAACTAATACTAATTTGTTCCTACAGAGAGGAAGGCTGTTTCAGATCGGGTTGGGGACCACGGGTCTAGACCATCCCTGATAGACATTTATCTAACCTACTCTTAAATATCTCCAGAGATGGGGATTCCACAACCTCCCTGGGCAATTTATTCCAGTGTTTGACCACCCTGACAGTTAGGAACTTTTCCCTAAGGTCCAACCCAAACCTCCCTTGCTGCAGTTTAAGCCCATTGCTATTTGTTCTGTCCTCAGAGGCCAAGATGAACAAGTTTTCTCCCTCCTCCTTATGACACCCTTTTAGATACCTGAAAACGGCTATCATCTCCCGCCTCAATCTTCTCTTTTCTAAACTAAACAAGCCCAATTCTTTCAGCCTTCCTTCATAGGTCATGTTCTCTAGACCTTTCATCATTCTTGTTGCAACTGCCTCCTTTTTGCTGCCCTCCCCAGTTCTCACATCATGTCCTGGGAATCTGTCTAGCATGCTGCTATCTTCCTTTCCTGTTGGTTGGCTCATGTCTCACCTCCTCCCGAAGCTTTGAATTGGCTTCTGTCTCCTTCTTATCATACCCAGATGCCTCATTGTCCCTTTCAAAGTCTTGCACAGCTCCAGCCCAGCCCAGCTTACATCTTGTCTCATCTCTTACAGCACCACACCCATATTACACTCCATGTTCTGCCAACATATTGCACTTTGTCCCTCCCTTCATTTTGTCCACCAGACCCTCTCTGCTAACACTGACACTGGCTCCTTTTCTTTAAATCTTCTTCCTAGTCCCATGAACTATACAGTGAGGACTCTCCACCTTCAAATCCATCCTCACCATCTCCTTTATCTTACTAGTGTCTTATATGGAGTCAGCCATTGTAGCTCTGAGCACCCTGAGTATTTAAAATATGTTCTTATCCTACTTTTCTTCTTAGCATATGTGCAATGTGCCTCAGGTAGCATGTGACCAGGATTCATCACCGAATTTCAATTATTACCAACAGCAGCTATTATAATACCTTCTTCCATCTCTATCTGGCCAGGAGACTGCGGTGGTCCCAGTGACTCATGTATTCATATATTTGGGTTTGATTACTGCAACATATTGTACCTGGGAATGAAAACACAGGCCTTGAAAAACCTCTGTATTCATTTGCTAGCCAACAAAGGTCAACATTAGGGCTACGTCTACATTGGCCCCTTTTCCGAAAGGGGCATGTTAATTTTACAGGTCGTAATAGGGAAATCCGCGGGGGATTTAAATATCCCCCGCGGCATTTAAATAAAAATGTCAGCCGCTTTTTTCCGGCTTTTAGAAAAGCCGGAAAAGAGCGTCTACACTGGCCCCGATCCTCCGGAAAAAAGCCCTTTTCCGGAGGATCTTATTCCTACTTTGAAAGTAGGAATAAGAGATCCTCCGGAAAAGGGCTTTTTTCCGGAGGATCGGGCCGGATCGGGGCCAGTGTAGACGCTCTTTTCCGGCTTTTCTAAAAGCCGGAAAAAAGCGGCGGACATTTTTATTTAAATGCCGCGGGGGATATTTAAATCCCCCGCGGATTTCCCTATTACGATCTGAAAAATTAGCATGCCCCTTTCAGAAAAGGGGCCAATGTAGACGAGCCCCCATAGATTTGGTCTGCATATTGCAGGGACCTGCCTTTCTCTCTGTAACTAGGGCCTTCCACCATAGTCACATTCTTCACAGACTATGGCTCTACGAATGACAACTGAGACTGGTCAAACTTAGAACCTTTCTTAAACACCATAGACCATATATCTCCTTTCTACAATAAATTAGAATGGCCACAGATTCCACTATTCCCTTCAATCCAAATGCAAAACACTTGTTTTAAGCAAGTCTTTCCCATGATATAAAGAAAACCTTTTTATCCTTCCAACTGCAAAAAGAAATACAATAACTAAAGACACAGACAACTGCTGGATTTTGCAAATATAGACACTGTAGTGATGTACATTGTATAAATTCTTAGATCTGGTAATTAAATGGCATTTACTATGCAGTGAAACAATTATTCTCTTATTGCAATTAATACTAGGGCCCTAGGTCTCTATGTCAATTCAAAACGCTGCATTAAAATGGAAAATGGATTAAGCAAACCATTCACCATCAAGACAGGTGTTAGGCAGAGGTGCATCCTGTCTCCTTTTCTGTTTGTGCTTGTCATTGACTATGGATTAAAGCAATGTAACAGTGATATCTATGTATAATCTAAGTACAAGAGTTCGTGGCTATTTAATCTAGCCTTTGCTGACAGCGCTTTTATCAGTGAAGATGCCAACAGAGTACAAAAATGTACAAGCCAAGTAAAAGAAATAATGGAGAAAATAGGTTTGAGATTCAATGCAAAGAAACGTGATCATGTTAATGGTGACTACAGGGACAGAAATCAAAATGGAAGAGCAGATACAGGCAGTCCTCGGGTTACGTACAAGATAGGGATTGTAGGTCGGTCTTAAGTTGAATTCGTATGTAAGTCAGAACTGATACATATTGTAGGGGAAACTCTAGCCAAACATTTCTCCAGAGCTCAGTTTTATTCTCCCACACCTCACTTCCCTCAGTCCTTTATTCTCAAGCTGAGGTGTCTGCTGAGAAAAGCCGCTCTGCGTCTCCCTGGTCTGCTGGGGGGTGCGCTAGCTTCGCGTCTCCCTGGTCTGCTGGGGGGAAGCAGCTAGTGCGGGGTTGCCTTACCCCGTTTGTAAGTAGGGATCCGATGTAAGTCGGATCCATGTAACCCAGGGACTGCCTGTATCTGAAAAAGTGGACAATTTTATGTACCTTGAAAGTACCATCACCCAAGATGGTGCCAGTTCTGAGGAAATAAGAAAAATCAAGAAGGCAAATGCTGCAAGTGGAAGACTCAAAAATATCTGGCAACTCAAGACAAAACTGAATGTGGACAAAGCAACTGTTATCGCCATTACAACAACATATAGCAGCGAGCCAAGGCGACTTACCAAGAAAGACATTCAAAATCTGGATGCATTTCATCACAAATGTCTGAGAAGAATATTGGGAATAACATATAGAGATAGGAAGACAAATGAAGACGTTAGAAAAATTACTGAGCAAGGACCCTCTCACAAATAATGTACAAAAGAAGACATCAGTGGCTGGGGCATGGGCTGAGAATGGAAAAAGAACACTTACTAAATACTGCCCTTGAACGGAAGCCAAAAAACACAAGAAGAGAGAGGAAGACTGTGAATTACGGAAATGAACAGTCCTGAAAGACATCAAGCACCTCAATATGACATGGGAAGATTGTAGAGAAATGCAGGTATCAGACAAGGAAGCAAATGTGGGTAGCCCAATATGCAGCAAAGCACGGGTAAAATTAACGCCTAATGAGTAGGTCTCTAGACCAAGGTGCAAAACACCTGTGAGGCTGATGCTTGTAAAAGTATTATTGAAAGATAAACTAGGAGATTCCCATGCATTCTCCTTTGGAAGTCAGATTCTGTGAGCAGCCAGCAGGAAATGCTGGCTACTCCCACTCACTCTATCATCAGTTCTCTGCAATCTGCTAGTTCAGCGCTTAACTAAGTTTAGCATTTTAGCTCTTCTCAGCAAGTTTCCTGTAAGCCACCAAGAGACTCCTGACTAAACCAAAGCTGATAAAGTTATGATTTCAAATGGCTAACTTAATTGGGTCCTATTGCATGCTTGTCATAAGACACACAGTTCTGGTTCTCTTTAAACCCATTAGAGGATTAACACAAGGTTTGTTCCAGGCAGAATGAGACAATTTAATTTCTCTTAAGCATTCCATCCTCCCTGAGGCATGTTCCCATGTACAGACTGCCTGCCAACTCAGCCTCAAAAGCCTGTACTTGCTCTTTACTGTTTCTTTAATTAAATTAGACTTATAAACAAGTGTCATGCACTTGCAGTGTAATTATCAAAAAACAAGTGGCAGGAATACTTTGTGGTATTCAAATGTGTAATTTTTAACATACATTTAGCAAGACTGCGGAATGTTTGGCATTTACTGTGGTTTAATGATGCAGCATCCATTGGGTCTGTACTTTGCCCCAACAGAAGAAATCTGTAGGGTATACAGCATCATACTTACATAGCCCTTTCACAGAGTTCACTCACTCTCTAGCTGCCACTGTGGAGCTTTCTTTGCCTGATAATTTGATTCACCAGCTGGATCACCCTCGTCAGCCCACCTCTTTAGGGATCCCAGTTAACCTAAGAAGTTGTCCCTTTCAACTTCAAAAAGGAGAACTACCCAAAAATGAGGAGACTAGTTAAACAGAAATGAAAAGGAACAATCACAAGAGGGAAATACCTGTACATTGCATGGAAACTTTAAAAAAATACCAGAATCGAGACTCAAACAAAACACATACTCCAAATAAAGAAAACAGTTAAAAGGACCATGGCTAAGCAACAGTGTAAAACTTGGAAGTCAAATCCTGTTGGGGAAAATGGAAAAGAACATAAATTGTGGCAAGTCAAGTGTAAAAGTATAATCAGGCAGGTACAAAATTTGAAAAGTAACAGTAAAAGACAATAATCTAACAGCAAAATAAGTACATCAACAACAGAAAACCTGCCAAACACTCAGTGGGGCCACTGGACAATCGAGGTGCTAAAAGAATATTTAAGGAAAATGAGAGTGTTGCAGAGAAGATAAATTAATTCTTTGCAGGAGTCTTCACTGCAGAGGGTGTGAGGAAGATTTCCACTCTGGCATCATTATTTTTGGGTGACAAATCTGAGGAGCTGTCCCAGATTAAGCTGTCAATAGAGGAGGGTTTGGAACAAATTGATAAATTATAAAGTAATAAAGTCACCAGGACAAGCTAGTTTTCAATTAAGAGTTTTGAAAGAACTCATATATGAAATTGCAGAACTATTAATTGTGGTATGTAACCTGTTGCTTAAATCAGCCCATGCACCAGATGACTGACAGAGAGCTAATATAATGCTAATTTTTAAAAAATATTCCAGAGGTGATCCTAACAATTACAGGCCCATAAGCCTAACTTCAGTATCAGGCAAATGGAATGAAACTACAATAAAGAACAGAATGATCAGACATGTAAGATGAGCATGATTTGTTGAGGAAGAGTCAACATAGCTTTTTAAATGTATATCATGTCTTACTAATGTATTAGAAATTTGGAAGATGTCAACAAGCATGTGGACAAGGGTGATCTGTTGGACATGATGCACTTGGACTTTCAGAAAGCTTTTGGCAAGGCCCCTTAGCAAAGACACTTAGGGAGTATCTAGACTACGTGGAACGGTCGAAAAAGGATATGCAAATTCCACGGGAATTTGCATATCTTCTTCTGATAGCACTTTCGAAAGCAGAGCTTTTGAAAGTGAAAGTAATTAAGATGCAGCTTTTTCGGCGAGCCGTCCCCGTCGTCAAAAAGCCACTCTTCCTCAAAAAAGGAGGTTTACGCGGCTTTTCAACAAAGGGGAGGTTCGCCAAAAAAGCCACATCTTAATTACTTTCACTTCCGAAAGCTCTGCTTTCAAAAGTGCAATCGGAAGAAGATATGCAAATTCCTGTGGAATTTGCATATCTTCTTTCAACCATTCCCTGTAGTCTAGATGAGCCCTTAAAGAAACTAAGTAGCCCAGGGATAAGACAGAAAGCCCTCTCATGGATCAATAACAGGTTAAATGATAGGAAACACAGGATAGGAATAGGTCAGTTTTCACACTGGAGAGAGGTAAAAAGCAGTGTTCTCCAAGGAACTGTTCAAGCACCAGTGCTATTCAACACACAGGCAGTCCCCGAGTTACGCGGATCCGACTTACGTCGGATCCGCAGTTACGAACGGGGTTTGCTTCGCGTCTCCCTGGTCTGCTGGAGACCAGCAGACTAGGGAGACGGGGAGCAAAACCTCGGAGGATGCCGGCAGCAGGACAGCCGCGGCGCGTCTGTGCTGTCCGCTGCCCACATGCTCTGTGGCTTTGCTCCCCAGCAGACCAGGGAGATGGGGAGCAAAGCCGCGGAGCACGCGGGCAGCGGACAGCCTAGACGCGCCGCGGCTGTCCCGCTGCCGGCGTCCTCCGAGGCTTTGCTCCCCGTCTCCCTGGTCTGCTGGTCTCCAGCAGACCAGGGAGACGGGGAGCAAAGCCGCGGAGGACGCAGGCAGCAGGACAGCTGCGGCGCGTCTGGGCTGTCCCGCTGCCCGGGCTGTCCTGCTGCCCCCGTGCTCCGCGGCTTTGCTCCGGATGCCTGTGGTACAGCAGCTGGGGCGCTGCCGGTTGGTCCTGTAGCGCAGCTCTGGGCGCTACTGGACCAACCCGGCAGCACCCCAGCTGCTCTGCCCCAGGTGTCCTGATTCAGCCACTGCTGGTCAGTTTCAGCAGCGGCTGAATCAGGACGCCTGGGGCAGAGCAGCTTGGGTGCTGCTGGGTTGGTCCAGTAGCGCCGAGGAGCGGCGCTACTGGAGCAACCCAGCAGCACCCAAGCTGCTCTGCCGCAGGTGTCCCTAAGTCAGCCGCTGCTGAAACTGACCAGCGCTGACTACAGGAAGCCCGAGGCAGAGTTGCTCTGCCCCGGGCTTCCTGGAATCAGCCGTTGATCAGTTTCAGCAGCAGCTGACTTGGGTACGCCTGAGGTTCTTAAGTTGAATCTGTATGTAAGAACTGGCGTCCAGATTCAGCCTGTTGAAACTGATCAGCGGCTGATTCCAGGAAGCCTGGGGCAGAGCAACTCTGCCTCGGGCTTCCTGTAGTCAGCCGCTGGTCAGTTTCATCAGCGGCTGAATCTGGATGCCAGTTCCGACTTACATACAGATTCAACTTAAGAACAAACCTACAGTCCCTATCTTGTACGTAACCCGGGGACTGCTTGTATTCATAAATGAGCTGGAGAAAAGGGTAAACAGTGAGGTGGAAAAGTTTGCAGACAACACTAAATTAGTCAAAGTAGTTCAGTCTAAAGCTGACTGTGAAGAGCAACAAAGGGACCTCACTAATATGGGTGATCTTGCAATAAAATGGCAGATGAAATTTAATGTAGATAAATGTGAAGTAATATGTATTGGAGAACATACTCCCATCTATACATACAAAATCATGATGAGGCCTAAATTAGCCATTAGCACACAAGAAAGTGAGTCATTGTGAATAGTTCACTGAAAATATCTGCTCAATGTGCAGCAGCAGTCAAAAAAACAAACAGAATGTTAGAAACCATTAGTAAAGCTATTGATAATAAGACAGAAAAATATCATAATGACACTATCCATGGTATGCCTATACCTGGAATTCTGCTTGCAGTTCTGATCTCCCCATACAGGTTAGACCTTCCTGACTGGTCCTGAAGAAGGGAGTTTGCTGGATCAGGGAAGGTCAATTCTGGCCCTTCTGCTGCTAGCCTCTGGGCTCTCCAGGGGGCTATGAGCTTCCCAGACGAGCTCTCCACCTGGTTGCTGGGCACTGCTTCTGGCCCAGCACTGGTGCTGGTCCTGGCCGCTGGGCTCCCTGCTCCTGGGCTGCTGGCTCAGCTCTGTTCCAGGCACCAGCCGTCAAAGCTCCCAACTGGCCCCTGCTCCCAGTGGCTGGAGTTCTCTGGTCCAGCAACATACATGGTCCTGCCAGGGTCTGGGAGGGAGTTGTGGTCCAGGGCAGGGAGGGGAATGTGGGTGCAGAGGGCTGGGGTGGTGACCTGGAGCAGGAAGAGATGGTGGTTTGGGGCAAGGGGTGGGGTGCCAGAAGCAGGCTCTGGCCGAGAGGCACATACCTAAGTGGATCCCAGCCAGTAGCCCAGCGGGACCCTCAGGCAGACTCCTTGCCTGCTGCCACCTCAAGCTGCTCAAAGCAGCCAGCTGCTCCATATTCCTCTCTGTGTCAAGTGCGTGTGGGGGAGGGGCTTTGCACACTGCCACTGCCCCCAGCACAATCTCTCAACTCCAATTGGCTGGAACCAGAACTGGCCAATGGGAGCTAAGAGACTGTGCTGGGAGTGGGGCCAGTGTGAAAAGCTTCCCCCTACCTGTGGTGCATAGAGGCACATGGAGCAGCCAACTGCTGCCTGTCTGAGGATCCCAGCAGGGCCGGCCCCGGGCCAGATCCAAAGGATTGGTGGGCCAGAATCAGCCCTCAGGCCAGATTTTGCCTATCCCGGTGTAGGGCTTGTAGGAGAACCCAGTTTGGTTCTTGCAGCCCAGGGCCCTCTACTGGGCAGCTAGACCAGCTCCTTTACCCCACTGCAGTTTTCCTGGGGCTGCCTTCTTCTGTCACAACGAAAAGCTCAGCCAGTCTCTCTGGCATCTCCTCATGGATGTCTAGCCATCATCTCGTGTTTAATATGATTAAAACTAACACTCTTATTCTCTTTCTCCAAACCTTACCCCACTACTTCCATTCTCCATCACTGTTAACAAAGCCACGAGCCAGCTGATATCTCTGAAGAAGAGGGTTGTGCCCATGAAAGCTCATGATACCATCTACATGTTTTGCTAGTCTTTAAGGTGCTACTAGACTGTTAGTTGTTTAAGTTTTTCCTGTTATAGACTAACTCCGCTATCCCTCTGAAACTTTTGACCATACTGCCTGTCACTCAGGCCTGTAACCTAGGCATTATCTTCAAGTTGAACATCTCTCCAAGATTTCATATCTACGTAGAGTTGCCAGGTATCCGGTTTTGAACCGGACAGTCTGGTATTTGAGGGTTCTGTCCGGGAAACGAATTGAGAAAATACCGGACATATAAAATGTCCGGCATTTTCTAATTAGGTAAGTTCATTATTATTAGGAGTATCAGTACATAGTTGCGAACTGCCTGGTTGGTAGATGTGCTCACGCTGCATGAGTGTGTCTACCAACCAGGCAGTACACAGCTACACGAGGGGAGCGGGGGGGGGGGGGGGGGGGCGGGGCGAGATGGAATCCCTGGCACAGGACTCACTTGTGCTTCACTGGGATCGTGCACGGGATGGACAGCATCCAGGAGCTGTGTGCGCCCGGGTCAGTCCCGCTTCCCCCAACCCCCTCCCAGCTAGCCCTGCTTCCTGCCGGCCGGTTCCCCCCTCTCCTCCTGGCCAGCTCCACTCCTCTCTTCCAGCCGGTCCCCCCTCATCTGAAATCAAGTGTGTCCGGTATTTTTTTTTAAGTCACCTGGTAACTCTATATCCAGGCTGTGTCTAAAACTGGCTGATTCTTCCTTCATATCATTTCTAAGTGCACCTAATAGGGAGCTATCTCTTTAAGAGACCCCTGGGGTCGGGGAAATAAGAATGAGTTGTGTCTGGGTCACTGTTGCTAGCCAAATTTAGCTCTCCATACCCAGAAGCTTCTGGAATTGGGTGTGGTAGTTCAGGGTCTACTCCAGTAGGTTCTGTCTCTGTTACTGGGTCAGATTCCATGAGCAAGCAGGCAAGGCAGCTGCTTTTCAAAGGGCCATGTGCTCTGTGTGAGCTGGGAGAAGCTGAGCCAGGAGCAGAAAGCAGGTTGTTGTCCCTCGCCCTGCAGCACTTTGTAGTGCTGATGTTAACCCTCTACCTGGGAACATGGGCATGTTAATTATAGCAAGGGGAAACAGGGAGGGGGAAAATAACTTCTGTGTTACCTGTATGCTTTGAATGCTGATTTTATTTTAGCCAAACTGTTCTAGTTACTTTCCCAGCTAGTGTGATTCTTCATCTCCTCTTTAAACGTAGCAATGGGGAAAGAGTCACTTCTGTTTTGTTATTCTCAGTTTTGGTATTTTTTGTAACAGGGTTTTGTTTAAGTCTGTTCACTTGTGAGTTAACGGACTAGTTAATCAGTGAGCTGGCTGTCTAGCAGTGATCCACAGTGGGAAAGAGGCTGCCCGGACTCCAACTGAGGATCCTTACAAGCAAGTGGAGAGATGGTTCAGACTCTGCATATGGTGCAGATTTGATGATCAGAGACATAAACTGAGACTTGGGTGAACTAAATCTAAGCTTTTAGGCTCTCAGTTTCTTCTTCTTGTATTTGTATGGACTGAACTCTTCAAATCTTACTTTTGGTTTTCTCTTTATGCATGTGTGTTGTAACTGTGAAGACAATGTCTGGGTTATAAAATGGTTATGCTGTAAAAATTAGATTATTTGTTTCTTCATCATAAGATTATAATTTATAAAGTTATTTAATTAAATTAATTTATTTAGGTTTTTTTAGTACTTAATTGTGGAGAGGCTAACGCTGTGCAATCCTTGCTGAAATTTTTGAGACAGAACTCTGGGTCTCCAGTTACTTTCTGTGGGAGTTGAGGGGTTTTCTTTATTTACACACTGGAGAAGGGCAGTGAAGTCTAGCCTACCCAAGGCTACATCTAGACTGGCATGATTTTCCGGAAATGCTTTTAACGGAAAAGTTTTCCGTTAAAAGCATTTTCGGAACCGAGCATATAGATTGGCACGGACACTTTTCCGCAAAAGCACTTTTTGTGGAAAAGCATCCGTGCCAATCTAGACACGCTTTTCCGCAAAAAAGCCCCGATCGCCATTTTTGCGATCAGGGCTTTTTTTGCGGAAAATAAATCTGAGCTGTCTACACTGGCCCTTTTGCGCAAAAGTTTTGCGCAAAAGGACTTTTGCCCGAACAGCAGCAACATAATTTTTCCACAGGAACACTTACAATCTTACATGAGATCGTCAGTGCTTTTGCGGAAATTCAAGCGGCCAGTGTAGACAGCTGGCAAGTTTTTCCGGAAAAGCGGCTGATTTTCCAGAAAATCATGCCAGTCTAGACGTAGCCCAAAGGTTACAGAAGATCTGACCTTTCCCATCCATCCACACTGCAAAAAATCTCATCAGGCTCTCATCATCTTGTACCTCAATTACTCAAACAGCCTACCTTTTGGCCTTGACAAATGCAATATAGTGTCACTCCCTGCCATGCAGAACGCAGCTGCAATGATAAATTTCCTATCCTGTTGCTTTGAACATGTCACTCTTCTCTGGACATCTTTCCACATGTTCCCCTTTCTTTGTTGTATCAAACATAAGCTGCTTGTCTTTACTTTCAAGGCCATTTGTGGCCTATTTGCAATTTCATTTCTTAGTCTTGAAAGGTTTATTTCAACCTTTGAGCAGCCTACGATGCCCGCCAACAGCTCCCAATGTTAGATTTTCAAACAAGCTGCTTCATGCTTCACATGTGCTGCCCCTCATGCTTGTGAGGAATGCCCCATAAACATCCATCAAGCTACCTTATTACAGGGTGTCCCCGCTATGTCACCCTGGTATACCTCTGTTCCATACTAAAGTTATTGGTGCTTGTAGGAATTGATGCATTGTAAGTCCTCCCATTACCTGCTCTTAAGTTGTGCAAAAAACCCCAAACCCACCCCAATTTGTGCAAATGGAAGTCAGCTGCAGGAAAAAAATTCCCTGCTTTAAGTTGTTTCACTGTAGTCCAAGTTTTTTTGGAACATATTTTGGACTTATAGTGAGGACAGCCTGTATACACTTTCAAAACTCGCTTAAGCTCCCCTTTGTTGTGATGCCTGCACAAAGCTTGACAGCTGGAGTGCTGAGACCACTACCTAGCCTGTTGACCAATATTGCTTCACTGTTTCCTTGTACTCCTCTATCTGTTTCCATCTCTTGTCTTATACTAACTAACACTGTAAGGTCCTTGGGGCCTTGTGCAGCATGTAGCACAGTGGGGCTCTGGTCCATGACTAGGCTCCTCGGCACTATGTAATGCAAATATTAGTAAAGGTTTAGTCTACAAAAACCAATAGTTAAACTGGCTAATAAAAATGTGGTGATGCTATCTATGGTGCCAATTACACTTCAAAATGTTTAATGTATTTGTGTTCATACTATCTGGGTGATGTACAGCAGGGCCATTACTGCATTTTACAGATGGGGAACTGAGGCACAAGAAGAGTAGGGAATTGAACTTGGCTCTTTTAAGAACCAGGCTAGAACCCTGACCATGGAATGATCCCCTCTCTACTTTGTGTATGTTCATCCATACACTTTGCAAGATCTGTTCACTAACCCAAGGCTCATCTATGCTTTCAGACTATCTGGATGGTTGTTAAAAGGACCAGTCTTGAAAGAGTCAACAGTATTGCCACTTAAATTATCATAGGTAGGTTTCTGAATTAACACCTGATTGAGATAGAAAGCGTTACCAAATTTGGGATTATATCACTGGTCTGTCCATACACAATATTTTTGTTAAAGCCCCAGCTCCTGAGGCTAGGTGATTATATGATAATCCCATCTTCTTTGTTTTTGCAATGAAAAAGGTTTCTAGCCCTCTTGATTATAAAGGAAAGTTTGAAAATGTGAATTCCAATGGTGTAAGACACAAGAAGGTATTTAAAAAGTAACCATCATTTTACAAAATTTTCTGATATTTAGCTTCAAGAGGGATAGCCGTGTTAGTCTGTAACTGGAAAAACTTAAAAAACAAATAGTCTAGCAGCACCTTAGAGATGAAGAAGGAGGTTGTGCCCACGAAAGCTCATGGTACCATCTACATGTTTTGTTACTCTCTAAGGTGTGGCTAGACTATTCGTTTTTAAAAGTTTTTCTGATATTTAGGTCAATCTAATGATTTGGGAGGACCTGACTTGCAGTTTTTGAATGCCTGAGGTTGACAGTACTATGAATAAACGTCTCTTAGGGTTCTGGTTTTGTATGTATGCAGATTGTCAAATCATCTGACCTTGTGCTGCCTGCAGGTGGCTTTTTGCACAAGTTAAGGGCTAAATAAATGTTTTAAAATTAAAGTTTGAACACTACAGAACATGACTGATTGGGTCACCAGAAAAGTCCTGGTATGGAATTCTATACAGTGATTGTTCAACCTGACCTCTGAAACCATACACATTGGAGTGTGATTGTAGTCAGGCAATGTGACTGCAAAAATGATACTTATTTAATTCATCATTTTGGTTCTGACCCACAGCCCACTGAAATGAACAAGACTCACTGCTTACCTCAATGGGCTCTGAATCAGGCTTCTAGTATTTAAGATCCCAAACTGGTCCCTAGAGCACCTGCTGCTGGTCTGTAGAAAGTTGTATGTTCATATGGTGCCAGAGCCTTATTTCTAGCTGCTCAATTACATTAAAAGACAGCTACAAACGCACCAGATACTAACTATCACTTTTCCAAGTTAGCAATACAGTGTTGCCACTTGACCAGTTTTTCTACTGCCTGGGCTTTTCCACTGCAGCAGGTTGGTTTTCTTTCACTTTAAGCAGGCTCCTCTTTGGCACAGTGGATGGTGGTGGGAGTGGGTGCCCGAGAGGGGAAGGGGATGTGGGGGAAGGGGCAGATGACCATTTCGCGGGGCCCAGGGCAGCACAATTTGGCAGGGCCCCCCTTTGCCATGGCACATGCGCGGGGCTTTTTGAAACGCGGGGCCCGGAGTGGCTGCCCCGCTCGCCCTGCCCTATCTCCGCCCGTGTGGGGGGATGTCTGGGGGGGCAAGTGGCAGGGCAGAGTGGTGGGGAAGAGGAGGGTCAGGCTAGTGGTGACAGCCTGCCTGGGCTGGGCAGGGCAGCGCCAGGGGGACGGCACTGGGTCTAGGGACAGGTGTGGGGGGACAGCTGGCCTGGGAGAGTTAAAGGGGTGGGGGTGTGAGGACGCTTGGGGAGGGGAGGGGCAGAAGCGGGTCAGGGCTGCCTGGGGAGAAGAGGGAGCCGGGCTGGCGGCAGGGCGGGGGGCTCGGCTCGTGGGGGGGGACACTCCATAGGGCGGGGAGCCGGTCTGGTAGCGGCGGCGAAGGGCGGGGCCCCGGGCCCGTCTGAGGGGGAAGCGCCGCGCCGCGCCGCCGTTACCAAGGGGACAGAGCGCAGCAGCTTCCGGCGTCAGGTGACCGGTTCTTTGCGTCGCAGGCCGGTGACGTTGCGAGAAGGGCGGCACCCCAGGGCCGGGGAGGGCGCGCGGCGATAACGTCGGAGGGGGGGGGGATGCCGGCGATGGAGGAGAAGGAGCAACTGCGGCGTCAGATCCGCCTGCTGCAGGGTGAGGGGCGCTCGCTCGGGGACGGGTCGGAATCGCGCTGCCCGGGGCGGGCCGGGTCTGAGGGCGGGCCAGTTACCGACCGCCGCCCCCATTACTCGGGCCCGTTCCTCCCCCTCCCCCCTCGCGGGCTCCTTCCTGACCCCCGCTCTGCGCGCTGGCGCACGCGCGACGTCCGTTATTGGCCTCCATTCCGCGCCCCCCAGGTCCCCCCCCCCCGCGCGACGTCCGTTACTGGCCTCCATTCCGCGCCCCCCAGCCCCCCCCCCGCGCGACGTCCGTTACTGGCCTCCATTCCGCGCCCCCCAGCCCCCCCCCCCCGCGCGACGTCCGTTACTGGCCTCCATTCCGCGCCCCCCCCCCCCCCGCGCGACGTCCGTTACTGGCCTCCATTCCGCGCCCCCCCCGCGCGACGTCCGTTACTGGCCTCCATTCCGCGCCCCCCCCCTCCCGCGCGACGTCCGTTACTGGCCTCCATTCCGCGCCCCCCAGCCCCCCCCCCGCGCGACGTCCGTTACTGGCCTCCATTCCGCGCCCCCCCCCGCGCGACGTCCGTTACTGGCCTCCATTCCGCGCCCCCCCCGCGCGACGTCCGTTACTGGCCTCCATTCCGCGCCCCCCGCCCCCCCGCGCGACGTCCGTTACTGGCCTCCATTCCGCGCCCCCCGCCCCCCCGCGCGACGTCCGTTACTGGCCTCCATTCCGCGCCCCCCCCCCCTCCCGCGCGACGTCCGTTACTGGCCTCCATTCCGCGCCCCCCCCCCCCGCGCGACGTCCGTTACTGGCCTCCATTCCACGCCCCCCCCCCCCCCCCGCGCGACGTCCGTTACTGGCCTCCATTCCGCGCTCCCCCCGCGCGACGTCCGTTACTGGCCTCCATTCCGCGCCCCCCCCCCCCGCGCGACATCCGTTACTGGCCTCCATTCCGCGCCCCCCCCCCCCGCGCGACGTCCGTTACTGGCCTCCATTCCGCGCCCCCCCTCCCCCCCCGCGCGACGTCCGTTACTGGCCTCCATTCCGCGTTCCCCCCCCCCCCCCTCTGTCCTGCGCGGACCCGTCCGTCGCCGCCCGCCCCCCGGTCCTGTCACCTCTATCTCAGATATTGAAGCCTTCAAATACTTTGAAGGTCCCAAGATGCAGAGAATCCTCCAGCTGTGATCTGTACCCCATGCTACAGAGGAAGGCGAAAAACCTCCAGGGCCTCTGCCAATCTACCCTGGAGGAAAATTCCTTCCCGATCCCAGATATGGCGATCAGCTGAACCCTGAGCATGTGGGCAAGACTCACCAGCCAGACACCCAGAAAGTTCTCTATAGTAACTCCTATCATTCCTCCATTGACCTATTTCCCACTGAATGGTCAATTAGTTACCAAGATCACGTTCTCAAACCATCCCCTTATCATAGAATCATAGAGCTGGAAGAGATCTCAGAAGGTCGTCAAGTCCAGCCCCCTGCTCTAGGCAGGACCAATCCCATCTAAATCAACCCAGCCAGGGCTTTGTCAAGCCAGGACTTAAACACCTCTAGGGATGGAGACTCCACTACTTCCCTAGGTAACCCATACCAGTGCTTCACTACCCTCCTAGTGAAATAGTTTAAGCTGTATAAGCAGTGGGGCAGAGATTGGGCACCTGCCCTTCCTTAGGAGCCTGGACAGACCCCCCAGGCTCTCAGGTCTGTCCCAGAGAGGCTGGGACCTGTTTGTGTGACCTTGTCTAGTTCCTGGTGAAAGTCAACAGCGCAGACCCTGTGCTGGGGCTGAGGGATGCCTTGCTGTGTGGGTTACAAGGCATTTTTTCTAATTTGCAGTGCTAGAAACTCCACTGGGGTCATGCAAATCCCACGGTGTTCTCCCCTCTGTCAGGGTTATTTTGTTTGACCAAGAGTACATCTAGATGGCAAAAAACCCCCAAACCTCTTCAGAGACTCTAAGAGCAATTGAGTTGGACTAGTACTCCGGAGCTAAAAATATTGCCAACGTTCCTATTTGGGCTGTGGAACCCAACAAGGAGGGTAGGTTTTAGGGCCTTGGTTCCAGCCTAAGCCTGAATGTCTACGCTCTTGTTTTGAGCCCTAAAGGTTGAGATGCTATACCACACATTTTTTATTGCAGTGTAGACATTCCAATACTGTCTGAGTTGGACACAAACAGATAGACCTAATTTCACGTAACTTCATGCAGGTGTGCATGAAGCTGTGTACCGAAGATGACTCAATCCTTGTTCTGATGATCTCATACATTTATTAGGTATATGTAATACAGGCCAAGTGCAGTTGGGATTTGGAATGAAAGGCAGGAAAAAAAAGTCAAAGATTTTATTTATGTTTTGGTGAGTGTCTTGTTGCTGTTGGATTTTGAAGTACATTTGAACATCAGTGGAGCAGTTTGTGGGCAGGGAGTCTAGTTGGCAGATCAGTCTATGATAGTGATATTAAAATTAGGTTAATCAACTAATTGAGTAGTCAATAAGGGCGCTTCTGCTTTGAAATGTAGCAAGAGCCCGTTAGGTGTTCTGCCTTTGAAATGCACAAGAGCCCCAGTAGGGGATTCTTGTACATTTCAAAGGTAGAATGCTGCCGCTGTGCCCCTGCCTCCTCCCAGGAAGCTGGAGCAGGGGGGAACTGGCTTTTAAGCCGGCTCCCCCCAGCACTCCCTCTTCGTCCTCCCCTCCCCCCTTGATGTCTCTTTCTGATAGAGGCAGCAAGGGGTGGGGAAGTGACTAGTTTAGTTTGTCAACTATCCAATACTCTTGCTCATCGGAAAGTCGACTAGTTGATTAGTTGCTTACATCCCTAGCCTATGTTACCATTTTGCATCTACGTGGTGGAGTTTTTTGCAGCAGGAAAAACTTGTTTTCTTCATTAAAGCATACAGAGATCCCTGGAAAAAATGTGGGGTTCAGATCAGTGTTCCCTCTAACTTTTTCCATCCATGTGCACAATAAACTTTATGTGCACCAAAGCATGTGTGGATGTGCATGACCATAGAAACACATGCTGCCAATTGTGGGTGCTCTGCTAATCAACTGGACAGCATTTGAATCTCTTTTGAGTGGCTGTCCAAGTGCTCATCTTACCGGGAGCACTGGCCAGGTATAGACTTGTATTAACACTTTTCATCTGAAGTGCTTTATAAATATTGCTATTTAACAAGCTTTACAATCCCTCTCCTCCTATAAGTATATTAATCTGTATTATTGTTAAGGAAATTGAGGTACAGTGATTTGCCCAAGTGACCATAACTCTTGGTGTTAGTCAGTGGCGGAACTTAGATTAGATTCCTAAAATACCTGACTCTTAGTTTCTTGCTTTAATAATAAATCTGCCCTTCCTTTTGTAGACCAGATAATAAGCACCTCTATAGGGGGACTGTGTTATGCTGTTCATGAGCAGGATCAGATTAGGGTTGCTAGGTAACTTCTGCTTTAAAGGGGCTCAGAGATGCAATGATGAGGGCTAAAGATGTCTCTAAATGAAGTAATTAGTAAGTTTTCTCTACTTCTTGTCTGTTCCCCATCCTACTGCCACCCTCCTTACAATAGACCTACAAGAATAATTATCCGCATGGTGGATTCAAGACTGGTTTTCTAAGAGGAATTAATCTTTACCATAGTGATAGAAATGTAGCCATGTTAGTCTGGTGTAGTTGAATCAAAAAACAGGACTATGTAGCACTTTAAAGACTAACAAGATGGTTTATTAGGTGATGAGCTTTCGTGGGCCAGACACACATCCTCAGATCAAATAGTGGAAGAAAATTGTCACAACCATATATTTTCTTCCACTATTTGATCTGAGGAAGTGGGTCTGGCCCATGAAAGCTCATCACCTAATAAACCATCTCGTTAGTCTTTAAAGTGCTACATAGTCCTGTTTTTTAATCTTTACCAGAAAGTGGGATGATGTAGTATTCAGTTACGTAAAAATCGATAAGAAGAAATCTGTAATCCTTTCATAGCTCTAGTTTTTCTTCCAGCATAAGTGGTGGTGTTTGAAACCTACTGAGCATGAGAGCTCATGTAGAACAAGTGTTTTCAGTGCAATATGATGACAATCAATTTGTAGAACTTGTGGTTGCAAGACTGTTGTGGAAATTGCAACTAACAGAGGGTGTTTTGCTTTCTTCAGGTCTCATAAATGACCATAAAAACATTCATGGAAATGCACCAGTGCCTCCGCCCTCAAGGGCTCTAAGGTGGAGAAATCCCAGGCCGACTGCCTTCAACAGTCGGGGAACATTCTCTGCAAGATATTCTCAGCAACTTCCAAGGGATTTTCAACCACATCAAGGCAACTCCTGGAGGAAAAAGTACTCACTTGTAAACAGACCACCTGCAGCTACGCCTCATCCTGGAAGCAGTGCATCTGTTAACGCACTGCCGGCTTTTGTGAGCCAAAGGAGTGATGAGGCTCCTGGGCCCCAGGAAGCAGGCTCAGAAAGACAAGTGGATTTAATGACTGATGGCAATGTAGTCACAGGAGTGAAACTGCCAGAGAGTACTAACTCATCCTTGGACAACAAAAATGTTAGTGAGTTGGGATCTCAGCCGGGTTCTTCTGGGATGAAAGTAACTGTAGCTGCTCCAGAAGGAGTTGGAAAGGTTCTTGCAAGCTCTAGCTTTCAAAGTGTTGCTCAAAAAGAGGACAAAAAACCATCTTTCTCTGTTTCCCATAGTTCACTGTACCAGCCTGTTGTTGGAGGTGGAGATGAAGCATGCCCAGCATATCGGAAGGAAATGAGCAAACTTTGGACTGTGAGACTGGCTAAAAGTGCCCCTGAGTCACGTGACTTTATCAGTGAAGTTGCCATAGCATTAAAATCCAAACCTCAGCAACCTTCAGCTCTTCCTGGTCAAGACTCAGGCTGGCTAGGAGCCTGGAGGAAACCAGTAGCACAAGTTCCAGCTCACTGTAGGTCAGAGAAAGTCATGGCAGAAAGAGATACTTTGAAGGAGCCAAAGACTCTTGCAAAATCAGAGGTGCACACAAGCTCAGTTCAATCTGTGGCTTCAGAGGTTGGTATAAGTCCCCCAAAGAACCAGTTTGTGGTACCACACAAGCTATCCAGTCTCCAGAGAGCGACCTCGACGCCAGTCTCCAGCAAAGCTTGTAAGTTCAGGAAAACCAACTATACATGGGTAGCAAATCCTAGTAAATGCCCCCGTGCGGTAAAGAGGTGGACAAGCCCTAGAGCTTCTGAAAGCACAAGGAAGTTTTCTGCAGGAACAGAGAGAACTGCTAAGTCACTGCCAAGGGGAGAGTTGGGAGCAAAGCAGAAGAAAGCCGGAATGCATTTGAAACTGGATGCCTCTCCGAGTAAGTACAAATGGAAAGCATCCAGCCTACAGCCACCTTCTTCCGCTTCCAAGTCTGTGTTCAGGTGGCAGTCTGAGGGACTAAAAGAGGCTGGAGTCTCCCTGTTTTCCAGAGCCAACTTGGGCCTTCAGATTCTAAGCAGTGCATCCATTGGCCATGATGGGTTGAAGTCATCTTTCAGCAATACTGCACTTTCCACTTATAAAGTGAAGAGCCGGACCAAAATCATCAGAAGAAAGGGGAGTTACTGGTAAGTTACTAATTGTGTCTGAAGTTCTGTAGCCTGTACTCACTTTCTTTGCACTGCTCCTAGGGGCCCGCTCCTACGTTCATTGAAGTCTATAGGAGTGTTGCCATTGTTTTCAGTGGGAGCAAATGCTCAGTTATTTACACTGTAAGTTCTTAGGAGCAGGGACCCTGTTTGGGGTTTCTATTCAGTGTGTAGCCCAATGGGGTACTGGTCCATGAATGGGGTTGCTAGATGCTATCCCATTACAAAGAAATACTTGCTCCTTCCTTTCCAATCACGTGCTGCTTTTGTGAGAGATGGAAGTCCTTAAACTTAAACTACTTATTTCCCACGTACAACTGCTGTTTCATTTCCTTTTGGCCCACTGTATTCTCCGCAAAATATACATTGCCCTCAGCTCTTATTTAGAGACCCTACAATAATAAGCCAATATGCAGTGAGGGGAAAAGAAGTTAGTAAGCAAACAGGTTTCAGTTTCAGGTTATGGCTTTGTTAGACTTAGGTGATGGGGAGGGGAGGAAGAATGATTTCAATTGTTATTTTATCATGCTTTTAGCTCCAAAGGGCTTTACGCATTTTATCCACAGATGCCTCTGAAGAAGTAGGCAGCAGGAAATGCAGGTACAACACATGCACTACAGTGGGGAGAGAGACTTCTGCCTAGGTGTCCCATTTGTACAAAAAGTGCCATGGGATTTCTAATAATCCCCTGGTATCTCTAGTAAGATCCCATCCCTTGGGCGTGGGCTTACCTTGTCTCTCTCTTTAAATCTTACACTGTACATCATTTTAATCCAAGTATTTAAATCATACCTGTAGAATTTTGGCAGTTGCTTTTGATTCTCCATAGAGTGAAATTGGCAAGGATCCATGTCCACTTAGTGGTCATGCAGTTTTGGTGGATGCCATTAGATGAGTGCTGTGTGCAGGAGCAGCAGAAATATCCAGCACAATCCCTATGTAATGAAACCTCTGCCATGTGCAATGGAAAGGACAGGGGTGGAAATAATTGGAAGAAAAAAGGCATGTGGACTAAGTCATACACATAGGAAAGTGTCAGGTTGGACTGGGGATGTGGCACTAGCAACACTTGAGATCAGGACCAAGCTGTCTCTTGCTTATAAGCTAGTGAGCTTTGATAACACTGTGGAGGCATCATCGTGGGAAGGGTGTGCTTTATGTTACTGTGTAGCAGAAACTGCCTCAATAGACTGTAGATGCCCAGAATCAGCTTGAAGCCAAAATTTCCAGTGATATGTCCAGGGCCTCAAGCAATGAGCCGATGGTAGAACTTAGTTTAGAATTTGTGGGCTCTTACTTCCATGTCCAAAATGCTCTTTTCATCTGTCTTCTGCTGATCTGCTCACCATGCCTTGACTTATCTCCTGGAGAGCGGTGAGGATGTCTCCACATGCCTGGTGGTGAGGAAATGGAGTCTGTGGAGTGAGGAGAGGAGAGGTTGGGGTTTGCTTGGTCTTCCCAGCCCTTTTAAGGACATCCTGTTTCTCCAACCACTATAGTAGGGAAGAGGCTGGGAGTGATGGGGGATATTTAGATGTCAGAGCTCCTTCATCTTTATGCTTTCCCAGGAATTGGCCACGTTTGTCCTTGTGCCTGGCATTTGCCATCAGGATATTTCCATTGCTCTTACCTAGAGAAGCAGCATGGTTCAGTGGATAAGGTATCATACTGGGAGAACTGGGCTCTAATCTAGCTGTTCTGTTGACTTGCGTTAGTGGAGAAAAGAGAGCACACGCAGCTGGGGCAGAGAGTTGCTATTATAACTTTTTAAAACTCCTTCTGTTGTGTTCTTTGCAGTTCCCCAACAGATAAGAAGAGCAACTCGTTCCCTACGGTGCATCTAAAAAGCCACTACTCTCTCAGGAAAAGAAACTCCCTGCGAGGAAGACCTGTGCCAATGAAGAGAACCCCACCCAAGGAGCTGGTGCAGATCACCAAGCACAGGCTATGCCGGCTGCCTGCCTCTAGAATGCTCATGCCAGCCAAGGAAGGTAAGAGCAGCCTTGATATTCCTGGCTTGGATATTTGATGGTAGAGCTGGAACGCTGCATGGGCAGGAACAGTTTTAGGAATAGATTTTGGAATTAGGAAGTGAGCTGTTTATTCCTCAGTGAGATAACCCTGCCGATCACTGTTGTAGGGTCAGTGACGAGAAGAAAAGTCAGCATGGGATGAATCCGTTGCTCTATTTCAGGGATTTCTCCCTAGGTCCCACTTCTCTAGAGGCTTGCATTCTTCCACTTTGTCCAGCATGTACTGTGAAACCTCCCTTGAGGGCCACCTCTGTTGACAATTACTCCAAAGCTTCTCCTTGCTTCTAGGATGGTTTTGCTGGACCTTTCATTAAAGACCAACTTTTACTGGGTAAATGATTGTTTTCAGTAGTGGGGTAGGAGGGAGTGTAAGAAGCTTTCACTGAGTATAGACCTGTGTATAGCACTGAGTTGTCTTCTGTACATGTATAGGTTCAATTACCTGTCTCTGAATGTATGACTATTGATGGACCCACATTCCACATAGTTAAAGTTACTGGTGTGAAAAGACCCTGAAAGGTGACTGGTCAATGTCTGTTAATTTTGTTTGTGTCCTTTCTCCTCCACCACAATCCCCTTGCCACTCTCTAAATCAGGAAAAGGCAAGGACTGTTCCATGGAAACTCTTGAAATCTAACCAGACACAACAAAGAGAACTCACTGAATAGTCAGAGTTCAAATATCATTGGTCAGCATAGAGATGAGCCCACTCAAAGATCCAATTAGTTCTGAGTTTATAGGCATCACAAAGAGTGTTTTTGAAGAAGGACTCAAAGAAGTTGTCAGTGTTGTTTGTATGATACACCTGTAAGATTGTCTAGGGAAAAATGGTGCATGTGTCTCATGAAATATTTATCTCCGCAAAGAAAAATCTACCTGGTAAGTGCGTCATGATTAGGAACTGTGAGCATCTCTGCAGGGTGAAGAATGTATGTGTGAGTTGGTTGAAGTTTCTAGGTCAACTTAAACGTTCATGGGTTATTAAAGGAAGGAACTAAGATTTAAAGAAGGTGTTTGTGAGCTGGAATGCTTCCCCTTAGGAATGACTGTATTTAGCTGTAAAACACCTCTTCCTTTAGATTAGGGATGCAGAACCTTTTTTGGGTTGAGGCCACTGACCCACAGAAAAATAAGTTGAGAGCCACACACGAGTGAGAAGCAAAAAAAAAAAAAAAAAAAAAAAGCCTCTTGGATGTGGTCCCTGACTCAGGGTTCCCCTTGTACACTAGCCCCATGGGGTGTGTGAGGTCACCAAGACTCGGGCCTTCTCCCTAGGGCTGGATTAACTCTTCTGGAGACCCAGGCCTGATAGATTATGTAGGGACCCTTTAGGCTTTGGGGTGTGGTCAAAAATGTGGGGCTTAGTGTGTGTGAGAGGAGGCTGCTGGGAAGTGGGGCGAAGGTGCTGGGGCAAGGCAGGAGGTAGGGTGCAGGAGCAGATTTGTAGTGCAGGGTCTGGGCAGGAGGTAGGTTGTAGGAATAGGATTTGGGGTGCGGGTGTTCTGAGTGGGAGGTAGGGTGCAGGAGCAGAGTTTAGTGTGTGGGGGCTGGATGGGAGGTAGGATGCAGGAGCAGGATTTTACAGATGGCTGGTCTGGATGGGAGGAGGCAGGAGATTGAGGCATCTACCTGGTGCAGCTCCCAAGGGGACTTAGATAGCTCCGCACTGGGAGGCACTGCCCCCCAGACCGCTTCTATTGGCCAGGATTCCCGGCCAATGGTAACAATGGAGATGGAGTCTGCAAGCCAGTGCTGGGGCTAGAACTTCTCTACCCTGCATTTCTTGATACAGAGCCATTTCCTCCCCTCTCTCGACAGAGCCTGTGGGCCAGATGCCAGAGCCCTGCCGCCCCAGGTGGGGGTGGCCAAAGTTAAATCTTGAGCTGCATTGGGCCGGGCAGCGGGAGTGGAAGGAGGGCAAAGCTGAAGCTTAAGGGCTTCAGCCCTGTGTGGAGGGCCTGTATCCTGAATCCCACCACCCAGGCCTGAAGCCCATAAGGGCTTCAGCCCCAGGTCCCAATAAGTTTAAGGCAGCCCTAGGCACTCCATTAAAACAGGGTTGCGACCCATTTTGGGGTCCCAACCAATAGTCTGAGAACCACTGATGTAGGGTATTTGACCTCGTGCACGTGGCTATTGTGAACAGCTCTCTGTTTCGTAAGTTGGTGTTTCTCTAGTTTGATCACCTGCTGTGTGTGGGGAGATTTGTCAGTTAGCTGGGGAGGCTCTGTCTCATTTTTGCCCCATTAACTTGTGTTTATATGATTCTCTTGTGTGGTTTGTGTGGACAGAAAGCTACCTCCATGGCCTTCTTTGCAGAACAGGAGCTTTCAAACAACCCAGCCCATTGTGGCATTGGCATCTTGCTAGGAGCCTAAGGGCTGCACCTAATTTGAGTGAACATGGAAAAGATGAGCTCTCGTGGTTCCAGTACAGGCCTGGGAGTTGGGAGGCCTGGTCCTATGATTAACTTGTGTGACGACGGACAATTTGCTTAACGTTTCTCACTCAGTTTTCTTCTCCTATAAAGTGGGTGTAATGTCCATCACAGGCGTGGGAGGGTGGTACTGTGAGTGTGGTTTATAAAGCACTTGAGATCCTCATATAGAAACCATAGAAGGGCAATCCTTGAAGATTCTTGCATGTGCAGTTGCCTAATTTGCACCTGGAATTATTGGCTTTTCAGTTGTACATGTAAATCACTGCATGTGCAAAAGAGCAGCTGCATGACTAACTTGTCATTTGTGTGTGCAGATGCTGCGGTTTTTAGACAAAAGACAGCAAACAAGGCAGCGCTTCAGGCAAGAGAGGATTTTGTTGGTGAGAAGAAGGAAAGAATGATTTTTCTGCTGCAAGTGGTTGTGGTGTTTTTTTTTTTTTTTTAGGGATTTGGAGACATGGGGAGATGTTGCTTTGCAGCTGTGGTTATGAAGAGTGCACCAGGTATAGTGGGGGAGGTGCCAGAGAGAGAGCATGATAAAAGGCACAAAGCAGTGGGTGGGAGAGGCAGGTGAAGAGAGCTGAGATGTGCATTTAGGTGTGTGATGACATGTGTTGACCATTTAATCCAGGGGTAGGGAACTTAAGGCCCAGGGGCTGGATGCAGCCCCCTGCTTGCCTGGATCTGGCTCCTGAAGCTCATGGCCTCCAACCTCCAGCATTGGAGAACCCACACTGGCGCTCCAGTCCCCTGCTGTTCCCCCGTGGGGCTGGAACACATAGATCTACTAGCCTGGGCCCCATTAGACTCTGGTGTGTGGGGGGAATGTGGGGAGAATCTTTCTTTTCTCAGTCAAGTGCCACGTCAGTGAGGGTTTTTTTTGGTTTGTTTTTCACTTGTGTGCAGCCCCCGACCCCAAAAAGGTTCCCCTGATCTAAGCATATGTAGTTGTTGGATCCTGGGTAACCAAACCAGCCACCATGCAGTGGAGTTGAGGCTCAGTTTCTTGCAGGTGTCACATAGGGATGTTAAATTTAATTTAATCAACTAATCGGCTAGTCAATGGATTTTCCATTGACTAGTTGACTAGTCGATAAGCGGGGGAGCCGCAGTAGAATTAGCTGGGAGCTAACCCCACTGTGGCTCTCCTTTTTAAATGTATTAAGAGCCTGCTGGTAAGTACATGCCAGGCCTGGTAACTCTATTCAGCGGGGGAAGGGAGGGGTTGTGACCCACAGTTTGAGAACTGCTGGTATTCCCTCAAGCTGTTGAGAACATAAAGCAGCAAAGATCTAGGAAAATGTGACTACTAAAGCAGATAGCTGGCTAGAGCATTGAAATAACAGCTACTTAGTTCAAGTAGTGGGGTCTGCATGGAAGCCTCCAGCAGGGAGGCAGCTTGCTTGTGCTGTATCTGCTCTTGGGATACATACAGCATTCAAGTCTCCTGATTTATTGATCTGGCACCTTTCACCATGATGTTCTTGGTCTCATGAATTTAAAAATTCTTTACAATTCTCTTTTAAAGAGAACATTCTGGTGGTCTGCTGAGGTTCTGGAACAAGTTGCCCTGTTGTAGAAGCTTTGGAGGGACACAGAGTATGGTCTTTAGTAAGACAGTAAAACCTGCGCTATCCAGCACTTAACTATCTGGAAAACTTCAGAAACTGGCAAATTCCCTAAAGGCTTGATGCGGCACTTTGATCCAGCTGGCCAGAGGCTGGGTGTGGCTGCGCGAAGTGGCGCATTAATCCGGCTGGCGCAAAACTGGGCGTAGCCTTGCAGCATGCTGCTATAATCTGGCCGGCCACGAGCTGGGCTAGGCAGCTGGCAGCCCCTGCGGCGTGGGGGTCACAGCTCCGAAAAGATTGCATTGGTAGATATCCAAAATTTGAGTTTTACTATTTTTGGCCATTAGTTTTTCTAGGTCGATGGGACCCTCTGATAACCAGAATTTTTAGATAACCAGAACGCCCTAATCCCCAAGCATGCCGAATAACACAGGTTTTACTGTACAGCCAGTCCCCGACTTACGCGGATCCGACTTATGTTGGATCCGCACTTACGAACGCGGCTTTCTCGCCCCAGAGCTCGCAGGCAGCGGTCCCGCCACCTCGACCTCCGGGGCGAGAAAAGCTGCTCCCGGTGCCCCTGGTCTGCTGGGGACCGTCTCCAGCAGACCAGGGGCACCGGGAGCAAAACCGCAGCTGCGGTGGGTTCCCGCGCCTCTGAGGCTTTGCCAGAGCAAAGCCTCAGAAGTGCGGGAACTCGCTGCAGCTGCGGCTTTGCTCCCGGTGCCCCTGGTCTGCTGGGGACCGTCTCCAGCAGACCAGGGACACCGGGAGCAAAGCCGCATCGGTGGCGGGGTCCCACGCCTCTGAGGCTTTGCCAAAGCAAAGCCTCAGAGGCGCGGCACCCCACTGCTGCTGTGGCTTTGCTCCCCGTGTCCCTGGTCTGCTGGGGGGGGGGCGCAGCTAGTGTGCCTCCCTCCTGAGCAGACCAGGCTTTTGTTGTGGACCCTGGGGCAGAGTAGCTGGGGCGCTGCCGGTTGGTCCCGCAGCGCCGCTCTGGGCACTACTGGACCAACCCGGCAGCACCCCAGCTGCTCTGCCCCAGGCGTCCCCAAGTCAGCCGCTGCTGAAACTGACCAGCGCTGACTACAGGAAGCCCGAGGCAGAGTTGCTCTGCCCCGGGCTTCCTGGAAACAGCCGCTGATCAGTTTCAGCATCAGCTGACTTGGGGAGGCTTGGGGTTCTTAAGTTGAATCTGTATGTAAGTCAGAACTGGCGGTCAGTTTCAGCAGCTGCTGAATCTGGACGCCAGTTCCGACTTACATACAGATTCAACTTAAGAACAAACCTACAGTCCCTATCTTGTACGTAACCCGGGGACTGCCTGTACTTTGCATTTTAAGTCCTCTTTATCCACAGATCTCAAAGCTCTTAGGAGGTGGGTACGTGAGACACTTGAGCCACAGAGAAGGGAAATGGCTTCATCGAGCTGCCTTTGTGTGTCAGTGGTGGAATCAGGGCTAAAACCTTGCTTTCCTGACTTGCAGTTCTCTCCCTCTACCAGACACTCTGTGCTGACAGCGATGGACCTGATGTTTTATTGAGCCCTTCATCTCTGGGAACCTGGCTTCAATTTCAGCAGTAGCTGAGCTGCAAATGAAAATGAGCTTGTGGATCTCTCAGTACCTAGTAGATGCTTGTCTGTCTTGCAGAAATACATGATTGGTGATAGAATTGGTACGGTCTGCTTTGGAGAGGCCCATGACTGTAATCTCTAAGCTTGCACATCACCCTCAAAAATGGTACCTGATTCTAGTTGGTGGCATTGGTCCCATCATATAAACTTTACATTCTTTGGCCTGCCATATTACTCATGTTGGCTATGTTACTTCTGTCTGTCTCGCAACTTCCCCCAAGGATTGTCCATGTACAGAGCATTTCCCCTTTGGACAGACCAGTACTGTGGCATTATCATCTCATTAGCATGGCAGAATGGGGCTCTTGATATGTATCAGTTTTGCTCAAATCTTCCAGTTACAGAAAGTGACTATGGAACTTGGTAACGCATCACCCTGTTTTTTGCATTATTTTTCAGGACAGAACTTCTGTTTAAGTAGATGCTCATGATAGGTTGGTTAGCATAATTTATACCCAACAAATGTACCACAATTTATTTTCAAAGCTGCCTGTCAAAACCTATACAAAGATTTCAGTTACAAGTGAAATCTCCTGTAAGTTCAGAACGTAAAGACCAAATGAACTGCGCCCTCTCAGTACTCTGTCTCCTGGGGACCTGTAAGGCAGCCATCAAACACTCATCTATTTTGAAAATACTTACGTACTAAAATCCCAGGGTCCTGAAATAGAGAACACTGCTCTCAAGAAACAGTTCCTCCTCCTAAAAGGCGCAGGCATTTGTGTATGTGCACAGTGCAGGCACACATGGTGGTGGTGGTTCTGATCCATGTTGAGGAGAAAATGTGGAGGCTGCTCAAAAACTTAACCTATAAAAGATCCTGCGGGACTTGTGCTTTCCACATTATAGCAATTCAGACAACTCTCTGGACTGGATCCATGCTCTTTGAAACTGAGACTACCTTTTGGTTTGGGAGTGGGAGGTGGTGAAGGTTTATTCTGCTTTACAGAATGAAGGAGAGAAAGTTCCCTATCTAGCTCATGAAACTGCTCCCTAACTTGCTTCCTGTCGTCTTTACCTGGGAAGAATTATAATCTAGTATATCACCAATCATCTGTCCTTGAAGCAGGGTTGCTGAGAGAGAAAAGAGTCATCCATTTATACTACCCTGGGGATAGTGCAGGGTTGCTCACTGAAAGTACATTTTCTGATGCTTTGGCCAGTCTTGTTTGAAATGTCCCAGGAGGTCAGACTACCTATCACAGTGCTCCCTTCTGGCCTTGGAGTCTAGGATGTTACTTCCACCATTTCCCTTGGGAGGCGTTTCCACACTTCAGTAGACCTCATTAGGAAAACCTTAACATAAGAACTGCCATACTGTATCAGACCAAAGGTCCATCTAACCCAGTATGCTGTGTTCTGACAGGGGCCAATGCTCATTTGGTGAGCCCTAGTTCTTGTGTTATGGGAACAAGTAAATAACTTGTGTGTGGGTATTGTGTAATCTTTCTTATTTCAGACCTGTATCTCTTCTTGAGAGCATATTTTACTAAAAAGGATAGTTCTACAAGAATTGAGCTCTATATCTTCCTCCTTGAGAATATTCTCCAGACAATTATCCCAGCAACGTGTTTTGTAGAAGGGCCCTTGTCCTCTCTTCTCTGTTACACCTACAGGTTAGCTTTCCCTACTAATCTTCCAGCATAAGATATCAGCAGCACACCAGTGTCCAACCTGGGAACTGCTACCAGGGATGATGTCAGCTTTTCATCTTTTTATAGTGCCTTTCCTCTCAAAGGATCCCCAGTTGCTTACAGTCTCTAATCACAGCAGTTACCTATGAAGTGGAAGGTAGCAGCTATTGAGCAATATGCTGTAACTTGACCTGACAGTTCAGCACAAGAAACTAGGAAGAATCCTGTAGCCAGCTGACAATTCAAGTTACATCTTGGTAGAATATAATCACTTTAGTTTTGGCTAGGTCTCTGGGAGTAACACCCATGTTCTTATTAAAAGTGATATAAAGTCCTTAATGTTCATAAGCAGTTAGGGATTTGGTGTCATGTCTCATTTGAGAGTTGACGTCTCCAGTGACACACTGCCACCTACTCATCTACTGGGATATTTTGGCAATGAATTAGACATAACATGTTAAGTCCATGCATCATAAATATAGGGCTGGAAGTCAGTCTAGTCCCCAGCACTGTGGCAGGACCAAATGAGCCATGGTCGTCATCCCTTAGAGGTATTCTAAGGTTTTAAAATATAGGCTGGACGGTGATGAGGGTTTTACAGTCTCTCTTAGAAGCATATTCTAGGGCTTAACTACTCTCATACTTAGAAAGTGTTTACTAATATCTAACTCATCCCTTCCTTGCTGCAGAACAACATCTCTTAATGTATTTGAAGATTATCAGGTCCCGCCTCATAGTTTCTGGTTTTGTATTGTCTAGCTGGGCAGCTTTGAGTTGTGGAACTTCATAACTGCCTACTTCTATTGGAGATCCTGTAAAGTATTCCGAGTTTAGAAAAATCAATCAAAATTAATCATAAAAAATGAATCTATACCACCATTTCCTTCAGCACTATAAAATTCCTATGTAAGTATAATTGGGTTAAAAATAATCAGTTACATTCATGATGGTCAGCTATACAGTCCCATGCTCCAAGGGTGTGCCATAAGAATGGCCATACTAGGTCAGACCAAAGGTCCATCTAGTCCAGTGTCCTGTCTTCTGATCGTGACCAATGCCAGTTGCCCCAGAGGGTGTGAACAGAACTTGGTCAAGTGATCCATCCCCCTGACGCTTATTTCCCAGCTTCTGGCAAACAGAAGCTAGGGACACAAACCTCACAACAACCTGGGACTAGATGATATGATGGATTGCTTGAAATGGGATGGTTCTGTTCACTTGCTCTGAAGCACCTGGCATAGGCCACTATTGGAAGACAGGACACTGGGCTAGAAGAACCATTGGTCAAACCTGGTATAGCCATTCTTTGGGGAGGGAAGGTGTGTTGGGCTAGAGTAGGAAGATCTCCCATCAAGTATTGAGTTGGGCTGATTACTTTGTGAGAGAAGCGCCTGATCTGTGATGGCTGCAGTTGATATACCTCAGACCTTTATAAAGCTTTTTTAGTTTCTATTTCTGGTAATTCTCATTAGATGAACAAGCACTCATGTGGACATCTAATACAGATAGCATCATTCGTACTTCCCTAATGGAACAGTGGATACCATGTTGTTCCAGCAATAAAGGCTGTGTGGTGTCTGACTGGGTTTGTGTTAAGGATATAAAATCCCAGTTAATTAGTTAACTGGTTAATCATTCACATCCCTAGTTTGTGTGGAGCCAGAGCACAATTCCACATCCTGAAATGAGAGTAAAGAAAATACAGTACTACTAGTGGCCTCTATCTTGACTAGAGAAGGTCAGGTGCAGATATTGCTAAGATTCTGCACCTATCAGAATATATATTAAAAATTAAACGTATAATTGTTGGAATTGTCTAGTTTTTCGGTGGTCTAATAAATACACATCAGGGGACTGGGAGTGATGACTCCTAGGTTCTGTGCCTGACTGTGCCACAGACTGACTTTGGGCAAGTTATTTCACCTCTCTTGTGAGTTATCAACATGTGGCTAATATCCAAGAATCTCATAAAACTCTGCATGGCCGAGTGAGTATCATTCCACTTTCATCCCAATACTCATCAACATCCAGTGGCCTGAAACTCTTCTTCTGGCTTTGGAGAACCAGACTTGGTTCTTCATGGAGCTGTCAGTGGCAGTCCTGAAGCACCCAGGTGTGATTGCCGTCTAATGATGTTAGGCCATTCCTTTCCTCCTTCTCCTCCTCCTGCAGGTTTAAAACTAATAAAAAAAAGTTCTTCACACAGCGCGTAGTCAACCTGTGGAACTCTTTGCCAGAGGAGGCTGTGAAGGCTAGGACTATAACGGAGTTTAAAGAGAAGCTAGATAATTTCATGGAGATTAGGTCCATAAAAGGCTATTAGCCAGGGGATAAAAATGGTGTCCCTGGCCTCTCTTTGTGGCTGGAGATGGATGGCACAAGACAAATCGCTTTATCATTGTCTTTGGTCCACCCCGTCTGGGGCACCTGGTGCTGGCCACTGTCAGCATACAGGCTACTGGGCTAGATGGACCTTTGGTCTGACCCAGTACAGCCTTTCTTATGTTCTTATGTACTTTGTTTGTGAGGCTGACTGCACAGACTCTGAGAGTGTCAAACCCTGATTGATGGCCAAGCAGGGAGACCATATGGGCCTTGATTTGCATCTTGTGCAGTTGCTGATCCAACTAGCACAGTGGTGATATAACTGCACTTTCATAGTTTCTCTCACACTGGAGCTCAGCTCCAAAGAATGAATATCAGTGAGTTGAACCAGAAACCTCCAAGGATGCTTTCATGACTTTTGTGGAAACTATGAGATCACATGTCAAATAAGAGAGCAGGACTGCAAAGGTGTTGCAATTTTGTGGAACAATACGTCTTGGGGCAACTTTGACAACTCTTTAGTCAGGAATTTTGGGGGGAGTAGTGTTGTCCATATACCACCTAGGCTCAGACTTGGATTGATGTGTCCTTCAGGTGGGGCGCTTCATGCATTTGGGCTCAGGCTGAAAGTATGGCCTGTATTCCCTTCTACTTTCCCAGATTGACAGAAAGCCTGATGGACAGAGCTGTGTCAGAATAGGTGCATGGAATTCTCCTTCTAGCTCTGTTGCACATGATGCCCCCGCCGTGAGTTACAGCATCAGCGCCAACTTCCTGCTTGGAGGCGGGGGCGGGGAGGGGGGAGCCCTGAGCATTGTGGCTCCGTGCACTGCTGCTCCCGCTTGTCCCGGCTGGGAGAATGGCAGTGCATGGACATGCTGCTTGGATGCTTTCCCCACTGCTTCCATTGGCCAGAATTGCCAACCTAGGAACTTGGGAGGAGGAGGGGGAAGTCTTAAAATCTACTAACCCTGGGACCCCAAAAGAGTTAATTTGGCCCGTGGGAAGCCCTGAACCTTGGTCCTCCCTGTCCCCTCTTCCTCCCCCTACCCCCACCCTGTGGGGCTGAAGCGCCAGGAGAGTGAAGTGTCTCAGCTGGGGGGCTACATCAATGAGGGTGGTTGTTGGGTTTTTTCCTGACTCTTTTGTGCGGCCCCCCAACTGATTTTTCTGTGCATCAGTGGCCCCCTATCCAAAAAAGATTCCCTGCTCCTGCCAAATAAAGACAACATTGAAACCTGTTGTTTTGGAAATAAATTAATATTTTACTTTATTTAAGCCAAATTTTGGTGAACTTACATCATAAAGTTAACATGCTTAATCTGTTTAATTATTTTGATTTTTGGTTAATATTTCCTTTCTTACCAGTTATATCTGCTCCCTTTTGTTATAGCTCCTGTAGCCTAATATGAATAATTTAGTATTTAAAGTATTTAGAGATAAGTGAAGGCATTTTGTTGTCATGGGTGGTTCGCTGGTGGTCCATGGAAATTTCAGTTTGTGTTGAGCGGGATGGGCTGTGGGCCAAAAAGTTTGAGAACCACTGGCGTAGACAAGACTTGTTTGGCATCAGCAAACTGGAAACCTGTTTATTTAAAAGAGGACAAGATGGTGTGGATTGTAATTTTATGAATATGCTGTCTTTAGGCAGTCTTCATTTTTTTTAAACAATGCTTTTTGATCAAATCTGACTGACAGGCACATACTACATCCCTGCTACTACTGTACAAAGGGTTGTCAGTTGTACCGTGCACTTGCAGAAGGGTTCAGACATTCTCGGACAAGCTAATGCCTCTCTGCTAGGTAGTCTTAATTATGAGCACAATCCTGCCAGCTGCTGAGCCAACCCCAACTTCGGTTGGCAGTAGGCATTTGAGGCTCAGTCCTCTGTGAGCACTGCTCTTTAATGATAGCAGGGTAAGAAACAGTCAAATGGTTCGAGTTGTGAACCTTTTCTCACCCCTTGTAAAATCAATGCTTCTGCTTTCGTTGATCGCTCCAGCTCTGATGCTTTTTGTAATGCTCCTTTCCCAATGGCATTTAGCTCTTCTCGGGCATGCAGCGCATTCGTCTTGTTTCTGTGGTTTATTCCCTATTAATAAATAGAATGAATTTTGTCAAATGAGCATTCCTTTTGGAGCCCTGTAAACATCAAAGGGGGCTCCCATGTGTACAACAACCATGATTCTTAACACTTCCTGGCAGACCCACATGCAGAGTGGGGGTGTTTGTGCACATAAAAATGGGATATTAAATTACAGGTCTTGCTAGAAAGTAAGGCGGTTCTGCCTCTTTTGGCAAAGGCTCACGTGATCTCTTCCCCCCTCTGACCTGCAGAGGGCAGTGTTGCCCCTTGTATTCTCCATAGTCCACCTTTTTCTGGTAATTGATTGCCTAATTTCCTCTTTATGTGAAAGAAAGCAGATATCAAGTAATTTGCAGCAATAACCTGCTAATGCTGGGCCAGTATCAAAACTCCCATGTTCATTTCAAGTGGCAGATAAAACACTAATATATAATTATCCTTGCAAATTGGATTGTTTTAAATAACCAAAAGGCTATGGCCAAGAGAAAACTATCCCATTTCCCTTGAGTTACTATTGCAGCGTAATTGCTGCGTTCAATCAATTTCCTTGGCATTAGAAATTCCATCACAATCAACATTAAGCTTTATTCATTGTGATGGCTAAGAGCCTGGCCATTTCTCCTCTTTTCCTTAACTGGCAAAATTAATCAGGGAAAAGATTTTAAACATTTACCCGTGTGAAAGAGGTCAGCTCTGCCACTATATTGCTCAGCAGATAAGGGGGCTAATAAAAAGAAAATTGAATTACTAATGATCGCCAGGAACAGAGTATATAAAACCTGGCAATCGCCTGGTTCAGGAAAAAGGAGAATCAATTTTCTTCGGACAAGGTGCGCTCATTTTTTATTTTGGCGCATATTATCAGCAATTTAATTTGAAAGTGCATAAACAGGAGGAAACAGTTAGAAAATAATGAGCCCGAAGGTGTAAAATGCTGCAGGATATATGCTGTACACATTTTATTTGGCACAACAGATAATCACTTTAATTGAATTCAAAACTGCATTGTTCAGCAGCAGTGCAGGCTGCCTATCTTGCCTTGGGGATTACAGAATATTACAAAGATTCCAGTGAGAGGCTCTTCTGTGTCTTTTCCCCTCCAAGGCAGGATTCCTCAGCTACATGCCTGAGTTTGCTCACACATGGCCATAGCCACTTGGAGGTGTAATGTTTAAAAGCTGTGAGAAAATCCCCCTTAGGAATGCTCATTGTGAGTGAGGTTTTAAATAATAATGTGACTGTCTTTTGCCATGATTGATAACTTCATGCAAACTCAGCATATAAAAAGAGTAACCCATCACTTCAACACAGTGTACACCTGTCCTCTTAGCAGGTTCTGTACCAAGGAGCAATGGGCTTAACTGAGTTTGTTGTATGGATGTTGCTTGCATGGCTCATGTTGTACTTGCTCTCTGCTTAGGCAGGGTGTGCATGTGACTTACACCTGTCTCGTCCCATTGTACTCTACAGCTAGCATATGTACCTTGCTTCAAGATGGTTCATCACTTCCCAGTTCAGCATGGCTAAGACAAATATTTGTGCCTTGGGAAAAAAAACATCTGATCGAGGGTCTATGTAATCTATCTTTCTTTATATTTACAAATATATATTGTGACTTTATTGCATAGTTTTACCCCCACACAATTAGCAGGAGCACTGTAGAATGTGATTCTTTACAGACAATGATGTGTGCTAATGGATTTGTTCTGCAAATTTTGAGTTGTCTATTACTACAGTCAGACCAATTAACTTTCCTCAGGACTAGTTCTCCCCATCCAGTTTTGCAAGTGCTCTTCTAGTCCTGACCTCTGAGCACAGATGATCAGTTATAGCCAAGCATGTAGGGATTAGCAGATGGAGAGAAATATCCTCAAAGGGATGTGGCTGAGATAATCAGGATCATTTTGGTAGTGACCTAATCCCAATCTCCTGCACTCAAAGATAATGTACCTCCTCTGCCCATAGTGAATGACAACCTAACCTACATATTAAATTAGTTTTTATTTAGCCGCTGACAAGTGACACGTGGGAAAGTATAGCCAATATGAGTGATGGAGAGAGAATTTTATTTAAAAAGGCTTATGGACTTTCTTCAGCTAGACAGGGTGTCTCCTCAGCTGTGTCTAGGCGAATCCTCTTTTACTTCTCTGCACTCCTTTAATTTGAAGAGTAGTGCAGTCTTGTCCTGGTGTGTGAAGAATACTGTTACTCAGCACTTTGCATATTGAGAGTACTTCACAGACATTAACTAAAGAATCCGTACCAGCTTCCTGTGAGATGGGTACAGTAGAGGAAAATTATTACCATTCCTATTTTGGAGTTGTCAAGAGAATGGGAATCTTAAAGATACCAAACCGAAACTAAGTCAGCGCTGCTGTGCTGCAGCTTTCTGGCTCAGGCCTGTGAGCCCCCCTCCTTCTGAGTGCTGCAAGTTTCAGCGCTGAAAAGTGCCAGTGTAAATAGGCTCCCAGCAATCCTTCCATGGCCACATTTTCACTTTAAAGCAGGGTGGCTGTGCGTTAATTTTTAGAAGTGTAGGCAAAGCCATGGATGGAGAACTGAAACAGCCATTTGCCCAAGGCCTAGAATTCAAACCTGAGGTAAGAATGTGGGAATACTTTATGCGCAGCCCTCTAGCCATGCTGCCTTGTTGCACTGCCAGGATCTCAGCGTGTCAGGCCTCTCCCATTCTAACCATGTTCTGCATCCTGCTTACAGCTCTCTCTGTCACAAACTACAAAACTAGATGGGCTGTCTGTGCGGATGACACCATTCCTGTTACCAGCTAGTTCTCAGTGCTGTCCACTCTTTCCAAAAATTAAAATTGAGCTGTCTCAGAGCCATTAGCCAAAAGAGAAAACACTTGTTTTTTTTAAAGGGACACTGACAAGCTCTTTTGTGGTTAAAAAAAAAAATGTTTTGTTTTGACCTGATATACACAAGAGTGGTTCTACGCTGCTATTTAATTTTAATGTAAGGAGTGGTTTGTCTTAAATGCATTAGGAAAACCAATTCTTCTGCACTGTGTATCCATCCAAACGGTGTAGCACTGAGTTAGTGCATTAGGACAAGGGATTGGGACTCCTAGAAATTGACAGTGGACAAAAGTGAAACTGACTAGTGTTTATTATCCAAACACAGTGAAATGCAAAATGTCAACCAGATGTGAAAGGTGCCAGGGCACTTAAGGGTGGGATTTGGACATGCTATTCAATTGCCATTTAATTGTATTGGGAATTGGGTATTCATTTCTCTTTAGCAGCTTTGAAAACCGAAGCGTAGGTTGTTAAAATCTTCACATTTTAATGGAAAGGGAAATTAGTACAAGTGGTTGTAAAAGCATTTCTATCCCTGTCCCTTTAACACTTTATATTTCTTTACATAGCACTCTCCCCCACCCCAGTTCTCTTTTTTTTTCTTCCCTCCCTGTCAGTCTAGTGCACAAATTTATTTCTGTATGTTTTTCTTGTGAGGTGACAAGTCTGATCATGTTACCAATGAGCGTGTGGCGTCTCTGTAAAATGTTACTAATTAAGCCTGAGGTTATGCACTTTGCCCTAAGACCATTCCCTGGCAACATACGTAAAACTAGCTGGGACCCCTGTGAGTTCTTGATGTCTTTATTTGGTGTGTTCGATCATTCGTCTTGGCTGTCTGGCTAGATGCTTACTGGAGCTGCTCTGAAGAGTTCACAAGTTTGTTTCATAAAGCCAGTGGGGTTAATGTCATTACCAGTCATGCTGTCAGATACTATGTAGATTGCTCTTACTCATAAATCATTTATGTTCTCAAATCTCTCCTCTGACTTTCACTGGCTTGTCCTTGGGTATGCCTACAGTGCAGCCCCTCTCCCTGCAACGCCAGTGAGTCTCCGAGCCTGGGTCAGCTGACTTGCGTTGACTTGTGGGGCTCACGCTATGGGGCTAAAAATAGCAATGTAGACGTTCTAGCTCGGGCTTGGCCTGGGCTCTGAGAACTGGTGAGGGGGGAGGAGCTGGCTAAAGGTTTGTCCCTTCCAATAACTGGTAAAAGTTCACATACTTGGCTATGTCCCCCAGTACCAGTTATTTTAGTATTAATAACGGTTTTTGATTTCCGTGGCATTTACAGGTGACTGTTCCTAAACTACAAACAGCCAGCAGCAGGGATACTGTTTTCTGTTTGCTCTGTGAAAGAACAGGCTTTTGGTTTTCTGTTTTTGTTTTCTATTCCTGTGTTCCTAAGTGAGTCGGAGCCACTGGCTCAACAGCATTTTCTCCGGTGGTTAGATATTTTCAGGTACTTGGGTGCCCAGTTCCTGTTGAATTTATTGGAATTTAGGCATCTGATCGCCTTAGGTTCTCTGGAAAATCCCAGTCTAAATCTTTTGGGCAGAAAAGTTCAAATGAGTTTGGGGTGAATGAACAGACTTCATGGGGAGGGGGGAGAGAAGTGTAAGAGAGTTACTTGCCCTTTATGTAGGGTTACTCCACTTTACCTTTAATCTCCATGTATATTTTCCTCTCCTTTGCTTTCTAACATAATGGCTGTCTTGCCCCATTATTTATGCATGCTCCATGTGGGATTGCGCCTCTTCCTGGTGTTAAAGAATCCCTGCTCCCTTTGCCACCCACAGAACTGCACGATTGGAATGAGTTTATATTCTATTAGTAGAAAGCAGGTCTTGGGGAAATATGTGTTTATAGGTTAATGGGAAAAATATTTGGCGTTGGAAATGTATGACGTCCTTTTGTTGGCTGTGACCTTTGATATTTTGAAGCTCCTGAGGTGGGGGTGGTAGCGAGGAGCTTTGCTAAGATTTCGAATCTTGCAGGCACAGTCCAGTGTGGAACCAAAATAGAAACTCTTCTCTTCCCCCCCCCCCCCCCCACCCTTCTAAAATCAAAACAGAGCACAAGCCCTTAACACGCCCCTATGTCCTTCTCATTTGTCCTGCAGGGGCTTGCCTTGCACTGCTTCTTATCTAATGCATGTAACTTGTAACTCTGCATAGCATAGCCATGTGTTGGAATTGCACGGTGTAATTCTGGTCATCAGTAGCAGCCAGACAAACACAGAGCGTCTTACAGTTCTGTTTTCTAATGAAATTTTGAAAATGTAATTTTGATGGGCAAAGTACATGATAAAATCAATTTACATCATAGGGTGAGCTGATAGGGAGTGAAGGCTACAGAGCCTGCTAGTGAAGCTATTGTTTTAATAACTTTTACAAACACTCTAGAAGGTGAAAAGTTTCAGAGGGGTAACCGTGTTAGTCTGTAACTAAAAAAACTTAAAAAATAATGAATAGTCTAGCAGCATCTTAGGGTATGTCTACACTAGCCCCATAGTTTAGAACTCGGGAGGCTAATGTAAGCATTCGAACTTGCAAATGAAGCCCGAGATTTAAATATCCATGGCTTTATTTGCATGTTCCCATCCGGTCGCCATTCCAGGAGGAGTAACAGGTAATTTGAATTAAGGACTTAGTTTGAATTACCGTTTAACTGCCGCGAGTAGCGGCGGCCAGTTAGTCTGGACTAGTGGCATTTAAAAATGGCAACCGGATGGGAACATGCAAATAAAGCTATGGATATTTAAATCCCGGGCTTCATTTGCAAGTTCGAATGCCTACATTAGCCTCCCTCGTTCGAACTAGGGGGCTAGTGTAGACATACCCTTAGAGACTAACATATAGATGTAACTTTCGTGGGTACAACCCACTTCTTCAGGTGAAATTTGCTCACCTACACATAATTATGTTTAACAGATACATTTGCAGAAATCTGGAACTGTTCATAAACATGAACTGTGGTTGAATTGTTCAGACTGGATAATTCCTCCAGCTCTGCTTACCACTCTGTTGTGCAGTTTCTGAGCCTTACTGCCTATTGGATCTCTTATCTCTGTGTGTGCATTGTTTTTAAAAGAATACTGATCTAGTTGCCTTTTAAACACTTCTATAGCTAGGTATGTTTAAAAAGCCAACAGCAGAAAACCACACCACTACTTGTAGCTTACAAACTAATTTCTCCCCTTCCTGTGCTCCATTTACTTTTTTCTTTCTCTTCTCCTTTCTGCTTCATCTTTGTTTCTTATAGATTGAAAACTAACATGTATGGTAGTATAACAGGCAGTCACCAGTTACTTTTTTTCCACTTGGTGACCTCCTCCTTCTTCTTGTTCTCCAGAACCCTTCTTCAAATCTTTCTTTTGCAAACCCCTGTTCTGGGTTGATTTCCTCCATGACCTAAGCTCATTCTCTGGCTTCTTCCATATGAATCATTGAACCAGTGTAACATAACTGAATTGGATCATGTCATGGCTCCTTCCCCACTCTGGCACGATAAATGCAGAAGTGGGGGCCAGCAAGTGTACCCCAAAACCTTATCTACCAGGCTTTGGTATAAAACTTTCCCCCAAAATCTTAAAACCCTAGATTTTGGGAATAAAACTTCCACTGCCACCCCCCAAATTAATAAAGAAACCAGGGGATAGACCATTTGGGAAAATCTCACCCCTAAAGTAAAAAGCAGGACATCACCATTAACCAATACCAGGTTAATAAAAGGAAAAGAGAAAACTTTCATTATCAGCACAATCTTCCTGTTGCAAGCATAATGGCCAGGTGGAAAAGTAACCAATAATATACTCACGGAGAAACTCCATGGGCCTAGAACTTAGTTACAAAGAAAAGCCACAACATCTTTTAAAAAGTGCACAGAGGAGCACATCCCATACCCAAAAAATAAAACAATGAAACCTGACAGATTTATCTAAACTTTACCCTACTTACAGAAAGTGAAGAAAGAGGTTTTTTTTTGTTTTTGTTTTTTTTTTCTTTTGAGGGAGACATAGTGTCTGTTCCTCTCAATAGTTGGAGAGAACTACCCCCAGAACAAAGGAGGGGAAAAAAATTTCCTTTGTCCCAGTTTGAAATTCCTACCTACATTCCTGTTGGCCACTCCACCTGGCTAGGTAAGGGACATAGTTAACCCCTTAGTCCCCAGGCTGCTGGCTAACCCTCATAATCATGACAGATCATCATCTCTTCAGGGAAAAGTCTGCCCTTCATTTGCTTGTACAGGGCTGGGCAGAGTCTATAGATCTATACAAGTAGCAAAATTCCCTCAGTATGTAACAGATGCACAAAAACAACTAGTGTGTGCTTCATAAGTACAGTAATTATTGCATGTACCTTTTCACACTGTTACCCCCCTACTTTTATTATTTCAAGGCTGTTTTATTTGAGGTGATAGAGAAATAATGGTACTTCAGTTGTCTTTCTGAATGTTGTTGCTACCTGTGATAAGCTTGGATCTTCTATGCCAGTTAGTACAAACAAGACTTCATGTTTGCATCTGTGTCATTGTGTCCTACAACATTATATAGTGCTGAAGTATGTTGTTGTAAGACACTCTATTATCCCTGTGCTCTTGGGTGCCTCCTGAAAATGAGTCGATCTTGTGAGGCTATTTCATGGAATAGGAAACTTAAACTAGCCAGGACTCATGCATAATATTTGTGCAGAAGACAAAAGTGTAGGTAGTTATCTGAAGATTCAGAGGTTGCAAGCAGCATACTGCCATCCTTGGATTTGAAAGTTGTTGCTCTTTGTAGGAGAATATGCCCATGTTTTGTGGAGGTGCCAGGAATACATCTGAGTTAGTCGGGTCAAGAACATGCAATCAATAGCCTGCAAAACCTGTGGAAATAGTCCTCTCAGCAATTGGGCTACTGTTTACCAAAGACTAACTTGCCTGGGATATTCGAATATAATGTGCAGCTTAACTCACTACAGTATGCATCAGACAGACATTTACTATCTTCACCTCTGTATTTTCCAGTTTGGTGATCAAGCTGAAAGTGAGGCCATCAGATCAAAGGGCCCAAATACTCTGTCACGGGTTCCCAAACTTTTTGACATGGGGACCAGTAAATCCATTCACGAGCTTTTGGAGGACCGGTAACATTCATTTGCATATTTATTAAGTAAATGATGAATATTCAAACAAGTTGTTTCTGGTCCTCCCATAGCCCTCAGTGCCAGCTTTAGCAGAGCTTTTGATACGGTCACCCACAATATTCTTGCCAGCAAGTTAAGGGAATATGGATTGGATAAATGGACTGTAGGATGGATAGAAAGCTGTCTAGACCGGGGTTTCCCAAACTTTTTACTTTAGTTGGAACCCATTTTTTTCTGTACTGTTTTTTGCAGCCCCAAAATAAACACATTTTAAAAAATAATTAAAAATGAATAAATTTTCAGTGTTTCACCCGGCTGCATCCTCCGCCCCGCCTGGGCCAGGGCTTGAGGGGACCAAATTCAGAAATACCGGACATATAAAATGTCCACTTTTCTAATTAGGTAAGTTTTATTATTATTATTATTAGGTGTATCAGTCCATAGCTGCGAACTGCCTGGCTGGTAGATGTGCTCACTCTGTGTGAGTGTGTCTACCAGCCAGGCAGTTCGCAACTACTCGAGGGGAGGATATGGAGGGAGGGGGGCGAATGGAATCCCTGGGGCTGGACTCATTCGTGTGCCCGGGTCTGCATGTGCCCGGGTCAGACCCACTTCCTGCTGGCCGATTCACTCCCGATCTTCCCCATCCAGCCCTGCTGCCCCCGTCCAGCCCTGCTTCCTGCGGCTGGTTCCCTCCCACCCCTCTACCGATCTCCCCCGGTCAGCCTTGCTCCCCCGATGACCCCCCTCCCAGCCAGCCGATTCTCCTGTCCTTCTCCTCCCAATCTCCCCCGTCCAGCCTGTCCCCTGGCCAGCCCTGCTTCCGGAGGCTGTTTCTCCTATCCTCCTCCTCCCGATCTCTCCCGGCTGGTCCCCCCTCCCCTGTCCAGCCCAGCTTCCGCCGGCCACCCCCTCCCCCGATCTCCGCTGGACAGCCCTGCTGCCCCCAACCCTGCTTCCTGGACCATAGTTTTGGAAACGCTGCTCTATGTAATAGGTCCTCAATCTGTGGGATGCACCCCTCCCCAGGGGGTCTATAGAGGAATGGTCGGGGGGGGGGGGGGGGAGAATGGAGTCTGGCGCAGATGGCCAGCCTGCACAGAGCAGGAAGGCACTGTCACCAAACTCTGCTCCTGGACCGGCTGTGTCCTAAGCCTTGGCCCTCCTCCTCCTGTCCGTGGCCCACTCCACCTGGAATCATGGCCACACTCCCAGCCCCAGCTCATGGATGGGTGCATGGATAGAGGGGGGGAGGGACTGAGGTAAAAAGTTTGGGAATCACTGCTCGGTGGGATAATGTTCAGTATCCCTCCACTTCAAGAACTGAGGGGTAGCTTTGTTAGTCTGTAACTTTAAAAACAAGTAGTCCTATAGCACCAAGAACTGAGCAACTCCAAAAGTCAGCCTCTTCTCAAATAATGTTCCTCTGGTCTCCCATGGACTGGTGAGCTTAATTTAGTGACAGTGACTTTGAAATGGTTCTACTGCAGTGCAGCTGTTTGCTAAGTTAGAAAAGAATTGTGCTTTGTGTAACATCTGTGTTATCAGTGAGAAATCGAACGGGTATTTGACATGGTGACGATAGTTCCATCAGGATTATCAGAATGTGTGAAATTGGTGAAATGGGATTTACACCATCATCTGAACATTAAGAGGAGGCATTTTTTCTGAGATCCATCATTTCTTTGCTGCTGTGCTGTACTGGCTGTTAGATTTTACTACACCAAATACTGTAAAAGGACATTAGAGCAGTTAAATCTAGAGTCTTGCTTTCATAAGGAAAAAAGAAAATGCTGAATTAGGCAATGGAAAAGGCAACCACAGCGATGCTTATCTTGCATAAATTATGAAAAGAGAGTCTAGCAATTTTATGTATTGTTATAGCTGTCCTAATTAATTTTTCTGGAACAATCAATGAGAATAAACAAAGTTGGGTTCTTTTTTGTATGACTGGAATATACTATTTACTTCCAAAATGGCAGCTGGCTTTTTCCCTGACATGACTATATTTAAATTTTATCCTGCATCATATTGGCATTATGCACTAGCTTTTCTAAATAGTGATTGCCTAAGTGATATCTGATAGTGGACATAATAGCTCACAGTTTAGAGATGTTCCCTAGTCTGTGTTTGGTCTGGAGGTAAATGTTTCTGGAGTTCTGGAGTACTTTTGTTGTTCTTGATCACATGTATTTGATGGATGGACAATTCCCAGAATGGAAGGGAATTGTTTAGGGTGTTGCAAGAGGATAGAAGCAATGGACTAAAATAAAGGTGATCCAGAAGACTATCTGGAATGACCTTGAGATCTGAGACTAATCTTGCAAAGGAAACGATAAAAGTCCTATCCATCTGGGGTATCTCAACTAGATGGGTAAAACTCTGGAGTAGGTACTGTAAAGAATAATCCTGTATTAATGAGGGAAACCTAATTTAAAATGTTTCTTTCTGTCACTCTCATTTCATTCCTTGCCAGGCACCTTGATTCAAATCTGACCTGGGTTAAAAATGGAAGAATTGTGGTATTTTAAAAATAAGAGGATGAAATCCCAGCCCCAGTGGAATCAAAGTGAGTCATTAGTGCATCTGGGATTTCACGCTTAGTCTCAAGAAGAATACTCAGTCTTGTTTCAAAACCCACTACTCAGTCTGGCACTCTCGCCCAAAAGAGAGCCCCAAGGTTGGAGTAACCAGAAGTTTTGTTGGGCAGACTGAGGTGTACTGGAAAAGCTGTGCTGGGGGCAGCCTGCAGATCACTCTTCTGTTTCTGTCATTGCTTTAACCTGAAAAAATTGTCAAATTAACACTCAGGTTAATTGTAAAGAAAGAAGCACAAAACACATTGTACCCTTGAAAAATTGGAATATAAATCTCTATAACACAGGACAGACGGACTTACTGATATGTGAATAACTTCTAGGCAGCCATCGTTGGTTTTTGTTAACATCCTACAATGTAAATAATAAATGGAGAATCACAGGACAGAGGAGATGTCTGACCGCATATAAAATATTTGCTTTTTTTGTGTGCGTCAGTAGGAATTTGGTGTTTTGGACAGGATGCTTGGTTGTTCCACAGTGACCACTCCAGGCTAAGGATGTTAAGTAGCAAGTAAACGACTAATCGTGTACTTGATACAATTTGTATTGAGTACACGATTAGTCAATACGGGGTCACTGTGGCTCTGCAGTTTAAATGTAGTAGGAGCCGGGTGTGCAGGCAGCCTGGCTCCTACTACATTTAAACTGCAGAGCCACAGTGGGGGTAGAACCCCAACCAGCACGAACTGGGACAGAGCTCAGACTGCTGCAGCTCTGCATTTTAAATGTAGTAAGAGCTGCCTGGGACCCTGTGTGGACAGGGGCTGCTGCTGAAGAAGCATGTGCCCATGGCCAGCCCGGACTGCCACGAACGGGGGCTGCTGCTAGAGCAGCCACTGCCTGCGGTGAGCCTGGGCTCGCTGCAGGCAGAGGCTGCTTCATGACAGCTTCCTCTTATTCCTCTCTCCCACCTCGCTGCCTCTGATAGAGGCAGCAGTGTGGGGCAGAACAGGCTTTTAAACCAGTTCCCCCCAGCACCTGTCCCTGTCCCTCCCTCACCTTCTTGCCTCAGATACAGAGGCAGCAAAGGGGAGAGGGCAATGAGTAGTCAATTTGTCTACTCACATCTCAACCATCTCTGAAAGGGGTCAAGGCAATCTGAAACCACCCAAAGTGCTTCACCAAAACCTCTTCAGAATCTTTCCCAAGAACACACAGGCAATAATTTCCAAGATTCTCAGTATCAAGAGGTGATTCCTGGAGCAGTGTCATAATAGTTCACTTGAGGGATGATGGCAGGTTGCCCTCAGAAGATGTCTACTCTGCATTGTAAGTCCAGGGTTGTTGTTAGAACTTGAGTTTATAGGCCCAGGGGTTTGTTAACCAAGGGCTTTAGTGTCTACACTCATCTGTAACCCCAGGTAAGGATGTTAAGTATCGAGTAATTGACTAATTGAATAATTGATACATTTTTACATTGACTATTTGATAGGTTGATAGGGCACCTTTGCCTTTGAAGTGTAGTAACAGCCCTAGGGCTGTTGTTACACTTCAAAGGTGAAAGAGCCAAAGTCTGGGGTCAGCTGGGGACTCCCCTGCTGACCCCGTGCTCTGTGCAGCACTGCCACTTTGAAATGACATGAGGAACCTGATGTCGGGTTCCCTGCGGCATTCAAAGTGGCAGCGCCGCACAAGGCATCTGACCCCGGGTTCTGTGTGGCACTGCCCCTTTGAAGTACCCCCTTCTTGTCCTCCCCACTTGCTGCCTCTATCTGATAGAGGCAGCGGGGGAGGGAGGGGAGAGCGACTAGTCGACTATCCTGTCGACTCTTATCAGATAGGGATGTGAAGGACTAGTCAACTAACTCCAGGTTAGGAATTGTTGAACCCTAGATCCCAACCTGGGGCTCCAGCATCTACGCTGCAGTATACATGCCCAAGTCCAACTTCCCTTATCTCAGATTTCCTAGTGTTCTACCCCACTGTGGCTGCTCTAGCCCGCTGGTCATGGGGCAGTGTGGGGAAAACTGGATTGTCCAGTGGACAGAAAAAGTTGACCTGTGGAATGCTTTTGGCAGAAACCCAAAGCTAGAGTCTGTCCACATCTACCCTGCAAAGCAAAAAGGTTTGTACTCTGGTCTCCCGCTTGATTTAGGCTCAACTCTCACTCCCAAGGGGTCCTGTGACTGAACCCTGGCTTAGTCTGACCCAAGATGGCCCTTCTTATGTTCCTAGATGGGCCTGATGATGGACTTGGGTCTGGCTGTTGAAGTTTTGTTTTCTGATGTTCAGAGCTAGCCCTAGGCTTTTGTAAACTTCAGAGAAGCATTTTAAGGGCTGTTTGCAAATCCTCCTTTGAACGTACAGCTACAGCACAATCATCTGCATACTGGAGTTCAGTTATTGTTGCCAATATTACTTGGTTCTGGCATAGACACAAAGAGTGTAAATTTTACTTTACAGCCAGTAGAATGTGCCAGGCAGTTAACAAAATCCTTGTCTTGAAGAGCTGACAATTTAGAGTCCAGAGCAGGGATCAGATGGAACAAATACTGTACGAGTGACCAGCCCTGAGAGCGAACAGACACGATTTTGTGTGTAGTGTTTTTTGGTTTAGCTTTGAGACATACAGATGAGATGATTCCAAATCCCGTTCTGTATTTGATTTGGAGGAAACTGCAGCTTTTAAATATAAGGAGATCACATCATTTCTCTCTTGAAGCGTTTAGTATTTTCTTGCAAACCCAGCCGGTATTAAAGCTGAGTAGTCACTCTGTAAACCATGTAAATATTTGCCAAAAAAAAAAAAAGCACTTGATAGCACAGCTTAGTGTGAACTCTACTGATTTTGGTTAATAAAAACACTTTTCCGAACTCCAGGTGCTTACACAAACATTAGAAGTTGGAGTTAGGGGAAACATTCTTCACCCAAACATTTCACTGTCTAGACAGTCTATGCAATTCCCAGCAGTCCTTTCCTGTGTGGATGAAGTGGAGATGTAAGTTTGTCTGCACGTGGAACTATTCCTGATCATCTTCACGTGTGGACACACTTATTCTGGAATAAAGTGTCAGCATATGGAGTTAGGAACATACAAGCAAACGTGGAAGGTAAAGGCTGAAAGTCCTAAGCACTTGGCTTGAGTTTTCATTTGCCTTCGTTGTGGGGCACTGGAGCAACAGAAAACTCTGTGTAGCACTTAAGCTTAAAGTGACAAGCTGGAGGCTGTCAGATCTGTTGCAGCTCAGGCAGCCAGTGTTCCAGTGTCTCATAGTTTTGTAATAGGGATAATGTCTCCTCATATACAGAGAGCTCGTGTATATGGCTGGAAGCTCACTTTCTGTTCTCTGTGTCCTTGGCGCTGATGGGCAGTCCCAAAGACACAAGAAGTACAACACAGGAAGGGACTGCTAATGTGTCCTATGCTAGTGGGGCCATTTCTGCTGGTCAGGGGGATTCAGTCCTTATGGCTGACTCAGGTCTTGGTTGTTTCTGTGTGAAATCTCTCAATTATTCTCTCTAATTGCATCTCTTGTGGTTCTCGTGCTGTGGTTGATTTCACCCACAGACTGACAGGTATATGTTAGATGGCCTTGTTGACTGTTCTGTTGCTTTAAAAAAACAAAGATTATTTTGGTGTATAGGAACAGATCTTCCTCATGAGCCAGACCCATGTGCGCAGAATCAGTCCATCTTCCTTCCCCTTAGCCCAGGAATGGGCAACCTAAGCTAGTGAGTGGGCCACAAGTGGCCCTCCTTCATCTCAGTGAGCTGCAAGATTGTCATAATCAAGATGGTCTTCCGCCATAGTGTAGTTTTGCTAGCTGCACTTGGGTACCTAGAATTTTCAGGGTATGCCGACTGAACTGTAGTAGCGCCTTGGTTGAATGCAGAGGGAGAGTACCGCTCTCACAGTAAATGTTGTATGCAAACAGCACGCACCTCACTTCATGTTTGTGTCACTTCAGTAATGCTGGTGGAAAAAACGGTGGATAGAAACCAGCAGAATCTGGCATCCCTGCGCATGAACAATGGTAAACAAAATGTTTTGTGGCCAACACATAGAACCTGATGGGCCACATGTGGCCCACAGGCCATAGGCTGCCCGCCACTGCTTTAGCCTCTGCAACAGCCAGGGAGCTAGGATGGGTGCTGTTAATTTTAGGGTGCCTTTAGTTAAGCTGTTTTCTGCACCTCAAATACTTTCTCTCACAAAATGCACGTCAGAGTCAAATCTCCGCCTCTAAATAAATTCTTAATATTTTCTGCTGTTTGATCTGGCTGAGTTATGATTATTAGAGCTGCTAAACTTGGACTTTGGACTTTATCTATAACAAGAGCAGTTAGACCAAGGCAAGCTGGGTTGTGAAACCATGCCGTGCTAGCCTGTTGCCTGCGTGCACCCTGCTTGGATCTAGTCCTTTTTGAAACAGGAGTAGCTGAAAGCGCTATAATGAACTGTTGTTGTGTGTCTGAAGGACAGACTAATGTGGGGCAGATTCACACCCCAGTGTGCCGCTGTCCAATTGTTTGCTTAGGCAAGCCCTTTGACCAGGGGTATGAAACTCCATTTACCTTAGAGCCAGTGCCAGATACCCATGAGTACTGGCTCTGCCTGCTCTCCCCTCCCCCTCTATGCTGCTGCGTCTTTGGCAGCAGTGTGAGCTGCGAAGGAAGCAAGGGAGGCTGCTGTGGAGCAGCCTCTGTCTACAGGGAGCTCAGGCCTCTTGTGGAGAGGGGCTGCTGCTGCCCCGCCCTCTGCCTGATACAGAGGCAGCAGTGCAGGGTGGCAGGGTGCTTCCCGGGAGTGGGGCTGGGAGCACACTGGCTGCCGCTCCTGCCAACTATTGAACAATTGTCTAGCCCCTACGTTTTGATGCAGTTACACGATTATTCAATTACATGGCATCTAACATCCCTAGTATGAGATACTGGCTCTGGCTTTTAAGCCAGCTACCCACACATATAAACTCCCACAGAGCCGCCACCCCCCCCCCTTCCCTGGTATCAGAGGCAGCAGCGTGTGGGGAAGGGCGGGAGGCGGGAGTTAGTGCCCCCCCTCACATGTAAGCATGTAACCCACTGAAAATTTCAGCGGGTAACATGTTTACCTAAATAAACGCATTTTAATATCTTGAGCCCCCCCGGGATCGACCAGTCATTCGCAATGGATTGGTTGGTGATAATTACTGTACTTTTTTCAAAAGAGCCTACGTGATTTAGGATCCCTAAGCTTTATTGTTTTCAGTGGTACCCTACAACTTTGGTGGTGGTTTCTTTAGGCCTAGTTCTTTGTTGAGTTGTGCAGATTTCACATTCCCAGAGATCCTTGGAAAAGATGTCCATCCCTGTTTGGGATGGGCAGCTGCTGGTGTCGATCCCTGACTTCAGTAATATGCGTCTCTTGTATTAAAACACTTCTGATCCAAAGCCCACTGAAGGAGATGAGGATCTTTTGGTAGACATTAGGGATGGAAAATCCTGTAAAAGTTAGTTTTAGTTAAACGGAACGTTAAACATTCTGTTTAACCAGGTTCCTGTGGGTGAGGGGACCATTCCAGCTCCAATGGTTAACCAGTTACCTATTAACATCCCAAGTAGACATCAGTGGGCTTTGGATCAGCAACGTCATTTTTCAAACATGCTGAGCATCTGGCAGTTCTCGGTGAAATCAGTGGGGGATGCTGAAAATCAGGTCACTTTTTTAGGAATCTAAATGTAAGCATCCATTTAAAAAAAATCTTAGCCAAAGAGTCTACAGATCAAATTCAGTGTTTGTTTACGACCATGCCACCCTGTTACTTTCAAGTGGCTTGTGCAAATGTAACCAAGGGAAAATATGAACACGTACTTAGAACATGGCCGATGTTTCTTTGAATATGAGAATTAGCATAAACTCCAGCTCACTGCCCTGTATTTGTGTTTTCTCTGGTTAGCCAAACAGGATGAAAATGAAGTTTTAAAAGAAAAAAGTTTTCCGTTGCTGAAGTTTTTGCTTTTATAGGGCAGGCTTGTAAAGGAAATATATAGTCACCTTTCTGACTCCAACTAAAGCTTAAATCTGCTATATATAATCTAAGTGAGTCTTTATCTGTGTCTTGTGTGTGTGTTTGTTCAAGAACTCTTCCTAAATGGTAAGAGCTAGCACCACCAAATTTGGTTAAAGCAAGGTCAGGGTTTGGTTGAGCCAGAACAATGGGATATGCCTGGAATAAGATTGTTTTGTATAAAATGGAAGGGGAGGGGCTCTGCTAGCAGGTACAATTGTACTGTATAATGAACATGAGGGCTGCAAGAAGCCAGAGATGGGGACCAGGACATCTATAACTCCATTAGGACAGCAGGGGGCAGGAGTGGAAAAAGGGACAGCCATCTATTTTATATTTGAGAGAATTTGTCTGTCTGTCTGTCACTCAGCGGAGGGAAGTGCACCCCTCCTCCAGCTGTGCCCACTGGAGCTGCAGTGACTATAGAGGAGTGCTACTCGCAAGCCACAACCTGCTGTGGTGAGAGAGGGCTGGGGTAGTCCCCTCTCTCTGGGGCAGCCTGCATACTGAATCCTTCATCCCCAGCCCCTACCCCCCCAAGTAATGATTCAAATGAAAAAAAACAAAAATTAATTGAGCTAAGGACCTAAGCAATGCTGGATAAATCTTCTAGTTTGTGCGAATGAATGAATGAGGGAAGTTGTTGTTCTGGACGTTTTGGGCCACATTTCTCCTACATAGGAATGGAAAAGTCCTACTAGGTCACCCAGCTCTTTCCTCTGTCAATGCAAGTGGATCCTCCAGTGGTTTGTCCAATCTAATAATTAGATGCTTGGAGAGATTTGACTTTCCACATTTCCTTTAGAGATTTTTCTATGGCATAATAGACCTCACCATTTGAGGAAATGTTTAATCCCATTAGTCCTGGTTTTACATACCTGCATGCTTCCCTCTTTCTCATTTGTGTTTATGTTCCTCAAATACTAGACAATTATATTTCCTTTAATTGTGATTCAATTCAACCTATTCAGAGAGACTGATGCTTTGTTCCACGCCAAGGTGGGATGGTGTAGAAGCAGGTTATGGCTGTTGTGGCCTTATCCAAGGCAGCATGCTGATACTTCTCCTGTCTCACCTTCTTCCTGAAGAGCTGTGTGCATCCTGGCCTGCTTGGATGCCTACTGCTGTGCTCCTTTACATTAAATATTCATGTGAGCAGAGTGGCTTGGTGATTTAATGAATCAATTCAGTCTTCTGAGTCCAAAGTGGACTTGCCAATAGTGTATATAAAACTTTTTATTATCCAAATCAGCAGCCTCTAATATTGACAGTTTGTGCCCCTTTTTAAATGTTAAGAAAAGAAAATGAATCCATGTGTAGTAACAGGACATCAGTTGCAAACAAAAATATGCTCTTGTCATACTGGTAAGATATATGAAGGATAACTGATAAGGGATTTTGTTAGGGTTGTTACAGAGCCAGCAGTGCGCAAGGTGGCAGTCGGCTCCCCGGGACTGGGGCCGGGAGCCGGTGTATAACTGTTACGGTATCCGATAGGATCATGCTTCTGGGTTAACAGTTAAACGGTTACGTTGTTACATTCCTAGATTTTACACAATACTGCTTACTTCATGTGTTCCTTAGTGCTTTTTGATGGGTTACTGAAGTGTGTACCTGCAGCTTAAATTAGAGTAATTAAAGGAAAGCGAGTGCATTTCCGAGGACGAGGAAGGAAAAATGAACAAGGTGGTATTCTGGGAGCCTAGGGGGGTAAATGTGATGTAAATTGTCCGTTGGAAGATAAGGTGAATAGGCTGTGTACTATTGTAGCTTGTATAATAAACTCCCTGGATAAAAATAATTAATCCACTTTATTCCTTCCAGCCTGCCATTCAGGCGCTGAGGAGAGCTGAGCGTTGTGGAGTTCTGTCTTGTTTTTTTATGCAGTGCCTAACACAGTGGGGCTCGGATGCTTGATTGGCTTTCCTTGGTGCTATTGGGCTGCAAATAACAATCCCCTGCTTTGCTTCAGAATTGTGCATGGTGTTGAGCACTGCTACGAGATGCTTGCTGCCTTTGACTTCAGCTGAAGACTATGGGAATTAAGGGTGCTCAGAACCTTGTTCTTGAAGAGAGCATGTGTTGATCTTTACAAACTGCTTTGAAATCTCAGCTGCAAGATGTGATGGAATTGCAGTGTGTTAATTAAGAGTCAGATAACATACTGAAGGAACGGAATAATGAGTCGAGAATGCTTGTTGGGTGGGCGCTGCTGCAGGAAATAATCTGCTCCCCTGCTTTCAGGTCATGGGTGAGATGGAGGTCAGAAGTCTGACTCTCCTGCTATTAAAATAGACCATAGAGGCAGGAGATAGCACTTGACACATGGCCTGGAGAGCATAATTTGACGTGGCGGCTGGGTGAAAAATGCTGGATGTGATTTTTACTTTCAGTGCACTCGGATGTAGGAAGTTTAAAAAACTTCTCTAGTAAAATAGAACAGGGTCAAGTGGGGATTCACACAAGTCCTTGGATGAGTCATGCTCAGGGGAATGATACATAAATGCAAACATTCCATTCCCACCCGCCACTCCCAAATCTGGGATTTCTGATGCATTGGAGAGATCTTCTATTTCACTTTGCAGTACTCTTCAATTTAATACCCAATATCCCTGTAAGACCCAAGGGGGTTGTTCAAATATGTCTCTAGTCGATGAAACTAAACAGCCATAATGTCTGCTGGCCTACGTTTTATAGACAGTCCTGTGACTGAAATAGGAGTCTAGTGCATTCAGACTGATGTGGTTACAACTAAAGCTTCCTCCACCCTCATTTTAAAGGAAGGTTGCAAACATTTCAAAAAGTTACTTGAATAATTGAAAAAGCACTTGTGTATGGAGCATTGAGGTGGGAGTCTGGGGTTCTGGGTATTAACATTCCCAAGTCTTCCATTGCCAATTCAAAATGGGTACGTTTACACTGCATACTTATTTAGAAATAAGCTATTCAGGAAGAAATACTCCAAAATAACTTATTTCGAAATAGCATCTCTGCACTACAGGGAAGCCTCAAAATAAGGTCAAGGCAGGCTTCCCTAATGTGGATGCGCTACCTCGATTTAGAGCCCCAGGAGGCACTGGGGAGTAATTACTTTGAATGGCCCTGGGGAGGAGCTATTTCGAACTAGCAGCAGTAGCGTGTCCACACAACTGCTATTCTGAAATAGTTATTTTGCTTGGATTGGGTTTTTCTGATATGGTCACTGCCAGTTGATGTGGTTCAGTGTGGATAAAGTGATTGTAATTGGCTTGCAAAATTAAAATTGGTAATATGTAATGTTTAGATTTTAGAATATGCAGCAGGACTGTGGGGAGCCCTACAAGTCCCTGGACCCCACAAATTATTTTCCTGTACCTTTGGATTGATTCTCTCGCTGGTCAGTGAAGCCCTTGGTGTTTGCTCAAGACTGGATGCTTTTGAAGTGGTTTTCTTAGTCATCCTTTAAACAAGTGTGGAACGTAAGGCCCAGAAGCCGGATGCTGCGCCTGGCTTACCTGGATCCAGTCCCTGAGGCCTTAGGGCTCCCCCCCAGCCCCGCACTGGGGAACCCAAGCTGGTGCTCCAGTCCCCTGCTGTTTCCCCATGGGGCTGGAGCACATAAAATCTACTAACCTGGGCCCTGTTAGGCTCTGGTGTGTGAGGGCAATGTTGGGAGAGTCTTTCTCCTTCTCAGTTGGGGCCAACGTCAGGGAGTGTTTTTTGTTTTTTGCTTCTCACTTGTGTGAGGCCCCCGACTGATTTTTCTATGGGCCAGTGGTCCTCGACCCCAAAAAGGTCCTCCCGCGCCCTTTAAAGTCTCTCTGCCTTTTTCCCCCCCTTTTCTCTGAGTTTGGGGAAACGTGCTTACCTGGCATACTGAAGCAGTCCTAATGCTACTACTTGTTCATTGCTTATGGCAGGGATGCTGGAATGGGGGACCAATGAACCAGGGTCCCATCCCTTTTTACCAGTCATAAGGGGAGGGGGATGGAGAGGAATGAGTTTAGGTGCCTGTGACCCTCCTGCTTTTAGGGCCCTTCCTCTGTTTGGGGGTTAGGGCTTGAAATATTTACTGGATGGCAGCATATTTATGTTTCCACAGGATGATCATTTCACCCTCTCCACATGCCTGGGATGCAGCCATTGACAGGTGACATTCTTGAGCAGCCGAGAGCCCTGGCGCTGCAACCAGCGATCTATTTTTAGAAGTGCTAAGCTTTCCGCTTTTGTGTTATTAAAGCCTAAATCATGTTTTCTTGCTAACTTTGTAGAAATATTTATTTCAGCTTCTGTACGTTTTTTTCTTCTTTTCTTTTGAGGGGCTTATTTTCCATATACTGCAATGTGATTTGATATTAATAGAACCCATCAAAACTTTCCTCCCAGTTTGCTCCCTAATCATAATGTTGACTGTTTCAAGGAGCACGGTTGGTCCCATTCCTTTGTAGAAAAGGGAAACAGCTCAACCTTCTCTCCCAGCAAAAACTATGAAACATCCTAGTTGGTAACAAGTTCTTTGTTTATGGAGTTTTCTGCCGCTCTCATATGTATCCATGGGTGTCACAAATTGTAATATAACCCACAGGAAAAGATGTAGCAGATCCAGCTGCTTCCTGAGTGTGCTCTTTGGGCCAGAAGTGATTGAGCCCTGCCTCTGTTTCCCCTCCCCAGTACCCACTGTGCTAGCCTACTAGCAATTCTCCCTTTCCTCAGGGCTGGCTTTTCAGTGTCATTCACACCAAAACAGGCTCATAGGCCCTTTTGTCCAAGTTTTTATTTAGTTCTCTCTCTATTCCAACTGGGAAACCAAAAACTGAAAATAACACTGTTGCCATTACCCTGATGGGCTTTAGGCTTTGAGGCGACTCTCTTCTAAAACTTGTTGCCTGGTTTCCTCTCGGACAGTCTCAGCAGCTCTTTCTCTCTCTTTCTCTCTCTCAAAACAACCCTCCTCCATTGGAGCTTCCTGCTTTTCGTATAGTGGGATTGCCTGATTCAGCCTGGGTGTACCTCTTCCATAATCCCTGCTGGCCAGCCTCAGGCCCTCCAGACTTTGAGTGATGAGCCACCCTGTTACACAGGAAAGTATATTATTTATAAATCAGTTAAGTGTAATAATAAGGGGTTATTTCCTGTCAATACACAAATACAAGAGAGCAGTGCATTGCAAACATTTGTATGCAAAAGCATGTACTTGATGCATATCCATTGTTGGGAATAATCTCCGGACACACTGGGTGTTGGTGAAAACAAGCAGAGGATTTATTGGTTCACACAGCGCTGGTGGAGTGCGGACCAGGTGGTTAGCCCAGAGTGCACTAACTTAACCAAAACATACATTAGATTATAAGGTAGCAGATGGACGGAGGAGAAGTGATTTGATAGGTCTAGCAGCGGAAGCGAGATATGCATATAAGCCAATGGTCTAAGACAGTTATACAGCATCTCCGCCCATTGCCAATTAAACATATTATCACTAATACAGGTAATTATTCCTAACAAGCTAAATGTGCCAACATAAACAGGAGGGCAGCCCCCAGAATGAATATGTTGCTGTAAGCTTGTTAGCCGAACTTGTTATGTCTAGGTGGGACGGACGACTCCATCCCCATCCTGGCACAGTCCTTGAGATTCAAGCTCATTAATCTGAAAGCACAAGAGACAGTGAAACCCGCACAGCCTGGCTGATACCAGCCAGGCCTTATCAGAATGAGAGGCCCCTTTGGAATGTAGTTGCCATGGGAATCAGGGTCACAATAACTGTTGAACTGTTTTACTTCCCAAGCTTGGCCTAATACTTTCAGGTTTGAGTTTGTCAGTTCTCAGCAAGATACCATGGACTGCCATAATTTCCCCTACATCCATATGCCAGCACTTTCAAACAGCTAAGAAGAACTGAGGGATGGCTGTTAAATTCCCAAAGTGTTGAACCCTTGTCATGACTGACTGTTGTCCACGCTTGCTTAATATGAATTAATTCACAACCCTGCTCCCTAGAAATTGGAACCGTTTAAAGAACGTGATAAAAGAAATGAATAGCCGTGCTGTTACATTGCTGTTGACTGTCTATTAGGATGTTATTGCTAAGAAGAAAATTGCTGTGATCCCATAATTATAGGTTGAGAAGTTGCAGTAGTTATACTAAGGGCTGCTTTACTCTGTCCATTGCAACCCCTTCTGCAGGTAACTAACAATTCATGCTTGGTCTCTGCCTTGTGGATTGTTCAGGGATTTATAGGTCAGAAGGGAACGTTGTGATCATCTGCCTTGACGATGTGTAAAACAGAGGCCTGAACATCCCCTGAATCATTCCTAGCGTGGATATCTTAGAAACAGCTAATCTTGATTTACAGACTGCCAGTGACAGAGAATCCACCCCAGCCATTGCTAAATTGTCCCAAAGGTTAATTACCTTCAGTGTCAAAAATTCACACCCGGTCTGAAAACTTTATTATTGTTGTTGAAGTGTGAGCTTTTTGCTTTGTAGCCTTAGAGAAGAGTCCCTGCTCGGAGGAACTGCTGGCCTGGTTTTCGTAGCCGTTGAGCACCTGCAGTGCTCCTGAGGTCAGTGGTATTGGAACCTAAATGAGACAGTTGACATAATGGGATGAGGTGCCAAGGGTGGGGGGAAGCTATGCCACACACTTAGGCCCCCAGCTGACGCAGTTGATGAGCACAGTTCAGATTGCATTGATATTCTGGGTCTGGCACGGTCCTGCCTGTGTGTATCAAATACACCCTATTGAAGGGGTGATGAAAGCAGAGGAAAGGCCAAGGGTTCCTTAATGCTATCAGCCGCCATTGGCACCATGTGACAGCCATTTATTGCAAAGCTCCGATACTGTGGTTGTGCGTGCCGTATGGCCCAGGCTGTTGTGATGCTGGGGTTGTTGATCAGTCTTCCTTGCTAGGAAGCTCCCTCTGAACCAAGCGCATTTCTCAGGAATGTGGGAATGTGGTAACTCCATTCCTTGAGAATACAATTTGAGCTATGACATAATCCCTGTAGCAAGTGAGGAGTCATTAGCAGGTTCTTTCTTACTGCAGTTGGTGGAGTGGAGCTGCACGTCTTTGGATTCTGCTCATTCCTGGGTATTTTCTCATGCTCTAAACACTAACAGGTGGCACCCTTCACCAAGGGGAATGGATGGGGTGAATTACGTTTTAAATCATTCAGCACCTCAGAATGGCTTCCCATGGATATCTGAGCTATCAAGCGTACCTCCATAATTATGAATATAGTCTTTATACGAGACCAGCTCAGAGAGCTGAACCTTGCATACTGAAGGGGGGAGGTGAACTGTGTTGTAGAGCCGGTCAGGTTACCTCTACCTCGGGTTTGATCTGCCATCAGGAACCCTATCCCATGAAAAAAGAGCTGAACAGATAAATAGAAAGTTAACTCCATATATTCCAGCTGGAATTAGGCTATTGGGTGATTTACAAATCTAACTTATGTGGATGTGGACATACCTGGTCTGTTTACAGCAGACTCTGGGAAGGTTTGCAGAAACTAGTTTGATATTGGCTACATCACCAGAAAGAGAACCTTGCTTTTTGGTTCCTTAATTTGTAAGTAGTAGTCCAGCCATGATGAATTCAGAATTGTTCGATGGTTAAATGCCTCTCCTTCTAAGTCTGTCTGCTGTTGATGACTCTCTCTCTTCTCCCCTGAAGTGGTGGTCTGTTCTTTAAGAATTCCTGTCTTGTTAATGGCAGCACTTTTGCCACGGAGTAAAATACACTTGCAAACCCTCAGAAACCATGTGTGTTTTTTCCTTGGTCCCAGAATTTTTCCAGTTCCCTCTTATACAGGAACAGAGAAGAGGAGCAGGGTTGAAATAGCTCTTGTGAGGTTTATCAGCATACTATTAGCCATTATACTGGCTTTTACAGCAGTGGCCATCTGAGAACATAGATGGAGTTCAGTGGCAAAAGGTTTGTAATTGTGTGAGCGAGTTTTGCTCTCACCTTCTCTGAGATCTGCATAAGCATTGTGCTTAACATCTGTGCACTGTTGTCAGACCAGCTGTAGCTCTAGTGTCAGCTAGCCACTGGCATTTTAACCCATGTGGCTTGGACCGGTTCTAGACAACACAATGGCTAAATCACTGCCAGTGTTTCCACACTAGCACTCTTACCCTTCCTGTCACTGGTGGAGCCGCCTCAATGGTGGCGTAACAGTGCCAGACTTTCTGAATAACATTTGTGCAGGGAAGGCCCCACAGCATTGATCTAGACACAATTCTGAATTAACTAGTCCATTTTTCTTGGGGTTGTTGCATTATTAAGGAATGGCAGGAAATTATCAAGTTACAGTCTTGGTTCTGTGGATAGTGCCCCACACAGTCTGGTCCTGGCCTGTGACTGAGACTCCAGACCCAGGCACTACAGCAATATATGATATATGTTTCCAAAGCACAAAATGTTTATTGTACCAAATGAGCTAAGGTAGCTGAGATTTCTGAAGAGCTGCTGCTTCAGGGGAGCACTTGATCGCAGTAACTGACCAGGTTCTCCATTCGAGTTCTTCCATTGTTAAATAGATCTAGAAACCTTGGCACTCCTCTAGCACTGGGATACAGAGCCAATGTCAAATGTCCCTTGTTGGACTACTAAAGCGCTGCGATTAAGCCTTGGGCTTATGTTTACTTGGCAATCCAGGATCTTTTTGGGCCTATTTGGATCATAATTTTTGGTTTGTGCAGGAATGAGGTTCCATGTTGCACGGATAAGGTATTAGTAAATATGGGGAGATGTATCTACACAGAACACCACCACCTATTCCTCTTCCTTTCTTCACTGCTCTGAAGGTTAGTTGTTTCTAAATCACTGGTTTCTAACCTGCAAAGTTTCCATTCAGATCTCTTCAGGCTCTTTCACAGTTGGAGGCCATTTGGAGTCTGAGTTTTGATAACTCTGATTAGTGATTACAGTGCTCTACTTCCAGTGTCACTTGTTCACACCGAGGTTTTCCCATGGCTATATCCTATGCAATAGCCAAGCAGCTCGGGGTCCTAGCTCCTGTAATATCAACTGTTTTAAATATGTTGCATTGAAAGTTCAATGAGCACAGAATTGTTAATGTAACACCCTTCCTTTTCTCCCTTACCTTTGCTGTATACACGCGTTTCCTGCCTGTGAGTTAGATCCCTCTGCTTCCTGTATCCCAAGTTCTGCTCGTGGGATTTGCTACGAAGTGGCATTGTGGAACAGAGCGTCACGCTTTGTGACGAGCATTTAGTGGAAGTCATTGTCTTGATTTGATCTAGGATGCTTTTTGCCCTTATTCACCGTTCTCTCCACCTTTCAACTCCCTCAGGGAAACACTTTGTCCCCAGAAACTGCCTATTATTGCATAGCTGTTAGGGGTATCTGTAAAACAGCCATGGTCTTGTAAAACTGTTGCCTAAAATTGGGAGTGATAAATATAGTTTTCTGTAGTCATACTTCTCCCGTATTTCTTAAATGACATTTACGTGAATGAGGCCCTGCAGGTACCTCAGAATGGAAAAAGCATCGTCTCTACCCGGAGCAAAAACTTAACGATGTTTGTAACATGTAACTCCCAATGTGGTAGAGTGTGTGCTTTTTGGGTTAGAGCCCGGGCATGCTTTGGCATTTGTATGGTGCCTCTCACCCAGGGCTGGCTCTGGGTTTTTTGCCGCCCCAAGCAAAAAGTCCCCCCCTCCCCTTTTTTTGTTGGCTTTTACACGTTTGCACTTTGCAATGTTTGTTTTGTTTTGTTTGACTGTTTAAAATTAAAAAAAAAAAAGAAAACAGAAAATGTGTAGTTAGTGAAATAAAACAATTTCTTACTAATATACTCATTTCATTTTTTAACAATCACAATTACAAACAATTTGGGTTCAACTATACACTGTAATGAAAAACGTTGGTGTCTTCCCTAAGCATCCCTCGCTCCTGACCCACTGCCAGCCTAGACCTGCCCCCCCCACCTGCTGGTGCCCTTCACTCCTGACCCACAGCCCCCACAGCCAAGCCAGCCATGGGCTCCCCCCACCAGCTGCCAGTGCCCCTCACTCCTGACCCACAGCCAGCCCAGCACCCCCCCCCCCCCCGCTGGTGCTCTTCACTCCTGACCCACAGCCAGGCCAGCCATGGGCTCCCCCCACCAGCTGCCAGTGCCCCTCACTCCCAACCCACAGCCCTAGGCATCCCCGCCTCGCCCCGCCCCTGCTGCCTGGGGGCCAGTACCTGGAGGCCGACCCCTCCTGACAAATTCCCTCAGGGTCTCCCTTGAAGAGCTTGGTGGCCTGCTTGGCCTTGTGCTGGAGATTGCTGATGGAGATGGGGAAGTAGCCAGCCTCCCAGAGGCGGCTCAGGCTGGGCCCGGGCTGGCCCTGGATCAGCAGCAGGTGCTGGCATGTCTGGAGCAGGAGCTGGGGCAGGCAGGGCGGGCTGTTCCTCAGCCCCAGGTCCAGCTGCTCTACCAGTACCTGCAGCTTCTCCAGCGCCTGCAGGGCCTTGTCCAGCGCGGTCCGCATGGCCGTGCCCAGAGCACAGGGGCCCCCGGTGGGTGCCCTGCCCCCTGCAACTGCCATGGCCCTGGCTGGAGGGGAGACTGCGCTTCCTGCACTAGGGCCATCCCCCCGCGAACCCGCCCCAGCCCCCTGTGGGCAGGGCTGACCCGAAGTAGGCAGCGGAGCCGGGCAGCAGCAGGAGGCAGAGGGCAGCCAGCAGGCTCCGGGTGCACGTGGTGCCAGCACTGCACAGCGGGTAGTGGTGTCTCCCATAGCCCTTTAAAAGTGGCGGGGCGGGGTGAGGCTGGGCATTGCTGGGGACAGCTGCTTACCTGGAAATACCTCCTCTGGAAATGTGCCGCCCCAAGCACGTGCTTGATTTGCTGGTGCCTAGAGCCGGCCCTGCTCTCACCATGCCAGGAACCATATTAATGTAATAAATTGTTTTGCGCTTATATAATGTTTACATCACAAATGATCTGAAAAAGGGGATAAATGGTGAGGTGGCAAAATTTGCAGATGATACAAAACTACTCAAGATAATTAAGTCCAAAGCAGAACTACTAAAGGATCTCTCAAAACTGGGTGACTGAGCAAAAAAAGGGCAGATGAATTTTAATGTTGATAAAATGCAAAGTTGATAAAATTATGGAAACATAATTCTAGCTATACATATGAAATGATGGGCTCTAAATGAGCTCTTACCACTCAAGAAAGAGATCTTGGAGTCATTGTGGATAGTTCTGTGAAAACATCCACTCTGTGCACCAGCAGTCAAAAAAGTGAACAGAATATTGGGAATAGTTAGGAAAGGATAGAGAATCAGACCGAGGATATCTTATTGCCTCTATATAGATCCGTGGCACACCTGCATCTTGAATACAGATGTGGTCACCCGATCTCAAAAAAGATGCATTAGAATTGGAAAAGGTTCAGAAGAGGACAACTAAAATGATTGGGGATATGGAATGACTTCTGTATGAGAAAAGAGTAGTAAATATGGGACTTTGCAGCTTGGAAAGGAGACGTCGAAGGGGGGGATATGATTGAGGGCTATAAAATCGTGACTGGTGTGCAGAAAGGAGATAAGGAAGTGCTGTTTACTCATAACACAAGAACTAGGGGTCACCAAATGAAATTAATAGGAATCAGGTTTAAAACAAACAAAAGAAAGTGACAATGCACTGAGTGAATAAATAACCTGTGGAACTTTTTGCCAGAGGATGTTGTGAGGGTCAAGGCTAGGGGTCTCAAACTTATTTTACCTAAGGGCCTGTGCCAGTCCTCAAATGCTTCTAGTGTGCAAGCAAGCCCCTCCCCCCCCCCCACTGGCAGGGTTCTGGTAGGACATGTTTCCACACATTTCCTGTGGACCTGCCTGCCGCCCCTGAGTGATTTTAACCCCCCTTCCCCCGGAGGTCCCCAGCTCTACCACTGACAGCGCAGCACGGCTAGAGCGGCTTCTGGTTGCTAGCTCTGTGCCACTGCTGGCACATCCTTGTGTCCTGGGGGAGGTGTGTGCGGTCATCCCATCCATAGGGCGGTTCAGCATAGCCACCTGTGGCAAACACTATGACAGGGTTCAAAACAGAACTAGATAAATTCATGGAGGTTAGGTCCATCAATGGCTATTAGCTGGGATGGGCAGGGATAGTGTCCCTAGCCTCTGTTTGCCAGAAGCTGGGAATGGGTGACAGGGGATGGATCACTTGGTGATTCCCTCTTCTGTTCACTTCCTCTGGGTCACCTGGTATTGTCTAGGTTGACTCTGGCCCCTGGGCCCTTTGGTCTGACTCAGTCTGACCATTCTTATGTTAATGCTCTGTAGCCTAGCGCACTGACCACAGGACTGGGAGTCAGGAGAAGTAGGTTGATAATCAAGTTCTGCCCGCCACAGTGTACATCTGTGTGTGTGTGTCTCATCATCAACTCTTGGAGCCTCAGTTATTCTATCTGCACATGATGCAGGCAGTATTGCTTGAAGTGCTTCACAAAACCACGTTTAGCCATGATGCCTGCTTGGAAGAGCTCATCTAAATATGGAGATAATGAACCTGCCTGTGTCCTGCGCTCTGAGATCTGGGGATGAAAATTACTGCTATTTACTTATTAATTACACCAAATGATGTCGTGCTGCCCAAAGGTGGTGGGGAAGCAGTGCTGGAGAGTGCCTGCTTATCCACAGAACCGTGGGAAGACCGGCAGCTGCAGCATAGGAAGAATGGAGGTACACTGAATAGGATGCCAGCCTGGTATCTGAAAGGCCCAGATTTATTTCCCTGCTCAGTCCTGTGTGACCGTGGGCAAGTTTGTGTGGGGCCAGATTTTTAAAGATTGAAATAAATTCCTAGGTGCTTTCATAAATCTACTAGGAACCCAGATATTTTTACAACTCTGAGCCTTTGTGTCCATTGGCCTCAGTTCTCCACAGACCCGCTCATGGGAGCAGGGAGAGGAGCAGTTGCTCCAGGGCCCAGCAATTCAAAAGGCCCAGGGTTCCTGGCTGTCACTGCCTCTACTGCAGCAGTAACAGCGGCTGGAACCGTGGGCCCTTTAAATTGCTGCTGGGGTTCCACCCAGTGCGCTCCTGGAGGCTCTGAGGGGTGCCTGGGGAGAGCATGGCACCAAGGCCTGGCTGCCCCAATCCCAACACTTCCAGGAGTGAGGAGCTGCCCCCCCCCACCTTGTCAGACCCCTCCCTTCCCTTCGGTTCTCCATCTCTAGCACGGGGACAATAGCTCTTGTAGACCTAATAGTGTGAAGAGGATAAATACAATAAACATGAGGTGCTCAGGTGCAATTGTAGTGAAGGCCGTACAAGTTCTGTAGTTAGAAGCAGCCAGTAGCAACCACATGGCGAGGAAAGCTTCTAATTGGCTTTGGTGTGTGTTGTGGGGTTTTGCTGGTTAAAAGACTTGAATGAGTTACAGTATTTTTTTCACTTGGCACACATTAGAACTCTATAATTTGCATCTCGGTCATCCTGCTAAGGTAAGAAAGATGATAAAATAGAATGCACTATTTTTTGGTGTAAAATGTTTATCTAAATATTGTAGTAATTAGAGTTGGAACCAGAAACATTTTTGCTGAGTAAGGGGTTGCCAGTGGCTGTTTGTTTGGGGTGGTGGTGACAGCCACTGACCCCGTGTGCCTCACCTAACTTGTTCTGCGAAGTGTTCCAGCTGAACTTACAGAATGTTGTTTGTGGCTCCCAAAAATCTGAAAAACTCACCAAATGTCAAATAATTCTGCCCCATGCTTTTCACCCCCAGGTGTTAACAAAGCGTTTAGGGATTTTTGGGGGATAAAAGGCACTTCCATGCTGAACCTCACCAGATATCTTCTACATCTATGGTACTGTGGCAACTTCCACCATTGTGGGCTTTTTTGATGCCTCCGTGTAAACAAAAGTTTTCCCTTTCTAAACTAGAAGCGCATTCCGGCTCGTACGCTCCCATTTAAGGGGTCAGGTGGGTTGAGAACGTGAGCTGCAGCACCCACACAGCTATTTTAGGCATGATCCTTTGAGCCCTTGTAGCACAGGTTGTTACCCAAGCTGGGAAGGCCACAGTCCCATACTTCCCACCCTGCCCTATAATGCACTCAAGCAGGTATGTATAATATAAATATAAATACAAACAAAAACTCAGCCAGAAATTAGAAGAGGGGTGGGGAACCTAAGGCTTGGAGGCTGAATGCAGCCCTGGCTTGCCTGGATCTGGCCCCTGAGGCTCAGAGCTCCCCTCCAGCTTTGGGGAGCCTGTACTGGTGCTCCAGTCACCTGCTGTCTCCCCGTGGGTTTGGAGCACACAAAATCTACTAGCCTGGGCCCCATTAGGCTCTGGTGGGTGAGGGGAATGTGGGGAGTATCTTTCTCCTCAGTCGGGAGCCACGTCAGTGAGGGTTTTTTTGTTTTGTTTTTTTTGCTTCTCACTTGTGTGCGGCCCCCGACTGATTTTTCTGTGGGCCAGTGGTCCCCAGCCCCAAAAAGGTTCCCCACCTCTGAAATAAACAGGGGAAAAATTGTGGCACTAAAAGAACATTTGCAGGCTCATTCTGTTAGTACATCCAATCCTTTTCTCTCCCTCCACCCCAGTCAGTTTTGTCTTTTTAGGCTGTAAGCTTTTTAGAATAGGGAGTGTTTCATTTTGGGTTCAGTATTTAGTGCAATGAGGCCTCGGTTCTGGTCAGGGTCTCTCTGGTCACTGCTTGAAATGTATTGTCACTTACAATTCCTTCCCATGGAGGCTGCAATGTGTCATGCTCAATCTTTAAATCTCTGAACCTAGCATCAGCAGTAGGGCGGGTGTGAAGAAAACAGAATCTGTTTGCACACAACTGTCATGTTGTTCAAAAAAGATGATGATATGCACATAGAAATAAAAGACAACACTTTCAATGGGGTTTTGGTAAAATTTGCATTGGCTGACTTGAGTGTAAACTTCTGGGTATTTGAGAGAATCGGACCACTTATGTAGGTGTCTAATTAAGAATTTTTAGGAACTTAACATTAAGCACCTGTTCTGTAGAAGTGATGGTAATGCCCGGAGCCTGTAGTCAGCGTTGGCTCTCCATTGTGTGAATGCTGTACAAATACAAAGTAGGATGCACTCTTTGCCCCGAAGAGTTGGCAACCTAACAAGGCAAAGGAAATCTGAAGGGTAGGGGCTGAAGGAGACAATCACCTAGATAAGCCTATTACACAATTTTTCATACACATTTTTCAATTAAGAAACTGTGGTTGTGTAAAGGCTTAGTTGCTTTATTCCACTGTTAATCAACAGGTATAGTTTACCAAATTGGTGAGAGTGTTCATCCTCATTTTACAGGTGTGGGGAAGTGAGGCAAAGAGGTTACTTGCGGTCAAGCATAGCATCAGGGTAGAGCCAGAATTAGAACTTGAATTCCTGGCTGGCAATCCTGGTCTTTAAAACTCTGCCCTCTCTCACTTTAATTTTACTTTGTTTAGGGTGAGGTTATTTTTTTTAAATGCTTGGACTAGAATTGCAGCATTGCAGATAATGAACAGAGAACTGTGTGTATTTGCAGGTTTTGATCTGAGGAAGTGGGTCTGGCCCACGAAAGCTCATCATCTAATAAACCATCTTGTTAGTCTTTAAAGTGCTACATTGTCCTGCATTTTGCTTCAGCTACCCCAGACTAACACGGCTACATTTCTATCACTATTTGCAGGTTGTGTGCAAAGTGTCAGGCATTTCCTACAGAGGCTATTATGGACTCTCTTTGTCAGTTTTAAGCGGTAGAATAATTGTCTATAGAAAACCAACCCTCTAGCCAAACAAAAAGCTACTCTTCACAGTGGAGAAAAGAGCCCATTTCCTACTGAAATGTACCATTGAGTGGGCTGTTGATTTTGTTGGGAGTTTTTGATTCGCAAGCAATTCAGCACCAAACTTTGGGTTACTTAAGCCCTCAGTGACTTTGTTGTCCTTTGAAAACACTATTCTTTCTCACTACTGCTAATCTAGGCTCTTCCTCAGCCTTTAATTCACTGACGGTTTCTTTACTTTGTCTGTTGGAAGTGACTCCAGCCACTTCCTGAAGCAAAGTCCAAATATTGTGGTTTGACCACTTGACTTAGTGTGATAGAACAATGTGTGGATTGTTGTGCAGTAATTTCAAGCACTTAGCTGGTAAGGTGTGTATCAAGCCCCCAATAAGGTTGTTAGGAACTACTGAAGTCTGTCCGGGTGCTGTTAGTGAGCTAGTTTGTTAAATTGGCCAGTGGAAAATAAATAAGAAACATCCAGATCTCCCAGGGATGATGATGGGCCCTTAGATATTATTTCTGAGAAGGCAACTTCTTTGAATCTTAAAAACATTTGAGTTGAAACCCATAAGCACCTGCGCCGGCTGTCTGCTTTTCAGTCTCTTCCCATTTCCATCTCTTCTGTCTGTACAACACAGCAAATGTTTACAGCAAGAGTGATGAAAATTACCAATTAACTGCCTGTGAGAAAGTGAGAGTATGGCAGCTGTGAGCAGGCCCCTGCTCCCTCCCTAATCTCAGAGTAACCCTATCCTCTTTGCAATTTGCTTTTCAAACTTTCCATTTCTGTGCAACAAGCCAAAAAAACAAGGTGGGTTTATTTGGGGAGGAGAGAAGGGAGAAAAACCGGCGTTGAAAGAGAAACCTTAGCTGCAGGTTTATTCTGGTGTGCAAGAGCTATCTTTACCCCTTTTTGGCTCAAGAGAGCCAAAGCCCCTATAGAAGCATCCAGCTTGGCATCCAATTCATGACAGGCATGCTGGCCCTAGCTTGGCCTCCTTGCCGCAGTGTCCGGGAGATTCTTGCTCTGTACACAGGTGCCTTTCCAATTTTAAGATTTGGTTTGAGAGCAGAGAATTGATGGAATTTGCAAATGAAAATTTCTCGTCAGATGCAGTTATCATAAATTAAGCACCCAACTGCATATGGAGTTGGTGTGTTTGTGCCTTCAGGCTTTTGGGGATGTTGAAACCAGCAGGGAATCAAACTCATTTTTAATGCAACGTAATGTCTGCCAGCGTCACTCGGTCATTTTGTTTTGTTTTAATAGCTGCACTTCCACCTTATTCTTGATAGCCCCTCAGTGTACTATCTTGTTTCAATCCTGTATGCAGTTTGGAAGACTCTTAGCCACAAGAGTAGCTGTGTGGTGTGAAATATGACAACGTTCTGCACTGCCCTTCTTTTTCCTGTCACTGTAATACCATGGATGGGTAAAATCCTGCTTCGGTTGGATGTGTACTGCAGCTCACTTTTCTCCATGGATTTATAGCATCAGTGCTAGGGAAAGTTCTCTAATGTCCCATTCAGCCCATGCCTGTTACTGGCCCAGTATAGCAGATCTCCACAATACACAGTTTTCCATGAGATTCAGGCTGTGCATGTGTTAAACTCCTGTCCTTAAGGAGTTTGAAAAGTACCTGTTCTAATAGAAATCAAGGTGGGTGAGGTAATATCTTCTGTTGGACCAACTTCTGTTGGTGAAAGACACGAACGTTTGAGCTTATCCAGAACTCTTTAGCTCTGGAGAAGTTATCCAGACCTGATGTACACTAGGAACTGACTTGGGTATAGCTGCGTTGCTCAGGTGCATGGAATGTCCACACCCCTGAGAGATGCAGCTATTTTGACCTAGTCCCTGGTATAGCACAGTGCTTGTTTGAGATTTCTCCCATCAACAGAGCTTGGGGAGGTGGAGTACCTATGCTGAAAGGCCAACTCTTCCTCTGGGCATGGGTAGTGTCTTCACTGAAATGCAACAGCAGCACAGCTGCAAGATTTTAATTATAGATGAGCCCTCAGACTGTCACAGCTAAATACAAGGTGGAACAGATAAGAAATTAACGTAGTACAAGAGACCATTCAAAGTAGGTAAAAATCTGTTAAGTTAACTGATTAAACGATTAAAATTATATCATTTAGTTGGTTAACTGTTGACAGGCTGGCAACAGAACCGGGGTTCTGGTGTGCCTGGGGCCCCACCTGTCCACTCAGGCCACTCTTGGAGACCAAGGAGCTGCTACCCCACCTGCCTGCCTGGGCCACTCCAACGTTAACACGTGCAGTTAACACGTTTAGGATCATAGGACAAAGGACGATTAGTGGGTTACAGATTGTTGTTGTGGTCGATAAATCTAGCATCTTTAAGAGTGTAAATGTTGGTGTCTAGCAGAATTATGAATTTGTTGCCTGGTTGGTCTTCTGAGGGTGTTGTGCAGGTTTCCTGAGAGGTCAGATTTAGTCAGATTGTTTTGTGAAAGGTGTTTGTTCAAGAGTGATTGGATGTTTTTGTCTTTTATCGTTTTTCTGTGTGAGTTCATTCTAATAAATAGGTAGTGGAATGTCTCCTTTAGGGGAGTTAGCTGCTACCTGTTAAAAGGACCCTGTGTGGTGGTGGATTCATTTGAGGGATTAGGTTAAGGATCACTGTTTGCTTCTTTTGCAGCTATCTCTTCAGGGTGGACATGTAATGCCACAGGCCCATGTTAAGCCTTCGTTCCCTTTGACTCAGGAGCGTACCTCCTTCATTGTGGAGATGTAGAAACTGAGGCACCCAGCAGAATAACTAAGGGACTTGCCTTACATCACTCAGTAGGTCCTTATTTGCAAGGCTGTCGGATATCAGGATGATGAGTGCAATATAAACACCTAAACCAATAGCTGGTGACAGAACTGGGACTAAACCCCAGGCATCTTGTTTCCTATTCTCTGACTCTAGACACTAGGTTCAGTCCCCCTCTGGTTTTCCTAACCACCACTTTTCAGTGGGTTCTTTACTTGGAGGGCTGGAAGAGATGCACCAAACAGAAGCTGCGCAGCTCTTTCTACATTTAAAATGCAGAGCCACAGTGGCCCTGGATTGGCACTAGCTGGGATTGAGCCAGGTTTGCTCAGTCCTGGCCTATGCCAGGTCCGGTGGCCTGGGCCACCACAAACAAGGGCTGCTGCCAGAGCAGCCTCTGTTCATGGCGACTGGGGCTGGCCACGAATAGGGGCTTCTGCTGGAGCAACCTATAGAGGCAGCAGCACGGTGCTGGGGGGAACTGGCTCCTGTCCCCCCTTAGGCTTATTGGGTAGTTGACTACTTGCTTACGTCTCTAGTGCAGAGCTGCTGCTAGACCAGGGGTGAGCAATAATTTTTAATGGAGGCCCACTCCAAAATTTTGGTAAGTGGTCAAGGGCTGCACTACCATGGAGGAGGTGTGGGGTCTGGGATGGAAGGTGGGTTGTGGAAGGGAGCTTGGGATAGAGGACTGGGGCGTGGGGTCTGAGAGGGAGTTTGGGAGAAGGAGAAGTTATGGTCTGGGGCAGGAGCTTGGGGGATAGGGCCCAGGAAGGGTTGGAGAGGATTCTGGCCTGCGGGAGGGGTGTGTGTGAGGGGTGCAGGGTCTGGGAGGGAGTTGTGATCTGGGAGAAGGGGGTGGAAGAGGATATAGAGGGTTTGGGTGGTGGCTTGGGGCAAGGAGTTGGGGAGTAAGAGTGAGTGGGGTGCCAGAGGCAGGCTCTGGTTGGGAGGTGCTTATCTAGGTGGTTCCCAGCCAGCAGCTTTGTGTGTGTGTGCGCGTGTGCGCGCGCTGCTCCATATGGCTCTGCCCTAGCAGAGGGAGTGAGTGAGTGAGAAAGCTTCACTGGCTGCCCCTGCCTTCAGCAACATTTCTCAGCTCCTATTGGCTGGAAACTGGCCAATGGGAGTTTGGGGACTTTGCTAGGTGGTGGGGACAGCACATAAAGCTTTCTCCTTTCCCAGCTTGCAGAGCAATTAGCAGCCTGCAGTTTGCTCTGTAGTAAAGTTACTGGTGAGGCGGCTGTGGCCTGGATCTGGTAGCTTGATGGACTGCTTGCCCACTGCTTACCCTCCCCTGTTCTAGACTGTTGACCTGGCCCAGTGGTCGGCAACCCGCGGCTCGCGAGCCACATGCGGCTCTTTACACGCTTTAATGCGGCTCTTCTGTGTGCCGGGCGCCCGCTCCCCTCCCTCCTCTCGCGCGGCCGCCCCAAAAGTCTAGTTACTAGACCAAACCGCAATTCAAACCGCATTTGGAGTGGGGCGGGGCCGCAGGGGGCGGGTGGGCGTGGGCCGGGATCCAATGGGGCTCCGGGGGCGGGGCCTCACCTGGGAAGGGGGCCGGGTGGTGTTTCTCGGCACCTCCTGCTGCTCAGCGCCGCTTCGTGTGAGTGCCGGGCCGGGGGGGCGGGAATAGGAGGGCATAGAGATAGTGGGGGGGGGGGTAAAGGAAGGGGGCTAGAGGCGGGGACGGGGGGGGCGCCGCCCGGGCAGAGTGGCGGGTGGAGGAACCGTGGGACGGAGGGGAAGATGGGGTGGGGGGGAAAAGGAGGGGGCAGGGGCGGGGAAAGGAGGGCAGTGGGGCGGGGGGGGAATGGAGGGGGCAGGGGCGGAGGGGGAGAATGGAGGGGGCAGGGGCAGTGGGGCGGGTGGGGAATGGAGGGGGCAGGGGCGGAGGGGGAGAATGGAGGGGGCAGGGGCAGTGGGACGGGTGGGGAGAAAGGAGGGGGCAAGGGCAGTGGGGGGGTGGCGCCCGGGGCAGCACGGCGCCCGGCCGGACACACAGCGGGGCGGGGGAGTGGACGAGACAGGGGCACTGGGAAGGGGTAGAGGACGGGGCGGGTCAGTGAGGCGGGCGGGGACGGAGAGGGCAGACGGGGAAGTGGCAGGAAGGGCGGGGTGCGGGAAAGGACAGTGCGGACGCGTGGAGGAGGGGCAGATCAGACACTTCTTTTCGTTGCGGGAAGTCGGGGTGTCTGCATTGCATGGTCGGGGGGTGGTGGCGTTGGGGTCTCTACACGGAGCTGCCTGTCTCTGGTGCTGGGACCCCAGTCTCTTGGGGCGGGCTGCCTTTGCTCGCGGGTCTCACTCCTTGCTTCACAGCTCGTTTGTTTTGTTGCGGAGCCTTTTCTCAGCTGAGACCCCCACCCTGGCTGGCCTGTGCTGCTGTTGCGCTTTGAACGTTATGCTAAGCATTTTGGAGCATTTAGTTTGAACCTGTGTAAAACACTCCTGGGCAGATAAACGGCCCGGGAGAGTAGAGGGGTGGATTTTAGCGATGCTTCATTCTGAATTTTTGCTTGGTCTGAAATGAGAGAAGAAGTTTCTTTCTGTGTGAATTAAACAGTCTGTAAAATACTAGTTCTTTCTTATCGTAATCACTCGGAGGGGCCTGTGCAAAGATACTCAGTGCAGAAGGTCCCTTATCATGATAGCCAGAGACCCGACAACACACAGATACCTCTAAGAAGTGTTAACAAGAACAGCCGGGATTCTGGAAACTGGAAGCTCTCTAAAAATCCAGTGCAGTCTTCACCCTTGAGGTTACTCACTTCTTGCAATTGAAGAATGAAAATAGGGCGATTGGGTTGCAGGATTTGGTTTTTTTTATTGTAGCCTTTCTGTAATTGTTCCAGTGAGTTAATGCACTTCCTCATGTTTGGATTGCAGATACTGCTGGGGAAGCTTTGTTTATTTAAAACTGACCTGCTGGGAGGGGGTTGTTCCTTTTGTGCTGCTTTGTGATGTGTAACTGTAGCCTGAACATTTTAAGGTTTTATTTGCTTTCTGTGACCTTATAGTTAGGAATTTCAAGCTTGAGATGTGAATTTGGACAGAGGGAGACTGATCTGAAATACTGAGCTGGCAGCATAGAGATGGTAGTTGAACTTCTTTGCAATTTAGTTTACTTGGCTATAAGGTATAGATGAAGAGCCCTATACAACTTCCACAGAAAGATGGAGTGGGGATGAGGATTTTCAGAAAGACCTATTGATGGAGGATTAGAGATGTAGGGGAATCAGAAGAGAACAGTTCACTGCTGAGGAAAAGGGTTTTAACTCATGCTCACTAAGGCACAGCAATTTAGCTTTAAACTTGGGTTAGCAGTGCTAGCTCATCTGAGGCTGCCCTATAGACTTTAACAGTATACTAATAAGAGTTAAATGCTGTGTTGCTGTATCTTCACTGTTTTGTCCTAAATTAGCTACCCTTGAGTTAAGCATACTTTTTTTATGTAGACATACCCAAGACTGGTGAAAAGGCATACTTGCATGCAGAATATTCTCAATAAAAACTTATTGAAACTAAAAACAGTGTACCATCCTATGTATTTTCGGGTTTAAAAATGTGGCTCTCAAAATAAATTTCAATCGTGGTTTTGGCGAGATTTGGCTCAGTTGAAAAAAAAGGTTGCCCACCACTGACCTGGCCTATGGTAGTTTCCGTTTGATCCTTCCTCTGTGGAATATAGGAACTGCCAGAATAGATCAGCCTCCTATTTCATTTGCTCCAGGATCCTCTCTGACAATGGCCAGCACCACATGCTAGAATAGAAGGTGTAAGAACTTCATAATAGGCTGATGCGGCATAATCTGCTCCCCTACTTTAGCTCTCTCTTGGTCTCCAGTAGTTACAAATGGGTGGAAGCATTGAAACATGAAGTTCCACAATATTTCTTGTCGTAAGTTATAACAACTCTGCATTTCCTTGGTTTTGGCAAAGCAGTCCAGATCTGAAAACATTACATTTCTTTTTGTGTCCTTTCTGTTGCTCTTTCCAGTCTCTGGCTCCAGGGAGTGGTCTGCATAGGTATGGGATTGAGGTGGGCATTCATCTAGTGGGGTAACCCATCTGTAAGTGATCTTTCTGCTTAGCATGGCAGCTTGTGACGGGCTGCAGCTTGTGGGGAAGCAAGCCAATGTTTTTCTTTCTACTCCAGGGAATGCAGAGGGGCTGCAAAAATCCAGGTGTCAGATTAGCCACACTTGGTTAAGAAACACGAGTGTGTGAGTGAGATTAACTGAAGCCAATCTAGTCTACCTCATCCTAGCCTCTCTAAGTGCAAGGGACACATGACCTCCTCTCCCATGAGGCTTTGTGTGTAGGACTAAATGTATTCTGAAGCCTTCAATCCATCCAGTCTTTTGGGAAACTGAGTGCTCCTAATCTGCCACACGTGCCATTGTAACTGGGTGTGCTTCAGACAGCCGGAAGGGAAAGGTAACTATTGTAGCTTCCTTTTTGTCTCTTCAGAGTGCATCTGTGCAGAATGCTGCCCTATCTAGCTGACACCCCCAAAGAGCAGCCACTACCAGGCCTCCTGCCGTCTCACTGGCTGCTGTTCATTGCAGGATCTGAAATTACCTTCCTTGTTTTTCATAGCTCTCTATGGCCCTGCTCCCGTCTGCCTCCCCACCCCTTCGCTCTCGCTCATTTAGCATTAACAGGTGCTCTATTCCTTCCCTCTATGGGGACAAGAGCCTTCACCTTGGCAGCTCCTTCAGGCAAAAAAGCAGCTTCTGTGTATGTTGTTTCTCCGCCTCATTGATTTTCCATCTGTTTTCAAATCTCAGCTGCAAGCATCTCTTCTCCTTTGGCTCATCAGATTATTTTTTTTAACTGTAGCTCTATTATTTAACTCAAAGCATTTTGGGATCGGATTGGTGCAAAACCAGTATGCTGGTATCAGAACTGATTACAAGGGGAACTCCAAGGAACTCCAAGGCAGGGATGTAAGTGACTAGTCTAGTCGAGTCAATACTTGATTAATTGCTTCCCCCTTGCTGCCCCTGTATCAGAGGCAGCAGGGGGGAGGGGAGGAAGCAAGAGCCGGTTCTGGGGGGAGCCGGCTTAAAAAGCCAGTTCCTCCCAGCACTGTCTCAGCGGGGAGGCAGAGGCGCAGTGGGGGACCCGACATGACCCAAGATGTTCCCAGCTGCTGTGCCCCTGCTTTTTAAATGTAGTAAGACCTGCTAGTCTCTTACCACATTTAAAAAGCAGAGCTGCAACAATCTGGGACTGGACTGGACAGCTAAGTCCCGGCTCGCGCTGGGTCCCAGACTGTGCATTGTCTTTTGAAATGTAGCAAGCGCCGCGAGGTGCTTACTACATTTAAAAAGTAGAGCTACAGCGAACCCCCTTAATGACTAATCGAGTAGTCGATGGAAATTCCATCAGCTTACTAACTGCTATTTAACGTCCTTACTCCAAGGCCCTTATCAAAAGCCCTTTGGAATCAGTGAGAGTCCTTTCAGTCTTTCCAGTTGGTTGTAGCTCAGGCCTTTGCTGACTAATGGTAGCTCCTGACTATGAATGTAGTTGAAACATCTACCAACAGTATGATATTTTCACAGAGCCTGGAAACAGTTCTCTAGTAAGCTGAATTGTAATTTTTTTTTTCTGTTTCAAATTCCCAATTTCTTTTTTATTTTTTAAAATGTGTTCCAGGGGTGGGGAGACGTCTGTGTCAGTGATGTTGGCACTTTTCTCCTCTGTCTTGTCCTCTCCACTTCAGCAGTGAAATGATCAAATACTGGGGTTCAGGCACGGAATTCTGCTTCTAGCATCCTAGCTGTGTTGTCCCTTCCTCTGGTATAGATAGCTGTTCCCAATCAGTTTAACAGCAGCTTCACTCAATCCCCTAAAATGCCCTCTAGGGGGCATAACATGCCTTTGTTTTTGCTCGGGCCTGGCGTGTGCCTTGTAAAACATGTTTGTATGTTGGCAGCCACAGAGAGGAGAGGAGGTTCCTCAGAAAGTAGCTTTAGGTAAATCAAGTGAGGACTAAAAGAAACAGAAGAATATAAACATGCTTAGCAAGGAATAATAGCCTAGCCAGAACAGATGGCCTTTTGCCCTCCAGTAGGATGCTATATGATATTGGGACTAGAGGTTTCTACTTCTTCCTTTGAGATGTTGCAGTCCGGTGGTTCTCAACCTCTCCAGACCACTGGCTCCCCTTCAGGAGTCAGATTTGTGTTGTGTGCCCCCCAAGTTTCACCTCACTTAAAAACTACTTGCATTCAAAATCAGACACAAAAATACAAGTGTCAGCACACTGACTGAAAAATTGCTTACCTTCGCATTTTTACAATGTAATTATAAATCAATTGGAATATAAATATTGTACTGATGTTTCAGTATGTAGCATATAGAGCAGTATAAACAAGGTGTGTGTGAAACTTTAGTTTGTACTGACTTTGCTAGTGCTTTTTATATAGGCAGATTTCTAGATGATCAGATGTACCTCCGGAAGACCTCTGCAGACCCCCAGGGGTATGCGTACGCCTGACTGAGAAATACTGTTCTAACAGGCATTAATTTTACATGTGATTAAAGATTTGGGACTCACAAGGAAATGATGGAAAACAACCATTAAATCAGTATTTTAGCAGTGGCGTAAGTAACTCATTCCCCCTTCCTCCCCTGCCCTCACCAAACTCATCTTATTTTCTGGAACTATTAAAATTGGGTGAGGTGGGGAAAGGTCTGTGTTTCAATACTTAGACTTATGCATATTGACAAAAAATATTGGCTGTAACAATCCCAACATTTGTGATCCTGTGTGCAAAGGGTTCAACAGCGGTGATAAAACAATGTTACGTAAGCCACTTTAACCCATGACTTTGAAATGTGTGTGTCTGCCCCCATCTCTAACAAAGGTCCCCTCAAATAAAGATGGAGTGTTATTTGAACACTGTAAACTGAAGTCAGTAGGACAGGGTATGCTGGTACTCCTAGTCTGTCTTTTCAGTGCAAATCAGGCACAACCCTTTGCTTCTGGTAAGCTGCAAATGTCCTGGATTGGTCAGAGTCTGGCTGAACCTTTGTTGGTGTTTAAATAACTGTAATGTCACACTGGCAAATGTAGGGATGTGGGGAGTGAGATTTTATTTTAAATATTTTATTGCTTTTACAGTTAACGCAGCTTGTTGCATAAAGCAACTGTGCGTTGTAGTTGGGTGAGCCACATGCCTCCAAAGCTGTCGCAGATGTGTTGGAAACCTTTCTGAGTAAATCCCGCTTTACAGTGCTCCCATAATTAGCTTCTGTCCTGGTATATGTGATCTTTGTGTTAGAATTAGTCTGTTTATTTTGCTGTTTGTTACATTTGGCATAGTACGCTGAATTCTGCTTAACTAATTCCTAATATTGCAATGGGGGTCGCTAGTAATTCTTGTGTTATTTTCTTAAAACAAACCCAACGTTCTGAACCTCAACAATCAGGTGACATTTAAAGTTTTCACTCCCTTCTTTTGTTTCTGGGTTTAGTTTAGGGATGTAAGCAAGTAGTCAAGTAGCTTCCCCCGACCCCCATTGCTGCCTCTGTATCTGAGGCAGCAAGCCGGGGTGGGGGGGTGGGGTGGTGGGAGCAGGAGCCAGTGCTTGGGGGAGCCAGCTTAAAAGCCAGTTGCCCCCAGCACCATCTCTGCAGTACTACCTGCTCCCCCTTCTTCCCCCCCCGCCCCCGGTGCCCTGCTGCCTCCATCAGAGGCAGTAGCAGGGTAGGGGTGTAGGGAAGGCTGTTGCGAAGCAACCTCTGCCTGCAGCGACCTGGGCTGTCTGTGGGCAAAGGCTGTTCTGGCAGCAGCCCCTGTCCTGCTGGACCTGGTGTGAGCTGGAACTGAGCAAGCCTGGCTCAGTCCCGGCTCACACTGGTCCAGGACCGCTGCGGCTATGCATTTTAAATGTAGTAAGAGTTGGGTGGCTCCTATTACATTTAAACTGCAGAGCTGCAGTGGGGATAACTCCTGGACTGGCGCAAGCTGGTACAGAGTACCATCCCTTATCGACTAATCGTGTAGTCCATACAAATTAATATCGACTACATGATTAGTCAGTTACCCGTCTCTTAATATCCTTAGTTTAAATATTTCTGGTTTTCTCACTAGTTGAGGCAAAGATGGAGCCAGAAAACCCATGCCAGAATCTGATATGGGTATCTTCAGTGGCTGAAGAAGAACAAACTTAGGAAAAGATTCTACCAATTAGCTGAATCCATGTTTGTCAGTCAGGTATTTCATTGCCATGCCTCCTCAGAGCTGCAGGCCTTGAATTTAGATGGCAATCTGCTGTAAGTGTGTTGGGATATTTAGTGGCTTTTACTAAGTTAACTGGCTAGTGAAGGACTGGCATCGTTCAGGCCATCTAGGTTTGTGTGTCTCTTAGTCAAAGACCATTTTACACCGCTTTTCCCATAAGCTAATGAATGGCACACAGGGTTGTGCAAATAAACCTGGATGCACAGACATCTTGCTTTCTGTTTGTGTAATTACAGAACAGTAATGCCGCTGCTGAAAATGACCCTGTTCTTTGTTTTCCTTCTATACGTTGTGTTCAAGGGTGACTGCAGAGCAGTGATGAAATGTAGGAACAACATTGGAGGGAATGCACAGCCCCACTCCCCACAAGGACACATATCTGGACTAAAGTGCTCTCTGAATTTTAACCCATGTGACTTTAAAGCATGGGTTAAAATTCCGTTAAAATAAATGCCCTCAGTTCTTGTCAATCACTTACCTGTGGTTCTATGTAACTAAATAGAATTCCTGTCAATAGAGGGTTTTCAGAACAGGTTAGACTAAGGGTCAACAACCAGTTGATCGGGATCTACTGGTCGATCCTGGAGGCCCTGACAGATGATCCTGACTGGTTTGGCTGGGAGGCTATCAGTTGTCATCAGTTCAGCTGCCTCTCCCCTCACTGCTATGCTGCTCCTGCCCTCTGCCTTGAAGTTGCCCCCCCCTGCGATCCTCCTGCTTCTTGTGCAGAGTGGGAGAGACAGAGGAAGGGGCGCTGATGTCAGGGTGTCCCCCTACCCTATACCCCATCTCCACAGAGTGAGTAGGGCAGGGCTTCAAAGAAAAGGTAGGTCAAGGGCCTTGGAGAAGGGATAGGGAAAGAGGCTGGTCAAAGGGTATTTGGGTTTGAAGGAGATCCTGGATTGACTTAAATTCGAAAAGTGATCTTGTGCTTAAAAAGGTTGAAGACCACTAGGTTAGACAAACACCTATCAGAGGTTGGGTAAGTTTATATGGTCCTGCCTCAGCACGGGGAGATGTACTAGATTGCCTCCGAAGGTCCTTTCCAGCTCTATATTTCTGTGATTCTAAAACACTTTTATAAATATCAGCAGAAGAGATAAATCATTAGTCTCTTTCCTATAGAAGAGAGTGAGCAGGCTTGAGAATAGGATCTTAAACATAGTTAATCCCAACCTTTTACTTCAGGGTGTACATCCCTCCTGCTGCCTCTTCAGTTTCAGCTTTTCTCCTGTTCTTACTAATAACAACTCCATACAGGGTCCTGAGAGCAAATCATCTTCTGGTGGACTACACTGCAGTTCCCCTGACTTTCAACAGAGCACTGAAACTGATGATAGGCCAACTCCCACCTAAGGCACAGAGGGTATGTCTACACTACCACCCTAGTTCGAACTAGGGTGGTAATGTAGGCAACCGGAGTTGCAAATGAAGCCCGGGATTTGAATTTCCCGGGCTTCATTTGCATAAAGCCGGGCGCCGCCATTTTTAAATGTCCGCTACTGCGGACTCCGTGCCGCACGGCTACACGCGGCACGGAGTCCGCACTAGCGGACATTTAAAAATGGCGGCGCCCGGCTTTATGCAAATGAAGCCCGGGAAATTCAAATCCCGGGCTTCATTTGCAACTCCGGTTGCCTACATTACCACCCTAGTTCGAACTAGGGTGGTAGTGTAGATATACCCAGAGTAAACAAATTGGGAGAAAGATTACAGGGGTTACTTGTAACAGTGGTTAGTACAAGTTCATAGGGGAACTTGTGATTATCAAATTGGTGACACTGACATGTATGCTGCAGTGCTAGTTAAATCCGTAGGTATTTCTGCAATCAGTGAGGCTTCCTTTAGGTGGGACACTGAGAACCTAGAATGAGGGAAGGAGAGCGAAGGAGTTCAGAACTTAGATGTCTTTGGGTCCCCTTGTGCATCACCCTGCCAGCACAGGCTTGTTCAGTATGTTCATGGGCTTTATTCAGGCCTGTTTTAAATATGGGGTGGTAGCCTCAAGATGGCGCATTGCATGCTGGGGTGCGGCCTCTCCCGGATTCAGGCCCCTATCTCTGCATGAAAGAGAAAAGCGTGGGCACAATTTTCTGTGTTTTATGCAGATTATATGTATTCTCTGAGCCCCCCCTCAGACTGCCAGTTCAGCCCTTAGCTCACCCCATGAGAGCACTGTGTCTGTGTGTGGTACTGCTGTCTGTGCAGTGCATCTATGTAGCATAGCCGATAAGTAAGACACTCGTCGGTTCACTACATTGTGAAGTAATGAAGTGGAAATGAACTCCCTTCCTGGAGAAGAGAGAGGGGAGGGGATTAACCTCCCGACAGTAGCACTCGGCTGCGGAGATTGATGGGGTGTGCTGACGTCGGGCGCCAAACACGACCATCTCACTTTGCAGAGCAATTAATCTAAAGATTCAGTAATCTGTCATCCTCTCACACTCCCTAATAGGTGGCAGAAGTCTCACCAGGGCCGGGAAATTGTTGGGGTGGCTTGAGAAGGGCTTTGAGTGGAGGGTTTTTTTTTTTTTTTTTCCCCCTTTCCATTCCTCCGCTGTCCTCTGAGATAGCTGAGGATGAGTTAGGGTTTGAAAATGTTGGAACATAGTTTCTTAGCTGTATTCTGGGATGGCAGGATTCAAGCTGGGATTCAACACTTTCTGTTCGAAGGCCCTGATTCAGGAAGCCGCCTGACCCTCTGCTTAATTTCATTCCTAGTCAGCAGAGCTCTTTATGTCTTAAAAACTTTCTGTTTTAGAATGTGCTTAAGTGCTTTGCTGAATCGGAGTTCAAATGGGTTAAATGCTGGGCTTCTATTCCTGACTCTTTTCCAGAAGTGCTACCATTGAGTGGGATGGATAAGGAGATATGTTCTTCCCAACTATTTGCTATCCTGTTTGTCACTGTCAGTGTGTCTGCATGGCTAATTCTTGCTCCTGATTCACCTCCTCCATTTGCTGCATAATGATGTGCCCTTTGTAATCTCTGATTTGAGATACATAGTGGCACAGTGTCTGAGTTGTGATCCACCTTCCACCATGTTTGCTGCAGCCTTGGGTCAGCGGAGGGAGCTAGTGCAGTTATTGATTGAAAAACTGTATTTAATCTGGAGAAAGTGGTTAGTGCTCACGACAGGGAGGGACCAACAGCACTGCTGTGTGGATACAATAGCCTCCCCCCTACAGCTCTGCCAGTGCAGCTCAGCCCTGAGCTACAGTATTGTTCTAGCTGCAGGCTTGCAGGCAGGTCTGTCCAAGTACTGCCCTCCTGAACTGCAGCCCAGTTTCATATACTGGTTGTGAACTTCATGTACTGACAGTTACTCTTCTTGATTGCCAGCAGTTTCATAGTTTTATGCTGGGGGAAAGATTGAGATGAGCTAAGACAAACTAAACAAAACCAAAAGAATTGAAAACAGAAGAAACCCCTCCTTTTTTTTTTTTTTTTTACTGGGGACTGAATTTGGGTTATAAACGGGGCCAATGTAAGTGAGAGGTAGTGCATTAAGTCACTGTGCCAGTGAGTCCCTGCAGATGACCTTTTAAAACTTTTGGTCCATGTTGTAGGACATTAGAAGAAAGGTCTGACGTATGCTTGGTAGAAAAAGGGTAGTTAAATAGTTCCAGGATCCCTACCTACTGTTCCTGGCTCTGACACTGACTCTCTGTACGATCTTGGGCAAATCTGTTCACCTTATAGAAACCTTTTAATGTTTTCCCCATCTCTAAAATAGGGTGTCATGAAATAACATGTAAAAATAATTTTGACACACTCTTATGGAAGGGTAAAGTCGTAGGCTACGTCTATGCTATGGGCGCTACATTGGCACAGCTAAGACACTGGAATTCCATAGTGTAGACACCTCCAACAGCAAGAGGGTTTTTCCCCATTGCTGTAGGAACTCTGCTTTCCAGAGCAACAGTAGCTGGGTTGGCAGAAATGTTTTTCTGTTGAACTAGTTGCATCAATGCTATCCCTCTACCTTTTTCCAACCGAGTGCACAATACATTTGATTATGTTCACTGAGGCATATGCACCACTGGTAGGAACACATGCTGCCAGCTGTGGGTGCTCTGCTAATCGGCTGGAATTTTTCACATCCCTGAGAGCTGCAGATATGTTGAGCCAACATTTAAGGGTAAACCAGGTCCCTCTTTCCTGCAAGCCCATGAAGAGAAAAAATGCCAGTCCAGTTGATTTGTTTTTTTTTAGGTGGCTAGTGTCTCTTGCTTTCTTGTGTGGATGCATCTTTGCAAATGGCTGAGGCAACAAGTATGGTAAGTTACTGATATGCATTGGTGAAGAGGGTGTGTTCCGAAGTGCTTAAATGCATTTCAACCTAGTGATAAAGATTTAAAAGGCAGGAAGTTTTTAAAGTTGGCCACAACATTGAAATGTCACTTTTGACAATCTAGAATAACGGCTCCCAAGCAAGCATGCACGGACTCTTTGGGGCAGGCTTTATTCTGTTATAATGGTTATGGTGTACTGCATTTGACAGGGAGTTCTGGACAGAGGGGCACACCCACAGTTATTGAGGGCAGGATGATACCTAACTAGCTGCTGGCAGAAAGGGAGCAGGGGAACTGAGATGTGTCTGTTGTCAGCCATTAATAAAGGCACACTGCAGTCATTAGTCCAGGCTGCTTGGACACAGTTGTTACAAATCTGGAAGCACAAGTGGCATTACATGTTAATGTTCTAGTGTTTAACCCCTCCCTGTAGAAGAGGATGCCTTGGAGTATAAATAGCCCTACAGATTGTGAACTTACATGGCTGTACTGAAACCTAATGCCAACTACTTTCACACGTTGCCCTGCAGATGGTCAGAATTATTTCATAGGCGCACTGTAAACTACAAAATACATGGCTGTTTCTAGGGCTAGAAGCCATGCTACTAAGTTAACACGGGGATGTAAAATCCCATTTCATTGGCTAACTGGTTAAGCATATTATTTAACCCGTTAACCGATTAAAGGGGAGTGAGCAGGAAATGTACCCTTTCTCCCCGACACAGACAGGGGCTGCTCCAGTGTCCCAGTCAATGCAGCCCCTTCCTGCAGGGCATCCTGGCTCACTGTGGACAGAGGCTGCTCCGGCTGGGATGCTGGAGCAGCCTCTGCTTGGGGTGGACCAGGGTGCTCCACAGGCAGAGGCTGCTCTGGCATCCCTGTCAGAGGCTGCTGGAAAGCAGGATAGTACTTCTGGGTCAGTCCTTCCTATTAGCCAGCAGGGGACTCCAGTGTCCTTCAGCTCCCTCTCCCCCTCCTCTCTTTCATTTCCTCAGCCTGCCCTTCGAATCTGAAGCTTTCTTCCTTTGAAGTTTCAGATCCTTAAGTAACTTGCCTCGTTGCCAGTTGTAACCCAGAAACCTGGATGGCAGTTCTTGCCTTTGCGTTCAGACCAATGTGAAATCGCTTCATCATAGAATCACAGAATCCTAGAGCTGGAAGAGACCTCAGGAGTCATCGAGTCCAGCCCCCTGCCCAAATCAGGACCAACCTCAGCTCAATCATCCCAGTCAGGGCTTGGTAAAGCCTGAACTTCAAAACCTCTAGGGTTGGAGATTCCACCCTCTCCCTAGGTGACCCGTTCCAGTACTTCACCCTTCTCCTAGGGAAATAGTTTTTCCTAATATCCCACCTAGACCTCCCCCACTGTAACCCTCTCCTACTGTATCTCTGCTTCTCTTCCCTTGTTTGTTTTGCTGGCACAGATTCAAAACTCTGTTTGTACAGTGCCTAGCACAATGGCACCCTGATCTCAGGTGGGGCCTTTCGAGGAGATACGGAAGTGAATATATGGTTGTTTAGTCATTCCATCTCTCTGGGAGTACTCAGCCCTGCGGTAATTGCCAGTCTCCAGGCGACAACACCTGTGGGAAACTGATTTATGGATTCAAGGTTATTTGCCTGTCATAGGAATTCTCCAGGTATACAGTCTCCACAGTCATCCTCTCTGTGCACCAGGCCCCGATGTTCACAGCTGTACATGATCAGTGGAACCCATGATAATGAAAAAAATACCCTTCTGAAAGACTATCGAATGCAGGATTCAGTGGTGTCAGTTCAGACAGTCCTTGATGCTCGTGGTGCTTGCTGCCTTGACTATAATGATACACTTATGTGTTGCCAGTCCTCTTCAAAGTACGAAGCACTAGGGATGTGAATGGATAACGGGTGGGACTTACCGGTTTTGGATGATTGTGGGCAGGGGTGCTCCAGACCAGCCAAAGCAGACTCCATCTGTGGTGGGACCGGGAGGTGTTCTGCCCCAGCCCATCCACGGTGGGTAGGGGGCTGCTCCAGTCCAGTAGGGGTGGCATCCCCCCCCTTCCTCCCTCCTCTCTTGCTCATCTCCACTTTATAGGTTAATTGGTTAAACTTAAGTTTTATCAGTTAACTATAATTAAATGGGATTTTACATCCCTACTGTGTACACAAAGTAATCCCAGGGAAGGAAACATTACTCCAATTCCACAGGTGGGGAAGAGGTTGTGACTCGCCCAGCTCACACTGGGAGTAGTTTTAAAGCTGGGATCACAACATGAGTTCCTAATGCCCGGGCCTGTGCTTAGATAAATAGATCACAATGGCTCTCAATGGCATTGATAACCTCCAAATGAGTCCCTTTTGATCAAAGAAGATTGGGTTTGTGTGTCTGTGTGTGTGTTATACAGCATTTACCTTCTACAGTAACCAATGCTGTTAGTTAAAGCACATTCATAGGGTAGCTCTTAAAAGAATATACTTTTCATATTTTCAGTATGAGATATTAAAATGTACAAAATGTCTCCTTTGGGGCTGAACTTTCAGGAAACTGTTGCTACCTTCTTTGTGTTGGTTTGTACTCTTAATGTCTTTTTGGAGAGAGAAACACACTGGAGAGGAGAGAATTTTTGTCGGTGGTAAATATTTCTATTGTTTAATATCATACTTAGTGCAAACTGCCCAACATTGCATTAGAAATTGCTTCCTAAGCTGTTACGAATTTCCATATAGCTGAATATTGGTAATCTGCTTCAGTTTAGTTGATGTGCCTTCTCCTAGACTGGCATATTCTCCCATTTGTATGAATAAGAAAAATCAAAGATGGTGTATTATTTTAAATAGCTGCCCAGTTCAGTTGTATTATTGTATGGCCAAAGTCAGATGAATTAATCATAAGTGCATAAAAATGTAAGAGTGGTCATACTGAGCCATACCAGTGATCCATCTAGCCTAGTATCCTGTCTTCCAGCAGTAGCCCACGCCAGGTGCCCCAGAGGGAATGAACAGAATAAGGAGTTCCAGGCTGACTCTGCGTTCCATGAAGGAGTACTTCGTTTTTTTTGTTTTAAACCTACTACCTATTAATTACCTTCCATTTTAAAATCAATGGGGAAGGGCTGAGCTATATTAGACAACTGCCAGCATTCAGCATATGCCATTAATACACTTTAAGGAAGGCACACTAGCATGGTACTCTTGATATAGGTGGTGGGACCTGAGAGGGAATCAGACTTTTAAATTATGTAAGACGTAATCTAGTTAAAACAAGGGCACTCATGTTCTACCCACCTGCATGTTGCTTTGAAAACTGTCAGGAGCCTGAGAGATGTGCATACTGATCATGTGTTGGTCCTTAATATGTTGGAGCAACCAATGGAGATGATGGGTCCCATGGTACAGCGCTCCCTCTGGAGTTGAGCAGCCCTCCCCCCACCCTGCTCCTGCCAGTTGTCTTGTGTGCCTTGCAGCAATGTGATCGTACCTGCGGGTGGGAATGTATAGGTGCAGTCCTCCTTTGTGGCGTCTGACTGCCTTAGGAATGGAAATGGTAGGGGGGGGGGGTAAAGAGTGAGTTAAAAGTGGAATTTGTCTCATGATCAGTTATCTTTGTCCTTCCCCCTCCCCCAGTCTCCTGTCACATGAAGGAGTGACTCCACTTTGTCAATTCTCAGGAGCAGTAATGCCGTATTCCTCTCTCTCCCGCAAGGGGTTGTAGCTATCTAGGGAATGCTCACAAGTGCTTCTGGAACTTAGGCACATGTATCAAAAGGAGGAGAGACCCCTGCAAGAATTTCTAAAAGTTTTTGCTGAGTTTGTTAGAAAAAAAAACAATGTGTTTGTATTTTATTTAATATTCTTTCAGGCCTATAATACCTTCTGAGGTGTTTAGCTGGCCCAACTCGCTACTTCTATTGGCATGTGGACATGTCTGGAGCTGTTGCCATTAACTTTGGCCAGAAGGTCTCTTGGATTTTGAATGTTCACAAGTGATCGGGACCTCCCATTTTAGGCTTCCAGAAGTTGACACTTCCAGAAACACAACACTTACAGTACCGCTCAGTGGCATTGCTTTAGTACAGGTGTAGTTCACCATCTAATGAAGCAACATCACTTCCTGCAGAACCTTGAAATCCCTTTTAGGTCTCCTGTCCAAATACTGAGTAGCTCTTGATATGATTTATCTTACAAAAGCTGATTAGATCAAAAGCTAGAGCTGTATAACTGTGGGCCATGTTGCTAGAAGTAGACAGATCCTGTACTGACACATTCTGATAACATAGACAGAAATCGGTTTGGCTCCTATGGCAACCTGCAACCTGGCATCAGAAGTCTTCTCTTGCCAGGGAAGAGTTTTAATGTGGTGCTTTCTGCCTTGAATAAAATAATGCTGTGGAAGAATTTAAACTTAGCAGGCTGTGTAGAGAAGCTGAATTTTATAATGAATTATTGCTGCTTCCTGTCTCCTGCATGCGACAGTCCTTTTGCACAGACCCTGAGGTTCTTTTCCTAGTGGCAGAATAATTGTTCACTCCTCCCTCCCCAAAATGTTGTGCCGACTTGGTAAGATTTGTTATGATTGGTTACTTTGTGTCAAGACCTGGTATAAGGGCCAGGAACGTACTAGTAAGGGGATGCTGCTCTGGTTTTTTAATGTGACTCGCTATTCCTTGGGAAACTGTTCTTGCTGAAAGCTTCCCCCCAAATTGCTAAGTCAAGATAATGGTTTGATGGGATAACATCTCCCATGTTACCTTCTGTTCAGACCCTTGAGCTCCATTTACACATGGGAAGGAGCTGTGATGTTTGGAAAGGAATGTAGTTGAAAGGAGTCTTCAGGCAAAGACTGGGGCTCTTGCTGGAGGAGACGAGGAGCATTTCAAGTCTCTGGGGCAAGTTTTAATGCTGCTTGTGCCGCTTCAGGCTAAGGTACCTCTCTGCTCTCCAAGCCACCCTATATTAAAGTTGTATTTGAAAATAGTGGTGTTCTCGTGCTAAGTCAAGTTTAGACCCACTATGGTTTTCTCCTGTTGGTGTTTAAAAATCTGGCAGACAGCTTGCTCCTTCCCTCTACCTTCTGAGATTTTTGTGTGTGTGTGTGTGTGTGTGTGTGTGTGTGCGCGCGCGCGCGCGTTTGCCTCCAATGGAAATCACTTTACAGGGCAGGGAATGAGTCTTACCTTGGAAAGCGTATGTCGGTTTCCAGTGCTGTAGTAACTTTTATTAACACCTTCTCTCACAGGTAGAGGTGGGTCCTTAAGAATCACAGTTCTGGATTAATATCATAAACTGACCAATGGCTGTTAAGTGCCATATACTCTAGCTAATATGTCTGAAGAGTATAGTGAGTTAGCTGCTTTTTAACATAACTTCTCAAGGAGTGACATTGACAAAAGGTTATGTTACCCAATCAGGCAATCGTTAAGTGTGTGTATAGAGGTTTGGGGGTTGGGGAACCTAAACCAAAATAGTTAGGCATCAGGCTGAAATCATTAATGCCTGTTGCCCACAGAGACTAATTAAGGAGAGCTGCAGCTGTTTTTGGAAGCAGTTTGTGGGGATTACATAGCGAGCACATGCTGAAGGAGCTCCTAGAGTGTGAAACATTAGGAAATCTGTTTCATGCTGCTTCGTGTGCAGCGGTTATGCCCCAAAGAGCTGCTACAAGTGGGACTGGTACTGTTGGGTGGGAGGGTGCTGGAGTGGGATGAGACATTTATGCGCCATTTGAAGCTGCTGCTTCTGTGCCTGCAACAAGGCATGTGCGGTGGCTGTGTGGCTGCTCCTGTTTTGGTATTAATAGACTATTAGCTAGCCGCAAGTGTAACTAATAGGGGAGAATAATAGAGGCTGTCTGTTTCATTTGCCTGGGTAGTAAATATGGATACCAGGCAAGTGCCCAGCAAGAAGAACCCAGCTGAGCAAAGAACATTGCTTAATTTTGTCATAGAATCATAGGACTGGAAGGGACCTTGAGAGGTCATCGAGTCCAGCCCTCCACCCTCAAGGCAGGACCAAGCTCCGTCTACACCATCCCTGACAGATGTCTATCCAACCTGCTCTTAAATATCTCCAGAGGGAGATTCCACCACCTCCCTTGGCAATTTATTCCAATATTTGACCACCCTGACAGTTAGGAATTTTTTCCTAATGTCCAATCTAAACCTCCCCTGCTGCACTTTAAGCCCATTACTCCTTGTCCTGTCCTCAGAAACCAAGAGGAACAAATTTTCTCCTTCCTCCTTGTGACACCCTTTTAGATATTTGAAAACCGCTATCATGTCCCCCCTTAATCTTCTTTTTTCCAAACTAAACAAGCCCAGTTCATGAAGCCTGGCTTCATAGGTCATGTTCTCTAGACCTTTAATCATTCTTGTCGCTCTTCTCTGTACCCTTTCCAATTTCTCCACATCTTTCTTGAAATGTGGCGCCCAGAACTGGACACAGTACTCCAGCTGAGGCCTAACTAGTGCAGAGTAGAGCAGCAGAATGACTTCACGAGTTTTGCTTACAACACACCTGTTGATACAACCTAGAATCATATTTACTTTTTTTGCAACAGCATCACACTGTTGACTCATATTCAACTTGTGGTCCACTATGACCCCTAGATCCCTTTCCGCCATGCTCCTTCCTAGACAGTCGCTTCCCATCTTGTATGTATGGAACTGATTGTTCCTTCCTAAGTGGAGCACTTTACATTTCTCTGTATTAAACTTCATCCTGTTTACCTCTGACCATTTCTCTAACTTGCTAAGGTCATTTTGAATTATGTCCCTATCCTCCAAAGAAGTTGCAACCCCACCCAGTTTGGTATCATCTGCAAACTTAATAAGCGTACTCTCTATCCCAATATCTACATCATTGATGAAGATATTGAACAGTACGGGTCCCAAAACAGACCCTTGAGGAACTCCACTTGTTATCCCTTTCCAGCAGGATTTAGCACCATTAACAACAACTCTCTGACTACGGTTATCCAGCCAATTATGCACCCACCTTATCGTGGCCCTATCTAAGTTATATTTGCCTAGTTTATCAATAAGAATATCATGCGAGACCGTATCAGATGCCTTACTAAAGTCTAGGTATATGACATCCACCGCTTCTCCCTTATCCACAAGACTCGTTATCCTATCAAAGAAAGCTATCAGATTAGTTTTGGCATGACTTGTTCTTCACAAACCCATGCTGGCTATTCCCTATCACTTTATTACCTTCCAAGTGTTTGCATATGATTTCCGTAATTACCTGCTCCATTATCTTCCCTGGGACAGACGTTAAACTGACCGGTCTGTAGTTTCCTGGGTTGTTCTTATTCCCCTTTTTATAGATGGGCACAATATTTGCCCTTTTCCAGTCTTCTGGAATCTCCCCTGTCTTCCATGATTTTTCAAAGATCATAGCTAAAGGCTCAGATACCTCCTCTATCAGCTCCTTGAGTATCCTGGGATGCATTTCATCAGGACCTGGTGACTTGCTGACATCTAACTTTCCGAAGTGATTTTTAATTTGTTCTTTGTGTATCCTATCTTCTAAACTTACCCTCTCTCTGCTTGTATTCACTACGTTAGGCACACCTCCAGACTTCTCGGTGAAGACGGAAACGAAGTCATTGAGTATCTCCGCCATTTCCAAGTTTCCTGTTACTGCTTCTCCCTCCTCACTGAGCAGTGGGCCTACCCTGTCCTTGGTCTTCCTCTTGCTTCTAATGTATTTATAAAAGGTCTTCTTGTTTCCCTTTATGCCTGTAGCTAGTTTGATCTCATTTTGTGCCTTTGCCTTTCTAATCTTGCCCCTGCATTCCCGTGTTGCTTGCCTATATTCATCCTTTGTTATTTGTCCTAGTTTCCATTTTTTTTACAAAAGGTTTCGTTCTATCAACATAAAAGGCTAACGCCTGCCTAGCATCTAGGGAGTGGAGCACTTGCTACTTAGGGGAGGCATGGGGCTTTGGAAAGAAAACCGGGAGGTAAATTTCTTGGGACAGATGGAACGGTGACACCACCTTGGGGAGAAAGGCCGGGTGAGGGTGGAGCCTCACTCTATTGTCTGAGAACACTAGGTAGGGCGGGTTTCCAGTTCGCGCCCTCAGCTTGGAGACCCTGTGAGCTGACGTAATGGCCACAATGAACGCAACCTTCATAGAGAGGTGCTTCAAAGAACACATGGCCAGCGGCTCAAAGGGGGGGGGGCAACACAAGTCTAGACAACACGAGGTTAAGGTCCCAAGTGGGGAGAGGGGGTCTAACCAAGGGATATAACTTAGCCAAACCCTTAAGGAATCTTTTGACCACAGGGTCAGAGAACAGAGCGACTCCTGCCGATCCAACATGGAAGGCGGAGAGTGGTGCCACTTGGACTTTGATAGAAGAGGTAGAGAGCCTACCAGACCTGAGCTTGAAAAGGTAGTCCAGAATGGACGGGACAGGTGCACAGGACGGGTGCACTCCCCTTCTGGATGCCCAAGATGAGAACCGCCGCCACTTGGTTGCGTAGAACCATGTACACCTCCTGGGAACATTCCCTTTCTGGTTGGGTCAGCCACAGATAAACCAGGCCGTCCGGTGGAGAGAGCTGAGATTCGGGTGAACCATGAGCCCCCCCATCCCAAGGTTAGATGAGGAGATCCCGAATCGGCGGGAGCATTATAGGCTCCTCGGTGAGCATATCCACCAAGATCGGGAACCAGAACTGCCTGGGCCACCGAGGGGCTATCAGGATGACCGTGGACCTGAAGGTCTTGACCCTGGTCAGTCCCCTGGGAATTAGGGGAAACGGAGAGAACGCATAGAGGATGCCCGCCAGCCACGGTACGGTCATGGCATCCCCCCAGAGTGGTCCCCCAGGCCCGACAGGAAGCAGTAATTCTGGCACTTGGTGTTGTGTGCCGAGGCAAACAGGTCTAGTAGGGGACAACCCTACCTGTGGAAGACCAGACGAAGGGCCGAATCCTTGAGAGACCATTCGTGGACTCCGAAGGACCTGCTCAGAGGATTGGCCAGCAAGTTTTTGAACCCCGGCAGGTACTCTGCCTGCAGAGCTATATCGTGCGCTATGCACAAGTCCCACAGCCACAAAGCCTCGTGGCAGAGGGGTGGCAACTGGGCTCCCCCCTGCCAGTTGAGGTAAAAAACAGCTGCCGTGTTGTCCAGGTGCACCAGGATGGAGCTTTGTCAGGAAGGTCTCGCAGGCTCTCCTGACCACCCTGAGCTCTCGGACATTTATGTGCAGGGCTCGCTCTGCAGGAGACCACAAGCCCTGGGTCCTGTGATGCCCCAGGTGCGCTCCCCAACCCAGGTCCGAGGCATCTGTCACCAGAGTGATCGAGGGGGGAAGCACAGTAAACGGAACCCCGCTGCATACCATAGCCTCCTAAGTCCACCACTGTAAGGAGGAGATTACCTCTGGAGGCACTGTGAGAACCATGTCCCAGAGACCCCTGGACTGGTCGAATAACTTTGCTAACCAGGCCTGCAGGGGTCTGAGCCTCAATCGAGCAAGGCGTACCACATATGTGCATACCGCCATGTGGCCCAGCAGTCTCGAGCAAACTCGGGTGGTCGTAATGTGGAACCGGGTTAACTCGGAGACCAGCTCCACTATGGCCAGAAATCTCTTTCTGGGGAGGAATGCTCTTGCCACCATGGCGTCCAAGAGAGCCCCCATGAACTCGAGGCACTGAGAGGGAGTCAACAATGACTTTTCCTTGTTGAGCATGAGGCCCAGTCTTACGAAGAGAGCCCTTGTAAGGGAAACATGAGCCTCCTCCACTTGTTCACAGGATCTACCACGAATCAGCCAGTCATCTAGGTACAGAAAGACGTGTACCCCTTTTTTGCGGAGGAAAGCTGCTACGACCGACATGCATTTCCTGGGTGCTGTCGAGAGACCAAATGGGAGCACCATAAACTGGAAGTGACAGCGGGATACAATAAAGCAGAGAAACCTCCTGTGGCTGTGTCTTACTGCCACATGGAAGTAAGCGTCCTTGAGTTCGAGAGTTGCGTACCAGTCTCCTAACTGTAATACCGGGATCACAGAAGCCAGGGTTACCATTCTGAATTTGGATTTTACAACAGTCTTGTTGAGGTCCCTGAGGTCTAGGATGAGATGAACCCCGCCCTTGGGTTTTGGGACAATAAAATACCAGGAATAAAATCCCTTGCCCCTTAAATGTGGGGGGACCCTCTTTACGGCTCCCTTTTGGAGGAGCGCCGACACCTCTTGATGGAGAATGCCTTCGTGAGAGGTGTCCCTGAAAAGGGACGGGGTGGGTGGGCTGGAAGGGGGCAAACCCAGGAAGGGGATAGTATAGCTATCTCTGACTGTTCTCAGAACCCAGGCGTCGGTGGTGATTCCTGCCCAGGTGCGGGCAAAACGGGATAACCTGGCCCCAAACGGGGCGGGGGGGAGGGGGAACTGGTGCGCAGCGCTCTAGAGGACCATCAAAACGGGTGCCTGAACTGTTGAGAGGGGCCTTGTTGAACCCCATGGGGGTTGTCCCCTCTCGGGCGGTGACAACAACCTCTGGCCGACGACGGGGCTGCAGCTGCCCCCGCATCCCCACTGGGGTCTTCCTTGGGCATGAATTTAGCGCATACAGCGCAAGCCTTAAAGCCTTGTGGCCCAGGCATTCCTCACCCCTGAAGGGGGAGAAGGAAAAAAACAAAACTGCTAACTATCTAACTAATTTGAACTATTTACAGCTATCTACAACACTAAGAGGAATGGGAACCTTTAACTACTCTAACAGAGAGACACGCGCCAATGATTGTCACGGGTGGTAAGAAGGAACTGAGGAGGGGGAGCGCTGGCAGGGGTACTTATGCTCCGCCATAGCGGTGCCACTCCAGGGGGCACCCTGCCGGCGCTACGGGTACCGCTAGGGAAAACGCTCCGGAAGATGCGGTGCATGTGGTGTGCACACCTGATTCGAATGGACATGAGCAGCCACTCGAAGAAGGACATGACTCAGGCAACGTTGCCACCTAGAGGTAACAGCCAGCATTTCAGCGTTAGTCACACACATTGGGCTACTATATATATGATACTACTGAAGAGGACTTTATCAGTGGCAGCTTCACCTTTTCATGCTAGATCTTACCTTATAAAGGAAAGAGGTTGTGCTCCCCACAGAGTTAGGACTTCTGCATTCTGTTCCAGGCTCTGCCCCTGAATTCCTCAGTGACTCTGGTCACATCACACTGTGTCCCCATCTGTAGACTGGGTTTACAAGGGTGTTGAGATGAAATCTTTGTAAACAGTGCTGATATACTTGCATGAAGAGTGCTGCATAGGTGCTTTATTTCTCTTTATATATAGGAGCAGTGGAAGACACTGGTAAGATTTAGAAAGGAGCTGGGAAAAGTGTGTGGTGTCCTGGAGTTGCTTTGGTTAACACAGTAGTTTCTAATTGTCACTTTGTTTTAAAGCTAAAGTCACGTATGTGCCCATTGGGCGTGCTTTGAAGCTGTCAAACTCAGTCTCTGTTGTCCTTTCTGCTTGAGGATTCCTAGTGGGGTCTCTTAAGATTTATTCTTCTAGGCAGTGTGGCTTTAGCATCTAAGTAAATCTCCGCAGCATTTTGGAGCAGGCTTGGGTGGACAGTTGTGGGTAGTGGGGCTCATGCTAGTGCTCTAAAAATTGCTGAATAGATAGTGCTTTGAAGTTGCATAGGGAGGAGTTGGACTTGAGAGCTTAAGCGCTGTTGATTGAGCCAGCACTTTAAAAATAGCTCTGTCTGTTAACCTGGGTTGTGAGAATTGCTCCAAAGTGCTGAGTCGACATACCTATGGAACCCTAGAAACTTAGGTCAGGAAGGGACTTCAGTCCTTTCCACAAGACAGCTTCTCGCTGTTCCTTTATCCCTGCTTGTCCATAGATGTAACTCAGTTATCATACAGGGAAAAGGAAAAGTGTGGTTAGTGAAATCATTTAATCTAAGTTGGATTTTCGGACCTGTTGTTAAGAACATAACATAAGAATGGCCATACTGAGTGAGACCAAAGTCCATCTAGCCCAGTATCCTTTCTGCTGACAGTGGCCAATGCTAGATGTTCCAGAGGGAGTGAACACAACAGGTAATCATCACATGATTCCTCTCCTGTCATTCATTTCCAGATAAACAGAGGCTAAGAGCACCATTCCTACCCATCCTGGCTAATAGCCATTGATGGACCTAACCTCCGTGAATTTATCCAGCTCTTTTTTGAACCCTGTTAAAATTCTAGTCTTCACAATATCCTCTGGCAAGGAGTTCCACAGGTGACTGTGTGCTGCATGAAGAAAAACCCAAGTGTGCTTCTCAAGTAGGGGGTGTCATCCCAAGGAGGGGTTCCTGCGGACCATGGGAAGTAGTCTTATATATAACACTATATATATTTTTTTAATTTCTAAGGTGCTATAGGACTACTTGTTTTTAAAGTTACATAGCTACCCCTCTGAGACTTACAATCTAAATTTTAGGTGTGACATAGTAAGAGAGAAATGGGGGTAGTTGTCTGGTGGTGGTTGGTGTAAATTGCATGACCCAGAAACAATTAGGACTTCTGCAGAGGAAAAGGGAAAGTATGATTTGTATAACTTTTATTAAAAGCATTAGCTGCTTGTTTACCATCCTTGTTAACCTTATCTTCCTTTCTCCATTCCTTGAATTTAATTTCATCCATGGACTGCATCTTGGCACAAATTAGATTGTAAACTTCTCAGAGTATGGCTCATTAGAGTGCTCAGACTTTTGGGGCCCCATTGTGGTTTTGTAATAGCAATGATGACAATGGTCTGCAAGCTTTCTTACGAATGCAACCTGTGCTCCTCAATACTCACCTGGAACATGTTTTCCTAGTCATGAACCCTGACAAAGGAGCACAAAATTTGCTTGCCCAGCTAAGGCCAGAGACCCATCTGGCATCCTACCCTCTCAGGAACCATTGTCTTATGATGATTAACATTACATTTGTGCAGGAATTAAAAACACAGAGCGAGTCAGGCACAGAGTTTAGCTATTCCCATTCCAGCAGCGCCACTTGTCATGTGCGGAATCTCTCTAGCATTGAGGATTAGTTTTATGGTTTATGTGGGGAGTTTGCTGTAAACATCTAGTTCTTTTTATAGCTAATCTTCTCACGGGTTTCCTGAGACTACATTTTAAAAATTAATAATAATAAAAAAACTTTAACAAGAGGCAACTGAACATCAGAGGAAACAAAAAAGTGTACCAGATCCCATCACTTAAAGCATTATACTTATAGGAATGTCACTGTGTAGACCCCCTACACGATTAACCAGTAAGCCTGGGCTTATTGATTAAACTTGTTAACTACACGTATTCCCTCCCTCCCCCCGCCACCTTAAAAGCTGGATCCCCACGAGCACCAGATCTGCCTATCCCCCCATCCCTGTGCTGCTGCTGATACAGAGGCAGTAGTGCAGAAGGTGAGGGGGCAGGCTGGAGCCGATACACATGAGGAGCCTGCTTTCAAGCAGGCATCCTGTGCGTGCCAACTCCCCGACCCATCTGCCCTCACCCTTGCTGCTTCCTACAGCGATAGCCAGTGCTGGGGGGGCAGGCAGGAAATGGTGCTGGGGGGAGCTGGCTCAAGTCATTTCTCCCCAGCACCAGCTTCCTGATGCTCCCTGCCCCCGGCCCCCGTCAGAGGCAGTAATGCGCGCGCGCGTGTGTGTGTGTTTGTGCACGTGCATGCGGTGACACAGCCTCTGTCTGCAGTGGCCCAGGTTCTGGTATCAGAGGCGGCAGCGTTGGGTGGCACTCAGCCGGTTTGCACAGGGTATGTGTGTGTATGTGTGTTTAAACTGGCTTCCTCACAATCCGGCTCCTGCCTGTCACTCTGGGCTGCTGTCTCTGATAGAGACAATAGGGCGGGATCGCAGGGGCTCCTCAGGAGTGTGGCCGGAGCACCCTGGCTGCCAGTGTCGCCCATAGGAACTATTGAATGGTTATGTAACCACTGAGATTTCTTGTGGTTATGTGACTATTCAACTAAACATCTAACATCCCTATTATGCTCCCTGATATTTTCTATTTTAATATCCAATTTAGTTTTCTGTTTTGGATTATTGATCAATTAACTTACCTTTATGGTCGTATTTGGGGCTGATATATCTCTGAAGGGGTGCTGAAATACTAAGACCCACAACAGATTGTTCTATAGGTAGCTTGCAAAGAGCGACTCTTTTAGACCAACTTACAAATAGATATGAATATTGTTCAGAATAGTTGAATAACTGTGGTCCAGTTATTCAGGGGCTGTATTATTTGGCTATTCTGCTGATGGAATAACTGCAATTAGTTAGAAATAGGCGGGAGAATACGAGATGAAATATAATCATGGAGTCGGTTGTCCAAAAAAGGTGAGAATTGAAGCAATGGAGTACTTCGTAATCTAATAATACTAAACACTAGTGATCTTCCAAAGGCTATGCAAATGCTAATTAAACTTGCCACCACCTGGGAGGATTATGAGTAGTGGTAATCCATTTTTATTGGAGAGAACACCTGACACTAGCAGTCGGGGCCTAAATTCAGCAAGGTACTTACCTTTGTACCTAATTTAACCCATGTTGAATACTCCTTTCAAATGGCTGAAATTTAGGCATGTGCTTTGGTACCTTGTTGAATCGACACCAAAGTGATTTTCCTAACACTACACCCTGAGTCAATGTCAGAGATAGGGGGTCCTGTACCAAGTCCAGTGAAACATGCCACAGAAGATACTATATTGAGGTGCCTAAAGAGAGAGAAAGAGACTAAGAGAAAGACGATTCAGGAAAACATTAAATGTGCAGTTGTATTTTGGGAAGATGCTAAAGATGTTGTGGATGAGCAGTTTTAACAAACTTTGGCCGCTGCAGTCCAATATTTATGAATTTTATATAAATTGTTTGGAACAGGATTTCACTGGCATCCCCGTATGATTAGAAAACATAATTGCAGAGCTTTAATCTAAAGCTTCCACCCTCCAAACCAGGACAGGATGCAGATGAGACAAACTTTCTTTAATAACTTGGTACCTCTTGGGGAGGAGAGCTGACTGCATAAGCCAGCAATCTTAACTATCTGGACTAGCTGTATTCAGTGAAAGTAACCCATGATGAGGCATCAGCCAAATGCCGAAAGCTGACACTAGAGAGGTGGCTCTGAATGTTCTCTCTTTAGGGATATTTAAGGCCAGGGGAACTAATGAACTCTGAGAGGAGATATAAGAAGCAAAATGTTGTGAACCATGAGGCTAGATGATCTGGAGGAAGGAAATGGGAGTCTGCAGAACTTGCTCTGTGGTGGTAGCAGGAAGTTATTTTATAACAGAATTGTAACTTGAAGGTGGTGATTGGTGTTACGGCTTTAACATTTTTTCCTATATGACATAAAACGTAGGACCAACATTGATGTGAGTGATAGCATTTGATACTCCCGCCAGAGTGTGATGTGGACACTATATAAAAGGGCGTGTTGGTTGTAACAATAATGTTATACATCCTTTGAAAAAAAGGAAGATAAGTAGTTGTGACATGGAAAGGGTCTTGTGGGAGGCTGGGATGGTCTTAATGGGACTTTCCATTACATTCCCTGTCTGGAATGTAAACATGGTTATAGGTTGGGGACTGACTGGCTAGATAACAGTTCTGCAGAAAAGGACCTGGGGATTATAGTGGATGAGAAGCTGGATATGAGTCAATAGTGTGCCCTAGTAGCCAAGAAAGTGAATGGAATATTAGGGTGCATTAGGAGGAGCATTGCCAGCAGATCTAGAGAAGTGATTATTCCCCTTTATTCGGCTCTGGTGAGGCCACACCTGGAGTATTGTCCAGGTTTGGGTCCCCCACTATAGAAAGTAGAGAGTCCACAGGAGGGCAACCAAAATGATGAGGGGGCTGGAGCACATGACCTACAAGGAGAGGCTGAGGGATTTGGGTTTGTTTAGTCTGCAGAAGAGAAGGGGGGGGGGGGGATTTGGTAGCAGCCTTCAACTTCCTGAAGGGAGATTCTAAAGATGATGGAGAGAGGCTGTTCTCAGTGGTGAGGAATGGCAGAACAAAGAGAACATAAGAACATAACATAAGAATGGCTGCACTGGGTCAGACCAAAGGTCCATCTAGCTCAGTAGCCTGTCTGCTGACAGTGGCCAGCACCAGGTGCCCCAGACGGGGTGGACCAAAGACAATGATTAAGCAGTTTGTCTCGTGCCATCCATCTCCAGCCACAAAGAGAGGCCAGGGACACCATTTCTATCCCCTGGCTAATAGCCTTTTATGGACCTAACCTCCATGAAATTATCTAGCTTCTCTTTAAACTCCGTTATAGTCCTAGCCTTCACAGCCTCCTCTGGCAAGGAGTTCCATAGGTTGACTACACGCTGTGTGAAGAAGAACTTTCTTTTATTAGTTTTAAACCTGCTACCCATTAATTTCATTTGGTGTCCTCTAGTTCTTCTATTATGGGAACTAATAAATAACTTTTCTTTATCAGCCCTCTCCACACCACTCATGATTTTATAGACCTCTATCATATCCCCCCTCAGTCTCCTCTTTTCTAAACTGAAGAGCCCCAGTCGCCTTAACCTCTCTTCATATGGGACCTGTTCCAAACCCCTAATCATTTTAGTTGCCCTTTTCTGAACCCTTTCCAAGGCCAAAATATCTTTTTTGAGGTGAGGAGACCATATCTGTACACAGTATTCAAGATGTGGGCGTAGCATAGTTTTATACAGGGGCAGTAAGATATTCTGTCTTACTTTCTATCCCTTTCTTAATAATTCCTAACATCCTATTTGCCTTTTCGACCGCCGCTGCACACTGTGTGGAAGTTTTCAGATAACTATCCACGATAACTCCAAGATCTCTTTCCTGATTTGTTGTAGCTAAATTAGCCCCCATTATACTGTACATATAGTTGGGGTTATTTTTTCCAATGTGCATTACTTTACACAGGAGCAATGATACCAAGTTACAGTGGGGGAGCTCTAGGTTGGGTATTAGGAAAAACGATTTCCCTAGGAGGTGAAGTACTGGAATGGGTTACCTAGGGAGATGATGGAATCTCTTTCCCTAGAGGTTTTTAAGTCTTAGCTTGACAAAGTCCTGGCTGGGTTGATTTAGTTGGGATTGGTCCTGCTGTGGGCAGGGGGCTGGACTTGATGACCTCCCGAGGTCTCTTCCAGCTCTATGATTCTATGGAAGGAGGGAGCTTCAGAGGAAGGAAATGAAACAAACAAACCCACACCTCTCTCAGAATACATTTTAAGGTCCCTTCCAGACCCTGAACAGTGAGCTTTAGGAACGTAAGGCATAAACTGGAAGGTACTCCCAAGACTATTTAACCCTTTCCTCACCATCACAAGCACCCCCATCATACAATTGCACTCATAAATACATCCACATCTCTCTGAAAACTAATAAAGTCATTTGCCCTCTCAGCTCCTTTGGAGAGATCATTCCAGAACTTGACAACTCTGGTTAAAAAATAAAGATGATTCAATCAGAAAAAATGCAAGATGTTTCAGGTAGCAGGAGATACTGGAAACACCAGCATTCGGGGGAAGGCAAAGGAGCTGGCGGGGGGCTGCTCTGGCCAGGCCCAGCTCTCTATCAGGGTTTGGACAAGTCCACTTAACCAGTTACTGGGTAAACATGCCACAGGCTTCCTGTGAGCACCGGCTCCTAGTAGCTGCGCGCCTCCCTGCACTACTTAAAAGGCCGGCTTAAAAGGGAGCTCCCTCCTCCCCCTTTCTTCCCCCAACTTGCAAATGTTTAACCACTGAAAACATTTACACATTTACCAAATAACCTGAATTTTAACATCCCTAATAATTATCCAGGTCATACAATTTACTGTTTTTTAAAGTTGGCGTATTAGATTTCTTCCAGTGACCTCTGCTCCAAGATGTATTAAAATTAAATGAATGGTCGGTGTAACCCCTTGCTCGCCTAGTCCAACCCCCTCTCCCTTGCTCGGTGCCACCTACACTCACAATCCTTTGATCCTTGTCTAAAGAGTCACCACCCCTTGGGGCCAATCTGGCTCAACAAGCAGAGGTATCTCCCCCCTGTGAGAACTGCTCACGAGAGAGGGTAGGGGGACCCGGGCCTGCCCTCTCTCACGGGTCCCAGCCCAGGGCCCTAAGGACCAATATCCACTCAGTTTGGTCCGACTGGTGAGTCTCCAGCCGCAACGCACCAGACCTCGGGCTTATAATTCAGGTGCCCAGCCCTGGGCTACTTCCTACCCCCCTCAGGTCCAGGTGACTCCTCTCTGTGTGTCTCCTTCGCCTCGGTGTCCTTGGCTAACCTATCCTCTATCCGCCATTCTCCCCCGCTCACTCCAGCCGCTCCCTGTTGTATTGTTTCCACCGGGTGTCGTCCTCCCTGACCCCTCCCCTCCGTCTTCACATGACCCCGCACGCCGTCCTCTAGTTCGGCCCTCGGCCCTGCTGCACATCTCCTGGCTTCCACCGCTGGCTGCTTCTCTGCCTCCCACCCACTGCTGTGGCCCAGCTGAGCCGCGGCCGCTAAGCAAGCGGCACAGGTGGGTGGCTTCACGCCCGCGTTCCCATGTCTGATGGATTGGTGTGCGTGGAGCGCAGGGCGGGCCCACGATGCTGGCATGGGGTTCAGCTGCCCCGTCACAGTCAGTCTATCAAACACCCTTAGCCAGTTCTTTTAAAACTCTTGGATGCAAGTTATCTGGATCAGCTGATTTCAGTATTTTTAGCTGTAGTAGTTTTTTGTTTAACCTCCTCCAGAGTTACCAGTGCAATGGCAAGTGATATATATGTGACTGTCATCTGTGCCTTCCCCAAATATAACACAAATATTTATTGACCAGTTCTGCCTTTTCTGCATTATTATTGATAATTCTGCCATTGTTAGGATTCTTCTTGTTCCTGATATATTTTTTAAAAAAATCCTTATTGTCCTTAACTGTCGATACATTTCTCCTTGTGCTTCTTAGCTTCCTTTATCAGTTTTCTACAGTTCCTAATGTCTGCTTTATGTTCATTACTGTCAATTCCCCTTTTCTTCCATTTGTTGTATATATATTTTTTTATAGTTGCCTTCCCTTTCCTTCTAAAAGGTGGGCTTTTTTTTTTAACTGGCACAGCCTTCTTCCTCAACTGTGGCTTTTTGGGCATCTGGTGAGGTTTTGTCTTCAGCCAATTTCTTTTTTAATAAAAAAATATAAAATGAAGTCTGATAAAAGGGAAGAGTAGCCCTTTCCCCTTTTAGTTTGCAACCAAACATTTGGCTTTTTTACTTGTGTTAACTAGACCCGTGGTGTTCATCATGCTAGCCACCGGCCATATGTGGCTATTTGGCTGGCTGAGTGTGGCTAGTTTGCTATACCAGTAGCCATTGTAGTCCAACCAATCCAACTACAGTGGCTACTGCTTCAGAACTGGTTGGACATCCTGGAGCTAGACATAGCTAACGGGAAGATTCAGATGGCTCCCACAAGTTATAAATCGCTGCCCCAGAGAATATAACAAACAATCCAGTTGAACAAGTGACTCTTCTATATTAACATCGTTCTTTGTTTCATGTGCTTGGCATTTGAGCTTATAGAAGGATCTGAAGATGATGTGTGGGAGGATTAAGGGCAAGAGGGGCTGGGGCAGCCAAGGGAAGGAGATTGGGGAATGGAGGAGGGGGAGAGGAAGGCCAGGGGATAGGCAAGAGGGAGGAAGTAGGAGGTGATGGGGAGGGCAAAAATCACTGTTCACTTGTTCAGCAACCTGCATTAGCCTTCTCTGCTCTGTTAGCCCATAGGAGTACAAATACCGTCTTGGGCGCCTGTGCAGTTTCCACAATCTCTTACAGGGCTCTTGCTCTTCTAGCACATGGGTGTCAAGCTGGTGGGCGTTGAAGATCCCCGGCTAATCGTGTGGCACAGTCAGCTCTCCCACTGTCACCAATTTTAAACCTGTGATATTCAAGCTCAAAGTTCTACAGAGAAACAGGGGACAGCACCAAGTGTAGATGGTTTGCCTAGTATGGATGGGCGCTGAGTCCTTTTCACCCACAGACAAATGATTCCTACCCAGGAATCAAATCTTTCATTAATTCTCCAACAGAAATAGGAGCATAGGAACCTAATGTTGCTAATTTATAGTTTAAATCCTTTCCAAAGTCAGTTCTCTCCCATGAGATCAACTTGGGGTGAGGTGTTCCCTTAGCTACACTCCTGGAGTACGTCATATACAGCTATTTGATGAGAATTGACCTACGTGTTCCAGAAGTTAGTAAGTATCACCTTGGAGCAGGAGAGAGAACTCAAACAAGTCCCAGTAGCTGGATAAGTCATGAGCACGAATAAGGCAGAGACATACGGAAATGTAAGTAAACTTAGCCTCAAACAAACCAACGCGTGCTCAACTCACTGCAGGCTGCTTAAAAAAAGTTCTGTTTTTCTATACTAATCTTGAGAAGAAACAGACAGGCAGCATACTTTTTATCTGAGCCCTCGCGGTTTGATAAATTCCCTTGCTCTTGTAATGGAACCATATCCTTTGCAAAATGTTGAAAAATCATTACTCTTTGTGTGCATCCCCTAAAATGTTTCCCCCATAAATTAGCTGCATTGTATTTTCTTTTACAGTAAAGTTGAGAAATTTGATCATCCGGGGGTAAGTTTGGCATTTGAGTCTGGCTTAGGAGCCAGGGATCTCAGATTCAACTGTCAAATCATCTGTCAGGCTGAGCACTTGCAAAAGGAGCTGGGAAACAAATGCTGGGGAGTTACCTTTTTCGGCTCTTTCAGGTACTCCGGTAATTCTCAGATTATTGTGGCAAAGCCTTCCCTTGAGGTCTGCCGCTTTAGGTTTAAGAGAAGGAAAGTTTTGATTCTTCATTACACCTGGGCAGAGTTAATTGATTTAACAGTCAGTTGTACCTTTTTTCTGCAGCAATTTTCTCCAGCCGGGCCATTATAAACATACTGTTTTCATCAGCAGCCATCCTGTGCAGGCGTGTGTGTGTGTGTGGGAGAGCCTCCTTTCTCCTAATAGAGTGCTCATTAAACAGAACTTTGCCTGTTGATATTCCAGAGATTTGGGGGAACTGTGCATTTCTTGGGGGTGGGGGATTGCTTAGATGTGCTGGACTAGAGATGGAAATGGACATTCGTGGATGGCTCTGCCACTCAAGGGATCTGCTCCATCATGCTGCACAGCACCCTTGGAGTCCTTAAGTAGGTGCATTTAAGAACAATAGGGCAACATTAACTAACAGAAGATGTTCCTGCCATATTAACTGTGGAATCTTCTCTCCCCCTCTCCCCGCCAAGAAGTGTTGGAAGCTGTGGCGGCACGTCGGTGTCCCCCGATCCTGCAGCTCCATAGCAGCGAGAACAGACTCCTCCAGCCAGTGGAACAGAGAAGGTTTATTACTTCTTCAGGATACAGCACAGACGTGATGTGGTTATAGGAGTCAAGGCCAGGATGCGTCAGACCCCTGAGGTTAGGGGGTCCATCGCACCTCCCCCCTGTTATACCCTCAGTCCTCCGGTTAGGTTGTTCCCTTCATGTTTTCCAGCCAGCAGTGCCCCTTCCGCCGAACACTCACTTCCTTAGTTCCCTCGCTGCCCTCAACTGGTCTGACTGGTTGGGTCTTTGTCTACTGACTTAGGCAGCCCACCTGCTGGGCAGCGCTCACAGGCAGAGGCCAAGAGGGGTCATCCACAGCCCAAGCACAGCAATCAGCAAGATACTGACGCAACATCACAACATGTGGATGAATCCGTGGGAATCACACATCACAGCGCAGGGGGGCACCGGGTTACAGAGCAGACAGCACCCCCACTACGTCTCAGAAGCCCCATTGCTTAGGTAATTGAAAAGCAGATTGAGAATGAGAGTCTGTCCCTGCAATTTACAATTTGTACTATGGTAGCACCAAATATAGATGAGGTCTGAATGGCAGACCAGGGCCCCATTGTACTATGTGCTCTCTATATGAAGTGTGTGCAGTGAGTGTAATTTTTAACTGTACAGTAGGAAGTTGATATCCATGGCTTTTGGGGTTTTTTTTCTAGGTGGGTGGATGGTAGTTGTTTCTCCAATAGAAATGTGTATTTGATTTAATAACAAGCAGGAATGTGAACCTTTTCCCTGAGACTACAGAAAAACTCCAGTAGCACTGTCAATAAAAAGATTACCTGACAGCCTAGAAGGGAAAATGAGAATTTATCAAATATTACCACCAGTGTCTAGAATTGCTTGTCAAATTTGGAGGCAAGATAAGTGAGATTTCTCGCTGCACTCTTCCTTCCCCACACTGACTTCATTTGGTAATCCTGAGAAAGGGATAAGGGGAGCATTCTGTTCTCCTGTCACTCATGGTTTAGAAAATTAGGTGTTTATTGGAGGCAGAACCAGCATGGTGTTTCAGTTGCAGAACAAGAACCGCTCCCTTCAGAGCATGTTGTCAAGAAAGATGGAAAAGAGCCACGGGATTGGACCGTGTGGATTTAAGCTTAAACACAAAGTGCTCTCAATTGTATTGTAAGATTGGATTATTGTCTCCTTGGATAAAACAACATTCACTGTCTGTTGGAAAGGGAAACTTTCCCCTTCATTCTGCTCGCTCATGCATGCTTCGTTATCAGGCTCAGGCAGGCTGGGGTGTTAATTGGTTACCAGCAGACTTTTTGGCTTGATCTTGACTTCTTGTTGCATCTCAAACTTAGCATTGGTTTCCTAGAAGCCACCAAGTAGACAGTTGGACCAGATGCTTGTCCTCTTTGTAGTATTATGCTAGTGTGTGTAGCTTGAAGAGGTTAGGCTCGAAGGTAAGTGCACAAGGAGTCTTTTATACTAGTTGCACAGTGCTCATTTAGTTTTCCTTTTTTAATAACGGATGGCTCAGCTGAGCAGGCGCGGTTATCAGTGAAGATTGTTTTCTTGTGTGGCTGCAGTCCAGTGGTCTTATTTTCAACACAGAACAGTTACAATATTGCAAAGGCCACAATGTAAATTCTTCAAACAGAATTTGACAGCCCCGAGGCTCAGTAAGTGCTGTCATGATGTAGTTGTGTTCCAAAGAGAGCTCTGATTTCATTCAAACCTTGACACCTGCAGTGTTTCCTGTTCAGCACCACCCATCATGCATGGCATTGTCTGCACCAGCAAGTTTCTTGTAATTGTCCAGTGCGGTTTGTAGCATGACAGGGATCAGGTGTTCCTGCCTCTGGTCCTCTAGTTTGCGTGGCGAACATGGAGCTGCAGTGGTTGTGGAATTGTGGGTCCTTATTTTCTTAGCCTAGAGAAAGCCCTCCTGTGGGAGGAACTAGGTATGAAAGTGACTAGTCCATTTGTACTGTCCAAACAGTGAAATACAAAAAGTAAGCCACGTGCACTGATCTTGGCTGTTAATTTAGGTGAAGACAATTTTCACTTTTAGTAATCTGAAGTGGACATTATCTGGTATAGGTAAGTAAGGACATTGATTTTAAAAATAAGTTTAACCTGATGTTATGCATGATTTTTATAGAGGGAAAGAGAAGTAAATACAACCAGAGTGTATAGTTCTTGTGAAACACCCAGCATTGCAGCATGTAACACTGCAGTGAAACCAGAACCCTAAAATCCTGGATTTAATCCAGTTAAATGAATCTGGGATCATCTCCAGTGTGGAGGAAGTAAAATGAACTGACTATGGGAGTGAGTGACTAAGTGGGTGAGGTGATATCTTTTATTGGACCAACTTTGGTTGGTGAGAGAAAGACATGCTTTCGTGCTTACAGAGCTCTTCTTTAGCTCTATGTAAACTCATCACTCTCATCAACAGAAGTTGGTCCAATAAAAGATATTACACACCTCCCACTTTGTCTCTTGGATATCTTGGGACCAAAAAGGCTACAACTACACTGCACGGGGGAGAGATGCAGAAATCTGAGGCTGATGTACCTAGGCCAGGCTGTGATGCATGCAAGCTGCACTGAGCTGTGACCTGCTACATTAAATTCTGCATTTTGGTCTTTTGTGGCGCTGGATTCATCTTCAATCGGAGGCCGTGAAATGGCAGAGTGCCTGCTGGCATCTGTGTGAATCATTTTTCTCTTGTTGAATTAAAGTTTTGTGGTTTTTCAAGCCAGCACTTTTTAGCTTTGGGATCCATTTTGCCTGGATGCTCAACCCTGCTGAAGCGAAGAGCCATGATGACTCTAGTCCATTGCTGCACTGGTGGGCACTGTGAAGCCAAGAGATGGGAGAACTTTTTGAAAACCATGGTGTTTATTAAAATGTCACAACAACCGCCACATGTCAGCGATCCCAAGAGTGAAGTGTAAAACTCTGGATAATGCACCCCAAAGACAGACACACAATACAATGGGGTTTCTTCCTTTGTTCCCTGCAGAAGGGCTTTGTTGGCTTTTCAGAGCCGTTACTGAGAGGTACAAACTCTTTGGGGCCTCTACCTGGTCTCCCTTTGGCTTCTCTGAGTCGTCACCTCTCCAACTAGGTTTCTCCAACTAGGAACCATCAGTATTTTATCGCCTTTTCCCCAGCATGTTCAGGAATTGTAAGGTGAGATACAGCCAGGTCTTTGTTCTTCCCCCACCAAAGTAGCTCAGACAGAGCCCTAAGTGGCTTACTTCTTTGATGCTCTCTTTCAGACCAACCTCCCTGCCCCCACAAGCTCAGACCTCCTATTTTCAGGTAAAAGGTCACACTTTGATCAACTCCCTCGAAAATGGGAACCTTCCATCGTCATGTTGCAGGGGAGGGCAGCTCTTACCGATTCTTCTTCCAAAGCGACATTGTCAGGGCCCTAGCAACACACACGCTGGGAAAACAAGACCAGATTTATTCACAAAGCATTGGCTGGTTTTCTCCTGAGGTCTTTTCTATGTCACCAAGTGGCAGCTTGTCCTGTCACGCTACCCCGCATGCTTCATTGGGAGTTATATGCAGAAGGCTGTTGAGTTCAAGTGAAGATGGGGTCCTTGCTCCCATTGTGTCAGAAGCTTTTAAAGGGATGGCGGGGCCTAGTGGTTGGAGCCGATGGTCAGAATTGGAATCAGGAATCCAGTGCACAATAGGGTGAAGCCAGAGTGAGAGCAGGGTTGGAACAGGACTTAGAATAGAGTGGGAGCAAGAGCAGGGCTGGAGCAGGCTAAGGCTGGGGAAACTGTTGCCACTATCAGACAGGAGGAAGTTCCAAGCCCTGCAGTGACACTGAGCGGACTGGGCTGCTGCTGCATGTGTGAGGCTTTTATACCTTGACTGAGAATCACTAGTCCCATTCCTGGCTTATGGATTGGCTGGATCCTAGCACCGCAGTGACTTATCACCGTATACATTGCTGTAGGAGAGCACAGGTATTTTACAAATCATCCATCTTGGCCTGCACTTGGAGTAGAGGGGATATAAGCTGCTGAGTCTGCTTCAGTGTTCCAAAGCTTGCAGGTTCCCTCAGTGAAATTCTTTCCTTATTTCTGTTTTCATTGTTTCAAAGTAGCTTTCCGCCCCCACCACCCCTGATTTGAATTTCCTTTATACGACTGAGAATTCAGTGCATCTCTGCAGACCTAAGTGGAGAGTTCATATTGGACTAGACATTTTCATTCTGCTGAAGGGTTTGTTTCTGTACATTGCCAAACCAAAATTTAGTTCTCAGGAATAGAAGCAGGCACAGTTAACAAGCAATTAAAATGAAATTAAATCCTGGCAGTATCTGGATCCTAGATGTTGCCCTGAATTTTCAGATGGGAAAGCAGAGTGCAAAAGGCCTTTGAAGTGTGGCAAAGATTGGAGTGAACCTTGTTGGTGTCGGCTCTAGCAGTGCCTTTTTGGCTGAGGCAATTTCCACTGTGGGGGGAGCCTCTGTCTCTGAATGGTGGTGATTGCAGCCGAGGCTGATAGCTGTCTGGTTGAAAGTCTGAAGGTTTATGTTTAAAATGAAAATCTCGCCATTCTCCTTGTTTCACACCTAGTGCTGCATTCTACCCTGTTCCGTTCATATCTGGCATGGCCATGCCATCACGTTGGCTTCTGGGTAGATGAATTATTTGTCTTGACCCAGTATGGTCATTCGTATGTTCGCATTAGCCTTGCTTACGCTCTGTTTTTCTGACCAATCTTCCCCAGTGCAGATCCCTGGCTGGAAGCAGTGGTGAGCACTGGAGGAGTGTCTCAGTTGACCACCAACTCATGTAGATATGCTTTGAGCAGAGAGCACAGGGGAAATGGGAGCACCCAGATACACAAATGCTACCACTGATGGGAGTGGGAGTGTCTCCAAAAGGCTGCTAGTGCAGACACAGCCCCTGTGAAGACTGGTGGATGTGACTGTTACAGCATCACCAACTGAGATGCTGAGGTAGTGGCTTTAGCTTTTGCTGCACATTGTATAAGGCAGGGTTTAAACCGGTTGGAAGTAACAACCCTCGACTTGCTCTGGGGCTACCTCTGCAGAGGCACAATGCGGGTTTGATTCCTGTATCCCCTTCTCCACCAGCCTGCCCTCCTCTGACCTTTTTGAGTCTGGAACATTATTTTTCAGGCTTCCTTCACTTGATCTTTTTCCATCAGTGTTTATTCTTTCTTTGTGCACCATGGCTGTGTCTAGACTGGCAAGTTTTTCCGCAAAAGCAAGTGCTTTTGCGCAAAAACTTGCCAGCTGTCTACGCTGGCCGCTTGATTTTGCACAAAAGCACTGATGTTCTACTGTCCAAAATCAGTGCTTCTTGCACAAATGCTTTGACATTCCCGTTCGGGCAAAAGTCCTTTTCCGGAAATGTTTTTGTGCGAGAGGGCCAGTATAGACAGCTAAAAACTGTTTTGCGCAAAAAAGCCCCAATGGCGAAAATGGCGATCGGGGCTTTCTTGCGCAAAACTGTGTCTAGATTGGCACGGGACGCTTTTCCGCAAATGCTTTTAACAGAAAAACTTTTCCGTTAAAAGCATTTGCGGAAAATCATGCCAGGCTAGACGTAGCCCATGTGTATGTTTGATAGCAGCACGTTCTCTTCCTAGCTTTACAGAATTCATTGGGCAGGGATTTCATTTCTTCTTCCTTCACAATGGAGCAGTCACATCATTCAATTCCTCCTCCTCCTCTCCTTGGTGACAGTGTTTGTCTTTATGACTTCTTTATGATGACCATATGGGTTAGTTCCACATTGCCTGCAAATCCAGAGCTCCCTAAAGCGTCCCCGATATGAAGATGTTGTACAGAATCCTAGATGATTAGAGTTGAAAGAGACCTCAGGAGGTTATCTAGTCCGGCCTCTGCCCAGAACAGGGTCAACCCTAGCTAAATGTTGGACACTCATTACAGCAATTCTGCTACTGTCTTAGTGGAAGTGGTGAGAACTCCACACTTTCTTAGCTTGTCCTTCAGATTCCCAACTTTGAATGTCTTCGGAAGCAACTTGGGCGTAGAAGGCTGGAATAGAAAAGTGGCCATGAGTGAAGTCGTATACTTTTTGGTCTTCCTTCTTATCCATTTTAAGCTTTGTAGAGCAATGGATAAAAGGGGAAAAGAAAAAAAAAACCCACAAAAAACCACCCACAATAATCTATAGCAACTGTCACCCAGCAAACTACTCCCATTTCATACAGCTAGGTTAGGTGTCAGCACTCGATCGATGGCTCTCGTACAATAATTATAAAAACTAGCGGGTTGTGTTGCTTGAGTGAGTTTAAGAAGAGTAGGGTCTCAATCTTTTCTCTAATAGGGCTTTGACAGTCCGCAGTGCAGAGGCTTCGTCTTAGTCTGACAGTGTTGTCATTAAACACCAGGTAGTGTGGAACAACAGAGAACAAAGATTCGGAGCGCAAGGGAACATGCGGTTTTGACAGGAGTTATTTGTCATCACAGAGCTGCCCAAACTCTTCAGACTGCAATACGGACGGCTGCTTAAAGTGACTTATTGCCCCTGTCTGTGGCTGCAGTTGTGATTTGATAATCGGTAAATGTTTGTCAAAGATGAATTCCCTACCTGATTCAGTGCTGTGCTGGAAAAGCAAATGAAAAGCAGTGTGCAGGAAAACAGATTGGGTGGATTAAGGTGCAGGCAGATGATGACGACAAAAAACAGGTTTCCCAGCCAATTTGACCAACTTTCTTTGGCACATAAAGCTATGAAACTACAGGAGTCCTGCTTCTCCCTGTTCGCAATGGGATTGGGCCATATGCCACACACGTAAGATCTTGCAAGTCGGTGTGATCTCTGGTGTGTTGGGTGAATTGTACCTGTTCAGAGGATCCTTTTGATTTGCTTCCAAGTTCACTGGAGTTGTATGTTCCAGTTCTAACCTGTCTTCGATCTCGAGGTACCAGAGGCTACTTAACAGCTAGATGAATGCCTTCTGTCATGCTTACGGATGCATTACACTATTCTCTCTATTTTGGTGCCCTCCCATTCTTTCAGTGTGTGCAGTGAATATTTTAAAAATTATTTGGCAAGGAGCCAAGACCCGAGTTTGTTTGCATCGTACTAGTTAAAGTTTGGACTCCAGGTCCCTTTCAGGTCTGTTTCTCTGCTGAGTGATTTTGCATTAGGGATGTGAACAGGCAATCCTTTAACACTTAAAGGGTGATGTTTACTGGGTAACAGTTAACTGTTACTTGGGAGCAGCCCTCTGCTTGTAGCTTGCTGTGGTCGGAGAGCTGCTTCAGCCCTGTGGGGCTGCCAGCTTCCAGCTTGCATGGTCTGGGAGTTGGCACCCCTCCCCACCAACCTCAGCTACCGCCTCTGGCCCCACACGAGGTTGCTGACTCCTAGCCCATGTGGTCCCTGCCCACAGCATGGGGGCTGCTCCAGCCCCACCCCTGTTCAATCAGTTAACTAATTAAACAGGATTTTACATCCCTAGTTTGCATGTGTACGCTGCCAGCAAATTTGGGGCAAAACGAAACCCATTTGTGTTACTCTCTGTATATACTGTCATAGCCAGTCCACAGCCTCATTGTTTTCTTCAGAAATTTGCAAAAGGGGATGGGGAGAATGAAAAGAACTCTACAAACCCGCCCTTTTGTGATGTGACAGTTTTAGCCACTACAAAGTTTTCTTCCATTCAGAGGAGTTTATACAAGTTTTTCTGCTGATGCAGGAGTCTGCGCAGGGCCTTTTAAATGGATAGCTAGGGAAGTTAAAGGCTGGAGAAAAAATAGTTTGGCCTTCAATTTGATATGCAGGTTTTTTGGGGGGGAATCTATAATGGATTAAAATTTCTCATCATTATATAAAAAAGGGAAAAAGTATAAATGCAAATTAATTTTGCATCTGACAAGTGTTTTTCATTTGTTTCCAAAGATTGGGGAGGGAGAAGAGCGAGATCTCCCCCCGTGCTCCTGCCCATGGCCAGTCTCTAATGCAAGATCCATGAACCTGTTTGATTATAGCTGGGGTTTTTCTAGTGTTTGAATTGGTGAAAACGATCAAGAGCAGGAAAAGTAGAGTGATTTATTAGACTCATAAAAATTCATACTTTGTTATTCCAGTCATCTTACATCTGACGCTTGTTAGAACGAGAACCCTGGCAGCTCCTGCCGAGCGAGTGGGGGAAGGGGGGCATTTATCAAGCTTCATTCTGCCTCGGCTGCCATCGCTGTTCTCATTTAGAGAAATGGACTGGGTTCCTGGAAGCACATTAATAATCATTCACTGAAGGAAGGGGAACCCTCCTCCCCCGCTTGTTATAATAATAAAGGTTGTATTTGAACAAGGCCCAGTGCTCCAGAGCCCCATTCACTCTCTTTAATGGGGGTTTTATTAGAGATATGGGTATTCTGTGTATTAACTGTGACCACTTTTTAGTAATCCCAGAAGAGGAGTGGGAAGCACACAAGCTCGCTTTATCTATCCCTGAGACACCAGTGTATCTGATCCTTCCTGTTGTGTTGGCCCAGTGTACCCTGGAGACCTGGAACCTGACGTTTTCTACTGGCAGTAACAGCTGTGAAAGGTGCAGAGTAGGCAGGACTCAGCCATTTTATCACCATGTTGGCTAATGCTACCACATCGGGACAAGAGGCAGTGGGCTTAAATTGCAGCAAGGGAGGTTTAGGTTGGACAGTAGGTAAAACTTCCTAACTTCAGGATGGTTAAACGCTGGAATAAATTGCTTAGGGAGGTGTGGAATCTCATCATTGGAGATAATTAAGAGCAGGTTAGATAGATATCTATGATGGATGATCTAGACCAGTGTTTCCCAAATGGTGTTGCATGGAACCCTGCAGTTCCACAAAGTGAAATAAGGGTTCGGTGAGAGAATTCCATTACAGCAACATTTTATGCCTATCCGTTTTTGAGCTTTCTTTTTTGTACACATTAAATGTGATTTTTGTTTTTAAATATGTGCAGTTAAACTAAATGTTGATCTCATGACTTTGTTTAGCATTTATTTATTATTATCCATACTTATTTGTGGTCTACTTTTTTCAGCTCCATATATAATACTGTTATCAGAGGTTCTGCAAAATTCTTTAGAGTTTAAAAGGGTTCCATGGCCAAATAAAATTGTGAAACACTGATCTAGATGATGCTTGGTCCTGCCGTGAGGGCAAGGGATTGGACTTGATGACTTCTCGAGGTCCCTTCCAGTTCTAGTGGTCTATGATAATCTGAACGGGTGGTAAAAATGGCTGCATCCTGTCATGTTACAACTGCAACAAGGATAGGTGGAATTATGGACCCTAATTTTGTCCCTAGAGTGGGCATACTTGTGGTCTTCTTTTTTGCAGGGAGAGGCAGTGAGGGAGTCTTAAGCTGAGTGCCATCAAGCAAAATATGTACGTCTAGGAACAAAGAATGTAGGCTGTACTTATGGAGTGAACGAGTCTAGCCTAGGAAGCAGTGACTCTGAATAAAGATTTTGGGGGCATGATGGTAGACAATCAGTTGAACATGAGCTCCCCCATGTGATGGACAAACAGGTCATGTAATCCTTGGATGCATAAAGTATGAAAACTTGAGTAGGAGTAGGGTTATTTTATCTCCGTAATGGGCACTGGTGTGACCACTGCTGGAATCGTGTCTCCAGTTCTGTTGTCTACAGTGCAAGAAGGATGGTGGTGAATTGGAAAGGGGTCAGAGAAGAGCCAGAAGAAAGATTAAATTATTAGCAACCTTGTTTTATGGCAAAGGAGCTCAATCTACGTAGTTTAACAAAGAGAAAGTTAATGGGCAACTAGATCACAGTCCATAAATACCAACTTAGGGAACTAATATTTTATAATAGGCTCTTCAGTCTAGCGGAGAAAGGTCTAGCACAACCTCAGGGCTGGAAGTTGATGCTAGACAAATTCAGCCTAGAAGTAAAGTGTACATTTTTAACAACAACAATAACTAACCATTTGAACAGATAATCCAGGGTGGTGGCGGTGGCAAAGTCTCTATCACTGGTATTTTCTAAATCAAGATTGGATGGTTTTCTGTAAGATCTGCTCTAGGAATGATTTGGGGACCGGTTTCTGTTCTGTGCTTTACAGGAAGTCAGACTAAATGATCACAGTAGTCCCCCTTGGCTTTGGAATCAGTGATTCGGTGAATAATGGTGACTTTGGTGCTTTAAACAGCTGTTTTGTCTCTTAGGCAATGCTTCTCAACCAGGGGCACATGTACCCTTGGGAGCAGTCAGAGGCCTTTCAGAGGGTCTGTCAGTTCATCGGGATATGGCCTAGTTTTACACCAGGCTATATAAAAAGCACTAGCAAAATCAATATACACTAAAATTCCATACAGACCACTTGTTCATACTGCTGTTTATACTGAAATATAAGAACAATATTGATATTCCAGCTGATTTGCTTTATGATGGCAAAAATGTGAGAGTCAGCCATTGTTCAGTAATAGTGTGCTGCTGCCATGCTTTTGTATTTGTGTCTGGTTTTGTAGGCAAGTAGTTTTAAGTGAGGTGGAACTTGGAGGTGTGCAAGTCAAATCCGACTAGAAAAGGGTATGATAGTCTGGAATGGCTGAGCCACTGTTTTAGGTGTATCTTTGCTGCACTTGAGAGCAGTTTACTGGGATTGGCTTTTATCTAGTTAGCACAGGTAATATCAGTAGTGAGGATGTGGCAATTGTAAGCATCAGCATGAGCTATCAATGTGAGTCCATGCCAGGGTTCCCTATGGGTACAAGTCTGGGTGCCTCTTCACATCCGTTGTCACCCATGCTAGTTAGATTCAAGCTAGTGCAGGTGTACTCCTGGGGTGCTGCAATCTAGGAATGTAAAATCCCATTTAATTAGTCAACCGGTTAAGGGTTATGTTTAACCAGTTAACTGATTAAATGGGGTCAGGTGGGGTAGGGTCCAGCCTGCTGAGCTGGAGTGGCCCTTATGCCCGTCATGGCAGGGCTGGAGCGGCCCCCACACCACAGGCAGTGGCTGCTGCAGCCCTGCTGCTTCTGACCCTATGCGAGGCTGCCAACTCCTAACCTGCTAGTCTGTGTGGGCTGGGAGCTGGCAGCCTCTCCCACGCCACTCCTCTGCAAGGCTGCGGACTCCCAGCTAGCACCCTCTTCCTTCCCCCCCCGCACTTCTGGCCTCCCCACCCCTTGCAAGACTGCTGACTCCTAGCCCTCCTGGATTACGTTTAACCATTACCTGCTTTTTGATCAGATGCTTGGCATAGTGCTAGAGCAGTGATGGGCAACCAAGGCTAGTGAGAGGCCCTCCTTTGTCTCAAGTGGGCCACAAGATTGAAATCACTTGTGTGCTAACTGTGACCCAAGAATAAGATTAAATACATTTGTATGTGGCATGCTGACTATTTCAAAACAAGAAGAAATGGTTTAATCATTCATATAATAGAAGTGTCATCTTCAAATAATAAAAAAAAGAAACATTTACACTTAATTTTACAATGTCAAATCTCTGTCCAGCCTCTCCCCTGCCTCCTCTCCCAACTCCGCCCCATCTCTGATCCTCCCCCTCCCTCCCAGAACTTGAGTGCCAGCTGATTTGCAACATTCAAGTTCTGGGAGGGAGGGAGGGAGGGGAAAGAGTGGGGCTGGGATGCAAATCAGCCAATTGGGGGTGCTCTGGAAGTGCTAGGAGGGAGGTGCAGAAGCAGGTAAGTGCAGGGCCCCCGGTGTGTGAGAGAAGGGGCAGAGAGAAGGGATGTGGGCCTCACTTGGAACATGGGTTGCAGGTTGCCCACTACTGTGCTAGAGGAAGTTCTGCTGGTGGAAATGCTATTTTAAAAGGAAAGACTCAGAGTTCCTGCTCACTTGAAATCATTAAAGATTCCAGAGTCCAATCCAGTTGAAATTTAGACCATCGATTGCATTCTCTCCCCTAGCGTTTAATTGGAGAAAAGTCTTGGCTACTTGATCTAAACAGGTTGGGTAGTGCTGTTCTCTGCTTCTGTATTCAAGTGACTTGGTTTGTTTGTAAATCAATTTAAAGCACTTTGGGTTCCTGCTGCACCAAACTTAAACCTCTAGTTCAAGAAATGTGCATCCCTGGAAACGGTTTGCTGCTAACGGCCTTTCTGAGCGTAATTTGCTGTGCTGCTGCTGCAATATTTGGGTGGACCTGTGGGGATGTGTAACAGGAATAGTTCCAGAAAAACTTCTTCTGTGACTAATGAAGGTAACTCATCTAGGCTGTGTGGCCCAGAAAAGCAATGGGATAGATGACTAGAAGTGATGTGAAACTATAAGCAAAGCCACATGCACGGTGGGTGGAGGCTGACAGAGTGCAGTATGTGATGTATAATGTGCTGACGACTGGTGTGTAATGGGCCACCAATCGGTAAAGATCTGTGTGTATTAAATCAGCATTAGCCCTTTGAGGACCAAAAGGCATACATCACAAATCTTCAGAAGTATGTGCAAGATTTACATGCCTAATTTAGCAAGATGAAAAAATTCCCCAACGGTGCAGTCCAGTGACACGGTGCTCAAATGACTAGAGAAATATTGATTATTATACTACAGCAGCAGATCTTGTTGTTTCATTCTGCAATCTTTGTGGGCCAGATCCTTGGCTGGAATATACTGTCACAGAGTTTTAAGTCAGAAGAGACCACCAAGTCATCTAATCTGACCTCCTTCACAGCACCAACCAATGTTCACATGCTAAACTCTGAAATTGGACCCAAGTATTGCAGTCCTCAGGAAAATAAATGGTCATGTGCAGCAGCCAGAGACTAGGAAGGACTTAGGTGCCCAAGCAATAGCTTTTCAAATGGTTGGGGAAGTAAACATTCACTTTGAATTAATATAAAATGGGTAATCTTAAACAATAAATAGTCTAGCAGCACCTTAGACTGACAAAACATGTAGATGGTATCATGAGCTTTCGTGGGTACAACCCACTTCTTCAGACGACTGTTATTCTCAGTGTGTTGGAGGCTTCCTTAGTATGTTCCATCTTCCCCCTTTCTATTGAGATGCCATGTCCATGGGTATACATGGGCTATTACACACAGTTAGTTTGCTGAAATACCTGAAGTGTTTTAGTTCTCCAGTGGCAGACAAACTTAGAAATGGCAGGTTCCATAGACAGATGTCTGTATTGTACTCTGCATGTCGACAGAACACAGACAGATGGGGAAAGTTGATTGCAGAGGAGGCTGGATAGATTAAACAGATGGGTGGATTAATCAGAAAGATAGATAGGTAGATCTGAAAGACAGATTAATTAAATCTTTTACTAACTTCCTCATAAAGATTCTTTCACTGAGGTGGTCTGTAGCTCACAGAAGAAGGCAGTTGGGTAGCTAGGTTAAACAATGAAGTAGGCTGAGCTAGCAAGAGAGCAGGACTAATTCTTTCTGGACAATCCTTATCTTGGTTTTACCCTACTCTACTTAGAGTTGCATATTGTAAACACTAGTTTGTTGAGATCGTTCTCGAGTATGCTGCCCCCAATGATGTGTGCAAAGTAGAAATAAAGCTGAACAGACAGGGATGCTATATACATTTGCTATGCTGAATGATGTTGAAATATTCCAATTACAGTGGACAAGCACATTAAAAATCCAGATTTGAACTCTCCTCCCCACAGAATAAACAGGGTATGAAGTGAAAGTACAATCCTCCTTTCTTTTAGGAAATGTTAAGGTGTGAGGGTTTTTTTGGGGGGGAGGAATCCAGACTCAGGGGTGTAATGGCTGGTGATTAGTCCCTCCAGGGTTCAGACTAAGGGAACATGCAGTCCTGCTTGTTGGATGAAGAGGTGGACTATCCGCACTCTCCTATTAAGGTATTAGCAGCCCTGCATAGGTAGCTTCTCCTGAACTGTTAGCCCTCAGAGTGCACAGTGGACTAGGGAGGTGGGTTTATCCTTCACCAAGGACAGACCTGCCAGCCTGGTTATTCACACTCGCTAAACAACACTGGTTGCTCTTAGATGGCACTTCCTGTGTTATTCTTGCTTTCTTACTGTTCTGGTTCCATTGACGTCTATTTATTTCTTTTCTTTTCCCACGTTATACTGCTTTCTGTCAACTTTTCCTCTTAGACTGCTGTCACTCCGCTTCTCTGGATCCATGCCAGGCATCGGTTTATCCATGCCTAATAGTCTGGAACTGCCTGGTTCCAATGTACCCGTCCAGTTCTTGGGGAGGCTGCTACTAGCTTTTGCTTTGGAGTTAGAATAGCAGTAAGGGGAGACAGAGATACTGCTGCTTCCTTTGCACTGTGCCAAGAGCTTTGTTAGTGACTTACACGCTGCCTTGGTTTTTAAATAGTCCAAATGCAGACACTGTAGTGACATCCTTTTTATTCTGCTTCTGAGCATTCTTCTGTTAGCCTGCATTAGCACTGTGATTTCTAATATTGATGGCTCGAGATGTTTCGGATATGGCTGCTCTCACGGGCTAGGATAGAGGTCTATAAAATCATGACTGGTGTGGAGAAAGTGAATGGGAAAGAGTTATTTACTTGTAACACGAGAACTAAGGGTCATCCAATGCAATTGGAGAAATTGGAAAGGGTACAGAGAAGAGCGACAAGAATGATTAAAGGTTTAGAGAACATGACCTATGAAGCCAGGCTTCATGAACTGGGCTTGTTTAGTTTGGAAAAAAGAAGATTAAGGGGGGACATGATAGCGGTTTTCAAATATCTAAAAGGGTGTCACAAGGAGGAAGGCGAAAATTTGTTCCTCTTGGTTTCTGAGGACAGGACAAGGAGTAATGGGCTTAAAGTGCAGCAGGGGAGGTTTAGATTGGACATTAGGAAAAAATTCCTAACTATCAGGGTGGTCAAATATTGGAATAAATTGCCAAGGGAGGTGGTGGAATCTCCCTCTCTGGAGATATTTAAGAACAGGTTAGATAGACATCTGTCAGGGATGGTGTAGACGGAGCTTGATCCTGCCTTGAGGGCGGGGGGCTGGACTCGATGACCTCTCGAGGTCCCTTCCAGTCCTATTATTCTATGATTCTATGAATTCACAGGCAGCAGATTTAAAACAAAAGTAAGTATTTCTTCAAACAACACGCCATTAACCTGGGGGACTCTTCCAGAGAGGATGTTGTGAAGACCAAGACTATAACAAGATTCAAAACAGAACTAGATAAATTCATGGAGGTTAGGTCCATCAATGACTTTTAGCTGGGATGGTGTCCCTAGCCTCTGTTGTCAGCAGCTGGGAATGTGCGACAGGGAATGAGTAACTTGATTCCCTGTACTGTTCATTCCCGCTGAAGCATCTAGCACTGGCCATTGTTGGAAGACAGGATACAATGCTAGTCTGACCCAGTTTGGCTGTTCTTATGCAAACTCTCTCCTAAAGTTTGTCAGAGTTCAAGGGACATTATCAACTCAATTTTATGGTGGTAAGCAATTTTAAGAAAAAACTTAGCTCCAGGTAGAGCATTGGTTGTATGCAGATCACTCTACAGAATTGTGGAGTTATTCTGATTTCTAACATAATAAAAGGCCTTCAAATCTTGGCAGTGATTAGGCTGCTGGTGTACCAATACCACTGTGGATCTATTTTGTCTCATTGTTTACTTGTACTCACCCATCTCTGTTTGTGTCCATGTGTGGTCCCTTGTCATCTGTTCAGTTTGCAAGCTAGGTGGATTTTCTGTTCTGAGGTCATGTAGAATCTAGCAAAGTAGGGTCTTGGTCTGTGACTGAGACTCCCTATACCACGGGTGGGAAACCTTTTTTGGGTGAGGGGCCGCTGACCCACAGAAAAATCAGCCAGGGGCTGCACACAAGTGAGAAGCCAAAAAAAACAAAAATTGATTGAGAAGGAGGAAAACACTCGCACACTAGGCTAGTAGATTTTGTGTGCTTCTGCCCTTTGGGGGCTGGCAGGGGAGCTGGAATGTCAGTGTGGGGTCCCTAGTGCTGGGGGGAGCCCCGATACCTGAGTCCAGAGAAGCCAAAGACTGCATCCAGCCCCTAGGCCTGAGGTACCCCACCCCTGCCCCATACACTACTGTACTATAATAAAATCTTGATTTGAGTGGTGATGTTTAAGAAGGTTTTGTGACTATTTTCTTCCACTATTTGATCTGAGGAAGTGGGTCTGGCCCACGAAAGCTCATCATCTAATAAACCATCTTGTTAGTCTTTAAAGTGCTACATAGTCCTGTATTTTGTTTTAAGCAAGTGAGTAACTGACAAATTGGCCTTACGGAGTAGCCAAAGTGACAATACACACACAGCTATCAAGTACACTGAGCACCGAACAGATTGAGACTATTTTTATTAACTGCGTTCAAGCGAACTCAGGTGTTACTAGTACCTATTATGGATGTAAAATTGTGGCTAAACAGTTAACCGGTTCTTTAACTGGTTAACCATGATCCCGTGGTAAGGGGCTGCTCCAGCCCTGCCTGGCTAGAGCAGCCCCTCACACCACACCATGCCCAGCTGCCATTGCAGTGCAGCAGGCTGGGGTCCTTCAGCCTCTGCCCAGTATTTGGGCGGTGGATGTGACCCCCGTTGCTCCTGCTTGGCGGGGCTGCCAGTGTGAGCAGGGCAGTTAGGGCTACTGCCCTGTCTGGGTTCCTGCCACCTGTCCCGGTTAACTGGTTACCTGTCCTGTAAGCCTAATGCTTACTAGGTAAATGGTTCACCTGGTAACCTTTTACATCCCTAGTACCTACGGTGTGAGTATAATAGACAGAAATTTAATCCTTTCCCGCCAAGTTGATGCTGGCAAAAGAGAAATAATAGAGAAATAGAGATGAGAGGAGACTTTCTTTTTCAGCTAGGAATTGAAATGGCTACAGGGCTGATGAAATGAATAAAGTACGATGGCAGCAGAATTCATTGGAGGGTTTTTGCGCAGATAGTGAGTGGAGAGAGACTGGAGAAACACGAGGCCAGAGTTAGGCACATAGTCAAGAGAGGAGAAGAGTGATATGGCAAACTAAGAAGGCTTTTTAAAACCAGATCAGTTTTCAGCTGGATCCTGAAATGAGCAGAGACTCTGTGGAAGTGAGTGATGTGTCATCTGGAAAGATTAGCATCCTCATGGTTATCTGGTGTGAATTGCAATGAAATTTCATTATGATTTCCTTTTGTATTGGGATTTTATTCACCATTGCTGTCCTGTTTTAATTCCCTGTTTCAAACCAATTTGTTGCCAAAACATCTAAATGAAAAGCCCCTAATTGAAGCTGCTTTTGAGAAGTGTTATTGCTTAGTCTGTGCCCTGCAGCTAGGAAAATGTGATTATCTGTTCTCCAGTTTGTTTAAACTTAGCAATAAATACTTGTAAGCATGTTGCACTTATTTCAGGAAGACGGACATCATTACCAGCATGCTTTGAACTTGGGGAGGGAAAGGCAAGCAATCTTACTGATTTAAAAAGTGCAGTATCTTAAAATTAAGATAATAGACTTTTCTTAAAACCCTCAGTAAGTCCTGGCAGGTAATTTTTCTCTCTACCATCCCCAAAAGCAAGGAGAGATGGGCCCTGCGAGGTGTAACCTTGTTATCATCTCTCTCTCACACATTATGGGACAGGCTTTGCACAACCTTGCTTGGGGCCAGAACTTTGCTTTAATTACTTTGCAGATGATATGTATTCAAAAAAGTTTAGGAAAGAATAAAATGTGCCCATTTGTCCACGGTTACAGCTCAATCTATTAGCGCTTATCCCCAGATTTTTCACCTCTTTCTCACTGGTGCATATCCAACCACAGTTGGTAGTGACCAGTATAGTTTTGTTTTGCATGGGTAGGCTGAGAGATGAGCTATTCTCCCTGTGCGTGGTTGTCTGAAGAGCCAAGTTACAGTTAACATTGTCTGTCTAGATCTTGTCATGTGGTTCTCCATTGTATTCTAAAATTTCTAGGACAGTAGTTTTCCTGTGAGTGAGAAGGTGTTAGTAACTCCAGCATTTTCAGTAGGGGATGAATGAGTTACTGCTTCATGAGCTGTTGATAGCTTGGTTTGCCTCTCCACTTTGGGGAAAGATTCTCTCCCCACAAAGTGTCCTCGAGTTAGAAATCCTGTTTCTTTTTTTGAAAAATGTCAGGAAATCCATTTGCAAAACTTAAACTACATTTGCTACTTCACAGCTAGGTGCACTTCACGTCAACAGTTTGCGTGGATTAAATAGCTTTGCTACGAAAATGGGTATTTCTCTTGGAACTTGCTAGATGCCAGTGATGTCCTGGCATTGCATTGCCATGCCTGATAAGTTATGCTAGCTTCATCTGCCTGAAGGTCCATACAGCGTAAGGAATTAGTGAAGCAGATTTGGCACTAATTCCCCAAATGTCTCCCTCTGAAATTGGATTGCCTTGCTAAGCAAATGTTGGAGGGTATGTGAAGCCCAGTAAGACATTTGAGTTGCAAAACCAATGCTACTATTACCCTTTGTGGATATAGAATCTGAACAGCAACCCTGCTTGTGAGTTGCAGGTAAAGCACCTTTAATCATTTGGATTTATTTCCTATTAAACAGCAGTTTGTGATCATAAACGATCGATTACACTCTGGCATAAGTAGCAGTCTCTCCTGAAAGAGCGCAGAACTGAATGAGTGTGAAAATTAAATTCTCCTCTGAAACCGAAGGATGGTCCTTTTTAGAAGCAGATTCCAGTAGCAATATAATTAACCTCTCGCTGTGCCATTCTGTGTGAACATATTGAACATACTCAGTGATAATCATCCCATAATACTGAGTGTCTGCTTTCACACTGAATTCGTAACAGTTTTACTGTAATCCCAAATCTTCTTGTTAACCCAAGGGACTTGGCCAACTTGGTAACCAGAACAAAAGACATTTGAGCTCTGCAGTTCAACATTTATGTTTTGCAGATGTTTTTGGTGTACAATAAATCACCAAGAGAATTTGGAGTTGGTTAGGGTAGGAGCTCCAATAACCTTGAATCAAGTTAATGTATGAATCAGACCTTGATGCTAGGTTACGTGTTATTATATGACCAGCACTGGAATGTTGTGGTTCTGACACCATCTGGAAATGCAAGGACACTTTTAAAGTCCTAAGATGCAGTCCCATTACTGTGTGAACTGGTGAATCTTGACTTTTTAGCTGTCAAAACCTCCTTTGCAATGGATCTGACAATGGGTGTGCTCTCTTCTGGGCTCCATGGGCTCAGTTGCTGCTCTCTCCTTTTTTTTTTCTTCTCCCCTGCCCCCCTTTTTTATATTGTTCTTCTAGTTCTTTACTCCCTGGTTGATTCCCTGTTCTGTTACTTCACCCCCAGAAGGCCACCTCCGGAACATAGGCTCTCCTGAGGTGGCTTTATGTGAGGTTATATGTGATCTTGGAGCTGCATTGATCACTGTGGGAACAGAGTGGAGAAACTTGTGCTGGTGGCTGATGTCTGTGCCCCCTAAGTGATCGTGTTGAATTTCCAACTGAATTCCAGGTGGGCTGTCTCTCTCTGTTACTGGGTACTGAAATTCTTTTGTAGCATGATGGCTGCTGTCAAATCCATTACTGGATATGCAGGGAGGTTTAAACATTCCCCTACAGGTTCATGTATGTTACCATTCCTGATGTCTGATTTGTGTCCATTTATCCTTTGGTGTAGAGACTGTTCCATTTGGTCATTTTACATGGCAGAGGCATTGCTGCAGGCTAACATGGCCAGCCCTCTGAGACTTTTTCCTATAATCCAGCAGGCCTTAAGGCAGGGCTACTCAACATGCAGCCCGCAGGCCGCATGTGGCCCACAGTCTGTTTGTTTGCTGTCCACCATGCAGTTTGGATTTACATGGGGCTCAACACGTGGCCCGGGGGTGGGGTCCTTTGAACATGACGTCCACTGAGAACATGCTTCACAATGACGAGTCAATATTATGGTCTTCTTTTGATGTGTGTTTTAGTAGCTACATTCCTGGACTATCGTTGCTCATTAAAAGTGCTGTCATATGGGTGGAGATTCCTCATGAGGCAGTTTGAGAACCTCATGAGGCGGTTCTTAACTAGATAGCAAGTTCTGGAGGCAGCTAAGCCTGCAGAGCTAAGTATGCATTTGAAGATGCAGAGGGAGCGGCTCTAGCAATGTGGGGGTTGTAACAGGCTCTTAAATATTTAGCAAGTCTCCAACTTGCAGCTGTGATGAGTGAATACCTCTCTGTCTGTCCTGTAGTGCTCATGTTTGACAGCTCATTTCTGCCCTTGATGCTTATGTCCACCCGTGCTGGAAAACAGAAAGGAGGAAAACTGGGTCAACTTGTGAAAGATCCTTCCCTGTTCTTAATTCAGTAAGTGTGGTACCAAAAGTGTCCAGCATACTTGCCTTGGTGTATAATTTTCTTTCAAGGCTGTCTGGTTGTAGAGCCAATACAATTCTTCAGGTAATTTCAGATGTAGAGATAAGAGATGGAGTCTGTGTAACTTTGTCTACACTGGAATACCCACCCCAAACCCTGCCGCAGTGAGCCTCGGAGCCCAGGTCTGCGGACTTGGGCATGTATTACTGTGCTAATAGACTGTCTGGCTTGGGCTCTGAGACCCACTCCGCTGAACTCAAGCTGGAACACAGATGTGGTTGTTTAGTGGTGTAGTATGAACCCTGAGAGCCCAAGCCTAGAGCCTCGCTGACATGGGGGCTAGAAGTTTTTAAAGATATACCTTAAGTCCATGACCATCTGACCAACCCGGGATTGTTCCCTTGGGACTAATGTAGGTTCTCTGGTGTTTTGTCTTCTCTGATCTCTTGTGACCCAAGTGATGAGGCTTCCACTATTTCCCCTTGAGACTGTGCCTCAGCTAAGAAGTTGTATTTTGTATTCAGTTATACAGTTTCCTTTGCTCAGTTTCATCCCATTACTTGTAGTTATAACCCCTTGCAGAACCATAAATAAATCCCCTCTTTGTTGTGGTGAGACAGTTACCTTGTCTCCTTATAGAATCATAGAATCCTAGAACTGGCAGGGACCTCGAGAGGTCGAGTCCAGTTCCCTGCCCTCACGGCAGCACCAAGCACTGTTTAGATCATCCCTGACAGGTGTCTGACTAACCTGCTCTTAAATATCTCCAGTGATGGAGATTCCAAAACCTCCTTAGGCAATTTATTCCAGCATGTAACCACCTTGACAGGAAGTTTTTCCTAATGTCCAGCCTAAACCTCCCTTGTTGCAATTTAAGCCCATTGCTTCTTATCCTATCAAAGGCCAAGGAGAACAATTTTTTCCCCATCTTCTTGTAACACCCTTTTAGGTCCTGGAAAACCGCTATCATGTCCCCTCTCGGTCTTCTTTTTTTTTGAAAGTAAACGAGCCCAATTCTTTCAGTCTTCCCTAATAGCTCATGTTTTTTAGACCTTTATCATTTTTATTGTTCTTTTCTTCTCCAATTTCTTCACATCTTTCTTGAAATGTGGTGCCCAGAACTGGACACACTACTCCTACTGGGGCCTAATCAGCGCAGAGCAGAGCGGAAGAATGACTTCTCATGTCTTGCTCACAACACTCCTGTTAATCCTTGCTTAGCTTGTTATTCCTTATTGGTTATTCACAGGGCTCGACAAATAATACAATCTACTCGCCATGAGGGAGACAGACCCATAGTCTCCTATAGACAACCACCTAACCTCAAGATGATTCTTACCAACAATCACAGGACATACCACACTAATACCAACCCTGGTACCTTCCCTTCTTCTTCGAGCAGTGTCCCGTGGGTGCTCCACTGTAGGTGTCGGCTTGTCCCGGCGCCGCAGATCGGAGATTTTTCTAGCCGTAGTCTGCCGGACCGCGCATGTGCGAAGTGCGGCTCGTGCCTTTTCGCGCCGTTTGAGCAGCGCTGGTCCGGCTCCCGCCAGTTCCTGACCGTCCTCGGCCGCGGACGGAATATTGTCTCTCTGGTGACTACTGTTTCCTACAGAGACAGAGAGACTTTATATATTATTGTATATAGTTTTTCCATAGAGTTATAAATTATAGTTATCCTAGTCGTTAGTTTAAAAAAAAAAAAAAAAACCAGTTTTTCCTTCGATAGTCAGTTAGTCATTCCAATGCCGGGCTTTAAGAAATGCAGTCAATGCCACGAGGCAATGCCTGCCTCAGACGGACACGCGCTGTGCATCAGGTGCCTCGGGGAAGGACACATTCCCCAAAAATGTCCCCACTGTTCCAAACTGACGGCTAGAGCTAGACGGGACAGGGACATGCGCCTAAAAGTCCTGCTGTTCGACAAAGCCCTACAACCGGACGTCCAGCAGTCAAAAGGACACTTGGAACAACCCAAGAAACTTAAAAGAAAACCGTCCCCGACACGGTCTCTCCCACCCTCAAGATCGGCTGATGACCAACCAGGGACATCTACGGCACCGCCCGCGAAAGTAGCGAGGCCGCCGAAAGACAGCCGGAGTAAGTCGGCACCGAGCCCTTCTATATCGGGATCAACCATATCTGCCGTTCCCTCGGTCTCCAGGCTGCCTGCGGCTCCGAAAACCGCTCCCGGCACCGAGCGTCCCCCGGCACCGAGACGCAGCCGCTCCCCGGCACCGAGACGCAGCTGCTCCCCGGCACCGAGACGCAGTCCGGCACCGAGCAGCCCAGCACCAGGCCATAGCCGAGTACTGAGCCGTAGTCGCTCTCCCGCACCGAGGCGCTCTCCCGCACCGAGACGATCACCGGTACCTACGGGCTCAACTGCACCGGAACCGAAGATCACGGACAAACAGGCGGCGAAAGTTAGCCGCCCTTCAAGGCATGCACCGAAACATCCACCACCTCCCACCAAACAACGGGAGTCTCATCAACCTTCGGCCCCGAGGCACTCCCCGGCGTCGACCACGTCGGCACCGAGTCGCCCTTCGGCACCGAAAGAACCGTCTCAGCACAGGCGCTCACCAACGGTGCGACGGCCTTCTCCCCTCCAGACATCTCGGGAGCACAGTCAATCACCGGTGCTGAGTCGATCAGCAACGCTGAAGGGGCCTACGTCGGCACGGATTCCTCCGATGCCAGTAGAAGTGATTCCACATTCAGTCATCTCTACCCCGGCATCTTCTCCACCGGAGCATTTGCTAGCCCCTACGGCCCACGCGATCAGGGGATTGTCTTCTCTATCCCCGAGCCCGGAGTTTTCTCCAGAGTCACGGTCCCCGTCTCCACACTACTCTGAGTACTCTCATACTGGCCACACATCACCTCGTTCTGGCCATTCTTATCGCCGTGACCTGCGTTCACCCAGTCGCAGCACCTATTATAGGGACAGATCGCGATCACCAAGATCAACCCGCTCGGAATACTCAATAAGATCCCGTCACTCCACATCCCCCCATCATCGCCATGTTTCGCCCTATCAGCAGAGTCAGAAATACCAGTCTTCTTCTGATCCTGTAAGACCACCAACTCCCTCGGGGTCTACCTACCACGCCGAGCAACCTCTTCCCGCTCGGGATGTCGAACCTGACCGTTCACCGGCGCAACAATCCTCATCGTCCCCCGACGACGCAGTGTTTCAGGGCGACACTTCTCCTTCTGACGACCTTCGTCAATTTCAGGAGTTGTTCCAAAGGGTGGCGGTCAGCCAGAACGTACAATTGGGTGACGTGGAGCAAAAGCAACATCACCTTCGTAACATCAAACACGCTCATCAACCAAAGATCTCCCTACCTTTGGACGCGGCTATCCTTGAAATTGCGGATGACATCTGGCAATCCCCTGCGTCCGTCCCTCCGACGAATAAAAAGGCGGATAAAAAGTACTTTGTCCCTGCCAAGGGAATGGAGTTCCTATTCATGCATCCGCAACCAAACTCCTTGGTAGTGGATGCAGTCCAGCAAAGAGCAAAGATGCCACAGTACAAGCCTACTGCTGCGGACCGAGATAGTAAATGTCTCGATTTATTCGGACGTAAAATCTATTCCTCGGCAACTCTAACACTCAGAATGGCTAATTACTCCGCACTGTTGGCGAACCATAACTTTGATAACTACGCTAAGCTTGTACCTTTGCTACAGCATATCCCAGAGTCAAAGCGGGACATCCTAAAAGCTGTGATAAAAGAGGGCTACGCAGCATCAGGAACGGCCTTAAATATCGCTCTGGACACAGCTGACGCAGCAGCGCGCACGACAGCTACATCAGTCGTTATGCGCAGAGCATCCTGGCTGCAACAGTCTTCTGCTCCTAAAGACCTGTTTTCCAAGGTCGAGGACTTACCTTTCGACAGAAAGAACCTCTTCTCCGAGAAGACCGACCAGCTCCTACACTCGGGGAAGGATTCCAGAACCACCCTGAAAACGCTCGGAACGTATACCCCTCCATACCGCAAAAAGCGATATACGACCTACCAGAGACAGAGGCCCCCCTTCCGGCAATCCCCTCAATATAGACCCCAGGACCAACAGAGGGGTAGACAGCGACAGCAACGCAGACGCCCGCCACCCAAAACGACTTCCCAACAGGGTACCAGGCAGCAAGTTTGACGCGCCCCTCGAGGGGTTGAGAACCATTCCCATCAATACCATTCTGAGTGCTTCGAAGGCGATATTTCATCACCACCTCAGACCATACCTCCATCGATGGGCCTACATCACCACCGACAAATGGGTCCTCGAAACAATTCGTCTCGGCTATACCATCCCATTCACGTCGCTTCCTCACCCATCCCCCCCTGCCCCGTCCCTTTTCAGGGACCCATCTCACGAGATACTGCTCAGGCAGGAAGTCGCCCGTCTTCTTACCATCGGGGTGATAGAACGTGTTCCGGACGAATTCAAGGGCAGAGGGTTCTACTCCCGCTACTTCGTAACGGAAAAGAAGTCAGGGGGATGGAGGCCGATACTAGATCTCCGCGACCTCAACCATTTCTTGCGAAAACAACGCTTCCGAATGGTCACCTTAACTACAATCATCCCAGCACTTCAGAATGGGGATTGGTTCACATCCCTCGATCTTCAGGACGCATATTTTCACATTGCGATCCACCCAGCACACAGACGATTTCTGCGCTTCCAAATCGGTACAGACCATTTCCAGTACAAGGTCCTGCCGTTCGGTCTCTCGTCGGCTCCGTGGGTTTTCTCCAAGACCCTGGCTGTGGTGACGGCATACTTACGTCGCCTTCACATAATGATTTTCCCGTATCTCGACGATTGCCTAATAAGAGCCCAGTCACTCCAGGAGTCGATCAACGCCACTCAGATAACACGCAGGCTCTTTCACGAGCTGGGACTCCTTCTCAACGTTCCAAAGTCATCACTGGAACCATGTCAAACAATACAGTTCATAGGAGCCCGTCTCGACTCTACGACCGAACGCGCATCATTACCGATGGAAAGATTTTCCACGATGCAAGACTTGATTCAGATATTACTCGTCAGCCCAAAGGTTCCCATACTAAGGTGCCTGCAGCTCATGGGTCACATGGCCTCAACAACATACGTAGTGAAGCACGCAAGGTTACATTTGCGATGCATACAACATTGGATGGCTCGAATCTGTCCCCCCAATGTACGCGACGTCCACAGGACGATAACAGTACCTACCTACGTCAAGGAATCACTCACTTGGTGGACAGTACCAAACAATCTATTGTTAGGAGTACCCTTTCATCGCCCCCAACCGTCGATGCAATTGACAACGGATGCGTCACTCATCGGATGGGGTGCGCACCTCGGGCGCGAGCAAATACAAGGCCTATGGTTGCCAGACGAGTCGCTGATGCACATCAACTTTCTGGAGCTCAGGGTAGTGTACAGGGCATGTCAACACTTCCTTCCTGTCATTCAAGACCAGGTCATACGAGTCCTGACGGAAAATATAACGACCGTCTATTATATAAACAAGCAAGGGGGCGCCAGGTCTCACTCCCTGTGTGCGGAGGCGGTTCGCCTATGGAACATGTGCAATCGCCACAATATCTTTTTAGTCGCAGAATACCTTCCCGGTCAGCACAATGTAAGGGCGGACGCCCTCAGCAGGCACTTCTCTCCCAATCACGAATGGGAGCTACACCCGACCGTGACTGCGACGATATTCCAACGTTGGGGTTTCCCAGTAGTGGACCTCTTCGCAACGTCTTGCAATACGAAATGTCCTCGGTATTGCTCGAGAGCGGGCATCGGACAGAATTCAGAGGGCGACGCTTTCCTATACAACTGGGGGCTTCACCTACTATATGCATTCCCACCCACACCTCTAATTCCACGGGTGGTAGAGAAAATAATACGAGACAGGGCCACAGTAATCCTAATAGCCCCAGCCTGGTCCAGACAAATATGGTATCCATACTTACATCGCATGTCGAGGCATCCTCCGTTTCCTCTGCCACCTCGGTACGATCTCCTGTCGCAGAATCGTCGCTCCCTGCTTCACCCGCAGGTGAATCATCTCGCGCTCACGGCATGGTACCTAGTTGGTTCCAACAATCAGAGGTGCTATGCTCACAGTCGGTCAAGCACATTCTGCTGAACAGTAGAAAACTCTCTACACGGTCTACTTACCTTTCTAAATGGTCACGTTTCTCATCGTGGTGTTCACAAAAGGGCCTGGACCCAGTCTCCTCACCTTTACAATATATCCTGGACTATCTCGTACACCTTAAGGAGTCAGGCCTCACCTGCACCTCCATCAGAGTTCATGTCACTGCAATCGCAGCCTTTCACCAGCAGATTAACGGATACTCAATATTTTCTCATCCAACAACTAAGAGGTTTTTGAAAGGAATGTCTAACCTTTACCCGCATTTTACTCAACCAGCGGATCCTTGGGACCTTGAGTTGGTTCTCAATTCCCTGACGGCCAGACCGTTTGAACCGCTCGCCACATGTACCTTATACGACTTGTCCATGAAGGTCATTTTCTTACTAGCCATCACTTCCGCAAGGAGAGTGAATGAACTAGCTGCGCTGTCAGCCTCTCCTCCATATACGATTTTTACGCACCAAGCAGTAATACTCTGAACATTACCGCGATTTCGTCCCAAAGTGGTCTCTCGATTTCACATTAACGAACCTATAATCCTCCCGGTATTCTATCCTAAACCGCATGCGTCTCCAGAGCATGCACATCTACACACTTTGGACGTCAGACGGGCTCTCGCCTTTTACATCGAGAGGACCAAACCATTCCGTGTGACGGATGCATTATTAGTATCAATGACGGACCGTTCTAAGGGTCACCCACTGTCCGCCCAACGCATCTCTTCTTCCATCGTACAGTGCATAAGGTCATGTTACGAACTGCGTAAGAAACCACTGCCTTCAACTATGAGGGCTCATTCAACTCGGGCGGTGGCTACATCCACTGCTTTTCTCAAGGGAGTCCCCTTGATAGATATCTGCAGAGCTGCTACGTGGTCTTCCAATTTAACATTCGCCACACATTACACTGTCCCAAACTTGATAATACCTGATTCCACGGTGGCGACAGCAGTGTTATCCTCAGCTACGGCACGATAGCTCCGAACCCTCCTCCATTCGTGAGCTACTGCTGTACATTCACCTACAGTGGAGCACCCACGGGACACTGGTCGAAGAAGAAAAGGAAGTTACTCACCCTGTGCAGTAACGTTTGTTCTTCGAGATGCGTGTCCCGTGGGTGCTCCACGACCCGCCCTCCTCCCCTCTTCGGAATTTATTATTATCTGTCTTTCAGACTAAGAGGCAGGAGGAACTGGCGGGAGCCGGACCAGCGCTGCTCAAACGGCGCGAAAAGGCACGAGCCGCACTTCGCGCATGCGCGGTCCGGCAGACTACGGCTAGAAAAATCTCCGATCTGCGGCGCCGGGACAAGCCGACACCTACAGTGGAGCACCCACGGGACACGCATCTCGAAGAACAAACGTTACTGCACAGGGTGAGTAACTTCCTTTTGCAACAAACCCCGTTGCCAGCTTTGTCCACGTATTCACTCTGCTGATACCATTATTGGACCTAACCAAGTGAATTATAAGATCAAGAACACATATACCTGCGCATCCAGAAATATAATTTATGCTATCATGTGCCGAAAGTGTTCGTCTGCTATGTACATTGGACAAACGTCTCAGACACTTCGCCAAAGGATCAATGCCCACAAAACAGATATTAGACAGGATCACAAAGAAAAAACAGTTTTTTGCCATTTCAAACAGAAAGGACATTGTCTCAACGACTTGATTACCTGCATCCTGCTTCAAAATCTTTTCAAGACTGCACTTGAAAGAGAATCCTCTGAACTCTCATTCATGCTTAAATTCGACACTTTACGCTTAGGTTTGAACAAAGAATCTAATTACCTTACCCATTACAAAGATAGCTTCCCCAATTATCACCTCTAATATCATTAGCTCACAGACATTTACCTTCCCCTCCCCCCCATCTCCCTTCTGTTCTGAAATGTGATTTGTCCTTTTCATATGTGTTCATTTTTTTTAATTGTATCCTTTGGTATCTAGGGTGTGACAATTTTCTTCCACTATTGATCTGAGGAAGTGGGTCTGGCCCACGAGAGCTCATCATCTAATAAACCATCTTGTTAGTCTTTAAAGTGCTACATAGTCCTGCTTTTTGTTTTAGATTGTAACCCGGAAGAGCTGGATTTGGGCGATCTGCGCATGCGCAGATCGCTGGACAGCGTGGCTGGCGAGTGGGTTTTGCCGCAGTTCGGCGAGTCCTGGTTATTCATTTGCTTTCATCTTGTATAGCAAAGTTTCAAGTCCTTGTATATTATGTTTTTGGGACTGTGCTCTGAATTCCTTTCTGTTTATCTTTCTGCTATGGAATTGTCCAGTATTGAATGCAGGATTCGAGGCATGGCCTCACTGGGATGTTATAAAAAGGGGAGATTGGTTGCTTGTTCTGTGGCTTGATGCTTTTTTGCATGCAGCCTGAACTTTCATTAGCTCCTTTTGCTGCCAAATTGTGGAAAATCCTGCTGAGTCTTCTGCCTGAATAATGCAGAGTTCTGCAGATCATTAACATTGCATTTACCAGCTGTACCATGTGGGACATCTTCTTAACCTGTTTTTCAGGTGTGCTTGCAAATGAGCATACATATATATGATCTACTGATCCATTAATAATGCCAGGCAATCAGGTGTTACTTGAATAGTTATGCAATAGCAGACAGTCAAGTGGGAGTGTCTAGATCAGGGATGGGCAATCATTTTTGAACGGGGAGTAACTTCAGAAATTTTTTAAGTGGCCCCAAGCCTCTGGAAGGGGTGGGGCCAGGACACTTCTGTGCTTCTCTACCCACAGACTCTGATTGGTCTCAGGGTGGGGGAGTGTGAAGTCTTTGTCCCTGCCCTCCCCCCCCAGAGAGAACCTCCAGCTGTTCTGAACAGCTGGCAGTTCCTTTAGGTGCCCCTGCCCCTGGCAGTGGGAGGAGACTTTGCTTGCTTGCTCCCCTCCCCTCCCCCCACTCTCAGGTCAAACAGGGTCTGGGGGTGGGGGAGCACGTGAAATCTCTCACTCCCTGTCCCTGCTCTACATGGGAGTGCTGTGCTCAAGGTAAACCGCCAGCTGAGCAGCAGCTGGCAGTTGACTTTAAGTGCTGAGTCCCTTGCAAAGGGGGAGCGTACAAAGTGTTTCGCTCCCTGCCCTCCAGCATGCAGCATTTAGAGTCAACCACGAAGGCTGACTCTTAAGCATGGTGCTCTTCCCTGTCTGTAGGCCCTGATTGGCTTGAGAGTGGGGGAGCGGCAGGGCCTCCGTGGGTCAGATCAACCCACTTGGTGGGCCAGATCTGGCCCGCGAAGGCTCTTTTGCCCACCCCTGTTCTAAATAAAAACTGGATTTGAGGGTCCACTCGCCATACTTGAAAAGGAGGTGCAGCGCATAGCTAGGAGTGAGTCTTGCCCAAGGCTCCCTTATCCACCTCTACCACTTAAGAAATCAGCCAGCCACTGATGGGTTTAGGTGCAGATGGGAAGAGTGGGGAAGAGTGCAGGACTTCTAGAACCCCCCTGGCACAGGGCATTATGAGATTGAAACTCAGATAATACAGCTGGGTATAAGCTGAGCAGATGCAGCCCTTTTTAAAACATGAACTTCTGCACCTACTTCGTTCCCCAGCTCTGGAGCACTTGCCTTGTATCATGTCAACATATGTCCCTGCCGTCCAGTCTTGATCATCCTTTCATCTGGAGCCTTTCCAAAGGCGTGGTCACTTGTATATGACTTGTATCCCATATTCTAACCTAAAAGCAGAGCTTTTGAGACTTACAGCCTGTAGTGGTAGAGATAAATGGAAGTCTCTTTGTCATCTTCTCACTTGTGGATACCCCCAAGTGATACACATTCATGTTTAGTCAGGAAAGATTTTCAGTTACTCTCTTATTTGCTTCATGGCCCTGATCCTGCACTAAGGAATTCAGTGGAAGCAGAATCAGGGCCGGGATCAGTATCTATGGTGTAATTGTCCCCCTCTAGTTTTATTTCTAACTGGCTGCCTTGGAAAAGGCAGGTCTGTGGCTCAGCGATACTAGAATTATTGTTGGATCATCTGTCTCCTGCTTTTTCACTAACACCCCTTCCCTGGTAGATTTGTAGAAGCCTGTTAGGCTAATGCTAACTCATCCTTCTTTCCAGTGATTCCCCATAAGCCCTGAATGGCTGAATGACCACCTTTGTCATTCATTTCTAACCCTGGCGTTCATTGCCCTCAAACTCCCCTCTCCTGAGCATAGTTCCAAAATAAACACATTAGCTTCTGTTGTTGCCCATTTTCTCTTCCTTCTGGGTTCATTTTGGTGCCTACCTTTCCTGACTATCTTGGTAGCAGCTCCTGCAAGTCTCTCACAGGGGATCCACAGTTCCTTTGTGTTTTCAGTTTGGATCCTCTTTCACTCTTTTGGAACATTTACGAAGCCCATCTGGCTGGTTTTTGATCCTTGCTTGCTTTCTTCACAAAGGCATCACGATCTGTTGTCTCTGAGAATCCCAGGTCCTGGACTTTATTCTTGCACAGGACCGTGTTCATTTGGTCACTTTTATTCCTCTCATTTTTAGGAACATAGGATTTACGCTGCCAGCTAAAAAGACTTGCAGCACCTTAGAGACTAACAAAAAATATAGATGGTATCATGACCTTTTGTGGGCACAGCCCACTTCAGATGAATGGAGTTAACGGTCCCAGGGAACAAATAAATAGCAGAGAAAGAGAGGGGATGGGGAGGGAAAGAGAAGGGAAAAAACACCTGAAAACACCGTCCTGTTCACTATGGATGCAGAATCTCTTTATACCAACATTCCACATGATGATGGATTTCTGGTCGTCAGGAACACTATCCCCATGACTAGGGCTCGCCGAGCCGCGCTGTCTGGCGTTCTGTGCACGCGCAGATCGCCCAAACCAAGCTCTTCCAGGATGTTATCTACTCGCCGCAGGCGAGTAGATTACATAGATTGTCCAGTTCTGCCCATGACACCACTGCACACCTGGTCATAGAGCTCTGTGACTTTGTCCTCACCCACAACTATTGCCAATTTGGGGACAATTTGTATCTTCAAGTTAGCCGCACAGCCGGGGGCACCCGCTTGGTCCCGCAATATGCCAACATCTTTCTGGCTGTTGTCAAACGACATTTCCTCAGTTCTTATCCCTAGCATCCTTACTCTACTTATGATACATTGACGACATTTTCATCATATGAACCCATGGGAAGGAGAGCCTTGAAGAATTCCACAGGGATTTCAACAACTTCCATGCCCTAAGATGTAATCGGATTTGCTCCAATCCCACAGACAGAGTCAAACACCTACAGAATCTCTATCAGGCATTCTTAAAACTGAAATACCCACCTGGGGAAGTGAAAAAAACAGATTGACAGAGCCAGACGAGTACCCAGGCATCGGCTTCTACAAGATAGGCCTAACAAAGAAAATAACAGAACACCTCTGGTCATCACCTACTGCCCCCAACATCATTAACCATCTACAACCTATCCTGGAAAACGACCCCACACTCTCACAGGCCTGAGGGGGACAGGCCAGTCCTCTCCTACAGACAACCCCCTAACCTCAAATAAATTCTGTCCAGCAACCATGCAACACACCTCCAGCATAATCACCAGGGAACCCACCCCTGCAATCAACTCCGCTGCCAACTCTGTCCACACATCTACACAAGTGACATCACAGGACCTAACCACATCAGCCACCACATCAGAGGCCCATATAACTGCATATCCACCAATATGATTTATTCCATCAAGTGCCAGCAGTGCCCCTCTGCCATGGATATTGGCCAAACTGGACTGTCTCAGTGACAGATGATTAATGGACAGAAATCAGACATTGGAGTTGGTAATTCACAGAAAGCTTTTGGGGAACATTTCAACATGCCTGGGCCCTCACTAATGGATTTAAAAGTGTCTGGATTATTTCAAAGTAATTTCAAAAGTCCCCTGGAGAGAGAAGCTGCAGAACTTGATTTCATTTACAAGTTTGACACCTGGAATAGAGGTTTTAAACAAAGACCTTAACTGGATGACTCACTATAGTCTACACCCTAATGCAGTGGGTTCCGAACTCATTTCAGTCCACGGACCACCAGACCAATCAAAAAATGTTCGATGACCACCTCCTTTTTGGGACACGATAAAAAGAGCAGACAACGAACATTTTGGTTTGAAATGTATTTCTTACTAACAGATTTTTGGATTCTCTTCTCACTGACAGGCTTTTCAATGTTTGGAGTGGTACTTGATAATGCACAATGAATATCGCTTTCCACTGCAAGCTGGATTCCTCTGTTTGGACTTAACCTGCAACAAAGACGAAAATCCAGTCTCACACATATAAGTTGATGCAAATGGCAAAAGAAATCTGACTGCATGTGCTGACAGATTTGGGTAACTCCTGGTCATGCTGGGCCAAAATTTCTTTATGGTAGGTTGCTGGTACAGCCTCTGGAAGACTATTTAATATCTGTTGTAAATGGATTCCTGATGAAAGATAATCCATCCCTTGTCCTGTCCACCTCTGGAAAGTATCTTTGGAATTCGTCTCGTAGCTGCCGTAAATGATCGAGAATTTGCGTCCCAATGGCTTCCTTTTCCCTGAGCCTGGCATCCACATATGGAAATTGAACCAAATTATTGCCTTTGACTCTTACGATCCAGAGTTCCAATTTGTCAAGAAAAGTCTTGATGATGCTTTGGTGAGAGAACAGATTTGCACCTTTCCCTTGCAGTTGAAGATTCACTTTGTTCAAGATTCCAAAAATATCGACAAGATACGCAAGTTCTAAATTTGACTGAGTCAGCACATTTAGGAATTCCTTTTTCCCTTGAGCCTGGAGAAATAAATCCAACTTCTCTCTCAATTGGAAAAACTCTGAGTACGTTCCCTGCTGACAACCACTGTACAGAAGTGTAGAACAGCAACACATCAAAGTCGGAACCCATGTCCAGGCAAAATCTTTTGAACAGCCTAGTGTTGAGAGCCGTTGATTTGATGTGATTCACCACTTTCACCAACCCTTTGAAAATGGCGTTCAGTTGATCAGGCAATGTTTTTGACGCCAAAGCTTCCCTATGAATGAAGCAATGAACTCTGGTTACCATTGAAGTGCGCTGTTTCTCCAGCATTTGGAAGCCCGATCTTGAGCCCAGCATGGCAGGTGCACTATCAGTGGTGACACCCACAAGATTTACCCGATCCAGACCATGTACTTCAAAGAAATTAACAATTCCTTCACATGCTGAGCTTTTGTGGTGGTATCAAGAGTCTTACAAAAAAGAAACTCATCTTTGAAGTCTCCCTCAACCACCATCGTGCAAACACCAACAGCTGAGAGCGCAATGTGATGTTGGTCGATTCATCCAATTGTCTGGCAAACAATCCACAACTTGTTCACTGATGATCTGTGATATCTCATTTATCCGTCTCGATACTGTGTCGTTAGAGACAGCTATATCATTCAGCTTTCTTGCTGATTCTTCGCCAAGAACAAGCCGCACCAGCTCTCTTGCACAGGGGAGCACAAGTTGCTCTACAATGGTCTGAAGCTTCTTGGCCTGTGCAACTTTTGTATGCAACAATGTAGGAAGCGTGCACTGCATTGCTTGTCTTATTGTATAATGCACTTGTTGAGTCAAGGCGCTGCTGTTTCAGACCTGATAACTGCCACTCAAAATAATCTTCATCCTTTTGCAACAAGTTGGGGTGACGCTTTTCTAGATGGAGTTTCAGCTTAGCCGGCTTCATTGAGTCGTTCCCCAAGACTTTGAAACAAATAACACATTTTGGCCAATCCACACCTTCTTTTTCTTGACAAGTGAAGCCAAATTTGATGTAGTCCTCCGAATACTTGCACTTGACATTTCTTCCTGTCGTTGCCATTATAAACAAACTATACCACATCTGTAAAACAGCACATGTAGCACAGGACAAATGACACAGCACCCGCTTAGCACGATGGCAGCAGCTACACTTGTGCTCAGACGAAAGTTACTGGCAACACAACGTGGTTGCATCCTAGGTGACGCTATGGATGACACGCCGCATGTTTGTAAACATGGCGTAAAACAGCCTAATGGCGGCGCGTGCTTACGCTGTGTGACTTTGGGCAATGTTCCTGTGGACCACCGAAAAAGACACCATGGACCACCAGTTGAGAACCACAGCCCTAATGACATAAAAAGCTGAGCACCAGGTACTTATACTACTTAGAACCCACTCTAGCAGCCTCATTTACCATGGACACTGTAATTGACGATATATTTTTTCCTTCTCTTTCTCTCCTCATCCCTTCTCTTTCTCTATTTGTCCCCTGGACCCCTTAACTCCATTCATCTGAAGAAGTGGGTTGTGCTCACGAAAACTCATGATACCATGAATATTTTTTTGTTAGTCTCCCAGCATCTTAGAGACTATTTGTTGTTTTTTTTAAGTTTATTCAGTTACAGACTAACACGGCTACCCCTCTGAAACTCCTGCCAGCTAAGATGATTAAATAATCTATCCCCACAATGGCTGCTAGTTTAGTGCCTTTCCCTATTTACCATGCTTGATTATTGCTACTCTGGGCATGTGCTAATGATATTCTATCTCTAGAGAAATAACATAGTAAAGTGAACAAAGACCAGTGGAAATAAACAGCAAAGGATGGTAAGTTATTATCATCCAGTCATATGTACTGTCTTTCTTTAAGTACAATGCCTATGTGATTGTTGGCATAAGAAATTATGCAGCAGAGAATTTAGGAAGTTTTTCTGGCTCCTGAGCTCAACAGTGAGATCCAGCAGACTATGGAGTATTCTTCTGTCTCTTTCTTGGGAAGACTTTTTCAATGAACCAAAAAAAAAAAAAAAATTATGTTGATGAAATTGCTGAGAAATGTAGAAAATAATCCTGCTTTGGCTGGGAGACAGACTAGACTGGTGAACGTCCATCTTGCTTCTGATTTCTGTGGTAGCTGTGGAGAAGTAAAATTTAAGTGGTTGGAGCCATTGAGATAAAAGGTGCTATATAAATAAGAGGGACATTTCCCCCCCATATTCTCCTGATTTGGAGAAGGTGTGAGTCTCTCCCAATGAACCTGTGTGTGAACATTCAAATCTACTTTAAGAAATGTTGGTTTTAGGGAAATACTTCTATTTTGTATAAAAGTTGGTTTCTCCCCTCATTTGTAATTTTATTCTAGCAATTCGTTTATTTGGGGGGGAGAAAAAATGAAAATGAATTACAAATGAAAATTAATGATGGGTGCAGACTGTGGAAGATGCAGACTGAGTTCTGTTCCTGGCTCTATCACAGGCTACTCCCTATGTGACCTTAGGGAAGGTTATTTATTCTCTTCCTCCCCTGCTCAGATTTCCCATCTAACAAAAAGGGGATTATGCTTTCCTAGCTCTCATGAGTGTTGTGCATCTGACCGAATGCAGAGACATTCGTAGAATGTGCTATGTAAGTGCAAAGTATATTAACCATAGAAGTTTGCTGCCTGGATATCACAGCATTCCAACATCTGCCTAAAAGGCTGAGTTGAAAGAGGGGCACACTTTGATTCTTTGACTCCATCAGCTCATAAGGAACCTTGAGAACGATGCACGCAGAAGTATCACTTTAAGACTTTTATGGCAATAAGGTGCCATTGTGAAGGTCAGCCATAAGGTGCGTAAGTTTCCACAGCAGGTTTTTTCCTTCCTCCTTTCCTCTTCTCCTTGGGTGTGGTAGGTGTGAATTGTTCACCAGGGAGGCATGTCTCTGCGTAAAACCACCACTCAGCAATGCACAGAGTATTCTGGTGTGCATGAGCTGTGAGCCCTGGCTGATAAATGGTGCTCATATCCCATTCAAATATGATGCAAGCAGTTTTTTTGTAGTTTGTCTTCCATTGCGGTAGTAAAGTTTTTAATTAGGAAAGCTAATGAGATCGATTAGTCATTAGAACTGACCTCTGGATCTCTGCAAGGAGTGTGCATGTGTGTGCTGGGCTGATAACGGGAGACGCTTGGGTATTGTTTGTAATAAAAGCGTAAAGTGTTTGATTTGAGTGAAATGTGCCACAGGGAATACATCATGCGGCGAAAAAAAATTACAACCCTGGGAGCCTGTAATGAAGGGAATTAAACCAACATCCTATCTAAATAACATGATTATCTACACAAAACCCCTCAGCTAGCAAGTAATAATAGAAAACTGAGCTGCTTGGGAGAGTCTCTTTCAGAAAATGGTTAATGCCAGAGATTCGTGTATAGGCAGTATCAGAAGAGCAGCTACTGTATGAATGCAACATCCAATTACTGCTGTGGAATAGAGTTTGCCAAGCTCCAATCTGCCTGTGTTTTGGGAATGTTGGAGGGGGCAGGGGAGGTGGGGGGGGGAGGGGGAATGAAACGAACAATAATTTGGGACCTTACATCACTTGTAAGTGCAAGGTAGTGAGGGATGTCAGGCAAGAGTTTGATTGGATATCTGATTGATTAGCAGCCACTAGAGCTTGTAAAGGTACAGAAGAGGAAAAATTTTTCAATGTATTTGACTGTTTCCTAACTTAAATAATCGTATAAGATCAGAGCGTGGGCAAAGGGTCAGCTAATTCAGATATTAAAATAACATTCCAACGGGGATTTGATCATGTGAGGAAACGTGTGAAAGTTTAGAAACACGGTGTAGTCTAATGGCTGGCGAGGGGGAAAAGGGAGCCCCAAGACTTCTGGGTTTTCTTCACAGCTCTGCCATTACTTTTCTGCATGATGGCATTAGGTGTATTAAGATCTACAAAAGATTTGACTGAAATGCGAAGTTTTCTTATTAAATCTAGGGATATGAGATGTGTAGAGTAGATCAGCACAGCTGTTACATTCTATAAGGAGAGCGGCAGAACTCCTTCTCAAAGGAGAGCGGCAGAACTGCCTTCTATATTGGATGCTTTGCCAGAAACATGGCATCAGATGAACTGGAGTGACATTGTTTGAGGCCATTTAGACTTCCTTCTAGAGGACAGCAAAACATATGAAGGCTGGTACCAGTAGAGCTCTCTGTGAGGGCTCTGGAGTTTGCTCCCCTTTTTGTTCTGAAATAGCCTGGAACAGGCAACAGTTTAGATCTGTCAGATAGGGCTTTGGCAATTCCAATGATGAAGGGGCAGGAAAGAGTTTTTGTAGGTGGCTGGCTGGTCAAGCACCTGTTGAGTCGATCTTGTTAATGGTGCAGTACAGCAGCCAAGTCCTAGATAGACATTTTTTACTTCCGATTTAAATTCAAATACATAAATTAAATAGCTGTTCCATGAGCAAAACCGCCTGACCTGGGCATGACCCGATAATATACATTATATATTACAGTAGGTCTCAGAATGTGCAAAGTACTTCATGAATGCAAAGGACGATACTGTTGCTGCTTGGAGCTTAGTTGTCTTCATAAAGTTCACTGTGGGGACACTTTGATAAACATTCTGTTTAGATGAGGAGCTGTTCAGCTTCTGTCCTACACTTTCAGACTGTCCCTTTTCTCAGGGATACTACTAGAGACATTTGCAACATAACAGGATCTTTCTTGCAGTGGTCTTGTCTACACTAAGTACATTTTGGGGTCAGTTAGACCCACTGTGATCAAGGGGAGATGAAATAATGCTGAAGATACCAATGAGACTATGCTAGTAGTGCCAAGCTAGCCAACGTTGGTAGAATTGAACTGTTGTCTTTTTGAGCTGGCTGATTTGGAAATGCTTGCTGAAGCAATTAGGGACATAAAAGTGTAACCATTTAAACGAGGGTGGATTTGATTTAAATCACTAGTCAGGAAGACTCAATTTAATGATGGTTTTCTACATTATAAAGTGCATTCTAGTGAGATAATGGTGTGGTAGATGTCAAGTCAATGGAGGCTACACTCAGACCTCAAAACTTCTGGAATATGCGGCTCAAAGAGTTTCACTTTTGTTTCTGCTGCCTGTCTCTCCCTTCTCACAGGATACGTCTAGACTACGTCTCTTTCAAAAGAGATCGTCTAGACAGCCCCAAGAGTTTTGAAAAAGCGATTTGCTTTTTCGAAAGAGAGCACCCAGGAAACTGGACGCACTCTTTCAAAAAACCCCGTTTGCGGTCAAGAAGACCTTTTTTTTTTTTTTTTTTTCAAAAGTGCTCTTTCGGAAAAAAAAGCGTTCTTCCTGGTAAAAGTGGGTTTACTGATTTTGAAAAAAACGCTGTGTTCTTTTGATTTAATTTTGAATGAACGCAACGGCAGTCCAGATGCAGGTGAATTTTTTTCAAAAAAAGGGCACTTTTTTTTTTCCGAAAAAAACCCTCCGTAGTCTAGACACATCCACAATTATCTCCAGACTTTTTCTCCCTGTCCAGATCTATTCCTCCCCCAACAATTTTCTCTTCATTGAATAGGGTTGCCAGATGGTTGAAACAAAAATACCGAACCCCCGCTCTCCCTCCTATTCCCCCCAAAAAAACCACCGGGAAAAAATTCTGTTGAAGAAAAAAAAAAAGGTGGTGGGGGGGACCAAAGTTGTTGAGCCCCAAACAAAAAGGACTCCAAGACTTAAGAAAAAAAATTAAATAAAACATCATTACAGCATGTCCTCTTTAAGAGTGAGTGCAAGGATAGGAACAGGGGAGCAGTTGAGCACTAAGACCCAGAGGGGTCATTGCTTCCCCTTGGTCTTTGTGCTGGCAGCCTTGTGGAACCAGATAAGCACGGGGGTTGGGGGTGTTGAGGGCTGGAGGAGGGGGGGGGGCGAAGAGGTTGTCTCTGGAACCCCATAAAATTGGGTCCCTAATCCATGAACTATTAGAACTTATTTACAAAACTTTTCTTAAACGTTACCTGAATATATTGTTCCATACTATAGAATTAGAATTTATAATGCCTATTCCATGATGAGATATCTTTGAGCAATAATGTATCTTAATTAAATGTATCTTTAGCTAGGTTTTTTTTCTACTCTGGTTTAAATGGTTAATTGATAAATTCTCAATTTATTGGTTTCCATTATGGTTATACATTGGCTCCCCAGGAGTGGGGCTGGCAGGGGCTGCCAGCCCACTCCCAGAGAGGCTTCACTGCAGATCGATCGAATCTATCTATCTATCTATCTATCTATCTATCTATCTATCTATCTATCTATCTATCTATCTATCTATCTATCTATCTATCTATCTATCTATCTATCTATCTATCTATCTATCTATCTATCTATCTATCTATCTATCTAGAGCATGTGTGCATACAAACACCCCCCCTCCCTTCCACCTTCCCACACACACACACTGCAGAGCCCACAGTGTGTGTAACCACTAGGATTTTTAATGGTTACATTTTTAAACTACTTTTTACATCCTTAGAAGCCGTAGACTTCCATGTGGGAAACGAGGATATGGAATATTTCCGAAAAAAAATCATGTGAATAATTGTTAATTGAGAGAATGAAGAGAATTGTTAGTTTTATTTGATTTGATTTATACAACAGTGAGGATTTTTTTTTAAATAGAATGTTTTTACTACAAGACACTGGGAGCTCTTTGAACTGCTAGCTTTAATTTCCTGGCTTTTGTGGGTATTTAATACTTAACATTAACTTAATGTACCCTTTTTTGGCATTTAATATACTGTAGAGCTCTGCTGCGTTTATTAATGCTTGCTGATAATTGAAGACAGCATTATTTCTGTAGGTCTCTGTATAGCAGAATCTTGCTATCCTGTAAAGCATTGTAATGTGTTTTGTGCTGCATCTATTTATTAACGGTACATAAGATTATTTCAGTGCATTTATTATTAATTATTTATTTACACTGTGGTAGTAAGTAAAGGACCCAATAAGGAATTAGGCCCCTTTGTGCTTAGCGTTGTACAAACACATACCAAAAATGTAAGTCTTTGGACCCAAAATCTATTACTTTGCCATCAGGTTTGCATCAAAAGCTGAACCATGCAGCTTTGAATCATTCCTTTCCTGTATTTTAAAAGTATTGTTTGGTCTGTTAATGTTTGAAATTTTTTTAAATGTAAAACCTACAATAGAACGCAAAAGCTGCAAGAAGGGAAAATGGTAGATTAAAGTTCTTGTCCTAATTGAGTGTGCTTCAGTATGGGTAAATGTGCTGCGAGATTTGACTTGATTTATTTATACAGAGCCCTTTTCAGATTTGTCACAAGTATACAGAATGATTTCATTATTTATATAGCGCTGTGAGTGTGCATAATGCTTTAGAGGCAGAGTTATTAAAGATCTTGATGTTGCTAAATATTCCTCTCTTTGATCAGTGATCATCTTTTTTCTATTATAATTTACTGGAAGATAAATTCTGGCTTACCCAGAATTGCTTGGGGGGGGAGGGGTGTGTGTGTGTGTGTGTGTGTGTGTGTATGTATGTGTCTGTGTGTGTGTGTGTGTGTGAGATGTGGGAATCTCAGGGTAGGGTGTTGGGGGTGGAAGATTCAGGGTTGGGAGATGTGGGGAAGCTTGGGGCAGAGGTCTGTGGGTGTGGGGCACAGGGCTAAGATGTGGAGGTGCAGGAGTTAGGGCAGGGGGTTGGGTGTGGGGGGATTAAGAAGATGGGGTGGGGAGTGTAGGAATCAGTGCAGGGGGTGGGGACACCCAGCGGCTGCTTCCCAGGAAGATGCCAGGCAGCCGGCGGTGGCAGCTACTCAGGGCCAGCCTGGGGCGGAGTGGGGGATGGCTGTGCTGCCCAGTTGGTGACTGCCCCCCCTTGTAGTCATTTCTGAGTATAACTGCCCCTACTATTACAGCCCTCCCTTTCTGTTTGATAAGAAACAATCTGATTCCAAGCACATCCCATTGACCTGGCACACCCAAACCCCGATCTTGCTTTAAGTTGTGGTAAGAGGAAGCTGCCTACCAAATTTGGTAGTCTTAGCTTTTACTGTTTAGGAGGAGTTCTTGAACAACCTCTCTCTGTCTGTCTGTCTGTCTGTCTGTCTGTCTGTCTGTCTCTCTCTCTGTCTCTCTCTCTCTCTCTCTCAAAAATATATAGTAGATGGGGAAAGTTGCTATCTCAATTTTTATTAAGATCTCCAGTGACGTTTTGCATTATCAAGCCTTCTGTTGCCTATTCCACCTGGCAAAGATTTTTTTATCTCTGGCTGAATTTGGGATGGGAGATTCATGCGGCAGTCCCTATTCTACCCTCCCATGACTAATAGAGATACTTAGTTGCTGAATTTGAATTAACTCAGGGACCAAGTTGCCAAATAAACGGGAGAACTGAGAACCTGTATTTTAGCTCTGGTGCAAGAGGGCACAGGAGCTATTTCCATCACAATCTGAAAACTTGCTCTGCCGATGGTAGTTCTTATCACTGATGCAATTGCTGGACTATGTACGTTGGCAATAGCAGCATGTGCCCCTAGCATCCTTGTTATTACCACACGCTAAATTTAGCAGGTGGGCAGCACGTGTCCCAGCTCTCCCAAGCAAGGACACGTTGGGCAAATGCAAAAATGGGGTTTGGTTTTCCTCTTTCTATCTCGCAGTCATTTGAATTAGAAAGCCCCAAGAAAACCAGCCGTCTCTTTATATCAGTTATAAAACCAGAAGACTTAGTCTCAGCATGTCATGTCAGCTTTAATTATGTGGGCAGTTGTAGCTGTATGTTATAAAAGTCAGGCAATTAGATGCATTCCTTAAAGCTGTGAAAAAAGATTGCTCACTATCAAGGAGAGGAAAACCAGAATCAAACACATAACTGTTAATTGCATGAAGCATTCAGCATTAAAAACTGGCCTGTAGATCATCTTGCAAAATATTATGAAAATGGAAATGATTAAATACATCAATCTATTCAGAACGTAGATGTCTGGGATAAAAGTGTGTTGTCTAAATGTGTTTGAAATGTCTCAAAAGACCACTGTGCAGCAGGAAGGCTGGAAGATTTGTGCTCCTTAGATGCAGTGAGGAAATGCCTGCATTGGTCAATAGCGTGCAGTGCTGTGACCAAGGGGGAAAATGGTTTCTGTTTGTCTAACTGGACTGGTCAGGTCTTCTCTCTGACCGTTGTGGCTAACTTTCAGTGTCCTTTTGTGTTTTCATGATCCAGGGGAATTTAGAACCAGGGATATAAAATCTGGTTTAATTAGTGAACTGGTTACAAGTTAAGTTTAACCGGTTAACTGATTAAACAAGGGTGGGGGGAGTTCCAGCCTGCTGGGCTAGAGTAGCCCGCTATGGCCAGGCTGGAGCAGCCCCCACACCATGGACAGCCGCTCCAGCCCTGTGGGTGCAGGGTGGGACTCGGCAGTCTCACGGGTAGGGGGGAACCTAGAAGCAGGGGGGAGGGCTGCCGGCTTCAAGACTGACAGCTTCCCCCTTTCCCCCCTTTTCCGCTTCTGCCCAGAGTGAACCTGCCAACTTCAGCCCTGGAGCCCATGCGGGCTGGGAGCCGGCAGCCCTTCCCCATCCTTCTGCTGCTTCTGCGCAGCACAAGCCTGCTGACCAGGAGCTGGCGGTGTTTGTCCCCTCCTCCCCAGCCGCCCTCCACCAGTAACGGGGCTGCGGGCTATTCCTGAGTATTGGTTAACCATTTACATCCCAAGAAGCTCTTGGTCCCCAGAGACATGCCAGCCATCTTGGTGAACGTAACTGACACTGCCAGTATGTAGTAATTGCAATAGGCAATGTTCCACTTTGTCCAGTTCCTACCTTGGGTAGAAAAACATGAACGCTCCAATAATACATCTGAATGCTTGTGCTGTACGTATGTGCACACTTGGCGGGGCACTGCTTTTGGACCCAATTGGGGATCATAAGTAACTGAGATGCTAACAAGCTCTCCTCAGTCTTACCTAGAAGCCCCTCTTCCTTACATAGTACAAACTAGTTATGTAGGTGGTTCTCCTCCTTCCCACCCTTAAGTTCTCATTCTTAGGATTTGCGTGATTTTTCAAGTTGTTCTGCTTACTTTCTTCTAGGGTCCAGTTTGCACCTTGTAAGGAGCCCTGTGGCCAATAAAGTCGTACAGACTCGCTATAGGATAGTGAAGAAGAACGTGGCTTCACCTTCAGGTTCATTGCCATTCTTCAGCGTACCTGTTCCCAGCTGGAAGACCAGGCGACTTGTGACATCCAGGTAATGTTTCTGGCTGTGCTCTTTGAACATCAACAACCGATGCATCCTCCTTAAGAAATCTAGCAACAGTCGGATGGGTTGCTTTATATTGCTATTACATGTTAATCACAGGGGTAACTTAATTTGTTGTTTGTTTAGCAGGTTCTATGTGCAATTTATTAACTTAAGTGTAACATTTTAATCGTATTCACTTTAACTTCAGTCAAACTGGTGAAGCTGCTTCATATTTATTGCCATCTTGAACAACTGTTTTCACATAGCAGTTAAATAACCTATAAGAGGCTTGAGAAAACGTGACGGTTCTCCGTAGAAAAGAGTGAAGGAAGTCTGCATCTTTTGGGGCTGTGACCAGTCTCTGGAAGATAATCTTGGCGAGTGCCCTGCGTTATCAGTTCTTAAAACCTGCAGACCCACTGCTAGTCAATATATTGATTTAAAAAATGAAACTAGCCCTTCTGTCCTCCGCTTGCTGCAAACACTGAATCTGTGCACATTGAACAATATTGTTCAGACTTCTTCTGCCTGGAAGCACTTAAGCCAAACTCCTCTAGAGACCAGAGTCACACCTAACATGGGGATCAAATTACCCCATATTTGCTTATTTGTGTCCTATACTTTGTGCTGAAGTGTCTGGTGCTGGCAACTGTCAGAAACAGTTTAATGGACTGGACTAGATAGGCCTTGGGTCTGCTCTTGACTGGCAGTTCCTCTGTCTCTGCTTGATTTCAGAGCAGCATCATAATATTGAATGTGTCAAGTTCTCATAATTGTCAAGGAGGCAGATGGGGTGGGCCAACTTTTTGACCTGAGGGCCACATCTGAGAAAGCAAATTGTATGGCAGCCATAAAAGCTGTTTGGCCTCACCTCCTTGTAGTGGGCCAAACGGGCATACCCAAGGACCCCAGACAATTGAGGAGCCTCGGAAAAATGTGCACCCCTGTGCTGCCACCAGCTCCGATTCCATGCCATAGCGTTCCAGTTGGGGAGAGGAATAGCAGGGGGCAAGCCCCAACTACATTGTGTGGCTGGAACCGTGGGCAGAGTAGGGAAGCCTCGGAATCTGCTTCCAGGCTGGAGTGATTGGCGGTTACTTTTTGTAACCATAAATGTTCTGTGAAGGGCCTGCACAAAATTGCCACTTCAGTGTCTCTGTCTCTTAATGTTTCTCTAACTGGGGCCTGAAAGAGGGTTGCACCCATCCAATTCTGTAACTGTCCTGATTTGATCAGTGGAGGTGGGGGGATTAGCATCCTGTAAGTGCTACTGAAATCACTTTGAGCCCTTGGAACGTGGGTGTTGTGTGGCGGTTTGCACAGTGTGTTGTCATGCTGTTTGCACAAAGCTTGATAGATGATTTAGGGGTGTAAAATCCTGTTTCATTGGCTAACTGGCTAAACATGATGCTTAACCAGTTAACTGATTGGGTGGGGTGCTCTGGCCTGGCTTCAGACAGCGGCTGCTCCATGTGGACTGGAGTGTCCCTGTCTGTGGCGGGCCCTAAGGGGGCTGGAGTAACCCCCTGCCTGCAGCTGGTGGGGAGCTGCTACAGCCCCCTCTGGTGAACCAGAACTGGTAAGCATCAGCAATTAAGGATGATGCTTACCAGTTAATCTTTCAGGGTATGTCTACACTACCACCCTAGTTCGAACTAGGGTGGTTAATGTAGTCAACCGAAGTTGCGAATGAAGCCCAGGATTTAAATATCCCGGGCTTCATTTGTATCTTGCTGAGCGCCGCCATTTTTAAAGCCCTGGTAGTTCGGACTCCGTGCCAGCGGCTACACGCGGCACGGAGTAGGTAGTTCGAATTAGGCTTTCCACGAGGAGTAACGGTAGTTGGAATTAGCCTAATTCGAACTACCTACTCCGTGCCGCGTGTAGCCGTGGGCACGGAGTCCGAACTACTGGGGCTTTAAAAATGGCGGCGCCCGGCAAGATGCAAATGAAGCCCGGGATATTTAAATCCTGGGCTTCATTTGCAACTTCGGTTGACTGCATTAACCACCCTAGTTCGAACTAGGGTGGTAGTGTAGACATACCCTCAGATCCCTAGTATGAATATGACTCGAGTCCAATTCAGGATTAGGAGAGGTAGGTAACTCTAAAGAAAGAGGAAGGTTACTTGTATTTGTACCAAAGTCTGCAGGGGGCAAAAAGCCTCATCTCTCTGGTAAGATCAGTCTTGTAAAATGTGAACTGGGGAAGTTGAAGATCAGTGGGGCAGAATGAGGTGTAGAATGGAAAGCTCAACTCAGCTGTAAAGATGGAAAGAGAAGCCCCACCTCGATTTGATTCTGCTCAGGTTCTTATACTCGCCTCGTTACTATGCAATCTGTACGTCTAATTGATTGAGTACCTGACTTAGAGGAGGGGACTTGTGGTTTAAAATGGAGAGGTGAGGGGGCTACAGGCAGTGATAGAGACCATAGAGTCATACAATCTATCTTACTCACCAGAACAGTCATTTCATACTGAGGTAGTCTGATTGTTCTGTTGTGATTGGATGAGAGCTTCCATTTGTAGGATCATCTTACATTTATCAGTCTTTGACTTCATTCAGTTGTGTGGTTTAGATCTGTTCCATACAGATCTCAATAAAATGCCATCAGCAAATTAAAACAATGATATTTTGAAGAAGTGATAAAATCTCTTATGTGGTCTTGCTGTTACTTTCGTTGTGTACGATCAATCATATGGCCTGCCAGGTGAAAGGACTTGGCAAATGCTTTTTCTTTAGTTCTGACATTTGTCTTACACTCCATTGTTCATAACATTCTTCTGGATATGGAACAAAAAATGATCTATTTACACTGTGAGCTGCTGTCTCCACTGTAGGAGAAGGGAAGACCCCATGTTCGGGTTGTTAAAAACTGCACTGAATGAAGTACTGGAGATATCTTTAGCAGGGAGCCATCCTACACTGTTTGGAGGAAGAATGGTGTTATGGATTAAGTGAATGGATCTCATCCATCTCTAGTTGTGATGGTCCAGTGATCTCTTCTTAGCCCCAGTTAGTCTTGCCCCATTCTTAAAAATTGGCTTTTTGAAGGAGAACTAATTCAGAACCACTGAAAAATGTGCCTGTTGCTGCCTTGTTTGCTGGTGATGATGCATGCAGTGATGACTGATATATTTCTCTGCATGGAATGTTCTCTCTCTGCCTCACACGTATGTTTTGGCTTAGTGGATTGTAAGCCCTTTGCATAGGGATGTAAAATTTCGATTAATTGGTTAATCGAATAGTTGATGCAAATTGCTACACTTCAAAGGTGACAGTGCTGCGAGGAGCACTGGGCCAGCGGGGGATGCAAGCAGTCCTCTGCTGGCCCCATGCTCACTGCGGCGTTTCAAAGCGGCAGCGCTGCATGGAGCCCGGGGTCAGCAAGGGAGTCCATATGGCGCTGCCACTTTGAAACGCCATGTGCAGTCAGGGCCAGCTGGGGACCCCCTCCTCTTGCTCTTTCTGATAGAGGCAAGGGGCAGGGGAAGAGACTAGTTGACTAGTGTGTTGAGTGTCGACTAGTCGTTCACATTCCTACCTTTGGGACAGGGACCATGTGCTTGTACAACTTCTAGGTGAAGAAGTAAAATCCTGTTTATTGGTCAACCAATTGAATCAGTTAACTGGTTAAACATTATATTTAAGGGAGGGCGTAGCAGCCTCTGACCACAGCCGGCTCTGTGTGGCTGGAACCACTAAGCATCACGCATTAATTTTTCACATCCCTATTCCTAGGTCAGTGGAGTCCCGATACTGACTCGGACCATGGAGTGCTACTGTAACATATTAAGAACTTTTAAATACTAATACAGCCGCTGGTGGGAATGAGCCCATCTTCAGGCATTGGGGTCTCAGGTATGTCTGACTGCTGCTGCATACTTGCAAGTGGGGGCCAGAAGGTGCTTTTGCTAAGATAATGCCCAGCTGTGTGTGCCGGTGGCTGGATTTAGCACGTGCGCAGGGCTCTCCTTCACATGAATTTGCAGCTTGTTTGTTGAATGGCTAAGCAGTGGTGATTTAGTAACCTTTTAGTTCTGCCTTTTGCTATGTTACTGAGAACTGTAAACATGTTTTTATATCCATTGGGCACTGAGCCACAGGGCTGTAAAGCATAGTCTTAAATGCAGCACTGGGTGTACCTGGCTGTTGCCCTTGTAGTATGTGGGGATAGGGAAGTTTCAGCTGTCAAAATCAGATTGTTCTGGACCTGCACTGGATGGGAAAACTCTCTTCAGTTTGCTGTAATCCCTTTGATTTATACAGCGCTTTAATGGACTTCAGTTGGGGCTGCGTCTCTGCTCTCCCCCTCCCCTGTATGCTTTGCGAAGCCTGACTCTGCTGAGTATCGCTGCGACTCTGCAAGGGGAACCACCCTGCAGTTTGCAGCATGGGCTGGGGGCCATGGCATTCGCTCCACTGCAGGCAAACCCCAGTCAGCAGCTGTCCAGAGACAGAAGACAAATGGGTCTCTCGGGATTATGAGCGGGGGTGGGGTGTGCTGCTGCTCGTCCCCAGGCACCCGGTGCTAATTCCTCCGTGATTGGTTGCTTTCTCCCCTTATTGCTAGATTGCATTAAACTTTGCCCTGCCGCTGACTTTTCTGCAGGCGATAGATGGGAGTATATTTTAAATTAATTTTACTGCACTTTTTGTAATATTTTTGTTTTAAATAGATTTATAAGCAACTTGGGGGCTATTCCTACAAATTTATGAAGATAATTTCCACTCTCTTGATAAGGTTAAATTTACACCTGCTATTTCCATATTAATTCACATTGCTAAGTGGATCTAATTTTCTTCCGTTCTTCTATCTAGTGAGCATGGCCTTTCCTAATGCAATTTCCCCCTCACTAAATCACTGTGATCAGGAGTCATGATCGAGTTAAATTAACTTAAATTAATTTACTTAATAAGAGCTCCAGATCATTGTGAATGAGATTAAGATTTATTGATTCTCCTTCTCACTCCTCCCCCTCATCTTTCTGTTGTGCAGGGGTGAGTTTTGGAAAGGCTGTGGTTTCTCTCTTCAATTTCACTTTGCCCTGTTGGTGTTGCATGTGGTCATGGTGTGAATCATGCAGGGGGCTCTTAACTCTTGTCTGGCCATAGATGAGCTTGAAGAACTGGTGGTGACATGCTACACTCATCCACCCCTTAGTAGCAGATACTTGAAGTGGCTGGTTCAGCTGTTCTTCTGCAGCCGCTTTTAAGGAGGGCTTACTTTCCCGTTGGTTCATACATAGCCTGATTTGATACTCGGTGACTTACCTGGGGTGTCGCTGGTTCTGCCCTGAGAACAGAAGAAGACCATTCAGCTTGTCCACATCTAGTTTGGAAGAGGGCAGAGCCTTTTTCCTCCTTTGTGGAACCTACCAGAGAGGGGACAGATTCCCTTGCTGGAGAGGAGGCCAGTGGAGTTGTGTGGCTGGAGTGCACCTTGCTTAGAGCTGGTGGGTAGAGATAACAATGGGGAAATGCTACCTCTCTTTCCCCTGCCTACTCCCCTCCTTCCCTAAAATACGACTCTTCTCTGCCTATCTGGATTAAAGATTGACAGTTAATTGATTAATGAAATTCCATCTAATTGATTAGTCGATGGGGATGGTGCTCCTGCCGGGCTCTTACTACATTTCAAGTATGGAGCCACAGTGGGGTTAGCTTTCTGGGGTGGCATGAGCTGGGTCCCGGCTCGCATTGCCCCGAGGATGCTGCGGCTCTGTCTCCCCTGCCCTCCCCCCTGCACCATGGAGACTCCCCACCTTTTAGGTTGGCTCCCCTCAGCGCCAGCTTTTGCTTCCTTCCGCTTGCTGCTTCTGATACAGAGGCAGTGGGGGAAAAGGGAGCAAGGGACTAGTCGAGTAGTTACTCGACTAGTTGCTTCCATCCCTATTAAAGGCTGAGGGAGAACCTGATAATCTATACATATGCTAAGGCCTGTTAATCTGCAGCCAGGTGGATTTAGGATAGATATTAGGAATTTCCATGTAATGATAGGCTCTTCAGTCTAGCAGAGAAAGGTCTAACACAATCCAAGGCTTGAAGCTGAAGACAGACAAATTGAGCTTGGATAGAAGGTGTCTGTGTGGAATGGTGGGGGCAGCTAACCATTAGAGCAACTACCAAGCGCTGGGCTAGCATCTCCATCGGTGGCAATTTTTATATCAAGGTTGGATTTTTTTTAGACCTCTAGCCCTAGTTCAAACACGAGTTATTTTGGAGCTGTTCTAAAGCCTGTGTTATATGGGAGGTCAGACTTGCTGAATACAGTGGTCCTCTCTGGTGGGGGGAGCTAGGAATCTATAGTGTAAACCCTATACCACATGCAAACTGCCTACCTGAGCTGGAGTGGCTGCTCATGCTAGGCACAGCAACTAATGACATGTGGTGCCATAATTATAATTATTACTGAAGTGCTCCATTATGCTGCTGACATTAATTTGTATTGCAAGAGTGGCTGGGAGCCAGTCATAGAGCGCTAGTCTATACAGACACTAAACAAAAAGACAACTCCTGTCCCAAAGAGCTTATGCTGTAACTTACAGGACAAGCCAACAGATGGATACAGACCCGGGAGGACAAGAAACAAACACACCTATTTACTGGTCAGCCTGACAGGCATCAGTCACAGCACACCCTGTTAAGTTTTTTGTAGGAATCGTGTCAAAGGAAAGTTTAAGGACCCCTAAGAAACTGTGTGATAATATAATGCATCTGTAACCGTATACTACTCCTGTCGTTGCTGGCTTTTAAGAACAGGTTAGACAAGCATCTGTCACAGACGGTCTAGGTCGGTGGTGGGCAAAATATGGCCCATGGGCCAGATTTGGCCTGGAGCCCAGCAGGAGCCTCGGGCAGATTCCCTGCCTGCCCTGCCATCGCATACCGCTCAGAGTGGCTGGCTGCAGGGGCTATCTGTGAGTGCCATGAGCTTGGGGGGAAGGAAAGGGGACGGACGGAGAGGCTTTGCATGCTGCCTTCACCCCCATCTCTCGTTGGCTGGAGACCCTTTGGCTTGTGGTATTCAGAGAAGCACATGGCCCCTGCAGCCGACTGCACTGAATGGCGTGCAGGGCCTGTCATAGGGACCTGCTGGGTTTCTGGCTCAGAGGTGCTAAAGTAAGCACCTTCCAGTGAGAGCCTACACCAGGCATCTCATCCCTTCCTGCACCCCAGCCCTCTGTCCCCATCTTCTGCATGCATCCCCAGATAATAATCCTAAAACTCTGCACCCCAGCTCCTGCGCCCATACCCCTCCAGCACCACAATCCAAACTCTTGCACCCTTGCCCCAGGTCACAGCCTCTCCCAGACCCTGCAACCCCTCCTGTACCCTCCTTTAGGGCAGAATCTTTTCCTTTCCTCCCAGGCCCTGCTCCCCAGTCCTCTGTCCCAACCCAAACCCTGGCATTCCCTCCTGCTACCTCTCCCCTCGGTCAAATCCTCTCCTGCGTCCATACCTCTTCCTGGACCCTGCACCCCAACCCCCATCACCCAGACTCCCTCTCAGACTCCACACCACCTCCTGCACCCCAGGCCCCTGACCTGAGCTCCCTTCTGCACCCAACCTCCATCCCAGACCTCACACCACCTCCATTAATATCATGGAGGTGTGGGAGGCCCTTGATCGTGTAGAAAATTCTTGCAGTGGCCCCCCTCAGGCAATATAGCTCACTCCAGTCTAGGTTTACATGGTCCTGCCTCAGTGTGTGGCGATGGACTTGCGGGGGTCCCTTCTAGCCCTCTGTTTGTTTGTGTGAGCCTGTAACTGGTTTTGCTCGTGCTGTCCACACACCTAAGGAAAAATGGGCTGTGGGGCATTCCAACACTGTTCTGCATGTGTGTATGTAATATTTGTGCGCTTAAGCCATTTACTTTGGAAAGCTCTGCTGTTCACCTCAGAGAATAGCGCTAGAGCCAGTGCTGCATGCAAAGAAATGCAGCTAGGGAGAGGATATTTGCCAACATAGGATTAAATTGTCTCTCTCCCCCTGCAGTTCTCTTATCTGGAAGAAAAAAGCAGTGTGGTCCAGTAGCCTGAACAGTGCTGTGGGAAAGGGAAGCCCCACACTTTGTCATGCCGTCCCACAGTGACTCCCTCGAGCTTTGGACAAGCCACATCGCCTCAGTGCCTCAGTTTACCTATCTATGCAATGGGGACGATGATTGATTCTGAGCTACCTTATGAGTGTTGAGGATGGATTGGTTAGGAGTTTTTCACAGTATCCTGGGTGTCATTACCACTTCATTGCAGCCAATCAGTATTCGTGGGTAGATTTCTCCTCAGGCCCAGCTGCCTTCCGAGCCATCATAATTCATTGTGGCTGTGAATGATGAAGTCAGAGATGTGCTTGAGAGAGAAGGCGCTGGCTCTCTAGCTTTGGTAGCTCTTGCAATCGTAGCTATAGGTCTGCCGTGATACCATCCTCTCTTGTTTGGCTCTTTCTCTCAAGTGCTATTGTGCTTTTTATTGCATCCTGCCTGGGTGCCGGGGATGCCTTTCCGAAGTCTAGTCTGCAGCTGCTGTCTCTCCAGTCAGGTCCCACGTGTGCAGCTTTGCCTATGCACAATGCATGTTTCCATCTAGTCCCATCCTGTGTTAAACTGAGTAACCACATTATAGTTATAAAGTGTGCCCTCCCCTTCTGATGTACGTTGTATCCTCTCTTCTCTGCCAAGTTCTCCATTTCGGGGCTGATGATGGAACTCTGTCTCTTATGTCTTAGAGCTTTGAGATCCACTGATGAAAATTGCCAGAGAAGTTCATGGCTAGTGGTGGTGTCTTGCCTTGAACACAAAGGCCATTCCTAAATTGCGTGTTCATTTATGAGCATTTTAGAACCTATGAAGTATCGTGCCCAGTCTAACACACTGAATTGGCTGCAGAGCTGGGAAACAAATCCTTGTCTCCTGAATCCCAGCCCTGTGCCCTGCCCACTGGACAATGTTGCCCCAGTAATGCAAAATTATAATAATGTTGGTGGCCTGGTGGCTCTGTGGCGGTGATGCTTCACTATCACCCCCATTGCTGTGTTTTGCTAAGAAAAGGTGGCGGTCTTACTCCAGCTAATTTCCTACAATCTCCCTGGGGTAGCAGTTTTAAAGGCTCACATTTTCCCAGCATTACCCCTGTGCTCATTTGGATCTTGGCAGAATGGTGTTTGTCCTTTGAGATTTTCCTCACTACTTGATCTACTTTTTGCTGACGTTTCTCCAGTCCCATTCCAAGCTTCCTCAGGGGAGTGAAATAGTAGTTTGCCTGCTTGAAATTGTCGTTACTGCCCTATTTTACAGGTCAGTTTATCCTGTGCTGTAATGGAAGTAAATGGCTATTTCACACTTCTGGTACTGCAGGACACTGGCGATTAAACAGTAACACAGTCACTATTCTGTTGGGCGAGTTGTATTTTTCACCCTATTAGCTGAGGCATGTATATTAGTTGCTAACTCAACCCTCAGGCAGCTGAGACTTAAGTGAGTGAATTCTTGTTTTTCAAGACACCTGGACTCATGCTTTCTGTTGTATGTTATGTTGTATGTCGACACTGCTTTCCCATGCTGGTAGCTTTCTCATTTTGCAGAATGGAAAGCCGCTAGGGGTCAGTGTTGCATACTGGATAGGCTCTCAGGAGACCTCACATCTATTCTGGGCTATGCCACTGCAAGGTGGCCATGGGCCTGTCCCTTCTCCATCTCAGTTTCTTCAGCCATAGAGTGGGGATAATGACACTGACCTCCTTTTAAAGAGCTTTGAGCTCTATTGATGAAAGTTTCCAGAAAAGAGCATGGTTGGTGGTGCTGACTTGGCTTGAACACAAAGACCACCCTTAAACTTTGTGTTAATTTATGAGCATTTGAGAATCTAAAACCAATCCTTACATCTCTCTTACATGCTTTTACTTATCTTCCTTTATAGGTAATGTAATGTCTTATATAGTGCCTGCTCTCTGAGGCTCTTGCTTTGCATTGCAAACATTAATGAATTTCTCCTTCCAGCCTTTCTGTAAGAAAGCTCGGGGTTGGCCTGTTTTATTGGTAAGGAAATGAGGCACAAAGGGGCTAAGGGAACTGCCCAAGATTATACAGTGTGTCTGTGACAGAGTTTTGGAGAAGAGCTCAGCTTTCTCAGTTACCAATCCTGTGATTTAGCTGCAAGAGGTAAAATTATCAAAGTCAAGTGACTTAGAAGCTTAAGTATCATTAAATCTCATTGGAACCTAAGCACCTGAGTCACATGGGCACACAAGACCATTCTAGATTGCTAACTTCTTGTTATCTGCAGTGATTTACCATTTGCCATAAGTATCCACATTTGATTAGTTTTGCCTAATCTTATACTTACAGAGAGAGGGCAACTCCAGCGGTGTTACACTTCACGTGCTTTAGGCCTTGTCTTATTCTTTGTTGCTAAAGGTAGACTTTTTCTTGAGTTGCATTACCAGCATTGGGTTACACTCAGACCCCGTTAATAGAAACGGGGGAAAGAGGGGGTATAACATCACTATGCTATGGGAATATAAAATTTAAACACAAATCCGTTCATGTGTTAAGAATTCTAGTGTATTTTGGGAATTGTCAGTGTGTAGTAAATGCATATGCTAATTTTTTTTTGAGAATGAAGACAAAACTACAGAGGTAGCAAAAGAGAAGCGAATTTGGTACCGAAAATGGAAAAGAAAAGTACCTCTGTCAGATAATGTCCCATAAATCTTAACTTCTCTCTGTAATAAAATTGGGACATCCAGTGAAATGAAGGGCTGTACATTTAAAACCCATAAAATGTAATGCCTTTTAGAATAATATATATTTAACCTGTGGAACTCATTGACACAATATACTGAGTTTAAGGCCTTGCAGGATTTGAAAATGGCTTAAACATATGAAACTGAGAACATCCCCAGTTGTAGTAAATATATATTTACGAAAAATATACATCCCCTTGCTTCAGAGGTCAAGTAATCACTATAGTGATGGCCATTAAGAAGAAATCTCCCCTATGGGCAGGTTATTCTTGAATCATTCATAATAGGGATTTTTGCCCACTTCATCAGAAGCACTGGCTGTTGTCATAGACTATAATAATCTATGGACCATTGGTTTGTTGCAGGCTAGAAATTCCTGTGTTTCTAAAATAATTGTATGGCTGTCGAGTGCAAGAACCATTAAGTGTCTATAAGATAATGGAATTGGGACAACTAAGAAGCATTAGTTTATGAAGAATAGATAGTTACAGGTGAGCTTTGTTGCTCTTCTGGGCAGAATTACAAAACTTAATATAGGAAGGAAAAGCAGGGGGTAATGAACATATTTGGATTTTAGTAAAGCCTTTGTTATTGAGACTTGGAAAATAATATTCTCAGTATTAAAATTGACTTTGCTACCAGTGCCATCATTTGATTTGAAAATGGGCAGAAGGATCATGAACAAAGGGTGATAAACTACAGTGTACTGAGTTGGAATGGGTGTCTGGTGGGTGGGGTATCAAAGGCTTAACACAGGTCTGGGGAACACAGGTCTGGCTTAACACAGGTCAGGGCGGGGGGCTGGATGTGGCCCCCTGGGTTCAGTATTGGGGTTCAGCTAGCCCCTCCCCCCCTGTTGCTCCCCCGCAAGGCTGGAGCACACAAAATCTACTAGACTGGGGCCCCTTCTTAGGCCCTGATGTGGAAGAGGAATGTGGGGACTGTCATTCTCCTCAGTCGGGGCCTCGTCAGTGAAGTTTGTTTGTTTGTTGCTTCTCACTTGTGTGTGGCCCTCAACTGATTTTTCTGTGAGTTAGCGGCCCCCGACCCAAGAAAGGTTCCCCCGCCTCAGTTTAGCAATGAGATGAAATTTAAATGTTGCTGAATATCAGCCTACACTTCAGCAAATGAGATCCATGAGGCTGGAGAATAACCTACCTTTGGGAAAGGGGGAACCTCATAAAATCCTAGGGCTGGAAGAGAGCTCAGGAGGTCAAGGGCAACCCCCTGCCCAAAGCTGGACCAACCCCCTCCCTACCCCTTACCGGTAAATTTTTTAGCAGGCTGGCCAGCAGTCTGTCTCAGTCCTGGCTGGAAACGGGTCCGGCACCTACTCCTGCTGCAGCTCTGCATTTAAAGTGTATTAGGAGCCGGGCAGGCAGGCAGCCTGGCTCAGTCCTGGCTGCCAGCTCAAACGGAGGCTAGGGACACCATTCCTGCCCATTCTGGCTAATAGTCATTGATAGACCTATCCTCCATGAATTTATCTAGTTCTGTTTTTTGAATCCTTTTCTAGTTTTGACCTTCTTCTGGCAAAGAGTTTGTCAGGTTGATTGTGCGTGTGAAGAAATACTTCCTACTGTTAAAACAAATTTGCTGCCTCTTAATTCCATTTGGTGACCCCTAGTCCTTGTGTTATGAGAGGGAGTAAATAACACTTCTTTTTCCACACCAGTCATGATTTTATAGACCCCTATCATATCCCCTCCCTTGCCCCTCCCCATCATCTCTTGTCCAAGCTGAAAAGTCCCAGTCTTATTAATCACTCCTCATCTGGAAGCTGTTCCATACCTCTATCTTACGGAGGACACGATTTAACCCTGTTCCCCTCTGCCATGGCCGAATCCCTGTTCTTTGTATGCATCGTGACTTTGGGATCTATGCCATGTGGTTGGCTTGTCACTGACTTGGTAGCACAGGCTGAGAATTCCAATTTGTGATAAGCTTAGCGAATGGAATTAGGGGAAGCATGTTACCGAGTTCATTTTCTGTGCTAAATGTACCTTTTTGTGTAACGTTGGAAGTGGCCCTCCAGGGAGTGTCTGCTCCTGTGCCCCATGCTCTGAGTTGGATCAGTGTGGTGATAAGGGCTCCGAGCTGCCATTACTAACAATTACACATACCGTGTGCTCCAGCTGCAGTATCATCTTCTCTCCATTCACAACCAGAATGAGTCGGGAAATATCAAGGAGAAGAATCAGCTAGAGGCAGATAAGTTACAAGTAATTATTTCTTCCTGTTGCAGGCTAGTCACTGCTCTTGTGTATCTTCTCAAATGCGCCTTTTGGAGAAGCCAGTTGAAGTGGCCTCTCAACAGCAAACGTTTCTGGGAGCTGTGCAGAGCACAGAGAGCCTGCCCAATTTTTAAAACCTGCTGTGTGTTTGTACTGATGCTCTCTGCTACGTAAATATGTCTGGCATCTCTTGTCCACACCATCTCAGGTGCATGTTAGACACTGCACGGCAGGAAAGGAGGAGGGAAAGCTGAAAAAATGTTTCTTCCTGGATTGTCGGGTGGGGTGGAGGGAGTGTAAAGCGGTGTTTCTCAACATTTTTTTTTACAAGTACCATTTAAAAAAATTATAAGTACCCTGTGACGTAGTGGGGGTACTTGCTGGGCTGTGGTGACCCCTGCTGTCTGGAGCAAGACCCAGCAGGGAAAGCCTCACTAGGCAGAGGTAATGCCAAACTTGTTGAACCAGTGGCCAGACACCCCCCATGGAGAGGAACAAAGGAAGGTGGAATGCTGCCCTGGCTGGGGGGCAGGGCTGGAAGGGGGTTAGTAGTTCCTGGCTGGAGGGCAGGGAATAAGGAGCTGGGGAGGGGGCTGGGACTCCCCTATCTCAAGGGGGGGGCATTGAGGCCTCTTAGCCCCAGTTCCTGTAACCAGATTACATCTGTGCTGCGCTGTGCTGGAGGAGCAATAAACCACCCTCAATTCCACTGGCTGGTGCAGTCTGTTTGTGCCATTTCGGGGTGCAGGAGACGGGGAACCCCCAACGCGCCGTCACATACCCCCAGTATCTACAGTTTTCAGACAGTCACATTTTTTTTTCTACCATTGCAACACATTTGTTTAAACAACTTAATCGTGGCCAGGCGGGCGATGAAATTTTTGGGTGTAAAAAGTACAGAAATAAAAACGTGCTGTAAAACTTAAAACAAAAATTCAGTTTTCTCCAAATTTCAGTTGTGTTGTCGTCCCCCTCCCCCCAGACTTCTCTCCAGTACCCCTAAGCGTACTCATACCACTGGTTGAGAAACACTGGTCTATATTGCTGTTGCTTTCAAGAGGAACTTTAGTTCTGATGCGGTGAAACACTTAAAGGGGCAGGTACATGAAATCACATCAGATTTACAGGTCTGGGGAGTAAGTTCTTGAGTCCTGGATTGCAACGGCTGAGAGTGTGATTCTGGATCATAATACACTGTGGATAGAGTGAATTTCTCTAGTGCAGCAGAGTCAAATGTGTCATCTTCTCAGTGGAAGAGAAAATGCAGCAAAATGTTAACATAGGCTGCTTCTGCTGAAGTTATGTATATTGTGAGGTGAATTCTTAGTGTGTTTGTCCTCTGCAGAAGTCTGTCCCTACTGCTGTCCTTGACAGCTCTCTGCAGTGTGTGAGACTTTGCTTGAATGGGCAGTGAAATATGGACGAGTGAATCTGCCAGTCCACAGTGCTAACCAGGCCAGGCCCTGTGGCTAACATGGTGCATTTTTTTAAAGTGTGCATGTCTACTGTTCCCGTGGAGACAATGAGACGAGCAAGTTGATGCTTCTTTTCATCCTAGCCTTGGCTAATCTGAGATACCCATATCGTTTCTGTGAAGCAATGCCAATCACTTACCAGAATTCCTGGTGTCCACTAGAAAAAACAGCACCACTCAACTGATCATCCTAAAATGTGTGTATTAAGCGTTTGACTTGGAAGAATTAGAGTGATGTTGGTTATTTTTGTGTGCTTATCCACTGAGAGATGGTTCTCTCCTTTCAGCTACACATGCTGGCCTTTACCTGTTTTACTGTGACTCCCCTCCTGACTTTGGTGTGTATTATGGATTTCAGAACTGTGCAATCAAAAGTTGGGGGATGAGGAGTTAATTTAATTTTATCAAGATATGAAGTTATTACCCCAGTTCTTATCCCCTACTCTTTCTCCACCATCCCCCACCCCAGAAGCGTTCTGTGCATTAATCTGAAAGGGACTTGAAATGTGACTAATGTCCTTAAAGTTCCTGACAATTTTTTTCTTCCCAATTTCATTTGACATGAAAGTGAGAAGTAAACAGAAGCCCTGTGTTTAAGTAGATAACTTGGAAAGCCTTTCCCATCACATTTAAAAATGGCCGTGTCATGGATTCTACGAATTGGCGGGTTCTATTTTGTTTTATTTTTTTTGTCTGTGTGGTAAATTTTCTTTTAATAATCTCTACGTGGTTTTATGAGGTTTAGGGATAAGATTTTTTTGAAGGGATGTTAAACCATTCTCAAAAATGACATCTCATTACAGTGAAATTCATCTGCTGAGATTGAAGACATTATAGGCAGGAGGAAACTATGCCTCCAGTTTAGAAATATGGTTTTTTCTATAGGAAGTACTTTTTAATCTTTTTAATGAGGATGGCATGAGATACACAACCCCTTATTGTTTCTGAGAAGTCCTGACATCCGGCCTAACATAATCCATTTTCTGTTAGCTACTAGTTAGAGGCTTTAAAAACAATGTAGCCTCTTTTTGGCAAAGCTGTGCATTAATCTTTCATATGCTCCGTGATCCCCCTCCCCTAGAATGTAAGAGACTTTATAATGTTTCATCCCCCCCCGCCCCCGATGGAGCTGGTAGCTGGGTGCTTGTCTTGATTTTTTTCCTTAGTATGCTGCGAAGTGTTGGGCTTCTGCTCACTTACCTGGCAAAGTGGGGTGTTGAAATTGCAGCGAAGGATCTGCCTGGCCAGAAGTACCTGCCACTTCCTCTCTCTGGTGAAGTTTCCCTTTACTCATCCTCTCCCACCCATCTTCCTTCTGGACACAGTCAGCTGTGAGCATGAGCCATCATTGCACAGAGCAAGCAGAGGAGTCCTGAGAGAAGAAAGGAATGTGCATCTGTGCCTGTGTTGCCTCCTGTCTATGTATTTTGGGTTGTTTCTACCAAAGAAAGAAAGGAGGAGGGACATTGTTACCAGTGCTGGTTGTGACCCTCATTTCCCAGGCACTGCTCTGTAGATGTGCCCCAGGCCTTGCATAAAATGCCTTCTTGCTTTCCCTTTAACACTGGTTTGTGATACTTTGCCTAAGGCCTACACAGGGCTGCTAGCTGGCACTAATTCTGGTCTGCTGGAGAGAGAAGGACCCTCCCCACCTGCAATTGCCTCCTCCTTTAAGAGACAGCCATAGTAATTGAGCTCTACTTTGGAGGAACTAATGAAAACAAAATAAAAATGGGATTCAGAGGTTAACTACCAGCTTTAAATGCATATGAAAATACTTAAGAATAATGGGATTTTCTTTTTTAATTTTGGTTAATGGAGTAGTAGATTTTTGAATTGATTCTATTAAAAATAAAACTGTCAGTTTCAAACCTGGGGAGGCAATTATGGGTTATTTAGTTGACAGGGGATTGTGTTAATCTTGGATCATTCCTTCCATATGCATCCTTCTTTAGAGTGTTACAGGCTGTGGAGAGGGGGTGGTGGAGATGCTAAAGGACCATGTCCTGGTTTGTAAAGATTTTATTTCCTTAAATATGGAGCAGATTCTTGCGCGTGCGTGCGTGTGAGTGAGTGAGAGAGCGAGATACTGTGTGGTGTCTGTCTGTTTCTATTAGTAAGGAAGAAGATGGACTACTTGAACTGCTGTGGCCTCAGTGCAGGGAGGATTCATCATTTTCTCTTAATGAGGATAAAACTAATATCCCAAGGCCTCCTGTTATTTGCATGGGCCTGATTTTCATAAATCACAGAATCACAGACTACTAGAACTGGAAGGGACCTCAAGAGGTCATCAAGTTGAGTCCCCTCACGGCAGGACTAAGCACCATCTAGATCAGTGGTTTCTAACTCTGCCAGGCCATGCCCCTAGCTGCTAATGAGCCCTGCCCCCGGGGAGCTCCATTCCTTATGAAGTACATGCTTGTGTAACTGCCAACCAGGCAGATTTGAACCTGGGCCCTCTGAAGCAGAGTATAGGAGCCTCTACCCTCTGAGCTAAAAGCCAGCTGGCTCCCAGCCCATGCTGTAGAGGTCTCTTGGTCTAGGTACCACTTGCATTGCTCAGTAACCACACTAGGTGTGTGGGTTGCACCTGCACTAAAATTTCTCCTCACACCCTTCCATAGTGAGTGGCTCTGCAGACTGCCCCGTGGACTGTGGCTGTAACCGGACCTCAGTGAGGCTGTCCCTACTGGAGCAGCCTCACCAGCCCAGGTTCCTGCTCTGTGGCAGACATGTGGCCTGGCCAGTGGGCCTGCTTGCTGGACGGTTGCCCCTTGTCCTTTCTGTTGTGGGCGGCATGTTCGGGAGTAGGTAGCAAAGCCTTCGCGGTCATGAGCATCCTGGCCTTTCTCAATAGTGAGGAGGGCCAGGTTAGAGGCCCTGGGGAGCTGTGCTGAGTGTCCATGATTTCTGTTCCTCCTCCAGCAGAGACTGGCTTCCCCCATGGGGTTTCCCCTGCTGCCTCCGGCCTGTACCATGTGTCTGGCGCTTCCCAATGTCCTGGGGTGCCATAGCCAGCAGTACCAGTTGGAGTTGTGCGGAGAGAGCTGGGCTTCTTGACTCAAACCAATGAGTGTCGGGGGGCTGTTACAGGCTGGCTGTCGGGTGGGTGCTGCGAGCTCGAGACACGCACGAGCTGAGTGACCCTGCGCCTCTAGGCCCCGTCTGTTAACTGTCTGGGGAGGAACTCTCGAGCCACCAGAAATATGCACCCGCCTCTGCTACTTGTGCCACAGACACCACTGATCCCATGCGTGTGTCGGGCTGGGCTGTCGTCAGGTCTGGCAGGGGTGAGGCGGGGGTCTCTTCCTGGATGCAGAAGAGCAGTTTGTGGTGCAGTGGGAGAGCCTCGTGGAGGCCAGCATGGCAGCCTTAGAGCAGCCATGACCCAGGCAGCAGCGCTCAGCTTGGAGGTAGCACAAGACTAGATGAGGAGGGTGGAACAGGCACTGTGGGCTCCAGGGGCTAGTGGTGAGGGTTTTTGGGGGCTGGCATTGGGGTGCTCTGGAGACAGGGCTAATATTGGGGGCTGGCACTGGGGGAAGGCTCTGGAGGGCAGTTGGCTGCAGTGGGACTCTGGGAAAAAAGCTGGCACTGGGGAGGTTCTAAGGGGTGAGGGGCTGGCACGTGGGGGGTGGGTCAGTGGCTGGTGCAGTGGAGGAGTGGGGGATTCTAGGGGTTAGGGCTGGCTCTGGGGGCTGGGGCTTTTGGTGGACAACTAACATCTTATTTTACATATTTTAATATTCATTATTTGCATAGTGAATATGTAAATAAAATGTTGCCTGTCCTCCAAAAGCTGGTTCCTGGTATCAAAAAGGTTGGGAACCACTGATCTAGATCATCCCTGATTAGATGTCTGTCTAACCTGCTCTTAAATATCTCCAGAGATGGAGATTCCACAACCTCTGTAGGCAATTTATTCCAGCATTTCACCACCCTGACAGTTAGGAAGTTTTTCCTAATGTCTAACCTAAGCCTCCCTTGCTGCAATTTAAGCCCCTTGCTGCTTGTCCTATCCTCAGAGGCCAAGGAGAACAATTTTTCTTCCTCTTCCTTGTGACACCCTTTTAGGTACTTGAGCGCTGCTCTCATGTCCCCTCTCAGCATTCTCTTTTCTAAGATTTTGTGCTTAAAAATACGCACCTAAATAAGTTGCTTGACTTTTTCCATGACAGCCAAATAGGACCTCTAGGTTCACAGCTTCTCTGAGAATCAGGCATATTGTGCTTCTTAAATATGGATTAAGATTTCCTAACATGAGGCATCCAGGTCTGAAAATGTGGACAGAAGAAGCAATCTCATGTCTAATACACTCTTATTGCATATGAGAGAAAACTGGAGGATGCAGATAAGTGGCAAAGAGAACCAGTGGCATGTTGGACTGATGCGTCTATCAAACGATGTCAACTGAAAACCTTTCACCAAACTATTGATGATTATGTAGTCAAGCAGGCTCGTCAATGCATTGTTCGTCTGCACACACAGGTGATGCTTGTATATTTAATTCTTGGTGGGACTGGATCTTGCATGTTAGCATTTGGGCCACTTGACCAATATGACTAGTAGAGAAAAGACACAAAGAAAAACAATAACCCAAAGGTGGTGAGAGAGGAAAATCTCTTGCAGTGCAGTGTGGCTCAGTCCACTGAAACTTCATTGGTGTGCCAAGCTATACAAGTGCTATTAGAGTCAGGAAAAGCCTGGGTAGGCAGGTGTGTCGTGATGGTGGTGGGTTTTTATCCCCTGCATCCATTTATTGTTGTCCGTTCCTGATCCACGGGCCAGTTGCTTTTTCTTCTCCCAGAATGAGGACATGAGAGTTGTATCTTTATTATGGTGGGTCTTGGTTAATGTTGCCTCTAATCTTTTCCATCCATGTGTAGATTTTTTCCATCCATTTGCAGAATAATTTTTTTTTATGTGCACCAAGGCATGTGCAAATGTGCACCATCAATGGAAAGAGAAATCCTGGTGGTGGGTCCTCTGCTAGTCAGCAGGGCGGCACCTGAATCTTCCGAGCAGCGGCACAAGCGCCCAGCTTACAGGGAACACTGCCCATGATCATCCTCCCTCTTGTTGGTCCTGCAACCAGTCCTGGGGGGTTCATAGTTTCCTGCGCAGGAAATCAGAGGTTAAGTAGACTTTGTCAGTGCAGATGCTTCCTCCTACGCTTCTCTCTCCTCTCAATCACCCAGATGGCATCTCTGCCTTTGAAAATATACTTCTAATATGGTGAGAGCACCCGCCCTTTGAAAGCCAGACTTCCTCTTCAAATGAGCATTTTTACACAGTATGTGATCTAAATGGGAATATAGATTGCAAAATTGCACTTGTACTTTGTGTTTTAAACGCCTTTTAAAAAGGAGCTTTTACTCTCCAGACGCAGCTCTCATAGAATTACAGAGAGTTAAGGTTGGAAGAGGCTTCAGGAGATCATCTAATCCAACCTTCTACTCAAAGCAGGACCAACTGTGACGGCGCGTTGGGGGTCCCCCGTCTCCTGCACCCCGAAATGGCACAAACAGACTGCACCAGCCGGTGGAATAGAGGAAGTTTATTGCCTCTCCAGGATACAGCACAGCACAGATGTAATCTGGTCACAGAGCTGGGCTAGGATGCCTCAGGCCCCCTTGAGATGGGGGAGACTGGGCCCCTAAACTCCAGCCCCTTTCCCTAGGCTGTCTCCTCCATGCTCTCAGACAGCAACTAACTAACTCTCTTCCAGCCCTGCCCCCCCCCCACCAGCCAGGGCAGCATTCCCCCTTCCTTTGTTCCTCTCCATGGGGGGTGTCTGGCCATACTGGATTGCATAGTGACTCATCCTGTTTTGCTGGGTCGTGGTACCCACGGCAGCCAGTGGGGGTTACCCCAGAGCCAGCAGCATAGAAACCAGCTAGGTACCCCCACTACGTCACACCAACCCCAACGAAATCATCCCAGCCAGGGCTTGCCCTTAAACACCTGGAAGGATGGAGATTCCACCCCCTCCCTAGGCGATTCATTCCCAGTGTTTATATGAATAGAATAATCCTACCAAACAATCTAAGAAGTTTAAAAATATATTATTTGTCCTGACTATTAACACAGTTAAGGGAAATTTTATTTGAAATCTGATTTTAACCTGGCATGGCAGCTGAATGAGTGATGTATTTAATTTCTACACCTGACTGGGAAATTAACAATGTCGAGTGGTTTTTGCTACAATGCAGTAACTTCAGTGGCTTTCAGTTGACCAGTTCCAAAAGTTTGGCACTAATTGCTTGTGTGGAAGTTGGTAAAAAGTCCTAACATACTGCAATAAAACAGCTGAATGGCAGATCATTACCCTCCAACAATGACCCTAATCAATTGGTATTAGCTACCAAATTCAGCTAAATAGGGGTACCTTCCTCTAAGCCTCACCACGGTCTGTTGCACTGAGCCATACCCAACTGTTGCTAGCATCTGGGCTGTACCTCGCTGTATTGCCAACATGTTACAGATGAGTGACAGGGGAAGTCTCAGGCCTCGAAAAAGAGCTAACCAGTTTCTGGGGGCAGTAAGGTCAGACCACTTGGCAAGTTCTCGGGCTTAATTTTCAACTGATTAATTCTTTCCAGGCTACACAAACATTTAGTTCTGTTTCAGGCTGAAACATGGATCCATCTGTTTCTTCCTGGCATGTTATAACCCCCCTGGAAATACTCCTAGGTTTGTGGATGTAAAAGAGCGATTCTGAAATGGTCTACGTTTAAAAAAACAAAATAAATGTGTCTCGTCATAGGGACACTGTGCTGCTACTGACTGGTATCTTGGGTTGGTGCAAACCAGAGGCTTCTGAATTACCTTGAAGACAAATTGGATGTAAAAGAGGAAGGCTGATTGAGCATTTCTTCCCAGCTTGATTAATCAGGAGTCAAATGAAAGCAGAGCTATTTCAAAGGCTATTGAGGAAAATAAGAATCTGGATTAAAAAACTTGTAGTGGGAAGACCATGTGACTAATACTTTAGGGATAGCTTTGCTGTTCTGGGAAGAGTGAACTGACAAACAATGGCAATGGGTGTACCCTAATAGCAGCTGCTCCCGGCCCACATCCCAGATGTGTTACAGAGAATCATAGAATACTAGGACTGGAAGGGACCTCGAGAGGTCATCAAGTCTAGTCCCCTGCCCTCATGGCAGGACCCAGTACTGTCTAGACCATCCCTGATAGACATTTATCTAACCTACTCTTAAATATCTCCACAGATGGAGATTCTACAACCTCCCTAGGCAATTTATTCCAGTGTTTAACCACCCTGACAGTTAGGAACATTTTCCTAATGTCCAACCTAAACCTCCCTTGCTGCAGTTTAAGCCCATTGCTTCTTGCTCTATCCTCAGAGGCCAGGAAAACAATTTTTCTTCCTCCTCCTTGTGATACCCTTTTAGATACCTGAAAATCGCTATCATGTCCCCTCTCAATCTTCTCTTTTCCAAACTAAACAAGCCTAATTCTTTCAGTCTTCCTTCATAACTCATGTTCTCTAGACCTTTAATCATTCTTGTTGCTCTTCTCTGGACCTTCTCCATTTTCTCCACATCTTTCTTGAAATGTGGTGCCCAGAACTAGGCACAGTACTCCAACTAAGGCCTAATTAGTGCAAAGTAGAGTGGAAGAATGAGTTTTCATGTCTTGCTTACAACATTCCTGTTAATGCATCCTAGAATCATGTTGGCTTTTTTTGCAACAGCATCACACTGTTGGCTCATATTTAGCTTGTGGTCTAAAATAACCCCTAGATCCCTTTCTTCAGTGCTCCTTCCTAGGCAGTCACTTCCCATCCTGTATGTGTGAAACTGATTGTTCCTTCCTAAGTGGAGCACTTTGTATTTTCCCTATTAAACGTCATCCTGTTTACCTCAGATTATTTCTTCAATATTTTCCAGATCATTTTGAATTATAACCTTATCCTCCAAAGCATTTGCAACCCCTCCAACCCAGGTTCGGCCACAGGATGCAGACAAGGGATGTAATAGTGTAGTCGATTAACCTATAAGCAAATGCTTATCGGTTAATGCTGTAGACTACATGCATTCCTCTTCCCCCTCCCCCACTTGCCGGTACATTTTTTAGCAGGCTGGCCAGAAGTCTGTTTCAGTGCGGGCTTGAAATGGGTCCAGCACCTACTCCTGCTGCGGCTCTGCATTTAAAGTATATTAGGAGCTAGGCAGGCAGGCAGCCCAGATCAGTTCTTGCTCGCACCAGGTCCAGGAGCTTAGACTCACCCTAGACAGGAGCTGCTGCCATCCTGTGCTGCTATCAGAGGCAGCAGTGTGCAGTGGGAGGGGGCTCCTCAGGAGTGAGGCTGGAGCTCATTGGCTGTCTGCCAACAGTGGCCAGTGCCAGGTGTTCCAGAGGGAGTGAACTGAACAGGTAATGATCAAGTGATCTCTCTCCTGCCATCCATCTCCACCCTCTAACAAACAGAGGCTAGGGACACCATTCCTTACCCATTCTGGCTAATAGCCATTAATGGACTTAACCTCCATGAATGTATCTAGTTCTCTTTTAAACCTTGTTATAGTCCTAGCCTTCACAACCTCCTCAGGCAAGGAGTTCCACAGATTGACTATGCGCTGTGTGAAGAAAAACTTCCTTTCATTTGTTTTAAACCTGCTGCTCATTAGTTTCATTTGGTGGCCCCTAGTTCTTATATGATGGGAACAAGTAAATAAATTTTCCTTATTCACTTTCTTCACACCACTCATGATTTTAGATACCTCTATCATATCCCCCTTAGTCTCCTCTTTTCCAAGCTGAAAAGTCCCAGTCTCTTTAATCTCTCTTCTTTTGGGGCCCGTTCCAAACCCCTAATCATTTTAGTTGCTCTTCTCTGAATCTTTTCTAGTGTCAGCATATATTTTTTGAGATGAGGAGACCACATCTATATGCAGTATTCAAGATGTGGGTGTGCCATGAATTTATATAAGGGCAATAAGATATTCTCAGTCTTATTCTCTGTCCCTTTTTTTTAAGAATTCCTAACATCCCGTTTGGTTTTTTGATTGCTGCTGCACACTGCATGGATGTCTTCAGAGAACTATCCATGATGACTCCAAGATCTCTTTCCTGATTAGTTGTAGCTAAATTAATTGTGGTTATTTTTTCCAATGTGCATTACTTTACATTTATCCATATTAAATGTCATTTGCCATTTTGTTGCCCAATCACTTAGTTTTGTGAGATATTTTCGAAGTTCTTCACAGTCTGCTTTGGTCTTAACTACCTTGAGCAGTTTGGTATCGTCTGCAAACTTTGCCACCTCACTATTTACCCCTTTCTCCAGATCATTTATGAATATGTTGAATAGGATTGTTCTTAGGACTGACCCTTGGGGAACACGACTAGTTACCCATCTTCATTCTGAAAATTTACCATTTATTCCTATCCTTTGTTTCTGTCTTTTAACCAGTTCTCCATCCATGAAAGGATCCTCCCTCTTATCCCATGACAACTTAATTTACGTAAGAGCCTTTGGTGAGGGACCTTGTCAACGGCTTTCTGGAAATCCAAGTACACTATATCTACTGGATCCCCCTTGTCCACAAGTTTGTTGACCCCTTCAAAGAAGTCTAATAGATTAGTAAGACATGATTTCCCTTTACAGAAAACATGTTGACTTTTGCCCAACAAATTATATTCTTCTATGTGTCTGACAATTTTATTCTTTACTATTGTTTCAACTAATTTGCCCAGTACTGACATTAGACTTAGTGGTCTGCAATTGTCGGGATCGTCTCTAGAGCCCTTTTAAAATATTGGTGTTACATTAGCTATCTTCCAGTCATTGGGTACAAAAGCTGATTTAAAGAATAGGTTATAAACCATAGTTAATAGTTCCACAATTTCAAATTTGAATTCTTTCAGAACTCATGGGTGAATGCCATCTGGTCCTGGTGACTTGTTACTGTTAAGTTTATCAATTAATTCCAAAATGTCCTCTAATGACACTTCAGTGTGAGACAAGTCCTCGGATTTGTAACCTACAAAGGACAGGTCAGGTTTGGGAATCTCTCTAACATCCTCAGCTGTGAAGTCTGAAGCAAAGAATTCATTTAGTTTCTCTGCAATGACTTCAGCATTTTTAAGTGCTCCTTTTGTATCTCGATCATTCAGGGGCCCCACTGGTTGTTTAGCAGGCTTCCTGCTTCTGATGTACTTAAAAAAACATTTTATTATTACCTTTTGAGTTTTTAGCTAGCTGTTCTTCAAACTCCTTTTTGGCTTTTCTTATTACATTTTTACACTTAATTTGGCAGTGTTTATGCTCCTTTCTATTTACCTCACTAGGATTGGACTTCCACTTTTTAAAAGATGCCTTTTTAGCTCACTACTTCTTTTACATTGTAGGTAAGCCATGGTGGTTCTTTTTTAGTTCTTGTACTATGTTTTTTAATTTGGGATATACATTTAAGTTGGGCCTCTTTTATGGTGTCTTTTAAAAGTGTTCATGCAGCTTGCAGGGATTTTACTTTAGTCACTGTACCTTTTAATTTCTGTTTAACTAACCTCCTTATGTTTGCATAATTTCCCTTTTTTGAAATTAAATGCCACAGTGTTGGGCTGCTGAGGTGTTCTTCCCACCACAGGAATGTTAAATGTTATTATATTATGGTCACTATTTCCAAGCGGTCCTGTTATAATTACCTCTTGGACCAGATCCTGTGTGCCACTCAGGACTAAATCGAGAATTGCCTCTCCCCTTGTGAGTTCCTGTACCAGCTGCTCCAAGAAGCAGTCATTTAAGGTATCAAGAAATTTTGTCTCTGCATCTCGTCCTGAGATGACATGTACCCAGTCAATATGGGGATAGTTGAAATCCCCCACTATTACTGAGTTCTTTATTTTGATAGCCTCTCTAATCTTCCTTAGCATTTCATAGTCACTATTACTGTCCTGGTCAGGTGGTCGATAATAGATCCCTACTGTTGTATTCTTTTTAGAGCAGGGAATTACTATCCATTGCGATTCTATGGAACATGTTGGTTCATTTAAGATTTTTACTTCATTTGAGTCTACATTTTCTTTCACATATAGTGCCACTCCCCCACCCGCACGACCTGCTCTGTCCTTCCAATATATTTTTTACCCCAGAATGATTGTGTCCCATTGATTGTCCTCACTCCACCAGATTTCTGTGATGCCTATTATGTCGGTATCCTCCTTTAACACGAGGCACTCTAGTTCACCCATCTTATTTTTTTAGACTTCTAGCATGGAATGAGGAACACACTCTTCAAGTCAGATTTTAACTAACATTGGGCTTTTTAGTGTGGAGTATTTTTCCCAAGAAGTTACTCGTGCATTTCCATATTGCAGAAATACGAGGGATTGGCAGTAGTTGATGCAGCTGGTAAACACAACAAACTTTTTGGTTTTAGAGTGGAACACGTTTACCTCTTAATATCTACTTAAACCCAGAGTCCCAGTAATCAGAAGGGAGCTCATATCACTCACTGCTGTACCTCCATACCTAACTGGAGACTTGTGAATGCTCTCCCACTCACCTTTTGTTTCTGTTTTGTTTTTGAGCAACAGTGTAATTGGTTTCCTCAATCACTGTGAATTTATTTACTTGAACTGCTTTTAAAATGATCAGAATGAAGCGGTTTAGCATTGAGTAAGTACCACCTGGAGGTATCATAAAGCTGTCTGGCTCAGTCATTTCAGGAGGCGTCTGTATGCACTCCTTATGGCTGAGCTCATCTGTGGTTTTCAGTCCTTGCCTTGGCAGAGTATTTTATTTTTTTAGATGCAAATGTCTGTCTGACACTATAGAAGCGCTTAACCTCTAGAGCAGTGTGGTGAAGCATTGCAATTTGTGGTATGACTTAGAGACCTTCTGTCCTACCAGTGGAAACTTCTCTGGCTTTTGTTTGATTGCCTTGCACCAAAGAAAGCCAACAAAGAAATGTGAACAGCACATTGTCTGTCACCATCCCCAGATACCGCTAACCTCTAAACTGGTAACAGTTGTCTTGCATAAGGAATAGTTCTTAGTTCCTTACCAAACAAAATTGGGCTAGGGAGGGCAAGGGATTTACCTGTAGATAGCCACAGATAGTCTTCTGCCCCGACCCTGACAGCCCATGCTAACAAAGGGACTTGCTCCAGGACTAACATTAAAATCTCTTCTTTAGCCAACCAGTGCACACAAGGGAGGAGGTGGGAGCTGTTGCAGTCCACACGGATTCCATGGTGCACATGGTCCCCACTGGCTTGGTAAATGGCATTCCCCCTAGCCGGGCTGTGAAATGTGCTGAATGGGATGTCTTGGCTGGGGTGGTGATCTGTTACTAAGCAGTGACTGCGGAGCAGTGGCAGGTTGGTTTGCAGGAGATTTATGGAATCCAGGCTAAACTTGGCATGCGGTTTCATTTCCATTTGGAAAGAAGCCGAACTTCAGTGTGCTGGTGAGAGGCCTCTGTGAAGTAAGTTACCGTGGGACTGCCATGCGTTGGAAGAACATCTGTGGTCAGCATCTTCTCTGCTCCCTTTGCACTCCGGAGATCTGACTGGGGCCCCTGGAGTGCTGGCTGACCACTGCAGCATCTGTGTCTTGTGCTGTCCACCAGGCTTGCCTGGAGAAGGGATTTACAGATGGACTCAGGAAGGTCTTAGAGGTCACAGCTGTTAAATCTGGAAAAGTGAGAAAGGGGCACAAGGGTTGAACTTGGCACAAATGCAGTAGCTGCATATCCAAAAGCACTGACAGCTTCCAATCTGCAGAGCATTTTGAGAACAAATAATTTCACTTGCTGCGGAACAACACCTGAATGATCACATTTAGAACATGGGTGGAGAACCTAAGATCCAGGGGTCAGATCCATCCCCTAGCTTGCCTGGATCCAACCCCTGATGTTTGGGGCTCTCCCCTTGGCACTGGGGAGCCTGTGCTGGTGCACCAGCCCCCCTGACATCTCCTATAGGGCTGGAGCACGCATAAATCTACTAGCCTTCTCCCCCCGGCTCTGGTGTGCTAGGAGAATATGGGAAGTATCTTTCTCCTCATTTGGGGGCCATGTCAATGAGGGTGTTTTTTGCTTCTCACTTGTGTGTGGCCCCCAAGTGACTTTTATGTGGGTCAGTGGTCCCTGCCCCAATAAAGGTTACCCACCCTGCATTAAAACCTATTAAATTCCAGCATAAGTAACTGAAAGAAGCTTTCATCCTTGTGCCATAAAATGGAAATACAGGGGGTGATTGTGTTCAGGGAGGGGCAGTTGCCCTAAAGGAAACTCCAGGATTGTTTTTCATCAGAATTTGTGGATAAATATTTTATCATCATTTGTTAAGAATGAACAGTCTGCTCAGCACCGTACAGGGCATAAAAGAAGGTAGTTCCTGATGAAATTTTAAATCCTCTTATCTAAAGAGAGCTTAAAGATTCAATTTTAAATCTGTTTTTAAGAGACTATTAATTGGAGGAGGAAATGTGGAAATGCCAGTTTTTCTATGGCTTTGGATGGCTTGTAATTTGCTTTGTTGCTTTCTTACCTGAGAGGGACAGTGTGACGCGTGCTCAGGCAGTGCAGGACTGTAAACCACTGTTGTATCCTTCTGCCTTAGCAAAAGAGGGATGGGTTCATGCTCTAGTGTGTGGCAGCTTCTTGCCTCACCAGTCTCTTAGCGAGGCAGCCAAACCCCTTAACACTCTACCAGTCTAATCCTGCGTGAACTCTGCAGGTGCAGCCCTCTGCAGCATTCAGCCTCTGTCCTTGATGCTCACGGATATACTGGGTCCGCTGTCGTCAGCCTGTTGGCTTTGTTGAGGATGCTCTTTCTATTTCTGCACTGGAGTGATCTGATAATAAAACAATAAGTTTATTGATAAAGAACAGAGATTAGCATGACCCCATGCAGCGATAATAGAACCGGAAAATGGTTACAAAGCAAACAAAAGTGTATCATATTTCTGAAAGGCTACATAGAATTGTAGCTGGCTCCAAGCTTTGTCTACAGTTGTTTTCTTACCTACAACAGCTGTTTTCTGGCATCACCAATCCACATGACTTGGGATCCATCCTCCATAGGTGCAAAGAGGGCTGTTGTCTTTGTTCCCTCAGTGATGGATAACAATAGGCCCTTTCTCTGATTGTCTCTAGGGTCAGGGTGACCCTTTGGGTTTACATTGTGGTGTGTCCTCTGGTGCAGTGATGCTTCATCCTCCTGATAACTAGTGTTTATCTCCGTTGCAAATTAACTGCCCTTTGCCTCTGGCATCGCCAGGCTCAACTTACAGTAGAGATCCAGGCAAACAGGAGAATCTACAGTCCTTTGTTCTGGCAGACTTGTTTGCAGTGTTGTAGCCATGTGGGCCCCAGGATATGAGACACAAGGGAAGGGGAGGTATATCTTGTACTCAATCACCACCTTTTGGTGAATGAGAGAAGCTTTTGAGCTTACACAGACATTTTCATGTCAGAGAGAGGCACTCAGCATCACCACTGAATACAAGGCTCCCCACTATGCCAACCACATTTCTGGACAAATGCACCACAAACCAATGAGATGCCAGAAATACATCAGTGGTATTTTCATCCTCTGGCAGTTGACCTAAGCTCCCGCTTAGCTTTCCATCATGACTTCAACAACCATCACCCATCCATCAAACTCTCTCTAGAGCACTCCCACACCAGCACCGACTTCCTGGACACCATGGGCAGCGTCAATAACCACTCAGTTGGTTGAGATTGGATGCCCTACAGACAACTACAAACAAGAAACCCAAAGATCACCTCCTTTACCATCATGGATCCCGCCAACCTCCTCCGCCAAACACACCAAGAAATCTGTTCTCTACAGCTAAATGCTGGGGTACCACAGAATATGCTGTGAGGAGAAAGTCCAGGATACACACTTCACACAGTTCAAATTGTCTTTCCCAAACAAGGACATATCACCAGAGAAACAGATTGCATCATGAAAAGTGACACCCACATATTTTGAAAGAACCTGCTTCAATACAAGAGAGAAAAGCCCTTCAAACAGCGCACTCCTTAGCTATCACCTATCACCCCCACTGGAACCCTTACAAGATACCATTAAGCAATTACAGCCCATTTTCCAAAAATAAGACAAAAACAGCCCATCACCTGTGAGAGAATATTTTTCACAAACCAGTCACTCCAAATCTGACTTCTCAGTCTCTGTCCTCAAAGGCATCTTACACTGCACTTCGAATGACAAGCCTGGGAACTTGAATTCATAACACCGCTGACACCAAAAATCATGGACTTAATAAATACACCAGATTTATGGCTCATTCCAGCAATCTGTAATCCAGTAACCCTGTGGCTTCAGTAGTGATAACGGTTCATTTAGTCTTGAATGGTCTCTTGCAGCATGTGGTAACTCCCTGTCTTTTTCACCTTGTACTTAGCTGTAGCATGCTGAGTACCTTTTACAGACCTGAGGAAGAGCTCTCTGAGCCATAAAGTATGTCTCTTTCACCAACAGAAGATGGTGCAATAAAAGCTATTGTCTCACCCACCATCTCTCTCTTGGACAAATATGTTTATTTCAACTTTGTCCCCAAAACCTGTTTTTAAAACATACTTTCAGTACACATATGTAACTCTTAACATGCCCTCTGTATATACCACGATGTTAATGAGTAACACTTTCATTGGATAGACTTTCCACAACACTGCACAGAGAGATACTATAATAGCAATGTGTTTGGTGTAATGAGAATGCCAGGCCTGCTAGATGTTACAGAAAAGTGTGAGCCCTCTGTCAGGTGGCATTGGGGGGCTCTTGGGGTCTCAGTCAGGAACACTTTCCTATTGATTTTAATAAGGAAGCCATTCAACAAATCCTAGACCCCTTTCTGCCCATAAACCAGCCAATCAGCACATTTCAAACAGAACTATGCTTACCTCAAGCTAGATAATTTCATGGAGGTTAGGTCCATAAAAGGCTATTAGCCAAGGGATAGAAATGGTGTCCCTGACCTCTGTTTGTCAGAGGCTGGAGAAGGATGGCAGGAGACAAATCGCTTGATCATTGTCTTCGGTCCACCCCTTCTGGGGCACCTGGTGCTAGCCGCTGTCGGCAGACAGGCTACTGGGCTAGATGGACCTTTGGTCTGACCCAGTACGGCCATTCTTGTGTTCTCAGAACCAGCAGATGGACATGGTGATTTGCCTAAGCACAGAATTCAAAGTCAATGACTTTCCCTATAAAAGGCTGGAAGAGGGGATGGTTACCACTCAGATTGAACTACCTATAGGGCAAACAGCAACAGGAATAAATTAACAAGTTAATTAAAAAGACCTTTCTGTTGTTGAGATTGGATGGGTTTGAAGCTTTGCCTTAACTGGGAACGAAAAGAATGAGAAGCCAGGAAAACAGCGGACTGTGTTTTGAGACAAGGAGAATAAATGACCAGAAGAAATAAACAACAAATGGTCTGGTAGCACTTTATAGACTAATGAAACATGTAGATGGTATCGTGAGCTTTCTGGGCACAGTCCACTTCTTAAGTGGTACCAGACCATTTGTTGTTTTTTTCTGTAACAGACTAACTCGGCTACCCCCTGAAGCTCCGGAAGAAATAAGACACTCTGGAAAAAGTCCAAGTACAACATGGCAGTTGTTCAGTGTGCACACTCCCCTCTCCTTTGCTCATTAGTATCTCCGATCCTTCAGGAGTGAGGGGGAGTATTTTGTATGTGCATGTTGCTGTCTGTCAGAGTCTGGAGGGCCCATTCCTGAGTTTCCTGAGGGGGGTTGTGCATTTAGAGGATATGTAACCAGGGGACTTTGGAGCCAAGCCTCCTGCACTCCATTACCAGCCCCTTCCAGCCACTAACCTGGTTGTCCTTCAGCAAACCACTTAACTTCTCTGCGCCTGTAAAGTAGGGTGAATGTTTTCCTACTCCATGGAGCTGTTGGTAAATTGCTTTGAGTTTCATGAATCAAAGGCGCTGTAGAAATGTGTTCTATAATAACCTTGACCCAGGCACTGCATTTAATTTCCAGAGAGTTCAAAATAAAGGATCTGAACTTAAAAAAAAAAAAAGCTCACACCATGGGAAACGTGATTAGAGCCAGCTAAATGCTCTGTATGTGTGTGGTGAGCAAGCAGTCACTCAGCATCAGCACACTTTTATTATTGTTTGTGTTTTGTTTTCCAGCAGCCCCTCCATATACTGCTTGCTGCTCGTACACATTTGAAGCTATTGTCCTGCTGCTAAGCTCTCACAGTCCAAGTATTTGTTTCCGTGTGCACAGCACTTCAGCCATGGTCCGTGTGGTATTAGGACAAGCTTATGAATAACTTTTTCACACTGTAGAAAACCACCAGTCCGGGGTAACTTAAAGGCCTGAACTTGGTAAGGACTCTTACTTACCAAGCCATCCAGAAGAAAGCCACTCGGTTTGGATTGAGACACTGCAGCCCAATGAGTGTATCATTCCCTCTCTAGAAAATTGGCGCTACAAATAGAAGCAGGAACTGAACCTTTTTAGACATTGCAGAAATTATAGTGCCCAGAAAATTCCAGAGGTTGGGATCTGAAAGAAAGGCTTTGAGACACAATGTGTCTGTCTGCAGAATTCTAGCAGGTATTAGTCAGTGTCCAGAGTGACTTAGACAAAGTGGAGGATTGTGCCACAAGAAATCTGATAAGTTCAACAAGGACAAGTGCAGAGTCCTGCACTTGGGACAAAGACTCCCAAGCATTGTTACAGGCTGGGGACCAACCACTTAAGTAGCAGTTCTGCAGAAAAGAACCTGGGGGTTACAGTGGATGAGAAGCTGGATATGAGTCAACAGTGTGCCCTTGTAGGCGAATGGCATATTAGGTTGCATTAAGAGGAGCATTGCCAACAGATCCAGAGATGTGATTATTCCCTTTTATTCGGCTCTGGTGAGGCCACATCTGGAGTATTGTGTTCCGTTTTGGGCCCCCCACTACAAAAAGGATGTGGACGCATTTGAGAGGGTCAAGTGGACGGCAACCAAAATGATTAGGGGACTGGAGCATATGACCTATGAGGAGAGGCTGAGGAATTTGGGTTTGTTTAGTCTGCAGAAGAGACGAGTGAGGGGGGATTTGATAGCAGCCTTCAACTTCCTGAAGGGAGGTTCCAAAGAGAATGGAGAAAGACTGTTCTCAGTAGTGACAGATGATAGAACAAGGAGCAATGGTCTCAAGTTGTGATGGGAGAGGTCCAGGTTGGATATTAGGAAAAACTATTTCACTAGGAGAGTGGTGAAGCACTGGAATGGGTTCCCTAGGGAAGTAGTGAAGTCTCCATCCCTAGAGATGTTTAAGTCTCGGCTTGAGAGAGCCCTGGCTGGGTTGATTTAGTTGGGATTTGTCCTGCCTAGAGCAGGGGGCTGGACTTGATGACCTTCTGAGGTCTTTTCCAGCTCTGTGATTCTATGAATGCACCCTGATTGGATCCCACCATGAAAGGAGTAGGAAACTTGTGCTGTGTGGAATGATAGTGAGTGAAACAGCAGGGAAAACAGGAAGCCTGAGGTATGTCTGTCTGGCCTGGTCTATGCTTGAAAATTTAGTTGACTTAACTATGTCACCTAGGGGTGTCAATCCACACATCTGAATGGGGAAGTTAAGCTGTCTAGCTTCAAGACTACACAGCGCTAGGTCAATAGCAGAAATCATCCATTGATCTAGCTGCTGCCTCTGTGAGAGCTGATTTTACCTATGCCAATGGGAGGAACCTTCTCCGCCTAGGTAGTGTCTACACCGAAGCACTAAAGTGACACCACTGTCACATTTCCTGTGTAGACAAGCCCAGAATACACATCTGTGTAGTGGGGACCCGAAGGAGCCTAGCCAGTAATCCTGTCTGGTAGAACTGGAAGCCAGTTTAGTTGTGTCCCTTCTTCTCGGAGGACTTTGTTCTAAGCAGCTGGGGAAAGAGGAAACCATGCTGAGAAATAGCAGAGGAGTAGCTATGTTAGTCTGTATCTGCAAAGACAACAAGGGAGTCCTGAAGCATCTTAAAGATGAACAGATTTATTTGGGCATGAGCTTTCATGGGCAAAGACCATAGGTGGGTCTTTGCCCACGAAAGCTCATGCCCAAATAAATCTGTTCATCTTTAGGATGCCCCAGCACTCCTTGTGCATGCGGAGAAAGTGGAATGTGGGAGAAACCTCTGTCTCTGTTTTGAAACTCTTGGCTCCTACTTCGCTTTTCTGTTGGCAGTGCTGAAGCAAGGCTTCCTCCGGCAGGTTTTTTAAAATTTTATTTGATGAGAATAGTCGGTTATGACTCCCAAAGTGCCGTAAAAGTTAATGTGATAGTCTCTTTGCGCCTGTGCTCATTTTTATAATTTTTTATTTTATGAAACAGGACAGGGAGCTTAGTGACTTATTACTATTCATTTCGTTTCAATGCAGTAAATATTGATTCAGTTGGGGGTTTTCAATTTAAACCACTCGGCGATTATATAAAATATTACTAGCCTCTGAAATTATGCTTACCGATCTCTTTGGCTGCTCATTAAGGAAGGAGTGCAATTTTTAGATCCCTTTGCTTTCATCATTCTAATAAATGGGCTGAGCTTCAGTTTTGCACGGAAGGTGCTGTAGACTCAGCTAGCAGGGGCTTGACAGCATGGATGCAGCTCTTAATTTGGAACAACTTTCAAAGGATTTTTTATTTTTTAGCTTGAGACATGTAGGTCTCTTCCTTCGATTCTTCAGCTGCGGTGGAGCGTGCGAATGACAGTCAGGATAAATAGAGCTGGCTTGCCATTGCACAGCTAGAAGTGAGATACCGTAGGCTTCTCCCTCCGTTGAGTCCCAGGGTATTGCATGAACTGAAGGGTCCTGCTTACAGGTGTCAAGGGGAACAAGAAAGGAGGCACAAAAAGAGAGAAATCTGACCGGCATAATTAGAAATTGTATAACGGCGTCTGGAGCGATGGAGTTACTGTTTGCTGCAGGCCACATACTGGTGATCAAAATTTTCATGACAAATCGCTACGTGAAACCAGTTCAATCAACTCGTGAAGTGCTGCCTCAACATTGTGCTGAAGCTGGAGAAGTGAATTGAGTTGGGAACGGCAGTCGGAATATTTCTGAGAAGCCCCAAGAGGCTGGTGTACAGTCATTGAGCCCTGCATGCCATTTCCTGTGTGGAGGGGTTCCTGGGAGTCCTGCAGAGCCTGGCATTGCTACCTGTTCTACATCCTTCCTGTCCTCAGGGTATCCCGGTGCACGCTGTCTGCACTGTGCTCTTCAGTATCATTCACCTGGCGGCAGGGGTCTTGTTGGCCCATATGGCCTGTGCAGTCACACCCTGCCTAGTCTCCAAGGGTTGTGCATGCTGCTTCCCGGCTCTCAACCTTTCCAGAGTCCAGACTGCCAGCTCCTTTCACGAGTCCGATTTGTCTCGTGTGCCCCCAGGTTTCACTTCACTTAAAAACCACTTGCTTACAAAATCAGACATGGAAATACAGAAGGGTCACGGCACACGGACTGAAACACGGCTTCCTTGCTTATTTTTAGCACACAGTTATTAAATAAATCAATTGGACTATCATTTGTATACTTGCATCTGAGTGTGTCCTATAGAGAGTAGTATAAACAAGTCATTGGCTTTGTCTATACTTCTAAAATTAAAGCCAGGCTGCAGCAGTGCTTTAAAGTGAAAATGTGGCCATGGCATGGGCATATGTAAACCACCTCCACTTTACAGCACTGTAACTTGCTGCACTTGGGATACGTGTGTGGTGTTTTTTATATTCTTAGGCTGTAAAGTGAATAAGACAGAAAATATCGTATTGCCTCTGTATAAAACCATGGTACGCCCACATCTTGAATACTGCGTACAGATGCGGTCGCCTCATCTCAAAAAAGATACATTGGCGTTGGAAAAGGTTCAGAAAAGGGCAACAAAAATTATAAGGGTTTTGGAACGGGTCGCATATAAGGAGACTTGGACATTTCAGCTTAGAAAAGAGGAGACTAAGGGGGGGATATGATAGAGGTCTATAAAATCATGACTGGTATGGAAAAAGTAAATAAGGAAAAGTTATTTACTTATTCCTACAATGTAAGAACTAGGGGTCACCAAATGAAATTAATAGGCAGCAGGTTTAAAACAAACAAGAGGAAGTTTTTCTGCACTCAGAGCACAGTCAACCGGTGGAACTTCCCGCTGGAGGATGCGGTGAAGGCTAGAACTTCAACAGGGTTCAAAAAAGAGCTAGATAGATACATGGTGGTTAGGTCCCTCAATGGCTATTAGCCAGGATGGGTAGGAATGGTGTCCCTAGACTCTGTTTCTCTGGAAGTGGGAGAGAGGGGAGGGTTCAGGTGAGGTTTACCTGTTGTGATCCCTCCCTCTGGGGCATCTGGTATTGGCCACTGTCGGCAGACAGGATACTGGGCTAGATGGGCCTTTGGTCTGACCCAGTATGGCCATTCTTAAGTTCTTAAAGTGGCAGTGTAGAGTTAGCCTGAGTCTGAATGAAATTTTTCGTGTGTACTCTCTTCGCTAGTGCTGTCATAAAACTAGGCAAATTTCTAGCGGAGTTGATCTACTCCCTGGAAGACTTCTGAGTACCCCTGGCTAAGAGCCTCTGCCTTAGTTGACCCAGTGAACTAGAACTCAAAAAAATGAAGCAGAGTCAGCTGCGGAACATTGCGAAAGGCCGACTCCGTTCATTCCAGCTGTATGATCATTTCCTCAAGTTGGAGACATTTGTCATTGTTAACGGAATGTTTCCAAAGTGCCTGTTGTTTTTACAGGCTTCTGAAATGTTCTGCCTGTGCTTGGTGGTGTGGTGCTGGCCAGGCAGTCGAGGTTCAGGGTTTGTTCCATGTCCAGTCTTTGGATCAGTGACGAGGAGACTTAGACTAACACTTTCAAACTTGGGTGCCTGAAGTTAGGGTTGATTCAGAGTTACAGTTTTACATCTAGATCGTGTGTGAATGCCCCTTTGCTTACTTTTATCCACTGACCTGCTAACTAAAGTCATGGTTCTAGCTTCTTTGTTGGATATTTACTAGGGATGTTAAAAAACAGTTGTGATTGAGTAGCAGCCACTACAAATTTTAGTGGTTACACGCTGACTTCCTGCCAGCAGGGCTGGCAGCCAGTGTGCTCCCAGCTGCTAGCCATACTCCCGGGGAGCCGGCTGCCGCTCTGCACCGCTGCCTCTCATAGACTCAGCAGCTCAGGGTGGCAGCTGGCTCCCTGGGAAGTGATGTGCGCTTTTAAGCCGGCTCCCTTCACATACCAGCTCTTGCCTGCAGTCCCACTCCTGGGAAGCCAGCTGCTGGCCATGCTGCTGCCTCTGGTACAGTACAATATGTAATACAATGCTAGAAGATTTATCCAGCATTGCTCAGATCCTTTAGCTCTCTGGTGAAGGAGAACTGTCAGCATTGTAGCATTGTTCCCATGCAAATGGGTGAGGGGGGAGCTTCAGGCTCTTCCTCCCCCCCATGCTCCCTAAAGGGCACCTGGGGGTGGGAGGCGCAGGGCTGGGGCAGTCCTGGACCAGGGCCCTTTCACCTGCCTGGTGATTGTCTCTTTTCTGTAGGGTATTATGAGCAGCAATCCCATTCCAAGTACTTCCCATTTTCCTGGCACAACCAAACCCTTACATTAATTTAAGTTATTATCAGAGGAAGCTATTTTGGTGGTCCTAGTTTTTACTCTTAAGGAGGAGTTCTTGGGCAGACAGGCAGACAGATTCTCAAATATAGAGTAGATATTCTTGAACGTTACAAATGTGAAAATCCTGGGAACATGCCCCTCATAAACTGGTGCCTATAGAACTCTTAATCACTCTTTTAAACTGCTTCAGGTTAGAGCTTGAGTATCTCTCCACTGTGCTTGATTATCAAGTGCAGAGTGATGGCCATTTGCGATACAGATTTCTTTTTCTCCTACACAGGCCTATTGTGTTCATTCTTCATTATTGTGAATCACCAATCAGAGGTGCTGAGCCATAGAACTGAGGGTGGTTCTTGAAAACTTTATACGTGTCAGAGGAATGAATTCTACATTATTTTAAGATCCCTTCTCTGTTTTCCATTGTGTCACTCGTTTGATGCGTTTGCATTATATTTCAAATGCCATTGGCACAATATGGGTAATGTTAGATGCTGCTTGGGATGGATAAAATGTTTCCAGCGACTGTTAGATCATCTTGTTTATTCTTTGTCCCCCTTAATTTGTGCTTTTTAAAAAAAAGGATTTCAGAAGGAGCAGATCTGCATTTTAAAAACCATTTAAGTAACTTGGTGACACTGATGGATTTGACCTGGATGATCATCCCTGGAACATGGTAGTTGGGATTGGTCAGCCTTTTGACATAATTATTTTGATAGTGAACACGGAGAGTGTTAATGGAGGAAGAAACCATTCACCTGGGGCAAAATATTTTGAGGCATGTGGAGGGTGGAGTCCAAATTAGTCTTTTACATGCAGCTAGGAATTTTAGATCACCACGAGATGTAGGGATGATCAGTTTGATTTAGCCAGAGCTGCATTAATTGAATCAATATTAATATGTGATTTAAAATATGTTGTCAGTTGAAATAGAGTGTTTGGCTAAGAATCCAGAATGACACATGAATTATTATGTTTCAGTTTCTTTGAGGCAAGGACTTTCTTCACTTTGTGTTTTGCACAGCAGTGAACACACTGTTGGCATTAAACCAAAAATAAGTAATGAAACAGCTGAAAGGAGCCCAGAAGAGACTTCACCCAAAAAAACCTGCAAAAAGATAAAACAGCACTTGTTATACACACTATCTAGCCAGCTTACATAATTAAACACTGTTTTAAATACTATTTTACTCTAATTTTAAGGGTAGTAGTAAACTATGTTTAAGATAGTCAATAGAATGTTTGGCTACCTGAATATTTCAAGCTTGCTGACTTAATCTTGACCAAAATATAATTCACTTTTCGTGGCTCTACTTATCATTTCATTGAAAAGCAGTTTCACCTCTCCCACCACAACTTGAGACCATTGCTCCTTGTTCTGCCATCTTTCACCACTGAGAACAGCCTCTCTCCATCCTCTTTGGAACCTCCCTTCAGGAAGTTGAAGGCTGCTATCAAATCCCCCCTCAGTCTTTGCTTCTGCAGACTAAACAGACCCGGATCCCTCAGCCTCTCCTCATAGGTCATATGCTCCAGTCCCCTAATCATTTTGGTTGCCCTCCGCTGGACCCTCTCCAATGCGTCCACATCCTTTTTGTAGTGGGGGGCCCAGAACTGGACACAATACTCCAGATGTGGCCTCACCAGAGCCAAATAAAGGGGAATAATGACATCTCTGGATCTGCTGGCAATGCTCCTCTTAATGCAACCTAATATGCCATTCGCCTTCTTGGCTACAAGGGCACACTGTTGACTCATATCCAGCTTCTCATCCACTGTAACCCCCAGGTTCTTTTCTGCAGAACTGCTACTTAAGTGGTTGGTCCCCAGCCTGTAACAATGCTTGGGATTCTTCCATCCCAAGTGCAGGACTTTGCACTTGTCCTTGTTGAACTTATCAGATTTCTTGTGTCCCAATCCTCCAATTTGTCTAAGTGACTCTGGACCCTATCTCTGCCCTCAAGCGTACCTACCTCTCCCCCTAGCTTAGTGTCATCCGCAAACTTGCTGAGGGTGCAATCCATCCCCTCATTCTGGTCATTAATAAAGATATTGAACAAAACCGGTCCTAGAACTGAACCGTGGGGCACTCCGCTAGAAACCGACCGCCATCCTGACATCGAGCCATTGATCACTACCCGCTGGGCCCGGCCTTCTAGCCATCTTTCTATCCATCTTACAGTCCATTTATCCAATCCACATTCTTGCTGACAAGAATATTGTGGGAGACCGTATCAACAGCCTTGCTAAAGTCAAGGTATATCACATCCACTGACTTTTCCCACGTCCACAGAGCCAGTTACCTCATCGTAGAAGGTAATCAGATTGGTCAGGCTCGACTTTCCCTTTGTGAATCCATGCTGACTATTCCTAATCACTTTCCTCTCTTCCAAGTGCCTCAAAATGGATTCCTTAAGGATCCCTTCCATGATTTTTCCAGGAACCGAGGTAAGACTGACCGGCCTATAGTTCCCTGGATCGTCCTTCTTCCCTTTTTTGATGATGGGCACTACATTTGCCTTTTTCCAATCATCCAGGATTTCTCCTGATCTCCATGACTTTTCGAAGATAATGGCCAAAGGCTCCTCAACGACATTTGCCAACTCCCTCAGTACCCTGAGATATATTAAGTCCGGACCCATGGATTTGTGTACGTTTAGCTTTTCTAAATAGGTTCTAACCTGTTCTTTACCCACCGAGGGCTGTCGATCTTCATCCCATCTTGCGTCACTTAGCGCATTAGTCCGGGAGCCCACCTTGTCCGTGAATACAGAGGCAAAGAAAGCATTGAGCACTTCAGCTTTCCCCATATCATCTGTCACTAGGTTACCTCCTTCATCCAGTAGGGGCTGCACACCCTCTCTGATCACTTTCTTCTTGTTAACATGCCTGTAGAAACCTTTCTTGTTATCCTTCACATCCTTAGCCAGTCGCAATGCCATTTGCGCTTTCTCCTTCCTGATAACCCCCCGGCATTCTCAAGCTATACATTTAAACCTCTGCCTGGTCATTTGTCCAGGTTTCCACTTTTTGTAAGCTTTCTTTTTGTGCTTAAGTTCACCAAGGATTTCCCCTGTAAGCCAATCCGGTCTCCTACCATGTTTGCTTCTCTTGCTACGCCTCGGTATGGTTTCTTTCTGTGCCTTCAATAAGGCTTCTTTAAAATAGTGCCAGCTGTCCTGGACTCCTTTCCCCTTCATGTTCACATCCCAGGGGATTCTGCCCATCAGGTCTCTCAGGGAGCCAAAATCTTCTTTTTTGAAGTCCAAGGTGTGTATTTTACTACTCTCTTTTCTTCCTTTGGTCAGGATCCTGAAATCTACCATCTCATGATCACTGCTTCCCAGGTTGTCACCTACCTCTACTTCCCCTATTAGTTCCTCCCTGTTTGTGAGCAGAAGGTCAAACTGCGCACGGCCCCTGGTCGGATCCTTCAGCACTTGTGCCAAGAAGTTATCCCCAACATTCTCCAAAAACTTCCTGGATTGCCTGTGTACTGCTGTATTGGTTTCCCAACAGATGTCAGGGTGATTAAAGGCCCCCACGAGAACCAGGGCTTGCGATCCGGAAGCTTCTCTCAGTTGTCTTAAGAAAGCCTCATCTACCTCATCCACCTGAGATACTGCTCTTGTTGATCATTTATGATGAGACCTCTGATGGTTTCTCTTGGATTGAATTACATCCTCTGCCAAGAATTGCTCTACTCCTCCCTATGGACTATTTTCCTTCTTTAGGGCTTGTGGTTCCTCTTCTCTTCTTTTTTTGCTCTCTGATTAAGCCTCTTGGGGTGGATACTATCACTGTGGATGTTTGAGAGGTTTCTGTTAGTGAACTATGTGGCAAGGCATTCTCTTCTTACCAAGCCCACTGAGGGCTGTAAGAACATGAAAACATTTATTGATTGTACCCTGAACGCCTTCTATGCCGATCAGCTGTTCTGAATTAATAGTAACAATAATAATGCCTAGTCCTTTGTAATGTTCATGCATGACTCTCAAAGGTACATTACTTAAGTAAGTAAATAGCATTACTTTCCAGGCCATTTAGGAAACCAGGGATATCTCCTATTTTTTGGAAAGTGCCTTAGAATCCCCACCTTCCATAAGGGCAGTATATCAGGACTTTGAAATGTACTGAAATAGCTATTCCAGAATAAGAGTGTCCACACAGAGATTTAGACCCGCATAACTATTCCAGGATATTTTGGTAAATTTCTAAGGCTAGATGGGCCCTGAGTCAGTGCGGCGCCCCTTGCAGTTCCATTGTAGTGTCGTCCACCCTGTCTGGGAGCCCAGATCCTGAGGTAATATGTTGAACTGCCACATCTGTAGACATTCTGCTTGCCCCCTAATTTCATATACTCATTTAGGACGGTGGTTTTCAAACTTTTTTTTTTCCTCATGACCCAGTTGAAAAAAATTGTTGATGCGGCAATCCAACATCATTTGACTGGAGTGTGGGCTCTGGGGTGGGGTTGAGGAGAATGAGAGCTTTGGGCTGTAGGAAGAGGGCTCTGGTTTGGGGGGGGGGGGGTGGATTAAAGCTGGGGCAGAAGGGGCTTACCTTGAGCTGCTCCCTATCAGTGGGGGTGCTGAGGCAGCTTCCCGTCTCGCCTGGCACCGCAGACTATGCTGCAACCCAGCAGCAGGTTCCTAGCAATGGGACTGGGGAGCTAGTGCTCAGGGCAGGGGCAGTGTGTGGAGCCTGTGTGCTGTCTTCCCCCACTACCACCTAGGAGCCAGGCCTCCTGCCGGTTGCTTCTGAGGCGCAGCACAGTCTGCAGTGCCAGGAGAGGCAGGAAGCTGCCTTAGCACCCCTACTGGTCACCTGATCCCTCTGCAGCAATGAGACCCAGTGCCCAACATTCCACCCCCTGGTACGGATCGCGACTCGTCGTTTGAAAACCACCGATTTAGGACATAAGGTTGTTAAAGAGATTTTAAATTTAGTTGTAAAAATAAGTCTCTGGGCAGGCAGTCCAGCTGCTTTCATACTCATTCAAAACCTCGTAATGGCTTTCTCATATGTGAATGCATAGCGCACATCTTCTGAGAGCCATCTGGCAGGTTTGTGCCAACCAGAAAGCTCCAGAGGCAATGAGGAAGGAGCTCTGCTTGTATGGGCTCAGTACCCTGCGGGAAAGGGGACTTCTCAAAAATAGTCTTTGTATTTAAAAAAAAAATGCTTCCCATATCAAGTGTTGCTGGACGATGGCTCTTTTTAACCTGCTAGTCTGTCAGTTGCCGGCAGCAGGCTCACCAAAAGGCCCTGAGCCGTCGAGACTTGGATGACTAACGTTTTCAGAGCAAGCGTCACCTGCTGCTGAGGAGATGAGTTAAAGTGATTTGCTGACAGCAGCCTGGCAGAGGCCCAACCTGCGTCCGTAGGAATGCCGCGTGTTGCGTGACAGCGAGGGGACGTCACTCCTCAATCTAGCTGGGAGCTTGACTGCTTAGAACCTTGAATGGCCACCAGTATGCAGCTGGGTCTGTAGTGAACGCCCCCCCTAGGCTGGTTTGGGGGAAGATGCTCTACTGCTGGGCCTAGGGAGAAGCAGACTTTTTTTTTTTAAGTTCTTTCTTTGCTTCATTTTATTTTTCTCTCCCAAGTCAGCAGGGTTCAGTGGTCTGGCCCTGCACACCACAACGTGTAAGAAACCCCCAGTTTAATTTGTGGTTAGATATCTGTTAAGATTGCATCCACTTCCCCAGTCAGCACTTAATTGGCAAGTCGCTTGATTTAACAGCGTGGGAGCCAGCACCGGAAAAATGGCTTGAATAAATCACCGCCTGACGCTAGAAAATAGATATAATCTCAACATTAACTACATTAATAGTAGCAGGAGCTGAATTAAGAAAGCCATAAAGTATAGGCAGGAGAGTATAAATTATCACCATCTCACTGTCTCCTCAGTCTGCACTCTCCTTCCCTCTCTCCCACACACCAGCCCATCCCTTCACATGGGGTTGTGCCTGTTTCAGCCCTATCCTATGATGGACGACCCAGGCTGATCTGCATAGAAAGGAGCGATCTTCTGAACTGCACCTTTACCCATTTGTGTCGTCTGTTCTGGGCACCACCAGACTTGGCCTAATCAGTTTTAGTGGCTAAATATTGATTTTGAAAGGATACGGAGAGGAAGGTAATTGCTCTGCTGTTGCAATAATGCATTTCATTTTCCCCTCCCTGGGCTGGCAGAGGGGGTGCTCCTTTATGACGCTCTGGTCGCGCACATACATCTTTCCCAGTATTGTTTTGGGGGTGGGGGATGGAAGACAGGGGAGAAGTGCACTGCTATTTGCAAGATGCTTTCTAATGGCATGAAGAGAAATCTTCACTGGAACCCTGGCTTGCACGCATGCAACTGGCCACGTGTGGGGAAATGAGGTTTTATTCACCCAATGGGAAGTGATTTTGTTTTGCTCAATTACTAAATTAAGATAGATGCCTGAGTCTAGGAGGGCAAAGGGAACTAACACTTTGATGGAGCTTCATTCATTTGTGTCTTTCAGTTGCTTCATAACGCTCTTTTTTGGGAGCGCTTGGAGCTGAGCCTAGAGAAGTTGAATTGTCGTGTAAAAGGAATGTGTGTTTCTTCATATGGAGTCTTGGCCTATTTACATAAAGCACCGTGCAGCTTCCTTTATACAGCTCCTTGCATGCAAACTGCATCCCAGAACGCTTATAGCATTGAAAGGGGACAAAACCAGGTTTGAGGTGAAGGAATGGGGCCTAGGTGACTGGGGTTTGGGTCTGCCACCAACTTTGTGTGATCCTGGGCAAGTCACGGAATCTCTCTGCACCTAAGCTTGGGATCCTGTAAAATGGGGGAAACACTCCCTTAGCTCACAGTGGTGTTATGAGTGTAAAATTCATTAGTGTTAATGACGTGCCCATATTCCGCATTAAAATGCCCCCAAAAAACCTATAAAAAAACTAGAAAAATAGCAGCGGGAGGGAGAAATGAAGAGGTCTAAATAAGAGAGAAAAACTTATTTAATCTGATGAGGTTGGAAAAATTATGGAACCTTGTGCCTTAGTTTTCTATCTGTGAGGGTTGATGTTTCTGTGGTGCTGTGACAATCCAGGAAGCTAGATAAGCATCAACTGATGTTCTAGTAACTGGAGCAGGGCCACTGGATTTAACATCCCTACTTTTGGGAAAAGTGTCACATGATTTCTAATGACAAGTAGTCTAGACTTGATCCACAAGAGGAATCCTGAAGAACACAGATAGCATGAGTGCGGAGCACCAGTCACAACCCTTTCAAACTCCTTTAACTCTGAATGTGCATGTGCCCACTGTTTCTCTGTAGACTGTTGTCATGGCTGGGTCATTGGCAGCCAGAGTCTGCAGTCACAAGACAGGAGTCAGCTGGGTCCGGATACCAGGAGATCAGAAGCAGAGTCAGAACTACAAATCGGATGCCAGGAGTCATGCTGGGTCAGGATGCCAGGAAATGAAGCTGGGGAGCAGGGGCAGGAAGCTTAGGGTCAGCAAGCCAGTCAGCTGTGCCAGGCCTCTGCCAATAGGACTGCAGGGGCAGAGCCTCTAACTTCATGGGTCCCAGGCAAGCAAGCATCAGCAGGCTGCCAGATGGAAAGTTGGAGCGAGGCTGCTGCTATAAACTCAGCGGACTCAGGTTCAGCTGCATGGGTTATGACAATCAGACTTTTAAAACTTGCAGATTTGATACAAGGGGCTCCTAGATGCCCTCAGCCTAGAATCTCGAGCTCTTCTAGCTGAAGTGCTTCTTGGAGCAAGCTCGGCTAATCTGGGCTCTGCATATGTGCCAAGCCTTTCCTTTCTGCCTTGGCTAGTGGCCCAGAAGGCAGTGGCTGCTGTGTGCATTTCGCGTCAGTGTGACTGCATGTTCCTGTGTCACCTCGGTGCGCACAGGCACTCTTGCCATGTGACAGCTGCTTCTCTTCCCCCGGAGCTGGATGAAGTGTTGCACCTGTTCCGTTAGGCAGGCATTAAGCCCGGCCCTTCCTTTCCATGGCTGACTGAGGGAGAGCAGCCGTCAGGGGAGGCTGGAGAAGACCTCTTGCTATTTAAATTCCAGGCAGTCTGTGGTGTGACGCAGCCCTGTGTCTATTAAGCATAACCACAAATGATGAGGTGAGTGCTGCCCCTCTCTGAGGGATTTCTCCCTGGAGGCAGCCGTGACTGACTCTCAGCCCCTTTTCTCCCTTCACTCAGTTGTTCCTCCTCCAGGCTCAGCTCTTATCCATGTGGGTTTGTTTTTCTGCATTCCCCTGCGGGTTTCCTGTGCTGCCCCACTTTCACCGCCCCATGCACCGCTGCTTGCCAGCTGAATGACTAATGGTCTCTCAGATGTGGCTCTGAAGGTTGGCTCCTGGCAGATTTGATGGGGCTGCTAATTCAAATTCCTCAGAGACCCACTGAAAGCGGTTGCACAGTCCAGCCCCTCCTCCCCCATGCACAACAAAAGTGTCAGCATCCAAGGAGGGGAAGGTAAGAAATCAGCACACTTTTGCTTTGGTTGGACAGTTCCCTTTATGAAGAGTTCTTGGGGTTTTTTAAATCTACCTTAAGGTTTGCAATGTAGTATCAAAGTGCTTTTACTGGAAAATGTTTAATGCTTGATCAGTCACTACTCATGGATGGGCAGCGCTATAAGAGGTTGAGCTTTTGCTTGTTTGATGGAGCTGTCAGCGTCAGTGCAGGAGGAGTTAAAATTTTAGGATTGATCTAAGGTGGGGGTGGGGAACCCAGATGCAGCCCCCAGCTTGTCTGGATCCGGCCCCCGAGACTCGGGGTGCCCGTGATGGTGCTCCAGTACCACAAACTCTACTAGCCTGGGCCCCCCAAGGCTCTGCTGTGTGAGGAGAATGTGGGGAGTGTCTTTCTCCTCAATCAGGGCCACCTCAGTGAAGGTTTGTTTTGGGGGTGCAGCCCCCGACTGATTTTTTGTGTCAGTGGCCCCGGACCCCCCAAAAGTTCCCCATCCCTGATCTAAGTAGTAAAATATAGGTTTGGATCCACACTTTCCACACTAGCTAGGGTGTTGGGATCTAGAGTTTTGCTTCAGGATCCTCTTTAGCTGAAATACTTAGTACTTCCTTCCTTATGTATCTGCCATTATGTGGCATTTTATAAACTAAGATGTGGTTTAATTATGCTGTAGATGTGGCTGTAACTGTAAATTAACGCCTACTTTAATAAGACATAATCTTTCTCCTATCCATCATATGAGTGCACTGGGCTGGACACTACAATCATGAACTCCTTTAGATTGTAAAGCTTTGCTGTGTTGTTTTTTAATCAAGGGAGTTACTCTCATTCTCTTCCAGCAGGGGGAGACAGCTTTATATGAGTTATCCTCAAGAATGGCTGAAGAATTAATTTAATTTTAATCACAGAATACCTGTGAATTTCAGGTTTGTTTAGGATTTTTGTATGTGTTAAACCACACACGTTTTAGTAGCACTGAGATGCTGAAAGTGGGGTGTAGGGGGTTTTTCATCTTGGGAGTGTTAAGCAGAATGCTTGTATGATCGAGTAGTCCTGTAGCACCCTAGAGACTAACAAATAGTCTGTAACTTTAATATATATATTAACACAGCTACCCCTCTGAGGTTTGTATGATCAGACGACCTCATTAGAATGATTTCCCTTATATTTCATGAGTCCTGATATAGCTCTAACACTTCAGGCTTTTGCAGACTTGTATTCACAGGGAACGTCGCCGTCACTACATCACTTTGCTCCTGTAGTTTCTGTTGTTGACCAAAAGCTCCTGATAAAATATCACCCTAAATCATTCAGAAGGATGAAGTTGCTTCTCTTTGTTTCTCTACCAGAGCTGTGTGAATCAGTCATGTCTGAGTGGTGGTATTAAGTCATCTAAAAACCTTGGGAATGTATCAAGTGCCTGTTCTGAATAGCCTGTGCAGCTACAGCGTGTGCTTTTCAAGGCACCCAATAAGCAGGCCTCAGAATGTGGAGTTCCAGTAGAGAGGTACAAGGAGACATCTTGCTGGTAAATGCAGATGTTGCAGGCACCCGTGAAGTCTTCCCTTATAGCGCAACCTCACTGGCAGAAATTATGCAGGAAGGTTCCCAATATGACCAGTAAATGACTGATTCAGCTTCAGGGTGCCTCTTGGCCACTGCTTCTCGGCAGGTTCTTGCTTTTGTGAGTGCTCTAATTTTTTTAATGGTGCTTGAAGGGGGTAGAAGCTCTGGGGAATTAGAAATGGTCCCCTTAAAGACTAGCTGTTGGTTTGCTTGGGTTGATGCAGTCGAGTGTCTGTCATCTTTTTCTTTTTTTTCCTCTTTCGCATCCTGATCAGAAAGTCACATCATCTGTTTTCACGCTGGTTGGGATCCTCTGAACTGTTCTCCCGACTCCCTTGAAATGCATCATGTGTGCGTAAACACACTTCATTGAGAGGGGTTGTCACAGGTCATATATTGTGCTGCTTAATTAAGTTCAGACATTTTCAAAAAGGAATTCTGTAAAAGTACAAACCGCGCCCCTGGAAGTAGAAAAGACACAGTGTGATCCAAGCAGTGCCAAGGTGAGTGCCTTCCAGGAAGAACCTTTGCCCCGCAGCACTTGGATGTGGCACTGATTCCTACATTAACGGCAGTGTGCTAGTCGGATTTTTATGTGTTCTGCAGTAAGGCTACGTCTAGACTGCAAGCCTCTTTTGAAAGAGGCTTTTTTGAAAGATACTTTCGAAAATGCCTCTTTCAAAAAAGAGCTTCTAGACTACAACCAGTACTTTCAAAAAAGCGAGCCGCTTTTTCGAAAGAGAGCACGCAGGCAGTCTGGATGCTCTCTTTCGAAAAAGCATAATTTGCATTACATAGCGCCTTTTTTCGAAAGAGCAGTTTTGAAAAAAGGCGTTTTTCCTCGTAAAATGAGGTTTTCCGCAGTCGAAAAAACTGCCGTGTTCTTTCGATTTACTTTTGAAAGAATGCAGCAGCAATCTAGACGCAGGGGACATTTTTTCTAAAAAAGGCCACTTTTTTTAAAAAAAAACCTGTAGTCTAGACACACCCTAACTGTGCCAGCTGGTGTTCTGGAGCAATCCAGTATAGCTGCATGGTGCTTGTTTGCATTTTCAAAGTTAGGAGCTGTCTTAGATCATGAGATCTTTGGGGCAGGGACTGTCTTGTGCGTTGACTATGCAGCATCTAGCACAAGGAGAGCCTGGTCTGTGTCTGGGGCCCCTCGACACTCTGCTGATGTCAGTGAGAATCTTCACTTCCTTCTCGGCAGGGCAGTAAACGTTTCCCTTCTTCCTGTGTTCTGCTAGTTGAGTTTTGCTCCCCTAATATCCAGCATAATCTTTGGAAGCAGCACTGCAGAGTTACATTCTGAACTCTTTAAGACCGACTCCTATTATCTCTCTGTGGTTGGCTGGTTTGCAGCCTGCGTTGCAAAGTACCAATAGCTCCAGCTGAAATGGATTTTTAAAAGTGTCATTTTATGGAGAATTTTACTTTCCATCTTGTTGTTTATTAGGCTCTTAAAGGGAAAGCTTGTAATGCATCCATTGATCGAAATACCAATTGAATAGATGCGAGCACATAAAATTGTCCCGGCCCTTTAATAATGGAGCAATATCATTTGTAATGTAGGCAGTGCAATTAGTATTGCCAACCAATACACTACCCCTTGATGGGTGCCTTTGAATCATTTTTGTACATTACAATGTATACAGAAACCAAGCAGACTAACTTGCTTTAAGTATCTAGCCCACAAGTAATGAAGCTCTCAGAAGCATGCAATTCTATTTTGAGGATACTATATCTTTCTTTCTTTCTTTTCCCCCTGAAGTGGAGCCTAAACTTTCTCTCTTTTTTTTTCTTTTTCTTTTTAAAGATCTTGGGTGAAATGGTCAGTGTAAAGGTAGGTAACAGCGGGAAAGAGCCAGGAACAGTGCATTGCCCAAGCTTTGGTTGCTACGGTTTCAGTTAGGCTTCATGGTATCAGAAGCTCAGATACTGCAGTGATGGGTATGGTATGGGCTAGTGAATCTGGAGAACTAAAATCGGGACAGAAGTAGTGTGAGCTTCCTAGGAGTTCAAGACACAGAAAATGCAATGCTCCAGCTTTCTTGGGAAATCATATTGGTGTTTATGTAGCACTTTGCATCTCCAACCAACTTTAATTAAAAATTGTACGTTACAGCCTAATGCTTACACCAAAACAGATGTGACTTCCAGAGCAAAGCAAAGTTTATGTGAAGACCTGGGAAAGCACGGCTGATAAATGTTTGAAATAGTTGAACTGTTCTGACCTGTGAGACAGCGACAGAAATCTGAAGGTCGCAAGAGGTAGAAAGATAAGCTGCAAGAAAGGCAGGATCCATTTTTCTCTAACCACAGTGTATGTGGAAGTGATTAAAGCACAGGGCTAGGAGTCAGGAGATATGGATCCTGTTTCTGGGTTTGCCTTATGTGATCTGGGCTAATTGCTAGGGCACATATATTTGAGTGCCTCCAGTTTTGGTTCCCGACACTGAGACTTGTTGGGACTTACTGTAGGAGTTAGTGAACCCCAGAAACTCCAAACAAAATTACTGGGGCCTTTTGATGCTAAGCTAAGAGGATAATGAGGACCCAGGGCAGAATTTGGGCAACCATGTTTTATAGACAATTTGAAAATCGTCTGTAATTGACCTTAAACCTTTGTGTTTGTTTTGTGTTGACAGAATAGGGACAGTACTTACCCTGCCTCACAGAGGAGGTGAGATTTAATGAATGAATGTTTACAAATAGCTTTGCCATTTTTAGATGAAGGTGCTTAGGAGAAAAAAATGTGTGTGAGAAGGAATGTTCAGTCGCCACTAAAGCAAAGGCCTCATATTGTGGAGAGTTTAAAATGTACTGGGGCTTGACTATCTTATTAATTTCCTTGTTATTAAAGTTCAGTCTCAAATCATCTTCCCTGGTGACCCCTAGGCTTATCCCTGAGGGCTGCTCAGCCCACATCCTGAATCCTCTCTCATCAGACAGCCACTCTCAACTCCCCCCTGTCTGGGTGTGGTAATGAGTCCCTTTTTAACCTGAGCCAGCAGAACTCCCTTAACGCTTTCCTAGCAGGATCCACAGGTACCAGTAGGGTGTGGGCTTTAGGAAAAAACAGGTGGCCTGTTTTTAAACTCTTACTTATTTCTATTCATGAGTACTTTTAAAGTTTTCATCGTTCTTTAGGTGATGGGGGAGAAAGGTATTGAAAAATGAACAGACTGGGTCATCTTAGGAAAAGAGAAGAGAGGAAAACCTTGAGTATCAGTTTGTGTGGGGCTGATTATTTCGGAGAGCACTTGCAGTTGTTTCTCAAACATGAGGTTACTTGCAAGTCATTTGGATTGGTTACGTCAGACAGCATAACTGATACCTTAAATCATTTCCAGGATTACACAACTGCCATGGATACTGATGGGTTCCTCGTGTAGCGCTCTAGTTTATAGGATTTATCTTGCTGTTTAGGATTTTAAAAGATAGTTTTCAATTAGGCGTTGCAAAGTGGTAAGTGTAGATCATAAAAATACGCATTGCTGCAAAATCACATGAGTATCTGTTTTCCCACAATGAATTGATGGGTGCATACTCCATCAAGGTGGTGGTAATATTTATCACTGACGTAGCGCTTTACAAAAGGAGACCTACACCTGTCAAAATCCCAGGCTCATTTTACACGGCAGTAGATTAGAAGGGAAGCAGCAAAACACCAATTCTGTTTCATGAGCACCCCAGTTGGAACACATCCAGAGGACTGAAATATAGTTTACTAGCCTCTGGCGTTAGTTGGTGGATAGATGTCGTTTGTGTGTCATTATGGAAGAATGTAAACAGTTCTTTGCTCTCATTTTTCCTCTCACTGTATTACTCACCTGAGTGAGCTAACATGCTACTTAAAAAGAAGCAAACTCCTACTCCCAAGTATCGGATAGCTCCAGAGGCAGTTTATTGTGGTTCTCAGAGCAGACGCCCACATGTAGCAGAGTGTATTTCAGAAATGCTCAGAAGCCAATAGCACTTGACTGCAGCATGTGTTGAAAAAGATCAGTTTCATGTAATCTGAAATAAACCACAATAAACTTCTGCGCTGAGCTAACAAGGGTAAAAGAAAGCTAATTAATGGGCTGGTACTCCGGTGGGCTTCCTAGCATAATTACTGCTCTGCTCTAGCATTAGAACGTTTCAAAGCTTCGTAGTAGGGCGTTGTCAGCATTTCCATTCTAAATCCTGGCTTAAGCACTTGAATGGGACATTGTCATGGGTTTTAGGCTAAAAGTTGACCTACCTTGAAAATGGTTTAGCATAGGTAGTCATACCTGCTGGAGTCCTTCCATCTGAGACTTGTAATTTATTGGAAGACCTGAGTAAACTGTGAACATTTTTAAATACCATTTTCCCAAATCCAAACATTGGGCATCAGAGAGTTCATGGAAAGCAGAGAGCATGGGTCCAAAGGTCTTTTAAAGACGAGGAGACCAATTTTGAATTAGCTCCCCATTAATTTCAGGATGCAACACACTATTTTGAGTCTGGGTTGATGGGATTGTATGTTTTTGTATATGTGAGATGATGGAGCGGAAAGTTCTGCATGCGGGACTTTGGGAAGCACCAGAGAAGGGAATCGCCACAGTCCAAGCAAGAGGCGATGGAGGCATAGAGGAAAATTTAATCAAGAGTATATGTAAGGCCACAGCCTGTCCAGCTAGCATTGCGGACGGGGAAGATGACTTTAAGCAGGAGAAAATAGTGGATGCGATACTAAATCTCTGTGCTTTAGTCGGTAGGCAAACAAGAGCTTCCAAACTCTGTCTGAGAAGAAGTTCTTGGGGAAGGGACACGTGCAGCTGAAGTTGCAGCAAGCCAGCTGCGTGCTAAGAAGGCAAGTGAAGTGTGAACATAAAGCCTCTTGTGTCAGACATGCTGGTCGTGAGGTGGTTGAATAAACCAGGTTGCGCAAGATCACAGAGGAAAGCTGAAAATCAGAGGGCTGACATGAACCCTGTTTCCCTGAGGAAAGCAAGAGCCCCAAGAATATGAGTGATTGAGATCACAGCAGCTGTTTGCCATCAAGAGTCATGCTGAAATATTAATTACAGGGAGAAATGGCATCCCGCAGAGAGAAATGGGGAACTGCTGACAGCTCAGCACAGACACATTTGGTAGGCGATTGCAGGGCCCCTCACAGTACAGGGGATGATAATAGGAGAACCCCCCCCCTTTTTTTAAAGTCCATTGTGGGGTGAGAGAATAGAAATGCTGAAACACCAGGTGATGGACACTATAGGAAACAGTCCTCATGCCTTGCCACTGGTGTCTAGAGAGGGCAGGTGAAGAACTGGAAGAGCTGTTCAGTCTGGAGGGAGGTGCTGTCTTTATGCACACATGTCATTTGTAGGAGCCACTCAGCCGTGGCAGGGGGCTGGGTACTCAGGCTGGGTTCTGCCGGTGACCCCTGAAACACAGAAGACCACGAGGGCCAATAGAGAGCTCTCACAGCATTAAAGGGATACTGTCCTAAGCGAAGAGAGATAAGGAAGAGAGGGATAGCTGGGGAACCCTTGGGACTGTGCTTTCACTAGGCGCCCGTCAATCTAGCAAGGAGAGAGCAAAGGCATCCTCAGAGCCATTCAGCAGGCTTTGTAGAACATTCACTTGATTTTTTCCCCCTTGTACTAGCTCAGAAGGGAGCCTCAGAACAGGTAAATCTGCTAATGCTGCAGTACATGTGGAGGGGAAAATGATCTTGTATCTGAGACACTTAAAGCTACTCATTTAGGAGTGAAATTTGCCTCTGTGTAAAGGGGCCAGCACAAGCCCTGAGCATAAGTAAAATCCTACTCAGTTCTTGGTTGAAGGACTTCGGGAGATCCATAGGCCTTGTTCCATTTGGTGAAAAGAATGATCTTAAGACTACCTCTGTGGCTTTAACAACTGACCATCAGTAAATTAAACCCCCTCACTGGAGTTTGGCTGCTCAGCTCAGGTTGTATTGGACACGGTCACTGCAATGAAAGAATTGCTATGAATAATGCTTTCAAATTCAGATGAAAAGCTCCCTTGTTATTAAACCCCAGTGTCAACATCCTTCTAAACGACTCTGCTCTGAGTCTAACAGTGGTTTCTGTTTGCCTGAAAACGCACTGTGGAGCAGTCCTCATTGCAGAAGTACTAACTCTGTGATACTTGATTCTTTCGCTTCCCTTTGCTTCAGCCTCTTGTAGAGGTTGGGATTTAAGAGGCTCTCTGGAGGGGTAGCACTGCTGACAGACAAGTTTGTTATTTGGACTTGCGAAGTCATCCCTGATGGAAGAGTTCAGAGATGGTAGTTCTGGGTCAGCTGGCAGGTACTGGCTGACGTTAGTGTGTTAAGTATACAGAATTCCCAGCCAGACCTGTACAACCCTCTGTTGGATTTGCTAGCCTGTCAGCCAGAACTGCTGCCTCTCACCCGCTTCCTGGATGTGACTAGAGAGGCAGCAGTCTCTCTCCTGTGAATTCCAAGGGTGAATTCTTCCATTACCCATATTGCCTTAGTCTCTCCTCTCCTAGTCATTGGCAGTGGTCAGGCAGCTGGTGTTGAGACCATGGTCTGTCATGCTGACTGGGATTGTCTCATCGTTTCTTTGTTCTCCCCTGCCTGTCTATATCTACCTGTTCTCTTTTATACTTAGATTGTTAGCTCTTTGGGGCAGAGACCATCTTTTTATATTAAACATTGTGAAGTGTTCAGGTACTGTGGTAATGGGAGCAGGAGAAGTACCACAGACAGCAATAGAGCCAACAGCTTATGTCATTTGTGAGATTATATCTCCACTTTACATATGGAGAAACGGAGGCACTGAAGGGGTGAAGTGACATGCCCAAGGTCACAGTGAATGCAGGGCTGAGAAAGGAACTTGGGAGTTCTGACTCCACCCCAGAATACTATCCACAAGGCAACATGAGGGATTGTTTAGAAAGCATCTTCCAATAGATTTAATACATCCATAAATCAGAGAGGGGCCTTTATATATAAAAAAAGGCATTCTGGAGCAGAGATGTTTAAAATGTGGGTAATTGGGTAACTGTGTAACCTCTGAAAACTTCAGCAGCAGCCAGCTCCCCGAGGAAGGGGGAGTACCAGGAGCTGCTGCCTCTGTTAGAGAGGCAGCATCAGCATGGGGTGCAGCTAGCTCCCTGGGATCAGGGAGGGAGCCTGCGTGTAACCATTCACAGTACCCAATAAGCCCAGGTTTTATCAGTTAACCATGAATACAGTTCTCTTCTTACATCCCTATTCTGAAGTATTCCTGTCAATTCCCCAAAGGCACAGTTCGGTCTGTGTGGGATGCAGCAGGGGCCCTGATAACAGGAAGATTGCAGGGATTGTCCAAGGCTTGTTGACAGTTGTCTTACATAACAGTTGAAAATAAAGGGAATGGAAAAGAATTGTGGTAGAAAGGAGGCTGAACATGTCACAGGGCATTAAAAGGTTATCGGCTCCTTTCAATTTATTTTGCTGCTCAAGCCGTTAAGCTCCCTTATGCTCTTTGGCTATTATTGACCAATAAGTGATACTGTGAAGAGACATGCAGCCTCAGGTTAAAATCTTTCCGGAGCGTGTCTGTTCATTCTTTTCCGACAGTGGCGAAGAAAAGGGAAAGCAAGATAGGTTGACAGGTGTTGCATGCGGTAAAATATTGTTCACAGGTTAAATTAGTAATCTCAGGTCTGGTCTATACACTCCATGGCACAGGTTTATCTGAAGAGGTGACTTTTAAAACCTGACTATTAATCGGTGCAGCTTTGTGTATGGATGTTGTCAAATTGGTTTACATAGAAGTAACTGTAAAATTTGCTGTAGGCAAGCTAAAGAGGCTTAATTAAAACTGGTGTAAATTTGTGTGTAGGCTGTGTGTTAAGGAGGCGGGTCATTCATTGCTCGTGTAGTCGATAACATTTTTATCAACTGCAAGATGAGTCAATAAGGGAAGGCTTGCTCAGTCCTGATTTGTGCCAGGTCCGGGAACAACTCTCACAGTGGCTCTGCTATTTAAATGTAGTATGAGCCAGGTGTGCAGGCACCCCAGCTCTTACTACATTTAAACTGCAGAGCCGCAGCTGAGGTAGCTCCCGGACCTGGCGCAAGCTGGGACTGAGCATGCCCGGCTAGTGCTGGGTCGAGCAGCCCCTGTCCGTGGGGGCAGTTACACAATTATTTAACTACATGCTATCTAGCATCCCTATTAAAAAGCACGGTATTCCTCCTGTGGATCCTCGCGTGTGTTTTGGGAGCTCAGCACTCCCCAAGCACAGACAGCTAATGCTGCATCCACCATCCTGCTGCTGGAGAGTGACTGGAAGAGCCTCATTCTGGGGAATTTCAGTGCTTCCCCTTAACCAGGCGTAAAGGGCTGTGATCCCCAAGAGTTACTGCTGGGGAAGAGGGTTTAGTTTGCAGCTGAGGTCAGCAGTTTGCTGTGTGGGGTTAATTATGCTCAGCACTTTGCACATTCTCCCTTATTTAGCCTAAACTATGGAAAGCCGACTTGCTTTACTAGCCTTCCCTGGCACCCCCATATGGAGACTTCAGGAACCTTACCAGCTTCTTAACAATACAAGCCTAGTGTCTTCAGATGCTATTGAAATGTACCTAGCTGCTCTTTGAGGGGCATCTTCTGTCCCCTTGGACTGTGGGTGTGGCGGGACACTGTGTAGTAATTGCAAACAATGTCATCTGGTTTCTCCGTGCACAATCCTTGTTGTGCAGCTGGGCCCTATGCAGGATTGTATTCCTCATACGCAGTGGAGTGGCAGGTAAACAAAAGGAATTGACCCCCCGGGTTCCATCGGGAATGATCTGTGCGTGTCCTTAGTAACCCAGAGAGCAATTTGAGGAAGGGGCCTTGTGTTTTCTGAGCTTTCTAAAGTGCGGTGTGTATGTGTTGGCACTGGGGCATGTAGCATCCCCCCCCCTCCCCAAATGGTACAGGCGCCTGGCATGCTCTCAAGCGAGGCTGCTTTTGAGGGCTCAGCACACAGCGACGCTGCCAACTGCAGTTTAAACTCGGGATTGTGATTTTTCTCAGGAGCAATCGAGGAACGAAAGGGAAATGCCGTTGCGCAGCTGAAATGCATTCAAGAGCGCACTTGAAATAAAGCCGATGGGAACAGAGCAGCTGGATTATAGCTCGTGGCCAGCAACCCAGTGGGAAAGGGAGAGCTTTAGTAGGGGGTGCAGCTGAATGTGATGTCTGTGCTTTTCTTTACCTCCCCCCCTCCCACATCAGGGTGCTCCCATGTGGGAGGAGACACTGGATTGAGGGGCACATTGGGAGTCAGAGACCATAGCTCTGCTGTATTTTTGTTTCTTTTTTAGACCGAGCACTTTGGATTCAGTGGTTACC